>NC_080101.1:50787006-51438792 GCF_950005125.1 Chionomys nivalis | reverse complement strand
TAGAGATGCCGTCATCATTTTAGAACTGTCAGGTCATGTGATCCAGCTGGTAGGGTTACTCCTCATGTCACTCAAGAAGTTGGTGAAAGCGAAACTCTTTATGTAGCATGTTGTCCTTAAAACCCATAAGTGCCAATCAAATGTTGTGCTAGTTCACTGGTGACAGGAGTTGGAGAGTTCACTCAGTGGGCCTTTCTTTGCAGATGGTTTCCAAGCGTGTCTAGCCCATCAAACAGGAGCAGGAACATAGTGTGCAAGACTCATTACATGAATGAGTGTTCAGGGACTTGGCCACAGTGGGATCGCAGGGTCCTTTTCCAGGAACTCACCACCACAACCCATTGCTACTGGCTGCTCTAGGAAATATCAACCTTTAAGCCTCGATTGTGAGTTCTGATTCACTCTTGTTCTTCTTCCTCGATCTAGGGCTTCATTCTTACCTAGCCAAGGTTATGATTTTTAGCCAGAAGGAGGATCAAAAGCTTCACTCGGGTCAATATAAGGACAAGCGAAGGAAAGCTTCATTAGTTTTCCTTTTATTTGGCCCAGTTCACCCACCCCATCATTACTTTCAATTCTTGCCTTCTCTCCTGGATGAACATGCATGCACATGTACACATGCACACACTGACACTGTTAGGGATGTTGTCATATTTTTCCACATCCTGCTGATTTCCCAAGCGTCCCCCAAAGGCCACATTTTAAAAGTCTTGGGACATTCTAAATATTTGCCTAAGACTAAAGGAGTAGGAATGTAAGAATGTGAGAGAATTTTCTACACTAAAAAACAACCCGGTTAAACAGGTTTTTTTTTTTTTATTATTATTGTCTTAGGACTTTGCTGTTTCTTGATGATTCAGAGAAGCCCAGTTTCTTTCTTACTTCAGGATATTCAGACTGAATGTAACCATTTCCAACAAAAGTGCACTTGTGAATGCACACACATACACACACACACACACACACACACACACGGGGATGGGGGGAATCAATGGAGGACTTTACCACTTAAAAAGCTTTGAAATTAGGGTGGAACCCAAGTGAGTATATGGCATTCAACCAGCCTTGAAGGAGGGGAGAGGAAGCTTTATATCTTTGGGAGAGAGGCAGGCACATCCCAGGCTAAGGGACCATTCAGGGTAGTGCCTTGAATGGGTGAACTTTAATGGGAGCCACCAAAGCAAGACAAAACCCAAACAAAACAGAATAAAGCAGAACAGCAGCATGCGCAAAGGCAACTCATTATGATTCGACTTTGAGGAGACAGGAGCCACTTATGGGTTTGAGAAGAGTAGTGGGCTTTGGCATATGCCTTCCAAGGATCCAGGGACTGCGTGGGAGATGTGTGGTGTGAGCTTGAAATTTACTTATGGATGTCCTCCTAAGACTGCCACAAAGAAGAAAGGACCATGCCTTTTCAGCACCCTCATGGTACCTCCTCTTCCAGGTTGGTACACACACAGGGAGGGAGCCATTCCTCTAGCTAATGGCTAGAGTGTAGTTTTCCATGACAGGAGCATGCTACAATTTATTTTCTGTTGAGGGACATTCAGTTGTTTTTCGTCTGTAACTTTTCACAATGAGATTGCTGTGAACACACTAGTCCGTGTCACACGGCAAACATATGCATTCATCTTTCTTGGGTACATAACTAGAGACAGAGCTCCTGAGGTATCAACTGGGTATGTGTCTCACTTCAGTAGGTACTAACAAACAGCTTTTCAGTGTAGTTGAATATGATTAAACTCCCACCAACAATGCAAGGAACATTCTGGTTAGTCTACACCTTTTATTCTGGATGTCAGTGGTTTAACTCTGCTGATAGAAGAGTGCTCTCATGGACTTGAGTTTTAGTTAGCACTTCCTGGTCAATAATGATGTTAAATGCCTTTCTGTAGTTTCTTGGTGATCTATATAGCCTTCCTCTGAAATTTCTTTTCAGATCTTTTGCTCATTCTTTGTATTTGGTTATCAACCACTTTGTTATTAATTAGTAAAAATGTTTATATATTCTGGATAGAAGACTTTTGTTTATATATATAATATATATATGTAATTTCTTCTGTAGCTTGTTTTTTCATTTTTTTCAGTGGTGTTTTTGATAAATAGAAGTTCCAGCTTTTGTGAGAAGACATTATCCAACTTATAATGCATGACAACCTGGGCTCTCATGTGCTTCCCATTTTTGTTTACAATATACTATTTTTCATTTGACTATTATCTTCTATCATCTATCTATCTGTCTGTCTGTCTGTCCATCCGTCCGTCCGTCCATCCATCCGTCCGTCCATCCATCCATCCATCTATCTATCTATCCTTCTATCTATCCTTCTATCTATCTATCTATCTATCTATCTATCTATCTATCTATCTATCATCTATCTATCTATCCTTCTATCTATCTATCTATCTATCTATCTATCTATCATCTATCTATCTATCCTTCTATCTATCTATCATCTATCTATCATCAGTTTTTTGAGATAGAGTATCATTTGAACCCAGGTTAGCCTAGAACTTACCACGCAGTCAAGGATGACCTTGAGTCAATGATTGTCATGTCTCCATCTCTCAAGTGGTTAGAAAAAAATCAATATTTTGTACAAGTTTCTAATTGTTTCCTTATGTATTTTCAAATTTTAAAACATCTTCAATGTTCATCTTTATTTTGTGCTATTTATTTTGTAAATTTCCTAAGCATCAAGGAGTTGTTTTTATTTTGTTTGCCTCTGGTTTTTCTCAACCAATGAATTAAAATCTATGTTTCTTTTTATTCATTTTGTATAGCCCCTCCTTTTAATCCTTTCATTTAAAATACATGTTTAACATCTTGAGATATTTAATAGGCTCATAAATTGCTGCCTCATTTTCTAAAAATTAGTTTTAATGGTAGGCTGGAGCCCCTAAGCCTCTTAGAAATTGAATTATGAATTTGCTTTTGAAAATTTATACACCAGCAGCAAAAGTCCTATTTTGTTCACCAATGAGAAATTCTATTTTAAAAGATATTTTCTTTTTAATTATGTATGTGTGTGTGTGTCGCAGGGGGTAGTGGGGCTTGTGTAGGCGAAGGTACCATCTGTGTCGCAGGGGGTAGTGGGGTTTGTGTAGGTGAAGGTACCATGTGTGTCACAGGGGGTAGTGGGGCTTGTGTAAGCGTAGGAACCATCAGAGGCCAGAGACATGATAGACTCCTGGAGTTGGAGTTACAGGTGGAAGTTAAACTCAGATCCCCTGGAAGATCAGTACAAGCTTCTCAACCACTGAGCCATGGCTCCAGTCCCGGAAAATGTTATTTTTATTTCAAAAATTTTGCCTTTTAAAATTGACATACTCATAAATAAAATATTTTACTTTGTAACGGGATAATATAAGTAACTGATATTTGGTTGAGAATATAGTTGTCATGGGAAGTTTTGCTTAAAGGCTTCCCTTTGAATAGGCTTCTCCTGACCCTTGCACCAAAGATTTGGCGAGGCAGATTAGATGCTCTGATTTCTTCATGTTAAATCCATGATCTAGGACACTTGTGTGCACTGCCTTGTTATCTGTACTCATTGTTCTGAGAAATGAAACTCAGGTTTTGAAAACAAGAACAGCATCCAGGGGATTTATGCTTCCCGGTGGATGGTGGACCGGTTGGTTTTTGCACTTTAGAAGGTAAGTAAGTTGTTAGAGGCTCACCTTAATCTCTCATTTTCACAGACAAATCCATGGAATTTAGTTGAAATGCTTCAAGACAATGCATGTGTCCAGATGACTTAACCAGTGACAAAAATGGAAGGTGACATCTTTTCTCAGCCAATCTTGTGCTTTTCTGTGGCTATCTGAAGGCCAACAAAGGCACCACAGTGGGCCCCACTTTGTATCCTGATAATCTCCAACCATACACGCATAAGCCCCATTTGTGATTTTCTCATATTTCTAAATGAACCTTTTCCTGATAAATCCTTTCTGTTGATTAGAACTGTCGTGATTAAATGGCCTTGAGATTTCTCAGCCCATAAATATACACAGACAGGAGTTACAAAAAAAAGCAAGGACATTTCAACAAATATATTATGGCCAAATTTTAATTAGGCATAAAGCACTAAGGATTTTTTTCTTCTTTCCTTTTGGTGAAGAAAGCGAAAGAAATTAGAACAAGATGAGGGAATGAGGAACTCAAGTGACTCCATTTAATGCTCAAGCTACTAGGAATTGTGAAGATCAGAGAAGACTTAGAAAATAGAGTGTTTTCTTTTCCAGCTAATTCTTCCCACATTCTTTAGGGCTGTGTGAGAAATACAAACCATGGCCTGATAAACCCTGTACCTAGAATGTCTTTCCTCCCACATAAAGCTTATTGACAGGTGTGAATGGCGAGAGGAGGGGTAGGAAGCAAAGGTGACCGACGCTCGGGTTTCTTAGGAAATGCTGTGTACCCACTATGGAGTGATGGTATCCTCCCTCTCAAAGCTCAGAGGTTTCCTGGAGTGGCTAGTGCCAGGAGGGTATAGCTGTCTTCTCAGATCTTCTAGAAGAGTGTCCCAAACAGCCACTTCAAAGGGACTGGGACTCTTCAGTTATCCTAGTTGGGCATGCCTTTAATCTCAGTCCTCTGGAGAAAGAAGCAGGCAGATCTCTGTGAATTCCAGACCAGCCTTAAGAGTATTTGTGACATCAGTGTTTAATCTTGGCCATTCTTACAGGTGTAAGATGGAATCTTAGAGTTATTTTGATTTGCATTTCTCTGATAGCTAAGGATGCTTAGCATTTACATCTTTAGTTCATATTGAGTTATTTTTAGAGTATTGATAATGCCAGGGTTCTCAATTCTTTGACTTAAAGACATCACATTGTCTTGGGAGTTTTTGTTTGTTTTTGAGATAGGGTCTCACTACGTGATGTTGGCTAGTCTGGCCTAGAACTTTCTATGTAGATCAATCTGGCCTTGAACTCACAGAGATCCACCTGCCTCTGCTAGGATTATAGGAGTATGCCACCATGCCCAATTCCAGTACTACTTTTTGAGGAGATCATCCTTTCTATTGAGTGTACTTGGCACCCTTGTTGAAGTAAACTAACCATAAGTATGTGAATTTGTTTTGGACTCTATTCTATTTCACTGATCTCTGAGTCTGTACTTATAACAGCCCAGTGCTGTTGGAGGAACATAACTTTGTAGTAAGTTTTGGAAACTGAAAGTATGAGTCCTCCAAATATTATAGTTTTCTGTTATTTGGGGTTCTTTGAGTTTCCATGAATAATAGGGGCAGGTGACATGACTCTGCTTTTGAAAAGGTTGGTTGGAATTTTGGATATTATGGTGGTTTGGATGAGAATGCTCCCTGTAGGTGTATATATTTGAATACTTGGTCCTCAGTTGGTAGAACTATTTGAAAAGGATTAAGAGGTATGGCTTTGTTGGAAGAGGTGTGTGTCACTGGGGATGGGCTTTTAGGTTTCAAAATCCGTGGCATTCTCAGTTAGCTTTGTCTGCCTCCTAATTGCAGACCAAGATTTGAGTGCTCAGCTGTTCCTGCCTCCATACCTTTGCTCTACCATCACAGGCTCTAATTCTCTGAAACGATTAGCCCAATTAACCCTTTTTTTCTTATTGATATTGCCTTGATTATGTCAATATCACAGCAATAGAAAAATAACTAAGACAGACGTGTATTGCATTGACTCTGGAAATCAATTGGTTTTGAAATAGATAGCATCTAACTATTTGCCCACATATGCAAGCTGCAGAGGAAGAATTTGACAAGTATGAAGTCTTTGAATGAGGAAGCAAAGTTTTCTGTCTTGACCAACATACTGTTGTGTTATTCTGAGTCAGTAGAGTTCACTTTAGCACAGTTGACGAGAAAGCAATACTGAAATAAAGGAACGTTCTCTGAGACTGACTCACTCACTCTTTGCTTTTGCATTATCATTTATAATAATAATAATAATAATAATAATAATAATAATAATATTATTATTATTATTATTATACCACATCTTCGTGGAAAATAGATGAAGTTTGAAACAAATTCAGCTTGTCTTACTTATTTTGGGAAAAGGAGCATATGCATATGGTTTAAATATATTTCACAAAGATAAAAGACTAATAAAAAAAGACAATGTTCTTTTACTGCAGAAGCTAGTTCCATTCTGTAGACACAACCTCTCAGCTCTTCCTGAGTGACGTTTTGGGTCGTTTACTTGCCTGGGTGCACACACTTAGCCTTGCTCCACCCTGTCTGCAATGCTGCTCTTCCCTTTGGATCTTGCTGGTTATTTGTTAACACGTAATGCATATTTCATTTTTTTTTAGTCATTGGAGACTATTCTGCTGCATAGATGGACCATGATTTAGTTAGCCAGTCTCTCTTCGGCTAAACACGGGGATTCTCTTTTCTTTTTTTCTGAATTACATAAGCCATTTACATACCTTTGGTATGCAAACGGAGTCTTTTTTTCCCCCAATGATTGTACAAATATTCTGTATACTCTAGAGTGAAGGGTTTGGTAAATTATGGTTTTCTCAGGTTTGTAGATTATTTGGTAGATACATAGAATTGAAAGCTGTCTATAGCAACAAGAATGCAAGCGCTCATGAACGCAGTGATCTTGATGGGATAGCTCCTTCAGAATTCTTTCTGCCATGCTCTAAAACACTGCTGTGGATGCTAGCCGTCTTTATGGGAAAATTGCTGATCAGAATGGTTTCAGATGTTTCTCTCCATCTCTTGATGTAGGATGCATTCTCTTCTCAGCCTTAGATTTCTTCAGAGTTGCCTAATTATCTGGAATGAAGTATGTGCTACAGGAGATTTGATACACAATTTCTTCTAGTATCATTTACCCTTATCCTTGCTCACACACAGACCTGGCTAGTAGGTGGAGCTCAGATCCAGGACTTGATCTGGAAATAGACATAATGAGCTAGAGTGACTTGTCCAAAGAACAAAGATGGACAAAAGTCAAAGGGAGTTTGGACAAGTATTTCACCAGGTTTTGGATACCAACGTATGAGATCCTTGGTTCACCCCTATGGAAGACAATGGGCTTGGTGATCTCATTCAGCCTCTGGCTGCTCTGTTCTCGAAAATTGACCACATACTTGGAAACAAAGGAAACCTCCACAGATACAAAAAAATATCAGTGTCCACCTGTGTCTTATCAGATCACCACGGATTAAAGTTAGAAGCCACCAACAATGCTACCCCCAGAAAGCTGACAAACTCATGGAAACTGAACAGTCAACTACTGAACCACACCTGGGTCAAGGAAGAAATTAAGAAAGAAATTAAAGTCTTCCTTGAATTTAATGAAAACAAAGAGACAACATACTCAAACCTATGAGACACGATGAAAGCAGTGCTAAGAGGAAAGTTCATAGCACTAAGTGCCCACTTAAAGAAAACGGAGAAAGCATACATTGGGGACTTAACAGCACACCTGAAAGCTCTAGAAAAAAAAGAAGCAGACACGCCCAGGAGGAGTAGAAGACTGGAAATAATCAAACTGAGGGCAGAAATCAACAAAATAGAAACACAGAAAACAGTCCAAAGAATCAATGAAACAAAAAGTTGGTTCTTGGAGAAAATCAACAAGATTGACAAACCCCTATCCAAACTAATTAAACTACAGAGAGAGAACACGCAAATAAATAAGATCAGAAATAAAAGGGGGACATAACCACAGACACAGAGGAAATTCAGAGAATCATTAGATCTTACTACAAAAGCCTGTATGCCACAAAACTGGAAAATGCAAAAGAAATGGACACTTTTTTAGATAAGTACCATATACCAAACCTAAACCAAGACCAGGTGAACGATCTAAATAGACCTGTTAGTCGCAAAGAATTAGAAACAGTTATCAAAAATCTCCCTTCCAAAAAAAGCCCAGGACCAGATGGTTTCAATGCAGAATTCTACCAGAACTTCCAAGAAGAGCTAATACCTATACTTCTTAATGTATTTCACAATATAGAAACAGAAGAGTCATTGCCAAATTCCTTTTATGAAGCTACAGTTACCCTGATACCAAAACCACACAAAGACCCAACCAAGAAAGAGAATTACAGGCCTATTTTAATTCTTCTACATGTTGATATCCAGTTAGGCCAGCACAACTTCTTAAATATTCTTTCTTTTTTCCATTTGATATTTTTTACTTCTTTGTCAAAAATCAGATATTTGAAGGAATGTGGATTAATATCTGGGTCTTCTATTTGATTCCAGTGGTCCTCCTCTAAAGAAAGAAAGTGAAGAAGACACCAGAAGGTGGAAAGATCTCCCATGATCTTGGGAAGGCAGAATAAAGCAATCTACAGATTCAATGCAATGCCCAGCAAAATCCCCCCAAAATTCTTCATAGACCTCGAAAGAACAGTACTTAACTTCACATGGAAAAGCAAAAAACCCAGGGTAGCTAAAACAATCCTGTACAATAAAAGAACTTCTGGAGGCATCACAATCCCTGACTTCAAATTCTACTACAGAGCTACAGTACTGAAAACAGCCTGGTATTAGCCTAAGAACAGATAGGAGGACCAATGGAACTGAATATTTGGGTTAATTTTTATGTGAGCTATGACACAGCAGTTGAGGTATGTTTTAAATGCATGTCTTCCTGGGGGGAAAAGGTCTCGAAAACTCCAACATTTCTGTATTCCAGAAATCTGATAATTAGATATTTCTCTCAATTCTGTGTTCCAGTCTTTAAATAGTAAGCTGGTAATATAAATAAGTATAGATGAATACATTTCATGTAAAGAAGAACGTGTATATGTATCTATCCACCTATCTTGGTTTTTGTCTACAGAACAGAAGCTAGAGTGATTTGTGAAGAAGAAACTCAGTTGAGAAAATGCCTCCATCAGATTGATGGGAGAGTCTGTAGGGTATTTTCTTAAATAGGGATTAATATAGGCAGGTCAGCCCATAGTGGGGCAGTGCCACCCCTAGGCAAGTGGTCTTGAAGTGTATAAGAAAGCAGCTGAGCTATCCAGTAGAAACATTAAGCAAGCCCCATCCTCCATAGCTTCTGCTTCAGTTCCTGCCTCCTAGTTCCTGCTGGCTCCTTCCCTCAGTGGGGTGTGACCTAAGAGTTGTGAGATGAAATGAACCCTTTCTTCCCCAAGTTGCTTTTGGCCGTGGTGTCTTGTCACAGCAATTGAAACTAAACTAAGACACTTCGTATCTATCAATATTATCTGTATAAAGGCGCAACTGAAATTTATACACCACACATAACTGCATGGAATACTGGTTAAGTGAATTACTTAATCAGGCAGCTTGAATTGTGTTATACTTTAGAAATGATGTCACTTAATGTATGGCAATTAAGTTATGTAAAATACTTAGCTTCTTATAGGGTCAATTTTTTTCATTGTAAGGAAATGCAATAGAATTATCAAGAATGTATCGTACTGAGGACTAAATGGGATTTATGTATTGGAAAACTATGCATGCATAAAATAATAATAATGACTTTAAAAAATATTTAGTAGCTCTTATTTATAAAAAATGATCTGGTTTTCATTTAAAGCTACATATAAAGTCATGTCAACAATGTTGAGAATTTTAGGGGCCCATTTAAGGAAATGATTGCCATGGGGTGATTGTATGTGAGTCATTGCCACCATCTCAGTAGAAATGTCTCTGCTGATTGACTCAAGTGAGCCATTTGGCTTTTATGAAAACATTGCAGTTAGTCATGTGCTTTTTCTTTAGCAAAAATGTTGACAGAATAAGAGACAATTGACTAAAAGTAAGCAGTGTTTAAAGTTGGCTGAAAGCCCTCTTTTAAAGAGAAGAAAGAAATCGAGCAGAAAACACTAGCCTAGCAGGAATATATGGATGTTTTCACAAAAGGGAACTACCATTACAAGACAGGGTTCGTGTTTCAATGATGCTATTTGGAACTGGTGATAAGCTCTCATAGGTTTGTTTTTGGTTTTGTTTTGTTTTGGTACATTCTTCTGATACAGATAGATTCCTGGTTCCCAGCAACAGCAGTGATCCCTCTGAGCAATAGATGTATATATGAAGAATATCTGAAAGCTCTAAAGGATGAGCACATGCTGGGGGGGGGTGTGGTGCACAACTTTAATTCTAGCACTCAGGAGGCAGAAGCAGGCAGATCTCTGTGAGTTCAAGGCCAGCCTGGTCTACAAAGCAAGTTCCAAGACCATCATAACGGTTACACAGAGAAACCATGTCTTGAAAAGGAAACAAATAAAAGATCATATCACCTGAAGTGTGGTGTTTCACTTCAAGTTTAAACCATGTGCTTAAAGTGGAGAAAGGTGAGATCTGTGCAGGTAGTCTGTAGGATGTAAAACCAAAAGTAAAATTTAGATATTTGATAACCACATGTATGTCTTAACTCCAGAAACTGGATTTTCATGATGTAACATCCTTCCTTTTTTTAAGAAAAGATGACAAATACATTTTATTTATACAAAATACCCCCTTTTTGACTACTTAAGTGACATGTATAACCCCACACTTAGATTCACAGATAGAGTGAGTTTCAGCCATTTTAGATTCCTCTCTTGAGAGTTCTCTGCTTGGGTATGTACCCCAGTTTTTATTGGATTATTTGTTCTTTTGATGACCAATTTCTTGAGTTATTTGTCCATTTTGGAGATCAACCCTCTTTCCGATGTGGGATTGGTGAAGATCTTTTCCCATTCTGTAGGCTGCTGTTTTGTCTTGTTGACCATGTCCTTTGCTTTACAAAAGACACTTAAGTAAATGCTCAACATCCTTAGCCATCAGAGAAATGAAACCAATTCCGAGATTCCATCTTACACTTGTAAGAATGACCAAGATGAAATCAGTGATAATAGCTTATGCTAGAGAGGATTTGAAATAAAGGGAACACTTCTCCATTGCTGGTGGGAGTGCAAACTTATACAGCAGTTTTGGAAATCAGAATGGAGATTTCTCAGAAAATTAGGAAACAACCTACCTCAAGAACCAGCAATAGAAATGCCAGTTTTTGCTATATACTCAAAGGACACTCAATCATACCACAAGGATATGTGTTCAACTATGTTCATAGCAGCATTATTTGTCATAGCCATAACCTGGAAACAATTAAATACTCTCCGACCGAAGAATAGATAGAGAAGATGTGGTACATTTATACAATGGAGTACCACATAGTGGAAAAAAATATAATGACATCTTGAAATATACAAATTGGTGGATCTAGAAAACATCATACTGAGTGAAGTAACCCAGACCCAGAAAGAGAATTATCACATGTACTCACTCATAAGTAGCTTTTAGACATAAAGCAAAAAAAAAAAATCAGCCTACAATTCACAATCCCAGAGAACCTAGACAACAAAGAAAACCCTAAGAGAGACATACATGGATCTAATCTACATGGGAAGTAGAAAAAGGCAAGATCTCCTGAGTAAATTGGGAGCATGGGGACCATGGAAGAGGGTAGAAGGGGAGTGGGGAGGAAGGAAAGGGAATGGAGAAAAATGTATAGCATATATAGCTCAATAAAAACAAAAAGATATTTTGATTGAGGGAGCCATTATGAGGCCAGCAAAAAATCTGGCACTAGAGAAATTCCCAGGAATCCACAAGAATGACCCCAGCTAAGACACTAAGCAATAGACGAGAGGAGGCCCAAACTGGCTGGCCTTGCCCTGTAGTCAGACTGATGAAAAGCTTAAATATCACCACAGAACCTTCATCCAGCAACTGATGGGAACAGAGGCAGAGACCCACATTGGAGCACCCAAAGTCCAGGTGAAGCCTGAGAGGAGTGAGAATATGAGCAAAGAGGTCAAGACCATGATGGATACACCCACTGAAACAGTTTTCCTGAGTTAAGATAGAGAAGGAAATAGCATAGGTCCAAACTAGTCCCTCTGAATGTGAATGACAGTTGTATGGTTGGGGCAGACTGCAGGGCCACTTGCAGTGGCACCAGGATTTATCCATACTGCTTGTACTGACTTTTGTGGAACCTATTCCTTTTGGATGGATACCTTGTTCAGCTTAGATATAGTAAGAAGAGGCTTCCCCAAAGCAATGTGCCTTACCTTCTCTGAGGAGTGGATGGGGGGGAGGTGAGGGGGTAGATAGAGGGAATGAGAGGAGGGGAGGGAATGGGAACTTGTACATATAATGAAAAAAGATAGTTTGTTTTCTTTTAAAAAATAATAATAAAAACAATCAGAAAAAAAGAAAAAATTTTTAAAAAGAATGAGCTTCATTTATGTATATATAATATACATATATTATATATAATATACTCTGAATTTCAATGAGGCTTGTCTTATTTTGAATGAATTAAACCATGTGACTATACTGACTATATTTATGTATATAATTTATATAGTTATTATTACTATTAAATATGCTATTTAAGTGGCGATATAGAGATAAAATGTTTCTGTCCAAGTGACAATATAGAATCAGAGAAATTGTTTTTAAAAATTATTTTTAACATATATGAAAAGAGCCAAGACAAAAATGTGTAATTAATTTAAACTATTGGGAATTTATAGTTCTTGGAGAACTTTCCATCTCTGCTATGGACGCCATACCAATACCAGGGTATTTGGGGATGTGTGTCCTGTGAGGATACAATGTCAAGGGCTTTTCTTCTCTTCCTTCTAGAAGCCTTCATGATTGCATTGTACAAATGACATTTATACTGACATATACTTTTGTGGAATGCTGTATATTAGTTATAGTTTTTGTACTTTGCATGGTAGTAAAATTGTCAGATTGCCTTACATTTATATTAAAGACTGATTTCTGTAATCTTTCTTTTATTCCTTTTATTGAAACTTTTTTTCTCATGTAATATATCTTGATTACAGTTTTCCACCGTCTACTCTCAGTTTCTCCCCACCTCCTCTCCCTACACAGGCTGCTAAGGGTAAACAATAAAATTAGATAAAACAAAAGCTAGCTCATCAGAACTGGACAAGACAAACAAGAGGAAAAGAGCCCAAGAAAAGACACGTAGATCAGAGACCCACTGGTCTGCCACTTAGAAAACCCATAGAAAGACTAAACTGGAAGCATATGTATACACAGAGGACCTGGTCCAAACCTGGGCAGGCCCTGATATGCTGCCTCAGTCTCCCAGAATTCACGTGGGCTTTGATGATGTTGAGAAGACTGGAGCACAAATTCTAATTGGTCTTAATAATAAGAATCTGGAGTCAGATATAGGGGTTAATGCTGAAAGATCAGAGAAGCAGCGCATGCATCCACTGTTTCTTACCTCGACTGAGTCCTCAGACCAAAGGGAACTTCCTGCTTACTCGGTTAATATTATGTTCTTCTCAGGTCTGAGGGAGTTCGAGACTAGATAGAGATAGTTACAGTTCTCCTTGTTTACCAAACTCTGAAAAGAAACTCACTCAAAAGTTAAAGTGTGTAAGTTTGAGAGATTTCAAAAGAGAGTTTAGACAGTAATGCAAGTTAGGAAAGAATGAGAATTAGGTACAAGACTTTGGACTCACCAAGATGGAATAGATATTGGAGTATTTTCTCTGAGTTTGTCAAATGCAAATGGACTAGACATTGTTGATGTATTTATTGTACTATATATTGCAAAAGTTATTGTACTTATATATAGCTTTTCTTTTATTAATTATAGCATTTTGACTTTAGACAAAAAAGGGGAAATGTGGTGATATTTTGTTTGTGATATAACAAATAAAGCTTACCTGATGATTAGAGTGTGGAGCTAGACACACTAGTTAGCTATAGAGGCCAGGCAGTAGTGGCACAGACCTTTAAACCCAGCTCTCAGGAGACAGATGTAGATAGATCACTGTGAGTTCAAGGGATTGTAGATCAAAGGGTTTGTGGCTGGGTTGGTGTCTATGTTTCTCCTTTGGCTCCTTGTAGGCACCAACTTAACTTCTCCATGTTCTACGAGATGTGCAGGAGTTGTCTTCAGCAACAGGGCTTTGCTATCAGTGTCTGGAGAGAAACCTATAGTTGTGGCAACAGCCGCGGGATAATTAGAGATTCACATGATACCTCTTTGGCCAACAACACAATTATATGTAACCCAGTCTTGGTACTGGAAGCTTAATTTGGTGACAAGAGGTATCCAATTGGGAATCTGTCTCCCCCATTATTTGGTGATATCATTTACACATTGCATATAATATATATTTCATATATAATATTATATTTTATGTAAAATATATGTATATATTTTAGGAAACTTCTACTATATTAGGTTTTTATATTGCCCTTCAAATAGCATTTAATATTAGCTGTCTATTCCCTCCCTCGTCTCTTGCTCTCCTCCCCCTTTACATTGGAAACTGCCATCTCACCCACACCTATTCATCTATAACATCTATTCTGTTTCCCTTTCCTAAGGAGATCTATATGCATCTTCTAGTCCCTTACTTTATACCCAGTCTCTGTGGTCCTATGGATTATAGCTTGGTAATTATTGACTTAACAACTAATATCCACATATAAGTGAATGCATATAATATTTGTCTTTCCTTGTCTGGGTTAACGCAGTATGATTTTTCCTAATTCCATTTACCTGTGAATATCATGATTTATTTTTTTAATCAACTGAGTAATATTTAATTGTGTAAATATACCACATTTTCTGTATATATTCTTTTGTTGAGGGACATCTAGATTTTTTCTAACTTCTAGTCATTATGAACACAGCAACAATGAACATTGTTGAGCAAATGTCTCTGAGGTAGGATGAAGAATTTTGGGGTATACACTGAGGCGTGGTATAGCTGGATCTTGGGGTAGATCCATTTCCATCTTCCTGAAGAACTGCCAAACTGGTTTTCATAGTAACTGCACAAGTTTGCACTTCTACTTATTCCAATGGGGGTAGGATAAAATCTCAAAACAGTTTTGATTGGCATTTCCCTGCTGGATAAGGATGTTGAGCATTTCTTTAAGTGTTTCTCAGTCATTTGAGTTTTCTCTTTTGAGAATACTTTACACCTGTACCCTATTTTTAAAAATAGGGTTGTTTTCTTTATATCTAGATTCTTGAGTTCTTTTTATGTTTTGGATATTAACTCTATATCAGATGGGGAATTCATAAAAACCTTTTATCAATCTGTAGGCTGCCACATTGTCTGAATGGTGGTATCCTTTGTCTTACAGAAGCTTTTCAGTTTCATGAGGTCCAATTTATTAGTCGTTGATCTTGCTGCCTGAGTTGACGGTGTTCTATTCAGAAGGTCTTTTGTGTGCCAATGAATTCAAAGTTATTTCCGACTTCTGTCAGGCTCAGTATACTTGACTTTGTATTGATGTCTTTGATACATTAGAGTTGAGTTTTGTGCAGGACAATAGGTATGGATCTTTTTGTCTTCTTCTACATGCAGACATCTCTTTGACCAGCACCATTTGTTGAAGATACTGTCTTTTTTTTTCCTAGTCTGTGTTTCTGGACTTTTCATAAAATATCAAGTGTCCGTAGATATGAGGGTTTACACCTGGGAATTTAGTTTGATTCCATTGATCAGTCTGTCTGCTTTTGTGCCAATATCATGTTGTTTTCAATTATCATATCTCAGTTTTATTACTTAAAATCAGAGATAGTGATTTCTCTCATAGCACTTTTTTATTTTATTCAGGATTTTTTGAAGCTATCTTAGAGATTTTATATTTCCATATGAAGAAGAAAACTGACTTATCAAGATCTATGAAAAATTGTGTTGAAATTTTGATGGAGATTGTGTTGAATCTGTAGATTGTTTTTAGAATGTCCATTTTTACAATATTGATTCTAGTGATCCATGAGCATGTAAGATATTTCCATCTTATGATATTTTCTTCAATTTCTTTCTTAAAAGACTTGAAGTTTTTAATCATACAAGTATTTCACTTGCTTGGTGAAAGTTACTGGAAGATATTTTATATTATTTGAGGCTCCCTGATTTCTTTCTCAGTTCATTTGCCATTTGTATATAGAAGGACTACTGATTTGTGTGAATTAGTTTTGTATCCAGATATTTTTGCTGAAGTGTATATCAGTAGATGATAGATAGATAGATAGATAGATAGATAGATAGATAGATAGATAGATAGAGATATGTATAAAATTTTGGTATGTGTTGGCGGAAACTGCTCACTTATTTCCCAGCTGCCCAGACCTGAAATAATCACACAAACTGTATTAATTACAACACTGCTTGGCCTATTAACTTATGCATATTTTAGCTAACTCTTACATCTTAAATTAATCAATCTCCATTAATTCATACATCACCATGAAATCATGGCTTACAAGCAAGGTTCCAGTGGGCTCTGGCAGGCATCTTTCTCATTCAGCAGCTACATTGGGGTTCCTCTAACTCTACCTACTTTCTTCCAGCATTCAGTTTAGTTTTCCTGCCTAATTATATTCTGCCCTGCTATAGGTCCAAGAAGATTCTTTATTCATTAACCAATAAAAGCAATATATATACAGAACTACTTCCCACATCATCTCCCCTTTTCTGTCTAAATAAAAAAGATTTTAACTTTAACATGTAAAATTGCATATAAAAACAGTTATCAAGTAAGAATTGCAGTTACAATATTTATGTCTACTTTATCTTTTATCATAACTTAGGAAAACTATAGGTATAACTATCTATTATTCAACTTCATCAAAGACTCCAGAAGGATATATTACCAAAGTTAACAGGAAGTGCATTGTAAGCAACTTCCAAAACTCTAGAATTGAAAGAGACATCTCATTGCCTGGATAATCACACAAAGTTCTTCTGTCACATTGGGGAATCCATCTTCAGCCTACAGGCTTATAGTTTCCAGCAGACTTTTCCATTAAGCAGGAAATTTGAAGATCTGTTCTGCCTTGTAATGGCAAAGTCTTTATCAGTTGCTTTCTTCTGTGTCCTGCAGAATGTCTGGCAGATTCTTTCATGAAACAGGAACCCTAAAGGACTGTGTCATCTTCTTTAGGCAAGTTCAGCAGCCATTTTCTGTGGGTCCTGCATGTCCAGTTTATACAGAATATCAGCAAGCAGGCCAGGAAAGAGCAAATTTCTTGCCCAAATGGCTAGCAAACTCCATAAGAAGCCTCTTCAGTGTCCATCATCCTCTTGAAATAATTGGTGCTGCCAGAAGTCGACATATCTCACTGTTGAGACAAGTATAAGTTCTTAAAACCTTTCCAATGTCGTATTCTGTAGGTCTTTGAAGTGTTGAGGACTAACTATCTAACTCAAATATACCTCTATATATCTTACTGACTACAAGTTTGACTATTATAAATAACTATCTATTGATCTGTAGTTTTAATTATACATCACATTTTAAATGTATAAATATAATACTTGAGTAGATATATACATAATATGTTATATATGACATATATATTACATATATATATAAAGCAAAATTGACCTTAAATCTGTTTCAATAAACCAAAGTCCATGCCAATATATTCATTTCTACATCATATCTCTTCTTTTTTCTTTTAGAAAGATTGACTGACCATTAACCACTTATAACAAACCCCTTTTAAATGAAAACAGACTTTTATAAACAGTCATTTTGGTAATTTGGAATAGTTTTCTCCAAACTGCTTCCTGCTGTTTGTTGGATGAAGTATTTTAAGGGTTCATGGAGGCCTTTTGAGGGGTCTTGTTCCATTAAACCACATTAGTCTGAAAGGAATCTATAGGTTCTCATCTTCTGTAGAAACAAAATCAGAAACTCTTTTCCAAAGTAACGTATCCTTAGAGTCAAATTTTGAAGTCATGATGCTTTAAAAATATATATGTTGGTTTACCTTAGCCACCTTAGTATCAAATATCTCTCTGCAGTCAAAAAATTCAAAGAAAACACAATAATATACATAATCCAGATTCTTTCTGTATTTTCTGTCTTTACATGGCTTTTTATATTACTTTTTTTGTCTTTTTAAAGACTTTGTTGTATTTTTTCTTTCTATAACTGTCTATACCCATTTTTAAAATTTATTTATTTATTAAAAATTTCCACCTCCTCCCATTTCCCTCTCACTCCCCCCACTGTCCCTCCCCCCATTTTCTTTTTTTCTTAAGCCTACATACATTTTGTAAACATACAATGACCTGTTCAGAGGTTTATTTTTGTCTTATTCTGTCTTTATGGTGCATCTGTAATCCTTTTCTGACCAGGAGCATGTCTTAAAATGCTAAGCAGTGAAGCTAGGACTAAGGCTGTGGCTTTGCTATTGACTCCGCCCAGTCCAGCAAGGTAGAGGCACATTCACTGCTAGCTCTGAAAGCCATGCCCACCACACCAGCTTTAGGTATGCATCGGGTCTATGTAGCCATTAAGCAATGTGTAACACTCTGCTCACAAACCCTATTTAAATGCTCTGAAACAGGATTTCCAGAAAGAGCCAGAGCTGTTCATGCTGCCAGCACAAACCAGGAAGCTGGCTCTTAAAGAAGCCATGCCTCTGCTCACTTCCAGCAGAGCCTCTCTGGGAAAATGCAGCTACCTAGAAGCTCCAATTGACTCCTTCCACTTTTTTGCTTTCTTAGGCTTTATGTGGTTGTATGTTGCCAAACGTTGGGTGCCATTATGTAAAAGGAGACTGTGCTTTAGTTTCTCAGCTGCCCAGACCAAAATAATCACACAAAATTAATTACAACACTGTTTGGCCAATGGCTCAGGCATATTCCTAGCTAGCTCTTAAATTAACCAATTTCTATTAATCTCTGTAGTGCCACTAAGCTGTACCTTACTGGTAAGATTCTGGCACTTTTCTCCTTTGGCAGCTACATGGCATCTACCTGATTCTGCCTTCTTTCTGCATCCAGCTTAGTTTTCTAGACTACTTATACTCTCTCTGCTCTGCCATAGACAAAGCAGTTTCTTTATTAATCAGTGGTAATAAAGCATATTCATAGCATCCAGAGGGGAATCCCACATCATTCACCAAAAACCAAGTCCTTGTTTCATTGATTCTCTGTGTTGGTTTTTTGTTTACTTTGGTGTTTATTTGCTTGTTTCTATTGTATTGATTTTATCTTTGAGTTTGATTATTTCTTGCTATCTACTCTTTTTGGTTGTGGGTTCCTCTTTTTGTTCTAGCACTTTCAGATATTCTATTAAGTAGATAGTATGAAATCTCTCCAGTTTCTCTTTAAATGTAGGCACTTACTGCTAATAATTTGACTCCTAAAACAGCATTAATCATTTCCTGTAAGTTTGGACATGTTTATATTTGTTTTCATTCATTTCTGGAATATCTTTAATTTCTTTCTTGGCTCATGTTTTATTTAGTAGTGAGTTGTTCAGAGTCTTTAAGTTTGTAAACTTCTGTTGTTGTTGATATCTAGCTTTAATTCATGGTGGTCAGATAGGATGCAGGGGGTTATTTTTATTTTCTTGTACCTTGCTTTGCATCCATGTATGTGGTCAACTTTGGAGAAATTTTCCAAAGATGCTAAGAAGAGACTTTCATTTGTGTTTGTGTGAAATGTTCTTTAAATATCTGTTATGTCCATTTGGTTATAACTTCAGTTAACTCTAGCATTTCTCTGATAGTTTTTATCTGAATGGCCTGTCTTTTGGTAAGAGTAAGATATTGGTGTCTGCCACTATACTGGTGTAAGAGTAAATATGTGATTTAAGCTGTAGTAGTGTTTCTTTTATGAACTTTGGTGTCCTTCTGTTTGGTGCATAGCTGTTAAAAACTGTAATGACCTCTTGGTGGATTTCCCCTTTGATGAGTCTGTAGTGTCTTTTCCTATCTCTTCTGGTTAGTTTTGGTTTGAAGTCTATTTTGTGTAATTTTAGAATATACCAGTCCTTTTGCTTAAATATTTTATTCCATCCTTTACCCTGAGGTGATGTCTATCCTTGACATGGAGATGTGTTTCTTCGATGCAGTAGAAGGATGAAATCTGTTTTTGCATCTATTCTTTTAGTCTGTGTCTTTGTGTTGGGGAATTGAGACAATTGACGTTGAGAGATATCAATGAGCAGTGTTTGTTGATTCCTGTTATTTTGTTGTTTTTGGTGATAGTGGTGATGGTGGTGGTGGTGTATATGTGTGTGTTTCTCCCCTTTCTTTTGATCTTCTGATCTGGGATTATTTATTCCCTCTGTTTTCTTGGTTTTAGTTAACCACTTTAGTTTGGAGGTTTCTATCACCTCCTGTATGACTGGACTTGTAGATATATGTAGCTTAAGTTCTGTAGACAGAGGCTGCTTGTTCACTTTCTGCTGCCTAGACCCAAAATAATCACACAGAAACTGTATTAATTACAACACTTCCTTGGTCTGTTAGCTTAGGCTTCTTATTAACTAACTCTTACACCTTAAATTATCCCATTTCTAATTATTTTGTATTTTACCACAAGGCTCATGGTTTACCAGCAAGTTTCCATCGGTATCTGTCTCTTTTGGTAGCTACACGGCATCTATATGATTCTATACACCTCTGTTTGGATTATTTCCCTGGTTTTACTCTGTTAAGCCATTGGCAAAAGGCAGCTTCTTTATTAACAAATGGCAATAAAACATATTCACAGCATACTGAAGGAAATCCCACATCAAAGTTCTGTTTTACAATGGATACTTTTCAATGTTTTACAGTGTCTTCTTTTCTCAATCTATGATGATTGAAAGTTTTCCTGGATATAGTAGCTTGAGCTAGGATCTGTGATCTCTTAGAGTCTGCATCACAACCTTTCAGTCTTTTAAAGTCTCCATTGAGAAACCGGGTGTAATTCTAATAGGTCTGCCTTCATATCCTATTTGGTCTTTTTCCTTTGCAAGTTTTTACATTCTTTCTGTGTATTGTATGTTTAGTGTTTTGATTTTTTTTTTTTTTGAGACAGGGTTTCTCCCTAGCTTTTTGGTTCCTGTCCTGGAACTAGCTCTTCTAGACCAGGCTGGCCTCGAACTCACAGAGATCCACCTGCCTCTGCCTCCCGAGTGCTGGGATTAAAGGCGTGTGCCACCACCACCCGGCTTAGTGTTCTTATGTCCCAAGAAGACTTTCTGTTTTGGTCTACTCTTTTGGGTGTTCTGAAGGTTTCTTTTACCTTGATTGGCACCTCCTGATTTAGGTTATGAAATTTTCTATGATTTTGTTGAAAATATTTTTGATGTCTTTGATCTGGGTATCTTCTCCTTCCTCTATACCTATTACTCCTAGATTTCAACTTTTCATAGTTTTCCAGATTTCCAGGATGTTTGTTATTAAAGTATTTTAGATTTACCATTTTCTCTGACCCAGGTACCCATTTCTTCTATCTTGTCTTCAAGGTCTTTCTCTCTTCAGTCTCTTACATTCTGTACGTGTGTCATGCCTCTGGGGTTCCTTTTCAAGTTCCTTTTTATTTCCAGATTTCCCTCATTTTGAGCTTTCTCTTTTCTTTTAAATAAATTTATTTTTTTACAACCCAGTCATAATTTCCCCCCTCCTCCTAATTACAGTCCTTCCCCTCCAATCCCCCTTTGTTCCCATTTCCCCCCCTTCAAAACACTCCTCCTTGTTTCTGTTTAGGAAAGGACTGGTCTCTCAACAAAACATGGCATACCAAGTTGTAGTAAGGGTAAGCACCTCCCCATGTATTAAAGTTGGAAAAGGTGACCAGTATGGGGAATAGGGTCCCCAAAACCACTGATGGTCTTTGCATAGATATTTAAGGGATTATTCATTTCTTCTCTAAGGACCTCTATCACACTCATACAGGCTACTTTAAGGTTTTTTCCTTGTGCACCAACTATAGTGCAATTATCAGCACCTGCTGTGAAAAGGTTCTAGTGAAGACAGTGCTTTGGCTGTTGTTGATTGTGTTTTAAAGCCAGTATCTAGGTATCTGGGATTGGAAGGATTATAATTTTAGGTGATGTGGGTTGATGTTTTGTTCCTTAGTTTCTTTTGCACTCTCTGATTCTTAGGAGAATGCAGTGGTGGCTGTGTGTTGCCTGGTGGAAAATTCTTCTGGTATCCTGACAGGTCTGGCCACTGGAGATCTAGTAAAATATATTTCTGCGTAATTAGGAACTGACACTTAGAAATAGGAAGGGGTTGGAGGGAAGTTTAGGGGGTCCACAGGAGGGAGGAAAGCAAGGTGTTTCACCAGGCTCTGTTTAGTTCCTTGGGAAGTGGGGCAGAGAATGAGGAGCAGTCACAACAGAGGGTCTGCTATAGAGCTGGCAATGAGACTGGGGGACTGGACTTGGGGGAATGGAAGGAAATGTGAAGATCTGCAGTTAGGCTACTTGCTTTCCTGGTCGGAGTTGTCTGGGGGCTCGCAGGGAGTGCTTTCTTGAGCCAGGGACTGAGACAAAGCAATTGAGTAGAGGGTGGGAGGTACCAGGGGAAAATCTGAGTGTTCCACTGGAGATAGGTTGGTGGGTGGGATGTGAGTGGAATTGGTGGTGAGATGTTGTGCTGGGGATGAGACTGGGGGATTGGATTTGCAGTAGCAGAGGGAGAGGTGAAGATCTAGGTAACTTTTTTTTTAATTCAATCCTGGCCAATGTACACAGACACACACACAGACACACACACACACTCACGCACACACAGAAAGAGAAAGAGAGAGGCAGACAGACAGGTAGGAAGGCAGAGACACAGAGAGAGGCAGAGAGAGAGGAATTAGTGTCTTACTTTGGCAATTTAGAAACTCTAAGCTATAGGGGGCATGCCCATAAACAATTTGAGGAATTTCCAAAGTTATTAGTGCATTTTAATTAGTAATAAAAATGAAACTGCGAAAAGGCTTTAAATTGAAACTAGAAAATGTTTGTGTCATATTTATATAACAACAGTTGTTTTCAGGCCTAGTTAAGTTAAATATAGAGAGCCACATATGTATACACACATATGTGGGCATTTATCCATACACGCATAAATACTCATTGTTACACTTCTATGCCTCTACACAATCCTTGTGGAAATTGGTGTGTGCCTCTCAGTATATATTCATCAGCCTATACTAGAGGCTGCATTGTAAGACAAGCTTGCCCAGGCTGAAGGAAAGGCTTGCGTGCATCTGTCATTCCCACCCTCATTTCAGGCCCCACTGCGTAGCAGTTGTTTTCTATTTGTCTTCATATTATCTAAATGAACTGAATTATGACTCTTTCCCTGGAGTGAAAAGCAATTTGGAGTCTCTTCTAATTGAGTCCTGGGAGTCCTATGAAATGTCAGCTTTATTGTGAGCATTGCTGCTCCCGGAGGCTTGAACCGGGACCACCAAACACAAAAATTTGAACCACACATCATTTCGGAACTGCTAATATCTCAAGAAGAGTTAGGCAAAAGCAGTAAGTTGTAAAAGATGTGGGAGAGTAAACACAAACATCTGAGGGGTTAGATTTTCTCCCATTTCCTTTTTGTAAAGCACACTAACATCTATAGACAGAAATTAAAGGTAAATCCTACGTATTTTATTGTTTGTTGGTTTGGTTGGTTTTTGTTTGCTTGCTGGTTGGTTGGTTGGTTGGTTGGTTGGTTGGTTGGTTGGTTGGTTGGTTGGTTGGTTGGTAAATGATGGAGTCTGGTGAATATGGCTTTGTTTGTCTTTTCAACGATGCATACATCATTTAGTTATGCGTTACTAAGTTCATATTATTGCATAGATACTTTCCTCCATCTGAATACATAGAACATTTGAAAGAAAGAATTTTTAATTATACTTTCTACATGACTAATATTTTATACGCATTATTATTAGAATCTTTCTTCTTTTCACCAGTGTGACACATTCTATTAGCACATTAGTCATTGAAGGGTCCAAGATGACTAGAGACTCCAACTACCTCTCCCTAGAAATGAACATCCAGATCCTAACTGTGCTCAAAGCCTGTGGCATTTTGCTAATAAAATATATACCTGGATTCTAAGTTATATCAGAGGGAGATCGTTGTTTCTACTGACCAACAGAGAAACTGAAAAGAACAGAGGGGTAGGCACTGATTTTCTCAAATTCTCAGATGTCACAACAAAAGTCTAGAAAGTAATAAAATTATTTGAATCCCAAAACACCATTTTTCCTTTGTTCTTTAAATCCTTGCTAGAGAAACTATTTGCCAACTGATTAGGCCAACAGCAGAGAGACTCCCCTAGTTTTGGTGGAGAAATAAACCAGCTGATGAGTCTGTCTAGAGAACATGAGCAAAGGAAAAGTACTCCCATTATCAACTAAGTTTTGGGGTTTCTTCTTACGAACTCTGGTAGCTGAAGGGGGAGAGTGTTGAAAGAATGCTGTGATAACTCGTGTAATCAGAGGTATTGTGAACAGTCAAACCTCCAGAAGGATAGCTGCTGCCTCGACTTGGGATCTCAGGTCCAAAGCTTTATCATTTGGATATCTTGGATCTGATTAACCTTGTGTTTCTGTGCCTTCTTTTAATGATCAAATAATCAAGAGAAAATGTGATTGATCAAGTCTGAATTGTGGATCTACACTCATATCAGTCAGTCATGGTCAGGAAAAAGGACAAAGGCACCTTGAATCCCATGTTTGCATATACAACCTCTCCCTGTGAGTAGAGATGCTTCCAACTGGGACCTGAGTCCGGTATTCTAAACACTGTGAAAAGGATTGTATAGCGTACACACATGCACAAACTATGTTCATGCTCACACACAGAGAGAGATACACACACACAAAGAGACATGCTTTCACAGACACATACATACAAATAATTTCAGCTTCTATGAAGCAAATTCTTGTTTTGATGAGGTGTCACATTTAAGGCTGTAGGAGCAGCTGATAAATTTGGGATGTCTCCCCCAGATAAGCACATAAACATTCGTCATTTCATTTAATCTCACAGCACTGTGGATGAGTATTAGTTTCTGGGGGAAGCAGCCAAGAGTTAGAGAGGCTGGAGATCACACATTTGCTGTGTGGTGAAAAGGCACCTTTGACTGGAGAGTCTGTGAATTAAAAAAATCAAAACCACGTTCTCACTGGAAAAAATACCTGGTCCTCACCCCATGGACATATACCTACTTGTCTATAGCTTTTCTCTCTTCCAAGATTTGAGCCACTAGGGAGTAGACTGCCCTAATTATGCCTTTTTCCCCAATACCTAAGACTGTGCCTGACACATACCAGAGATTGTTTAGTTTGAATTAATAATAAAAAAAACATAAAGGAATGAGCATTTAATTCAGGCAGGTTTGGAATTCTAAGTCAATAATTCTGACAGTAATTAAAATGTACTTATTTCTAGGTAACAAATCAACTACAGGAAGTATTTATGTAGCCTCTGCTAACTTTAGCACAGATCATTTGAGAATATAGATATTCAAAGAAATATTGTACAAGACATGTGTCTCTGTTAGAAGGCTTATAATTTGCCAGTGATAAATTAATAAAATAAATTAAATATTTGATATATATTAAATTTGAAGTGCTATTCAATTTACATAAATACTCAGTGGGGCAAATTATCTCAAAGGCTGGGCCAACTGCAGAAGCCATCATGACAAACACGGGCACTGACTATTATAACTTACACAGTGAAAAGGAAGACGGTTTATAAAGAGAAAACAGCTGTAGTGGCAATTTGTCTCTGAGCGTTGCTTATTAAAAATTTTTGTTTTTAGAAAATATACATAAAATTGATAAATATAATCGTTTTACAATATGTAGTTATAGGGTATTATTTCCATTTGTAGTGTATGTTTGTAGCATTTCTAGGAAGTAATAAGTTCTAAACAGAGCTTACTGGGAATTCCCTTCATATGTAGCTATATTTTATCATCTTCTCTTGGTCTCCATCATTATTAGTTCAGTCATGAAAAATTGCAACACGAGAGGTTAGAGAGATGGTTTGCCAGTCAAAAACACTTACTACTCTTTTAGAGGACTGGGGTTCAATTTCCAGCACCTACATGGTGACACAACTGTCTATAACTCTAGTTCCAAGGGATCCAACTCATTCTTCTGGCTTTCAAGGGCACCAAGAACCTTATGGTGCACAGATGTACATGCAGGCAAAATACACATATACATAAAATACATTTTAAAAATTTGTAAAAGGGGAGGGGAGAGGATGTGTGGTGAGCAGAGAAAAATGTATAACTCAATAAAATCATTTTAAAAATTTAAAAAATTGCAACATGAGTTCCACAGGCAAGGAATTGAAACACTTGTATGCCTGAAAATATGAGACCCAATGGAGCAAATATTCTAGCAAAGGTGATGGGAGCCGTATGTACTCTGCTCATAGAAACAATTACCATCAGGCTCTCCATATCTCAGAGAATGGTACGTGTCTACTCAAGTATAGTGATGCATGGCTTCTTTGGTATCCATAGAAACCAAGGAGCACTTCAGATGGGAGCATTTGATATGCTTTCATCCCGGCTCGATAAACTCTAATGGGAAGACATTCTTAGGAGCTTACAATCACTTATCAAGGAATTCTGAAAATTAATTAGAGAAGAGGAAGTTTTAAATGGCACCCTAGAGACATAGAAAATCATGTGCATTTCAAAGGTGCCAAACTCAAAAGCAGTAAATGGTCCGTAACTTGTTTAGCTTATTAAACAAAACACACAAACAACAAGGGCAACAAAAGCAAATTCATTTCCTTTTTTCCTAGGTGTGGGTGTATTTTTGGCATTCTTCTCCAAAGAAAATATTTCATAAAGACATGATGGTGTTTTCCAAAGCACTAAATATCCTGTAATACCAGCTGATAAAGAGTTGAGGTATCTATGGTCTCTAATCCTAGACACTACCCTAGACACAAGGGGTAGTAAAAGGAACTTGGACCCTAGAAAGCACAATAACGTTACCTATCTTAGAAATATGCAACATAAACTTTTATAATATAATTGTTTTTAATCAAAAGTATGTACATTTTAATGCAATCGTAATTTTGTCTTTAACACTTAACCACTAATTTCAAGAGAACTGTCCTTGAATATGTCAGATCAAAATAAGCTTACAACTTGTTAACAAAGCTTAAAATAGGTTTTAGAACACACCAGACACCTATTTGTTTCCAACTGATATTCCATATAATAATGCGTCTCTAAGGTGTACACGGGGTGTCACTGTTAGGAAGCATCAAACTGGAACAAAGAGTAATTTTTACTGACTACTGTTGTAAGAATTTGTGTGTGTGTGTGTGTGTGTGTGTGTGTGTGTGTGTGTGTGTGTGTGTGTGTTTAGGTAGAAGGACATGTCAGATTACCTAGAACTGGAGTTCCAAGCAGTTGTGAGCCTCCCAATGAAGGTCCTGGCAACTGAACTTGGGTTCTCTGGAAGACCACCAAGGGTTCTTAACTGCTAAGCCATTTTTCCAGCCCCCACACCTCCAAGTCACCTTCATTTTTAAAATAATTATTTTACTTCATATGTGTTTGAACAACATGTGTGTATGTTGAGTATTGCGTGCCTTTTGCCAGCAGAGGTCAAAGGCAGTGTTAGTTCCCCTGGGACTAAGTTATACAATTGTGAGTCAACTTGTGGGTGCTGAGAATCAACCTCAGTCCTCTACAATATCGGCAAATGCTCTTATGTACCGAGTCATCTCTCTAGCTCCTTTAACTCAAGTCACCTTATAATCCATGGTATCTACATGGTTCCTAGACAAACCCCATGGCTAACACGAGCTCACCCAATCCACTGCAGGACAGCAGTATGGGATCATTTTCCAGACCTAGCCAGGCCTTTGCTTCCTTTTCTTTCAGACTCCATGTACGGTGACAGCGAAACATCTTCCCCTTACTCTGTCACTTTACGCCCCTTCAACGGGAAAGCAGAAGAATGTTTCATCTGGACATCTATGTTTTCAGTGTTAATTCCCCCACCATTTTGGAAGTATTGCTTGCTGTGTTCTAAGGTCTTTGATTAGCGCTTGTCAGGTGCTCCAGTGAGAAGCATTTTGTGAGGAACTTTAAATATATGTTGATAAGTGTACAGCATGTGCAGCTGTCCTGGATAAAGACTAAGGATTGTGCCCCTGCACCGGCTCTCACACAGTGACACACATTCTAGCTGTATTTGCAGTCACTGTGTTGATATCTTGGATTCGGCTGTGATTGAGTTAAGCCCAGCTTCACACATGCACAACACTACCTGCTCTAGTATTTGTGCAAAGTATGTGTGTAATTGCATGTGACTCAGATTACCTTCTGCTGGCATTTTAAGAGAATTCTACTGACAAGCACTTCTTTGGTATTCCCTGTGCTTGTCTGAATATGTGAAATATTCTACTCTTCTGTATCGGAGCTGCCATGACATCCTGTTACCTGGGAACCGCTGTTAGAATGACTGTGTGATCAACCAGAGTTCACAGCAGCTGCCGTGGGGTTTTCAGTGTTAATTCCCCCACCGTTTTGGAAGTATTGCTTGCTGTGTTCTAAGGTCTTTGATTAGACTGCTCATGAAACACCAGAATCAATTCATGGCATAAAACCTAGCTTTGCATGGTGTATTTCAGTTCCCTGAAACACAAGGTGCTTCCGCAGATCTCCCCTTAGTCTGAACGCCATTTTCACTCTTTGCTTAGGACTCTCCTGCTTCCTTTTGCAGACTGAAGGCCTTTTGGATAATCAATAATTAGCTAAATAGGTGAGAAAAATAGGTTAATATGGTTACTTTTTAACTTTTTGAAAAATTATTTCTGCCTTTCTATAGTCCAGCAAAAACTTTCCCAAGTAACTTCTGATTTTACAATAATCTTCAGGAAATTGGGGGGTTGTCTGAGGTAGATCAGTGTTGCCTTTCTAATATCTGATGAACCCGAAAGATAGAATTGCTTCTTTCTCCAAGGAGACTTACTAATAAAAATACGATTTTTTTCACTACTTCTTTTTTTTGTTAGAGTATCTTTTGGTTTCAAATGCTACTTAGGTAAAGATGACCTTGAACTTCTGATCCTCCCACCTCTATGGTCCAAGTACCTGGATTACAAGTGTATATCACTATGCTCAGTTTCTGTGTGCTGGGGGTAGAACCCAGGGCTTTGTGTATGCTAGAAAAACACTCTGCCAACTTAGCTGCATCCCCAACCTGTTTCTCACAGCATGCTATAGCAACGTGACAAGAAATATGTGTGAAAATAGGCACTGTGTAGGCACATGCCCATGCCGTAGACACTGCAAACGAATATGAATAATTAGCTTAATTTATTATATACGGTTGGCATGTTCATCAGGATAAACATTCTAAAGGACAAAGCAAATGAATGCAGAACACTAACAGGAGAGAGCCTGGCCTTCTAGCTCATTGACTCATGGAACTTGTAGTTTGGTTCTTCTCTTCTGCTGCTCAGAGGATGCTTTGGCGGCAGTCCAGAGGTTATATGGTCACCTCCAGGCTTTCTTGTTCTTTTTCTTTGTTCTAATTTGAATATCTCTCTGGTGTAAAATTCTTTTTCTTGTTCTTTCGATGGACAAAGAGAGCCATGTCACCTTCTTAAGAAGTAGCAAATGGTTGACATTTGGAAAAGCCGGTTCCTAAGACTGTGCTGATGGCCAGGGACTGCTGGTTTCCTGTCTGAGGAGAATGAGAAGGAAGGGACTTGAGATGATCCAAGCACAGCACAATGCGCCCTCAATATTGATTCTTCTTATTTACGCCACCATCTCTCACATGTATTCACAACATGAAGCTCACAAAGTAGGGATAGTGGTTTGCTATCTTTGTACTTACTTTTAAAAATTACTTTTAGTATGGGGAATCTCAGACATACAAAATCATGAATAAAGATTATCTGTATTGTTTAAATAATAATTAAACAACCTTGGTACTAAGTACACAGATGAAGACATGGTGCTCCACCTGACCGTGGTTAGCCTCCACGAGTCATCCCTCTGCTGTATCATCTTGGTTAACCCTAAGTTTTCTTTTGCTTTTTTTGTGTCATGCTGACTATGTGCATGCGTGTGTGTATATGCATATAATAAGTTATGTTATTGAGCTCTGTAAATATCTTTTAGGCATTTTAAAGTAGCCAGAACTAAAAATAGCTTTGAATAATGATGAACATAGAGTTAGAATTTTTGACTTGGAAGCTGTGTTAAAACCACTAGATTTAAACTATATGTGCTGTACTTTCTTCTTCTTCTTCTTCTTCTTCTTCTTCTTCTTCTTCTTCTTCTTCTTCTTCTTCTTCTTCTTCTTCTTCTTCTTCTTCTTCTTCCTCCTCCTCCTCCTCCTCCTCCTCCTCCTTCTTCTTTTCCTCCTCCCCTCCTCCTCTTCCTCCTCCTCCCCTCCTCCTCTTCCTCCTCCTCCTCCTCCTCCTCCCCTCCTCCTCCTTCTCCTTCTCCTCCTCTTCCTTTTTCTCCTTCTTCTTCGGCTACTTCTCTCTGTCTCTCTTTTTGTCAAAGATCCAGGATTGTCTTACAGATGTTTACTCCCGCTACTACATATTATTGTATATTATAAAACTTAGTTAAGTTTGTAGAGAATTTTAGATATAAAAACCAAATTAATGGAGGCAAATCCACCATGAAAAAGGAATTTGATAATAAATATTAAAATTCATAAAAAGTTTCATAGCTTTTGTATTATCGATTCTACTTTGTGTAATTTATTATACTGATACACTATTTTTCCTTAAAGCAGTAAGGGGACATGCTAAAGATCTCCACTGCAGCAATATTTCTAACCTCTGAATGTTGAAGGTAATCTAAATGCTGGGAAAAGAGGCACTTGACTAACCCAGACTCTTGCTTTGGCTGCTCTGCAGAGGTTGTAAGTAACATGACGTCGAAACATGAGAACTCTTTTGACTAATTTTAGATACAGTACAAGGAAATCTGCTCAACTTATGTATTGTTACAAAGGAAAACATACAAAAGGCTTATCATTAAAATAAATGGTCGATATAAATTTAATTTGGTTATAGAATATCAGTTACTTTTGTTTCACTAACAAACATGAATTTTAAAAAAAAGATTTGTTGTGTTAATTTGCATTGTACATATACGTACGGGTGGGACTTGTGATGCGGGTGCTCCCAACACAGAGGCATCATGTCCCTCATGTCCCTAGAGTTGCAGTTACAGATGTTGCTGGCCACTACCCTAGGTGGGTGCTGGGAATTGGCTCAGGTCCTCTGCAAGAGTAGTACTTGCTCTTAACCATTGATCCATCTCTCCAGCCCCACTAATACATTTTATATAATGCGATAGAAATTTTATTAATTGGTTTGTTCAAAGAAAAATAAGATAGATACAACTTTTCAACTGAATTTTGAATTACACATAAAAAAAAACAAATTGTTTTTAATTCTTTGAATAAAACCGGAACAGCTCTTCATACAGAATTGGGACTAAAATAATTGTATTTAGCTGTACTGTCACTAAGATATGAATTTACTTTAAGTTAGGACTTTGAGCTTTCAAATGTTGGCAGCATAGAGATTTAAAATGAATTTTTTTCACCTGTTAAGAATCTTCTCAAGGAAAGTCAAACCGCTCAAGTAGGCAGCCACCAAGATGTTCTGAACTGAATATACAGCATCGGAAGGTTAACGAAAGGACTAGTAATTCTCATTGGAAACCCACTAAAGTGTAAATCTCCTAGCCACCATTCACATGAGCCTGCACAGGAGCATAGCATTTCCTTACTTCCAGGGCACATGGCACATGACAGTTCCAGTGGCTCCAGCAGATCTTCTCTCCTGCTGACTGAGTTCTATTCCTACCCAGTGTCACTGTCTCCCAGTCCCACTGCTGATGGTCACATTTGCTGAACAAGTAGCACTGTGCAAGCTAAAGAAATTATACGGAAACCATGAGCTGTCCTGGGAAATTAGTTAGAAATTCTTTGGAAAGACTAGTTAAAAACTGTTATTTTCTGTTGTGTGTTGTCATAACCACCAGAAATGAGCACAATAAAACCATAAGATATAGAATACTGCACTATGTTGTGTCAAAATTTCCAGTCTAATATGCCCCAACTGAAATTCATAGTTAATACTTCATTGACATGGTTTATGTAGAAATTGACCTTGATTTTTAATTCCAAAAAAGTGACTTATGTAACTTTTTTCAGTCAAGTCCCTTACATCTCCACTATGAGGACTAAGTTTCAAAATCAGTTTTAGAGGTGAAGCATTCACGCCACCACAGAGGTCAATATAAATTAGTGTCCTTCAGATAGAAACCAAGTGTGGTGTATGTCTTTGCACAGTTTATGGCTTCCTTTGAAACAATTCTTTGATTATGTGGCCAAGCTAAGTTGCATTTTATGAGAGAATTTCCACTCAGAATTTGGAGCAAAAATTAAGAGGCTTCCTTGTTATTGTGTCTTCAATGGGCCCCATTAGGAAGGCATGAGGCATTGGCATTCTAAGTGAAATGGTTTACAAGCAACCGGCAGAACCTGGGCAGTGACATCATGCAGTATTTGCCTTCAGCACTTTCGGAGCAAAATGTATAGTAATAAAATAACATTTATTAGGAAAATGCCAGATTCCAACAACCTGTATTTTGAACTATGAGTTGTACAACCTGTATTTTGAAATATAAGTTGTTACACTTTATCATCACTACCTTGCTTCTGCAAAGTTTTATTGAATCTCACATAAAACTGTCAATAGGATATGTTCGCATTTTTAGGAGCTAAATAAGAAATGATCTCTTTTGTTGCTCCCAGGAAAGGTGCTGTTTTTGTTTTGTTTTGTTTCGTTTTGTTTGTTTTTTAATAAGCAGTGAAGGTTGAACGGTGACAGGCAATGTTTTCTGCACATCACCCATGGAAATGAGCCCAAGAGTTAATTGAAATATAAGGTTTGTAATGTTACGATAGCAAAGTCAATAAAATGTGTATTATTACATTTGAAACGATGATGACTATGGTGGTTTGAAAGAGAAGGACCCCCACAGACTGTGATATTTGAGCACATTGGTCTCCAGTTGGTCTCTTTCTAGGAAGGCGTGGGAGGTGTGGCTTCGTTGGAGGAGGTGTGTCACTGGGGGATGGGCTTTGAGGTTTGAAAAGTCATTGCCATTCTCAGCGAGCTTTGCTTCCTCTCTTCTCTGTCTCGTGGCTGGTATTTTAACACATAAAATAAGCTACTGCTCCAGCGCCATGCCTGCCTGCCCACAGGCATGCTTCTCAGCATGGTGATCATGGACTAACCATACAAAATGATAAGCCAGCACCCAATTAAATACTTCCTATTATAAATTGCCTTGGTCATTGTGTCTCTTCACAGCAATAGGAACTAAGACAGTGACCGTAGATTTTAAGTTTTATTTAAGCTAATTTCATTTGCTTAGAAGTAAACCAGTTGAGGCAAAGAAATCTCAAAGTATATTGATATGTTATATTGTATTTAGCCACAAATTACGATAATAAAGACTTGGTAATAAACTTTATTTACTGCTTAAACCATGATTTTGCCAATATCACATAGTCAAAATATTTTCTTTCGTTATCTTTTGGGCCACTGAATCCCCTGTTGAGTTTGCTTGTGAGCCCTTTGCCCATTGTACAGATTAGGAAACAGAGGAAGATGGCTGTTGCCGATGAAGAGGGTTTGAGTAATTCAGCTCAGCTCAGACAGGCACCTCATAACAACGATGATGAAGATGTTCTTTTTAAGAAAGGAAGAGCATAGGGAAAAGCAAATTATAGAAAAAAAAATCTTTCTAGGAAGAGTTGAGTAGATTTCTTAAAGGTGAAAACAAAAGAGAAAATGCAGACAAACTGTATAATATTGCCCCATGTCAGGGTCCAACCCCAACAACAAACATAATTAAAGAGACATGCAATGCTTGGGAAGGGTAGAGAAGACTGAGTGTTGCCTTGATGCTTGTGTTATTCAAATGTGGTAAGATAAAGTCAGGCTAGTGACTGCTAAAAGAAATTCTGTGTTGTGAATTCTGTCTTAATAATGGTGGAAAAGATAAAAGAAGATGCATTCTATGTGTTCAAAACTGACTTTACATAGAATTGTAGTTGCGCTTTTCATAGTAGAGTGGGTTTCAGTAGGAGAGGAGACATTATCCAATTGTGACAATGGGGAAGTCAGGATTAAAGACTGTGTTGTCCTTAACCTTCAGCATTGGTCTCAAGAACGTGTTTAAACAACTTTGAAGTGATGTAATAAACCCTTAGGAAAGGGTGATGAGAGATTGAGTCATAGGTTAAGTAAATGGCATACATTTACACATATGTATAGATCATGGTATATAAAAGGACACTAGCATGTGGCCCTGCCAGGCCTTGCCCTTCTCCCCAATTCCTCCTGCCTTGCTAAAAACCACTAGATTACCTTCTTGAAGCTAGCCACCAAGGCCGATTTCCTTATTTGGCTACTTCCTCCTCCCGAGGCTGACTACCAAAGACCAGCTATAGACGCATTGAAATCCAGCAAATAGAAGCCCTCCTTGGCTCATCTAATTGAGATGCCCAATTAAAATTAAAAACCTCATCCTAACATGGGGTTTCACCCTCTATTTTTATAAGCCACCATTTTCCTGTGCGCCATGTCTGTCTCCTCTGGGCAGTCCTTTGTCTCTCTGGAACAAATACTTGCCCCCTTTCCCTTTTTCCCTTCCCTTTCTTTCTCTTCCTCTATCTCCTGTCTTTGTCCCTTATCCCTGCCCTCTGTCCCTGTGGGATAAATAAAACTCCTTCGTGCTGAGAACTTGGTCTGAGAACTTGGTCTTGGGGGTCCTGAGCCAATATTTTCCTTTCAGTATAGTGTGTGTGTGTGTGTGTGTATGTGTGTGTTCCTGTATATAACTCAGTGTGAGATGGCTGAGTAGCAGAGATAAGAGACACAGAGAGATATATGCTTGAAGAAATAACTTTCTTGTAACATATGGTTCTAATATAGTCTTTCAGATGTTAGTATCAGACTTGAAATGTTCTATTTGCACTTAACTTATACAGATCTATCATAATCCCTGGACCTCTGCTCGCTTTTTCTTTGCTGAGGTCATCCGGTGTTGAGAGCTGCCCAGTGAGCATGAACTCCATAAGTGACACCCATTCTGTCGCCTACTGAAAAATGGGACAGTTTCTCTTCCTTAGAAAAAGGTGGCTATTAGCTCACCATGGTGAGTTCTACAGTAATGGTTTAGACAACCAAATGTCTCCATCTGTGCTAGCTAATGCGATCAGTTTTGTCATTTGTCACACGGAGCTGAGCAGCTTTGAGATGCAGCAAAACTCAACTTAAAATATCCTGTCATGCCATATTTGAAGACAGTGCAATTAAAAAGTGCAACTATATTATTAATAACTTTGATTTGGGTGCTGAAGAGTTAGCTCAGTGGCAAACAAGGACCCTTGTTGCTCTTGCAGAGGATCATAGTTCACTTCCCAGCACCCATGCGGCTACTCACAGCCATTCTTGGCTTCAGTTCCAGCATATCTGGCAACCTCATCTGGTCTCTGTGGGTATCAGGCATGTACACGGTACACACATACACACAAACAGGCAAAGGTTTATACACAAAATAATGTAAAGCTTTTAAAAATAATAATTTTAGTATTGATTATATATCGAGATGATAATATTTGGGTTCAATAAAACATGTTACTTAAAATTACTTTGGCATGTTTTATGTATGATTTTAAAATGTACTTAGTAGACAAACTGCAAATTCCAAAAATTTACACTAAAATTATAGCAAAACTTAAAACAGCACAATGTCACATCACGTTGTTTCTTTTGAACAGCGCTGGTCCAGCAGGGTCTTTGCCAGTCTTTTATTTGTGGATTCACCTTCCTCCCCAACTCTAGCTTTCATCAGACAACATAATTAGCACAAGACCTAAACTTCTAAGTTCTTTAATTCCTAGCCAAAGGCTTTGCAGTCTCTACAACTCCTTCCCCATTCTCTAGAGACATGCATGACTTAAGTCAGTGTTTCCCAGACTTGCCAAATCTCCTGGGGTCTATGCAAAATCCCACAGTCTTGGCCTCTCCCAAGACAGAAACAAGAGTCCCAGGCAGGCCTCTGGCAGATGTGTTTGAAGTTCTTTCCTTGGGGAGGAAGGTTGCACAGTGGCTTTTCACATCTCAAAGAGAAACTGTCAACTTCCGGAATCCTCGACCACCTGTTGCCCTGTGGTCTGGTCCCCTTCCCACTTCACTCATGACCTCCCCAGCTAGGAGCTGAAACTATGCAGTCCTTTCTGCTTGAGCTTGATTTCCTACTGTCTCCCATGCTCCTCCCCGATGCCTCAAACCCTCTGTCACTTTTCAGTCCTCCCCCTCCCTGCCACCACCAAAGTAAGTAGCCTGCTTTCCCGTGCTCCTCACCCCCAGTAGAGATCAATGTTGTCTATTTTGCTTTTATATACAACCCAGACTACACTTCAAGACACCTGGAAGCTTTCAAAATCTTCCAACGAGAAGGTCAAATCCCTAACATTTTTGAGTTAGGATAAGCCATGGAAAATTGCAGGTTTTCTTCTAAAATCTCACAGGATTTAACAGTGTTGAAAATACCACCTGGCGATCTAAGCACACTTATGCGTTCCACTTTGGCACATCTCAATGAAATCATTTACCTGTGGCTGGGGCAGTGGACCAGCCCTCCTTTCCCACCCTCCCACCATAGGGGCTGTGAGGACTCACATGCCTTCTGTTGAGTAGGTCAGTGACTCCCTCTGTGTGGTAGTTGAAGAGATGAGAGCGCCGGCTGAAAGCAAGTGATGGAGGAAGGTCATTAGTTAAATAATAAAGAAACTGCCTAGGCCCATTTGATAGGCCAACCCTTAGGTGGGTGGAGTAAACAGAACAGAATGCTGGGAGAAAGAAGCCGAGTCAGTGAGTCGCCATGATTCTCCCACTCCAGACAGATGCACGTTAAGATCTTTCCTGGTAAGTCAGCTCGTGGTGCTACACAGAATATTAGAAATGGGTTAGATCAATATGTAAGAGCTAGCCAATAAGAGGCTGGAACTAATGGGCCAGGCAGTGTTCAAAAAATTATAGTTTCCGTGTGATTATTTCAGGGCATAAGCTAGCCATGTGGGCGGCCGGGTGCCGGGGACGCAGCCCCGCCGCTCCCACTTCAACAAGCAAGCAGTGTGTGAGGGACGTCAGTGAAGTTCATTTTGAAGCCCCCAGAAGAACAGCTCCCTTGAATTCATAAGCCAACAACCTGGAATGTGTCACTGCCAATCTAGAAAGCAGGAGCTGACTGGAGATTGGAGATGTCCCAGTGTGTATAGGGCTTGCATGCCATTGTGGAGACTAGAGTTAGGATTCTCAGCAGGCAAGCGGGGCCACCTGTAATCCCAGCACTGGGGAGATAGAGAAGACAGGAGCTCCCTGGAGCATGTCGATCAGTTAGCCTTGCTAAGCTCTGGGTTCAAATTCAGCATCTTTCCTCAGTGTATATAATGGAGAGTGACCAAGGAAGAAGGCAAGGGGTCTGACATCAGCCTCTGGGCCTCCATATGTATAGATGTGCATGCAAGCCATCCCCCCAAGTGCAAATGTATATACATGCATACATACCACACAAGTGCCAAAATAATTAAAAAATGGACTCTCTCTAAAAAAGGACAAGAATTTTGGCATAAAAATTAAGCTCCCTTTCCATAAGAAAAATAATGGAGCAAATGATAAAGGCTTTGGCCCAGGGGAGAACATTCACACAGACATGAATAGTACTTTTGGAAGAACAGCTGAAATACAGTTAAATTCTACTCTCGGGGGTTGAGGAAGAGGGTAACATTTCAAACAAACACAAAACAATAAAAGTACAGAAAGGAGAGTTAGGAGGAGAAGAGAATGTCTACTTTTGACAAAGGGATAAAGGAGGTTCAAGAGGATTTGTTTTCAAGGGAGTCCTGAAGATGGCAGGGTAAAACGAATCCCTGCAGAGCTGAATCATCCCAGAGTAGGGAAAGCCAAGGCTATTCTTAGGTATTTTATAGAGTTTATGCTGATGAAGGGAATGAGGTTAATGTGGCCAAGTTGCAAGACTGAGAAGCTCACTGTACTGAAACTTGAAAGACTAAATGTTTGGAAATATTTTGAAGACCATCACAGAGACAGAACAAACAGGAAGGAACCACGTTAGGCAAAGGTTCTGTGGAAATGTAAGACATGCATCGCAGGATTTGGTTAAGTCCCAAAACGTTTTTGGAATTTTGGTTAATGAATAAAGGTTTGGGTTTAGTGACAAGTCAGGGTGAGCACAAGGAAGGCAGGGAAGACTGCAGAGTAACCCCAATGGTCTCCTAGCAGTTGGCTACAAAAGACTTCTTGAAACATGTAAGTTCATCATTAACTCCAGTATTTCCCCCTTTTTCTGCTTCCTCTCCTTCCTACAAAGTTGAGAGGCTGAGATATCATTCTTACTATGCTTTTGTCAATACAGTAAAAGTCCTTACATGTGCATACATCTGTGTATGTGTGTGATCATGAGGGTGGGCATCCACATGCCTAGTGTCAATAAACCCTCACCACTTTGTTTGACAAAGGGCATCTTGCTGTTTGCTGTTGTGCATGCCAGACCTGGTGGCCCCAAAGCATCTGGGATGCCCCATGTCTCCATCACTAATCTCTCTGTAGTTACAGACACTTACAATCATGTCCAGATTTACATGGAGGCTGGAGAACTGAACTCAAAAGCTTTGCCTTAGATTGCTTTGCAAATACTTTACTCAGACTCTGAAAACACTTTTCTCCTTTAAACTGTATGGTATTTTATTTATTTTTCTCCCATTCACAAAATCACCCACTGGATGTGTCTGCTTTCTGTCCTTTCTCTACTTGCTCTGAGCACCACTTAGTATCCAGTTGCTTTATTCACACTGTCATTTGGGATTTCACGAGAGCACTTCAAATACATCATGTTCAAAACTGGACTTTGAAGGTTTTCCCGCAAATGTGACTCTACTTCACCATGTAATTACTCAATCAAGACATCAGCTGTGGACTCCTTCCCGTTACCCATTTCTCCAGGGTTGTAATGGCCAGCCATCACTGAGAACCCAAGGAGCTTGAGCTACTGAAGTAGCTCACGGGTGCATATATGGAAGTGCCTTACCTATGGGCTTCTTAATATAATCAGTAGGCCTTCCTGGTGAAACACGTCTGACACTCAAAGAGCCATATTCTAACCTTGTGCAGGGAAGAAGGCTACAAAGCCCTCAGGCTCCAAGAAGAGTATAGATAGAAAAATGAAAAGTCAGTGACTTTGCATACAGATAGTGAAGGATGAAGATCTCAGGAAGGACCACTTTGATTCTTAACACTGATGATTTGAGAAACTTCTTAAGTAAAAGGCAAAAACGTCTAAAAGTAGTTCTAAAAAAGAACTAATTAATAAATAAAAAGACAACTTGAAAACCCTAAAAGAAAAACATTCCTGCTAATTCTGCCTCATTTTTCCATTACACATCATTTTGTTCCTCATAAACCCAGAGTCAGGCTCATGTTTTATATCTCCTTATGGTGTATGTGTGTGCCCATTCATAAATATGTCATACATGTTTGGTTCAAATCACATGTAGCTTGCATTCAGTCTTTGTGGAAAGATATTGTCTATGTAAATGAATACCCCTCGAAGCTATAACTTGAAATAACATACTTTTGAACCATTTATACCACATATCTATGTTATAAAACACATGCATTTTTAGTATTTTTTTTGTCTTGCATTTGTTCTATTATACTCATTGGCATGAAAACATGAATATGTTGTAGGGGTGTTGGGGGCCCTCCTGTTTGTCCTGGCCGCCTGGCTTGCTTAGCCCCAAAATAACCACAGAGAAACTGTATTAATTAAATTACTGCTTGGTCATTAGTTCTAACTTATTATTGGCTAACTCTTACATATTAGTTTAATCCATCCCTATCAATCTGTGTATCGCCACATGGCAGTGGCTTATCAGAGATTCTAACAGCGTCTGTCTCAGGAGGGGGATCCATGGCTTCTCCCTTACTCTGCTTTCTTCCTCTCAGAATTCAGTTCTGTCTTCTCCGCCTACCTAAGTTCTGGCCTATCAGGGAAAGGCAGTTTCTTTATTCAGTAACTAATGAAAGCAACACATGAGCAGAAGAACCTCCTACACCATGAATATAGTAGAAGTTATTCTAGAAGTATATGTATTAGATCCAAAATACCAAATCACTTCACAGAACAATTTACAAATTGATCATCCCATCAGTAGTGAACAAAAATATCTACAATTTCACTCTACATCCTCATCAGCATCTATAATGTCACTGAAATGTTTTCCAGTGTAGTAGGTGATGGTATCTGCGAATTTCTCTAACAATGAGAACAACTATTTTTTTTCTGCTCATTAGCATTTCTTTTGCATATTTTATTAGTTTATAATTTTTGCTTGTGAATTTAAGATATTTGAAAGCATCATGGAGATACAATCATATTTTAGCTTGCACATCTGTGGCTGTACTTTTATGGTGAGTCCTGAAGCCACAGACTGCAGTCTCTGTTGGTGAGGTAAGTTCCTCTGTGGGAACTTTCTAATTCCCTCTGTATATCTTAACATTCGATCTCAATGCATCGGCCCCAGTTTAATTCAACATGATTAGGTAGAATTTTTTCATGAATATGAACCACACAAATTAATCTGCAAATTAGAAGAAATGCTGTCCCACTGTTCAACAGTTCCAGGGAGAAGATGAAAAGTGAAAGTTCAGGGCATTCTCGAGCATTCATGGAGAGAACTTGGAAGAGTGAATGTGGGCCTTCCTCAGACATTTCTCTGGTCATTCTCCCACTTTGAATAATCAAGTGGAGGCAGGGAGCCATTCAGCAACAGCTTAAGGCCAGGTGGACTAAGATTATCGAAGACTGGGAAAGCTGAGCATCTCGTGGAGGTGATAAGAGATGGAAAGAATAGCCTCCTATGAGGGAGGAAGCATGGAATTTGGGTCCATTGTGCATGCCATTTTGTATAATCAGACCATAAGGCTGAACCACAAATGTGCAATTTCAGGGCGCTGGGGGACTATGCTACTGTCTGCAACTTCTGCTGCTTGAGTAAGTGGTAACATATTTCAAAGTCACCGGACTGGTGACATAAGCCACAAAGAATGTGGACAGAATTGACAGAAACATTTTAGGAAGACCTAGGATAATAAAACATGGGCTATTTCAGAATTGACTTCCACTTCTGAAAGTCAGGAACACACAAGCAGCTACGTTAGAATGATTTAGAACTTCAGATTTCACCCCAACAAAGGAATTGGGAAGCTCCATTGTACAGAGATATACCCGGGGGGGAGGGGGAATGGCAGCAAAATCCACCAATCCCCTAAAAAACAGCTATAGTTGGATTTGGAAGGCACTAATATTTTTGCCAAGAGATAAGAACTCCTGTTGGCTTGTCTTAGCAAAGTGTGGGACATACAAGGAAAGACAGATGATTTTAATATGTGTTTAGATAGATTTTCTTAAGGTAGTGAATTTTATAATAGTTTAGAAGTTGTAAGAGCCACAGTGTATATGGTTATCTAATAAGCAACTTTACAAAATATTGATTTAAATATTTCCTATGGTTCTGAATTTCTTTCAGAGATAAAGCTAAGAAATTTGAAACTATGTTTAGCTAGTCATTAAGTCTGAAGCTGGTACAGTGTGGTGTGATCTGGTTTCACCAAATGCATTTTCCTGGTTACAGAAGAAATAAGTGAGGGAGGCAGGTCAAGTCCTAAGGTGAAGCCCTGAGAACCAGTGTTTGCGCATTTGTAAAATGGGAGGGTAAACCTCAAAGTAAAGGAAATATGCACATCTAGAAAATAAGAGCCTAACTTAACAATACTAATGTTAATTCTAAAAAATATTAGATTCACTTGGGATATGGTGGTGCATGCCTTTAATCCCAGCACTCAGGTGGCAGAGGCAGGCAGATCTCTGCAAGCTTGAGGCCAGCCTGGTCTACTGAGTGAGGTTCAGGATAACCAGGGCTACACAACAAAGTGAAACCCTATCTTGGAATAAAAGAGAAAAAAAAAAAGGATTCCAATACTTACAGTCTGTCATTAGGCATCAGAAGAGACAAAAACAGTTTTCAGCGCACTAAGGCTAAGTATATGTTTTGTATGCTATTCAGTTATCTGATTTTAGAATAGAATCATAGGTTAGTCAGTCTCCAATTACCTATTAATAAAAGGTCTCCATTTCATGTGGTGCAGCCAATCACAGGCTCTGTCCAATGAGTAGTGAAAGTCGAAGTTTGGTTTGTTTTTCATCAAGAGCAAATCATTTAATAGAGTGAGGTTAGTAGAAGAGGTTGCCTGGAGAGGAGTTTTGAAAAAAAAAAAATGAGGGTAGAGTTTTCAGCTGCTGAATCCAGTCACACTGCAGAAGCAGAATTCTGACCTCAAGACATACAGACACTGAAATAAATAAAGACTATGCCAGTGGAGATGATAAAGATGACTCATTGGGTTAGTTATCTTGTGAAACTCATTCTTTAAAGATTTAGATATTTTTTAAATTACTTGTATGTGTCTGGGTCTATGCGCACTAAGAGGCCAGCGGCATCAAGTCCCTAGGGAACTGGAATTTCAGGCAGTTGTTAGACACCTGTCATGGGTCCTCCGTGAAAGGAATGGGTACTCTTAACCTTGGATCCAGTTCTCCAGCCCTCAAGGAGTTTTTGATAAGGTTTAATTAGAGTTCCATTTCTTTCCAGTTTCCCACATGGTTTGAATTAGCATCTCCTGCTCTTGGAAAAAAATATTGCGTTTTAAAATTGCACTTAAAAAGTTACATATTTTCCACGAAGAAGCAAGCAGTGGCCATGTTGAGGAATATTTTCCTGATGTCAGTTTTCATATCACTGTTTCCTGTGATGCTACATCTAGTCGATGCCCAGACTAGTGAAACCTAACTCGGATCATTAGGATATAAGTCGCTTTATAAAGACTCAGATGTAAAATCCAGCTCTGTTCTTCTAACCCTGCCCATTGAGCGTGGTATCAGGTGCCTGCTTTGAGCAGGAAGCATGCAGATAAGCCTCCAGCTAGGGCTCCTCTCTCCTAGGAATCAAATGATTTTGATTTCATATCAGCTTGATTTGGCATCTCCTCACCTCTTCACATCGATGCTTTAATGAATATGTAAAACTTGCACATATGAAAAGGAGACCATGTTATTTATTTAAAAATTAGAATGTGTTCAAGGTATGTGTATGTGTTGATGTGCATATGTGCATGAGGGAATGCGGGCTGGAGGTCAGAGGTCAACAGTGGGTGTCTTTCTGTGTGATTCTATCCTTTAGTTTTGGAGAGAGGGTCTCTCACTTAACCTGGAGCTTACCCATTCAACGAGACTAGCTGGCCAGTAAGCTCTAGGAATTCCCCTGTCTCCACTTCCTCAGCAGTGAGACTGCCTAACTCTTCATGTGGGTAATAGTGACCCAAACTCAATCTTCGTGGCAAGCACTTTAGAGACTGAGTCATCTCCCTAGCACCCCCTGTAGTGCTTAGAGAAATACATGTATCATGTAACGTTTACATCCGTGTACTTTGAACTATCACCACAAGTGTTTGTCTCTTCTTGGCAGTAAAAACTCTCAAACTGCTTTTTGTCTAATTTTTTTAAAAATGTGTAGTATGTTCTTGTTATTGATGGATATCAATATAACCTGTTGTACGAAATGAAGTCAGCTGTCCAGAGAGACCTCCACACTCCCATCCATGATTGTTGCAATACTCTTCACAATAGCCAAGAAAAGGAATCAGGCCAAGAAATTGACTGTAGCTTCTGCACTTCTGAGCTACAGCCTGAGGTATGGTCACTTTCTGGTTGAATTTGAAGGTCCATGATGAGTCATGACAGCATATGCAAATAGAATACAATGCTCTTATCTAGGCATCTTGCTTTCTTGGAACAGTTTGCCTTAGGACTCAGATATTTTAATAAATAAGAATAAAAAGATCACTTCCCATGACTCCCATTTAGTAATGGTTCAGGCCATTGCCAAAGAGCTTCTGGAAGAGTCTGGAGCCTGGTGTGCTGTGAGCAGGCCTCTTACACCGGAGTCCAGAAGTGTACCATGAAAAGGCTTGCCACACTGCGTGCACCCTTTTTGCTAAGAGGCAAATACTTTCTAACTCCCACAGCTCATGTTGCTTTTTCCTCGCTCACACGAGCTTGTTAGAGCCTCCATTCTCACTCACACGAGCTTCATCCCCACTCACACGAGCTTGTCGGTGCCTTCATCTTCACTTGCACTAGTTTGTTAGTGGACTTTTGTCTCAGCATGTTTAGATTGCTCTAGCAAAATGTCACAGTTCAGAAGATGTAAAAAACATGAATTTTTTATAGCACTGGAAACTGGGAATTCCAAGATCAAGGTGCCCGTGTGGCGAGCAACTAAAATCAGCCACCCCCTGATTGGACACAGCTGTTATCTCCCCACCTTTTCTAGATAAGTTCTATTGGAGGGAGATCATTTCTAGACATGTTCTATTGGAGGGAGATCATCCTCACATCTCTTTCTCATTTTATAAGAAAATTAATCCCAAACAGAAGACCCCACCCTCATGACCTAATTTAGCTCTAATTACACCCCAGATGCTCTACCATCAAACACGGCCTCACAGGGCACTATGGTTTAATATAGCAATGGGGTGGGCCAAGCAAGCACCTTTCACAGCAATTACTTTATTACCATGGTTTAAATAGAAGGAAATTGAGACACTGACAAATTCAGTAGCCTGCTTTTTTTCAATTTTTAAATTTGATTTTACTTTTTTCTTTATGATTGTTTTGATCATTTACTATACTAAATCATGGGCTTCCTTATGCCACTTTTAATACATGTCTGTTTTACACTGATTTTTATCCTATGGTTAGCAAAGAGAGAGATGGAATTTGGACAGGAATATCCTTCTCATTTGTGTATGTATCCCATACTGTCTTAACTGAAAGAAAGAAAGCTCCCATGGGACTTTACTGGTTTTCCACCTGCTGCATTGGGGTCTCAGTTTTGACTCTGTGGGGGGCGAAGGAAGATGGCCTTCACGTAGGATTGTGGTAAGAATAACAACTGCCTTTCCACACAAGAGACTTGAATGTAGGTGGCGTGAGTGTCTTCATTCTTTTCTCTGTTTGTGTAAACATAATAGTCACACCTGGCAAAAGGTTCTTATTTATAACTAATGGTATGACCCCTCAGGTCATCCAGGCTCTACACCTTGGTTTTCCTTTTTGTCTTTTCTTTGTCCGCAGATCCACCTTTGGACTTATTAGTAGTTTCAGTGCAGTCCAGCATGAACTTGCTTGTCGCAGTCTGTGCAAGTTTCTCTGTGGAATGGTCAGCACATGGTACATACATAGGCAGGCTTGCTCTTAAGCCTCTGTTTGGGTACCAGGTAACACTCTCACTTTATTTCTGGGGACATTTATGACAGTTTGTACTGTGTGCATTCATTAAACAGGGCCATTTAGAGGTGTTCGGTTTCTTGTTAAAGGGAAGAGTTAAACTGTTCCCTTTCTTCTGACTCTTGGTTTGCTGTATCATAATGCATCAAGAAGGTTCTGGACAAAGGCTGAATCACAGCCTGCAGAATTCTGAACTAAATAAACCTGTACTCTTTAGACACTTTTTAGTCTCTGCTACTCTATTATAGAAACAAAAATAAATGACTTATACCATAATGATGTTTTGCTTTAGATAGATGTAGTGGATGGAATAGGTATGCCCCATAGACTCATGGTGATAGTTTAGGTGAGTAACTGAGGCTGTACTTGATCATGAATTATAAGATCTATGGATAGAATGATTGAGAAAATGTTCTAGAAACTGAATATCTTTAGCATGTGAATTGTCACAGGTCATTTAAACTTTACAACTCTACTTCCAAACCACTAAGGCCAGAATGAGTGGTAACCTAAGTAGACCCACGAAAGCTCGGAGGAGTCCATGAGTTCATTGCATGAGCTGGTTGGAAAACATGAGTTTTCTATGAACCATGGGTTTTAGAATGCCAGTCAAATGGAAATATGTTCAACATTCATGGTGCTTTTTGAGATATCATCTGGCTGACCAGAATTTTAACTGATGCCTGGCTTCTCTAAACTGAGGATAGAGCGCTGTTTCCAGTAAATTACACATCCTTCAACTACAACTTTGCATCTAAAGCCCGATCTTCATCCTTTTCATGCATTCAAACAAACTCAAGAGTCCAGCAGTGGATTCCAATAGAGTGGAGATTTGGCAGTCCTGTCTGGCAAGATCTGTGATTGGATGATTGAAGTCTGGGTCTCATCCCAGCTTTGGTATCATCATCTCACATTGCGCATGGAGAGAGGGCGTTAGTCTTACTTAGACTGAGCTCTGTGGAATCTAGGCTTCATTTGCTCAACTCACTCAACAACTTGATAGGACACCTCTCTTGTCTTTTGGTGCCTGACTGGCTTGGTCCTTGAAACTTCACTATAGCCTGGCAATGTGAATTTGACTGATTGTCTGTTGTTAATCTCTCTCTCTCAGATCTTCTGCCTAGGACCAGCTCTGAGCTCTGCACTCATCAGTCAGGTCCACGAAGAATTCCTAAAAAACTCACGGAAGAGATTCAGCCTCTCATGGCACACTGCTGTGTAAGCTGCAGCTGGTGATCTGTTTCCCTGTTATCTGTCTCCCCAGATGGAGACTGAACCACCCCTATCTGCGTTCCCGCATATGCTGTGCTCTCGTCAGCCTCTCGGGAGCCATTTCAAGGGCCTCCTTTGCCACCATCCATGTAACACGGTCCACATTCCAGGCATCAATACAGTTGTCCCATTTTCATAAAACTACTGTCTATCATTCCTTCTGTGTTGATCAAGACTGACAGAATTTCCTTTCCTACACTACTAATTTATATCTTACTAAATATTTTAACTGTCTATATTTCTTCTTTGAGATCCTGTGAACCTTGGGGATAGGAATGGTGGTATGTTTATACCGTTCTTCAGTATTGATCACAGTGTTATATACAAGGTGGGAAAAGTACAAACTTATTCCGATACAGATTATTTGTTACACATAAATGCATTGTATATATTCATGAATTTGCCAAACATCTTTGATTGGGATCAAGTCAGTTACTTATGATTCTATATGGGATGTATTTCTTTGACTGTGATCTAAAGACCACTCAACATACTAGAATAGCAATGAAAAACTCTTGTAATATATAAATAAAAAATTCTGTTTATCATGTTTTGGGGAAGACTGCCAAGCCAGCAAGGAATTAATCTAGGATTCGGAATTCCATGAGCCTGGGATGGGGGGTGGGGCACTTTGTGCTACCACTGCAACATCAAAAGCAGTTTGTAGTGCTTCTGGAACTTCTCACACGAGACCTATTTATAGAGATTTTCTTCTATCAGAACTCTACTAGCTGCCTGATCTAAATTTATTTAAATAGCCTCAAATAACCATTCATTAATCCTGCATGTCAAATTGCTCTCTTATTTTTATCCATGAAAACTATAAGCTTTTAAGCAGTTATTAACTTTAAGAATTGATACAAAACTCTTGAAAGTGCAAGCAAAAGACTTCAATATCCAGTTACTTCAGACCATTTGGTAATGTTTGCAAACTTTCATTGAAATTCATCCTCCTTACCCTGTAGACTATAACACACACACACACACACGAGTGTGCCCAAACACACAAACTCATATGCACACATACACACATATACATGCACACACATAAGCATGCACGCATGTACATGCACACACATACACATACACACATATACATGCACAATTTGTTTAATTTATATGTTCACAAAATTTTAATTCACAGATGAAATTTCCTGAGCCTTTAGAAAATTAGAATTGTTTGCTTTGGTCTCCTTAGTTTGTCACACTTCTTACTGTGTTTGACTGTAACTACCTTTTCGTGGTATTTGATTCACTTTGAGGGGTACGTGCCAGCTAGGTAAGCATTGTGTAGCTGAGCTACACCCCAGTTCTGTCTCCCATTTTAAATCGTTTCACTTTAACTTTGTTTCTCTTAAAAACTAACAATAATACTGATAATTTTGACAGTGAAATGTCAGTACCAGGGTAAGCCCCATCCCTGCTGTGACCAGAGATGGCCTCAGGGTTCTGTATGGTCTCGTGCGTTTTGCAGTTTACACATTACTGTGTGTAATTTGGAGAGTGAGGCAGAGTGACGGAGAGCATCCTCAGGCTCTTGGCTGTACATCTGCTCCTTCATAAGCCCGTTCTGGTTTTAAAGTTGGCATCGGGAAAGCTGGCGTTGAATACTGCTCTTTCTAACATACCATGTGACCGTTTAGCAGAAGGGATAAATACTAAAAACTATTTATTAGAACCACCAGGGTTGAATTTTTAGTTTTAATTGTGCCAAGGATGAAATTATCTGCAAATATAAGAAGTATTGCCTGAAAGAACAGATTTTGCTCAAACTGATGGGCTGAAAGTCATGACAATCCTATTGCATAGAAAATGTAAATACTTTCCGATATGTGCACACAATATACACACAAAATTAATATAGACAGCTAAACATAGGAACATATACACACAGTTACACACCTACCCGGAACTAACAAAATATAAGCATGCATATTCCAATTACAATACCTAGCAACACACTGAAAATAAAATATAGATGTCTCTGGTATCTTCACACTGTTTATGGAAATAGTTTACGAAAAGAAAATAGCATAATTCACTTTTGAGTCCCCCTAACGAGAAGTACTCCGCTTGAGGAAGGATGACCTTACTTCATTAGTACGAACTTGCCTTCAAGGCAAACATTTTTCAATCAACACTAATTTGCATGTGATTTATCAAGAGAAAAGAAGTGCCAAATAATTTTGTTTCAAGATTTCCCCGTGTTTTCAGTGTCATCAGCAGCTCTGCCTAATCCGATTTTGACAATCTCATCAGGCGCTTTTAGGAGATGTCTCTGAACTCATCTGGAGGATGCCGTTTATTCCTAAGTGTCTTCTATTGCATTACAGCCCAGCAGAGAAGCACAGTCTGCTACAGATGTTTATGGGAGATGCAGTTAACACGCTGCCAATTTAGTTTTTATAGGGACACAATCAATTTTTATTCATTTAAAAACCAGAATGCTTTCTTTTATTGTGTGCAGCCTCTCCTGATTATATAGCTAAACAAATTATTTCTCTGTTTGCACTAAATGGTACTATTGGGGAAGGGCAATGGTCTAGTTTAAGTGTACCATATACATCAGGCAAGTAAATGATGGCGCTCTCTTAGGGTATGTTCCTTACGGGGGGTATTTAAAACGTCTTTTTAAAAGTTTTACTTACGGTATATAGACATAAATAAAATGTAAATCTTGCAGTGGATGGTCTGTGTCTGTGTCATCTGATCTTGAATTTTAATGGAATTTTATGGTTTTTAAGCTACATTTGCATATATTATGTGACGTCATTTACAATGATCAAGCTGTAGTTTTACAACTTTGGAATACTTAGGCACTTCCATTGTCCTTTTCATGATTCTGAAACTACACAGGCTTTTTGCAGTACAATTAAAAGTGTATCATTAAATATCAGTATAATTATATATGCCAAAGCACGTAAAGAACCAACCTCTTGGTGATATAAGAGAAATAAGTATGTTTGCTTAAATGCTGTAAAATCTATCATATCTAACTTCTTTATCTTTCCATCATTTCACATGTTTGGGTGTAAGGTGTATGTATGTATGTATGTGTATGTTTGCATGCCTGTGAGTACACATGTGTTGAAGCTATGTGCAAGTGCGTACATGTGTGCATGATAAGGAGGCCTGGGTTGATGTTGGATATCTCCTTTTGTGGCCGTTCCATTTTATTTACTGAAGAAGAGTCTCTCAGTCAAATTCAGAGTTCACCGATGTGGTCAGCATGTGAGGCTCCCGTTTCTGCTTTCCTGGGATTTGCAAGGCAGACAACACTAACCACTGAGCCATCCCCCAGCCCCATATCTAACTGTAATGTATCCTCTCAAATCAGTGAAGATGTGAAACTGGCATCAGCTACCCCACCTTCACTGGTCTCTGTGGGCAGGGACCCACGCAAGCTGTAAGTGGGCTGGGCCAGGAGATTGCCTTAGCAGTTGGCAAGAAAGGCAGGCAGCTAGCAGAGAAGAACTCCGCAGAAGTGAAGCCATCTCCTCCACATGGTAACTCTAAGCCAGGTCTGCATCGTCACATATCTAAGAAGCTCTGTATGCCTGAGATTTAAGAAGAATGGGTAATAGCATAAACATAGTTAGGAAAAGAAAACCTCGAAATCCCCCCTGCTTTATTTTAATAGCTTTCATTCCCCAGAATCTTTAAATATTTGACTGGATCCTGGCCGCACATTTATTTATCCCAAAGACAAGTATTTAGGGATCCCATTTATTTAGTTTATATTTCAATAGATAATTTAATAGTAAAAAGGGAAGAAAATGAATATTTTTATGATTCAAATATGTGTTAACCTATTTATTCAATAAAATACAGTAACCTGATATTGCTATTTATTAACTACCAAGGAATAAACCATATGTATTCTGCCCTCAAAAAGCTCACACCTCATTTAACCACTAAAAAGATTAGCTATTTAAAAGCAGGAGGGAGGACTGAGAATGTAACTCAGGTAGTTGAGCGTTCACTATCCAGCATGTGCTAAGCCCTGAGTTACTGCCACACATAAACGGGGCATGGTGGTACATGCATGTTCCTCTAGCTAAGGCAGGAAGATAAAAATGTCGGGATCATTCTTGGCTACTTGTACAGTTCAAGGTCAGTGTGGGATACATGGAACAATGGCTTTTAAACAAACAAATGGACATAAACACGTTAAAAAAATAAATACTACCACTCCAAGAAACAAGTAATAGAATAGTTAGAAGTATAGCCCTGACTTTAGAGTTTCCAGAGTGCAGCTGTGATCATAGATTATATTAATGAGCTGAAAACACTGAATCAGTTCAAGGTTGAGGTGAGGATCAGTTGGTAAAGTGCTTGATATGCAAGCATGGGCATCTGGGTTTGCATCCCCAGCACCCAGGTAGAAGCTGGGCACAGCGTCATGCCTCTGAATCCTAGCACTGAAGCTACACAGGCATATACACCTGTAGCTCCCTGTCAGCCAACCCAGCCAATAGGTGAGCTCCAGGTTCAGGAAGAGACCCTGCCTCAAATAATGAGTGCGAGAGAAACTGATGGGAAAAACCAACATTAATCTCCAGTCTCCATGCATGTGTACCTGCATAACAGAGTGTACATAAACCACATACACACACATACACACAAATGTGCAAATGCATGCACACACAATTTAAAAATAAATGCAATTTTTAAGGAGAGTGATTTTGGAGAATAACCATCGTGATGGCATTGGAAGATAGAGAAAGCTATCTCATATCCTAGAACAAAGACTAGAAGGTGGGTGGATGGAAAGCATATTTATGAAATAGCTGTCTCTATTTTAAAGATACACTTGTCATGTTTTCAGCTGCATGACACTTTCTGGAAAGGACATATATCTGTGTGTATATCCATGTAAAAGTGAGGACATATGTACATATGTATATATACATTCTGAAACAAATGGTGCCGTGGTAACAGTGTAAGGAAGTATATTTAGACTTCTAGTTGCATGCACGATTTTTTTGTGAATACATTCTGCTATTTTACATTTTGCTTTATTAATAAGGTTTAGTAAAAGTTTTCTGAATCACCAGGGTTTTTTTCCCAATGTCCTATAGCCACTTCAGTTAATCTATCTCCATTGTAACATTAGTTCACATCTATCCGTGCTTTTAGATAGAAGTCATGCACATTCCCAGGTAAGATGCATAACATTTTCAGGAAGACCTTCCAGCCACAAGTCTGAAGAACCTCATTTCCTCTGCTACTGTTTACCTTTTGTGTAACCCTGAATTTTCTTTTGATAAGAATTCTGTTCTTTTTTATTTATCCAATAGGAGACCCAAAGCAAATAGGTTTTCTGACTTGAACTACTGACCTACTTTATATACTTGTGTGAAACTTTTGCCTCTGCTGCAGGCCTCTGACCAGAGATCTTACGCAAGGGATGTCTTTCGAGAGACAGCTTCATTGAAACACTTTCTAATTTATAGTGATTTCATTACATTTGTGAAAGAGGCTTCGGGAAGCCTAAATGTTTGAGATTGTATGCTAAACAATAAAGCATATTTCCCAACTATTTAATTTATAATTAAATATTTAGGAATCTATTAACCTTTCTGAAGACTGATTAATATCTGTGTGATATTTTACTGTTTAATGGTTATGCCTTAATCCAGATTATTAGGAAAACTATACCTCATATCTGCTGCTTGATTCTGCTTTCTCGATTATATTTCATATCGAACTTATTCACAAAGTTGGTTGACTCTGCCTATAAAAGAAATTAGAAATTGACCACAGCTCAGTGGCTCAATGGCTGAGACTCGGGCCCTGCAACTGGGCTATTGAAATGGCCTCTTCACTTTCTGTCCCACCTGCTCCTGTGTATTTAGTGTAGCCAGAAGCTTTCCTCTAAAATGCAAAAAAAATCTTGTTCCTCTCCTGCTCAGAACCCTCGGTGAATTTTGACTTTACTTGGAGTGGGTACAGTGGATACCTTCAAGACTGGGTAGTCTTGCCCTTACCACTACCCCTTTCCCATCAGGGATGGAGCCAAGCTTGCTGTTCTGTTTCCCCTTGGACCACCAATCACTCTCTCACCTAAGACCTTTGTCTTTCCTCTTCCTGGAGGCTAGAATGTTCTTTCCGCCAGGCATCTGTTTTCCTGAGGATTCTTAGCTTCCGCAACACCCCCTCCACTAGTCTCTTAGTTTCAGCAGATCTCCATGCTTCCCGCCGTAGTAGTCACCATTTGTTCCTTGCCTCTTTAGTGCTTCTCTCCCCACGCAAGTGTAAGAACTGGTTCTGTTTCATCTAAAGTCATTTGTGTGATTTTGGAGCGCATTACAGTGTTTATTTAATTCCTAAAACAGAAATAGTTTAGGAAAGCAAGAAAAACTAGAGTTCCCCGAACTTTTCATATTCTTTTTCCTTTTCAAATTTTTCCTGCTGCTTTTTGATGTGTGCAAGGTATTGGTTTTTTTAGATACCAGAGATCTATGGATCATTCTAAGGAAAATGGAATATATACTGTGGTGGGTTGAAAGAAAATGGCCCCCTAAGGGAGTGGCACTAATAGGAGGTGTGGCTTTGTTGGAGTGGGTGTGGCCCTGTTGGAGGACATGTGTCACTGTAGGTGTGGGCTTTGAGGTCTCATAGATGCCCAAGCCACACCCAGTGTCTTGGTCCATCTCCTGATGCCTGAAAGATGCAGAACTCTCAGCTTCTTTTCCAGCCACCGTGTCCGCCTGCATGCTGCTATGTCCCATCATGATGATAATGAACTGAACCTCTGAAACTGTAAGCCATCACCTCAATTAGATGTTTTCCTTTGTAGAGTTGCCATGGTCATGGTGTCTCTTAACAGCAATAGAAACCTTTAAGACATGACCCTTTCCTGCTTCTAGAAGTCATAGTAATTGGGGCTGCAGGAGGGTTCCTTTACCTGAGGGTGTAAGCAAGGGCTAGCTGAAGAGGACCGTTTGGCTCACTGTTGCTAATCGTACCTTTAAGCCTAATTAGACCTTTGCCTTATGTGTTGCCTGCAGCAGAAGAGGCAGTCACTTCCAAATTCAAAAGTTCCATTACTCTGCATTATGTATTATACAGAAGTAACGAGTAATATGTCCAAAAGCATCTAAAGCAACTTTCAATGCAGAGTTTAAGTAGGACTGGGGAGTCTTACAAGGACTAATTGTGCTCTCTTTGTTTTTAATTTATCATTATGGTTGGCTTAATCTACTTAATTTATGTGGTTACTCAATGGTGCCTGTTATAATCCGAGTTGTGTCCCATATAAATTCATATGTTCGGAGGCATTGTTGTATTTAAAGATTTGGCTTTTTCAGAGAAGACTAAGGTATAATTATGTCATGGAGTAATTTTAGTATCATATAATTTGTGCTCTTATGATAAGAGTTTAAGATACGAACATGCCCCTACACAGGAGAAAAGAAAAAAAAAAAAACAAGTAAACAAACAAAATGGCGCACACAGCTACCCGAAAACGAAAGGATGTGATCTCGGATGAGACCAAAGACACCATGCTGTGGAGCTTAAGCCTCTCCAACAACAAGAAAAGACATTTTGTTCTTGAAAAGAACACGTGTCTCATATAACGGTATGGCAGCTCGGACAATGAAAGCCCGTGGGAAAGTGTGATGACCTTGGGGAGCCAGTCTGGACACACATGCACACTGCATGCAGTCTCCCTTGTTAGTCAGGTGCTGTGGGAGCAAAGATGCACAGCAGAGCTTCCAAAGTCTCCTTTCTGCTTCTCATTTTTGGTATATTGTCTTAATTTATGTCTATGTGTGGGGTGTTGTTCTAAGCCCAAAATATAAAATTATTAAAAATACAAGCATGGTCCTCAGAGGCTTATGGTCTCCTTGAGAAAATAAAATGTACCTTGTCCATAGAGATATATATGGCCAACACTCTCAGAAAGAAATCCCTGAGAGAAATTGTAGAGACACTCAAATAAAAATTCCCATGACTCTGTAATCCTGACATAAGGGAAGTGGAGGGGTGTGTAAGGGAGCAGTAGACGAGCAGGAGAACAATATCTTTATTGTTCTGGGCAATGTAAATAGCAAATACATGGAGGCTGCTGTGAAGGGATAGATGACATGAGTGTTTCAGACTAGTGGAGTAGACAGAGGCCATTGTAACAAGTTGTCAAATGTAGACTCTAAAAGCAATCATGGATCAGCTCATGAAGGTTTAGGTGGGTAATAAATGCAACATGATGGCTTTGTAAAAAGGGCATATATAGATACATGTAGAATGCTGTTGGGGTTGGTAGATACATGCAGAATGCTGTTGGGATTGGAACATACACACAGAATGGTTTGGGGGTTGGTAGATATATACAGAATGGTGTTGAGGTTGGTAGATATATACAGAATGGTGTTGTGGTTGGTAGATACATGCAGAACAGTATTGAGGTTGGTAGATAGATGCAGAATGGTGTCAGAGTTGGTAAATAAATGCAGAATATGTTGGGGTTGGTAGATACATACAGAATGTTGTTGGAGTTGGTAGATACACACAGAATGGTGCTGGGGTTGTGAGAAGGAGATGCTCTCTGTAGTCTGTTTCAGTAGCAAGCTGCTTCCCAAAGTGTTGCCTTGGGTTTCTTAAAAAGCACATACTCAAGATTAAATAGACACAAAAATTACTCGTGTATAGTGTCTTCTTGAGGAAGTTTAATACAAATGACCTTTTTCGGGGGGGATGACCTGAAGCAATTTCTCCATAAAAATATTGATTTCATTAAATTTAAGCCCATTTTCTGCCCTAGGACATTTTTTTTCTTTTTATTCTGAATTTAGCTGTGGGCAGAATAAGCTGTGTTTAAATATCCAATAGTTCAGTCATCCATGGAAGAAGGACATTAGAAGTTTGTGGTCTGGATTATGGGCCCAGAGCTAAGTGGGGACAAAAGGAACATCAAAGAGGATATTGGGGCCAGAAGACGTGTGAACAGCAGAGCTGGTAGATACGGTCTCTACATGGGCTGTGTGAGAAAGAGGCCCAGTGACTGTAAAGTCTGGAGAGAGACACAGGCAGAGAAATCACCGTCTTCTCCCTATTGAAACATAAATGTGGGAAATAATGTCTATCTTAACTCTACTGCCTACTTAACAGAGGTCTGAGAATATAATCTATATTCAACAGAGGTATTAAGAGATTTCTATTTCCGTCCATTTGCCTGCAAAATTCAGGAAGTCATTGTTTTTTACTGCTGAGTAGTACTCTAATATGTATATATTCCATACTTTCTTCATCCATTCTTCCATTGAAGGGCATCTAGGTTGTTTCCAGGTTCTGGCTATTACAAACAATGCTGCTATGAACATAGTTGAGCATATACTTTTGTTGTATGATAGGGCATTTCTTGGGTATATTCCCAAGAGTGGTATTGCTGGGTCCAGGGGTAGGAGGATCCCGAAATTCCTGAGAAACCGCCACACTGTTTTCCAAAGTAGTTGCACAAGTTTGCATTCCTACCAGCAATGGATAAGTGTACCTCTTTCTCCACAACCTCTCCAGCAAAGGCTATCATTGGTGTTTTTTATTTTAGCCATTCTGACATTTTACAGGCAAATGGACAGAAATAGAAAACACTATCCTGAGTGAGGTGAGCCAGACCCAAAAAGAGGAACATGGGATGTACTCACTCATATTTGGTTTCTAGCCATGAATAGGGGACGTTGAGCCTATTATGCGTGGTCCTAGAGAAGCTAATTAAGAAGGTGAACCCAAAGAAAAACATTTAGGCAATGAAAGGAGACAGAGACAAAGACCCACATTGGAGCACCGGACTGAAATCTCAAGGTCCAAATCATGAGCGGGAGACAGAGCACGAGCAAGGAACTTAGGACCACGAGGGGTGCACCCACACACTGAGACAATGGGGATGTTCTATCAGGAAATCACCAAGGCCATCTGGCCTGGGTCTGAAAAAACATGGGATAAAACCGGACTTGCTGAACATAATGAACAACGAGGACTACTGAGAACTCAAGAACAATGGCAACAATGGGTTTTGATCCTACTGCACGTACTGGCTTTGTGGGAGCCTAGGCAGTTTGGATGCTCACCTTACTAGACCTGGATGGAGGTGGATGGTCCTTGGACTTCCCACAGGGCAGGGAACCCGGATTACTCTTAGGGATGATGAGGGAGGGGACTTGATGGGGGAGGGGGAAGGAAATGGGAGGTGGTGGTGGGGAGAGGGCAGAAATCTTTAATAAATAAATAAAAAAAAAAGAGATTTCTAGTGACCAAGTTAATATGAGAGAGAAGGCTATTTAAGACACAATATTCTAGGTTGTCCATAACTAAACTTATATCATGGAGGTTTGGGGTGTCTATCTTGACACTACAAAGACTTTATTGAAATACTGAAGCCAACCCATTCTCTCCTATGGTCTGGTGCCCTGGAAGATTTTGCTTGTTTGTTTGTTTGTTTTTATTCTCCTAGTTTCTTTTCACTCTGACTTTGGTGTCCTCTTGTCTTCCCCCACTTTGCCTTTGGGGTTTGATTTGACATCACATCACTCAGGCAGTTTGGCTGGTCCTCTATGCAGACTCCATTCAAGTTTTCTCCATTTCTGGCTGTTTTAGGAAACCTTGTAGCCCCAGACCTGGTTAGCTTCAGGGATAACAACACCTTGGCTAGCGTCCCAGATGGGCTGGCTCCAGGATCCCCTAAGGGAATCAATTATTTACCATGAGTTATTTCTAGGCATGACACAATTGGATGTTCTTAGCCCAAATCAGAGTGATGACTCGGGGCAGTGTTCCAAACATTACTGATTCATGGCTTTTCCTCCTCTTCTCAGCGCTTCTCTTTCTCAAGAATTTAACACAGGCTTCCCAGTATTCATTAACCCAGTTCCCTGCATTGTATTACCGGGTTCTTAAGAGATTCTGTGTACTTGAGTGTGGACTGCAGGTTGTGAATTCAGGCTCCCAACCCTGCTGCTGACTGGTTGTGTGAGATTCTGGGCTGCACAACACTCCTCTGAACAACAGTTACCTACAATTGTAACAGCCACGGGAGCAATAACGATTGTTCTGTCTTTATGATGACTTCTCTTACAGCTGCAAGGAAAAAATCAAATGAAATAGCTAATGGCTTAGCAGGGGGCACTCATCAAAGGCAAGGTACCACGTCTAGAGAGGTGGATCATAGGCTAAGAGCTCATTCTGTGCCCCCAAAGGACCTAAGTTTGGATCCCAGAATCCATGTCTGGTGGCTCACAACTGCCTGTCACTCAAGCTCCAGGGGATTTGATGTCCCTGGTCTTCTTGGGCCTTTCACTCACATGCACATACATACACACAATTAAAAATAGTTTAAAAAGTAAATTTTAAATTATGAGGTGTTAGTTATGAGATTATTATAAGTCTGAATTTTCTTTTCTAATAAGATTAATAAATAGCTTTTAGGATTAATGCATTTACATAAAATATATTTATTTCTTTTAAATTTATATAGTAACTTAGGCCATGAAACTAAAGCCTGGTTTCATGATGATTTTGATTTTTCTTTATAACTATATGAATTTTTTTGTAGTTTAAGGATGTATATATGTATACCTGTATCCATCAGTTTCTGTGTTTATAAAATATTTCCCATGGGGCACCTGGCTGCATTGATAATGCCAACACTAAACTGTAGTGTATCTTTACCCACATGATCCAAATTAAAAAAAAAACTAATTGTAAACTTTAATACTTCCTGATTTACAGTTTGACATTTTCTTAAGACCCAGGAATAATAAAGCGGCTGTGGTGAACACATAAGAACTGTGCTCTGTGTGAAGGACCTACTGGGTGAGGCTGTGCTCTGTGTGAAGAACCTACTGGGTGAGGCTGTGCTCTGTGTAAAGGACCTACTGGGTGAGACCTCAGAGACACTGACCAGAAATGCTAAGTCCCATTTCCATGGCATAGAATGATTTTTTTTTTTTTTTTTTGATTTTTCAAGACAGGGTTTCTCCGTAGTTTTTGGTTCCTGTTTTGGAACTAGCTCTTGTAGAGCAGGCTGGCCTCGAACTCACAGAGATCCGCCTGCCTCTATCTCCTGAATGCTGGGATTAAAGGCATGCGCCACCACCGCCTGGCTGGCATAGAATGATTTTTAACACATCAGCTCCATCTGACCAGTCAAGGTGCTCAGGTTTTGAGGACCTGACATTACTGAGAGCCTACTATGTGCCAGACACTCTTTCCCCATCTATATAATTCTGAGCAATTTGACAGATCAAGGGACCCAGGCAAAGGTCTGCTTCATCCTGAATTGGGTCTTCTCGGGTCCCGCAAGCCTGCAATACTCTTATTAACAGATTCTCTGTAATTTAGGTGCTCTAACAATTCTACCCAAATTGTCTAAATTCCAAAGGTGTTTGTTTACGCTAGAGAGGAACAAAGGTGTTTACACTGGAGAGGTATTTAGCAGTGTTCTTTAAAAATGCTTTTCCTCCGACTTCGTTGCATGCTCAAGCAAATAGACATTCATAAAATCATTTATTAAAGTAAAATAAATAGGTTATGTTTAAACACAATTTATTGGTTAAAATCAAACAAACCTGCCCAATAAAGTACACTAAACTATTTCCCTTTCCTCGAGGAAGTCAGTGTCCAGGCTCACTTGTTAATTTTAGTGGCCTAATGCTCTCAGGAAAACAAAGGGGTCTTTAAAAAAAAAAAAAATGATGGCTTTGACATTCTGGATGAATTATAAATTCAAATGAATTTGGCTAAAGAAAGCAGTCTGAGCCATTGCTTATGAACTGTGTTGAACTGCCTTCTTCTACAAAAAGTGACTGAAGACGTCCATCAAAGAAGTTAATGCTACCAATCGCTTTCAAGCTCTGCCTTCCCGGGCCTCCAGAGAGACAGGAGCGGAGGCCCCTGGGTCTTCAAATTCAGTGAAGCCTATTGAATAATTGAAGAAAATAAACACCCCTAGGAAGTACAGAAAAGGTGAATGGTGATAAAAATGTGACTGCACTTGAAGCTTTCAGCTTTCTCCCCTGCTTCTCCCCGCGTTTTTCAAAGGAAATGCCATAGCGACCGAGGTTTTCTAAGTCACAGCTGAACTTGCAGGACTATTAGAAAGGCAGGCAGGCAGGCCATTGTGAAATAGAACAAGGAAGGGCGCCCAGGACACTTTAATGAACACTTGAATGCGCCTCCAATGAGAAACAGATGTTCTTTCTTAAATTTAACAGCCCTCCTTGTTCCGATGGAGGGAAATAGCTGCGTTGGTGGGGCAGACTCGGTTGCAGTGGGATCTGAGTGGAGGGATGCTTGCGGGGCTCATGTTCTCTGCTGAGTTTGCCTCCCAGCTTTGACGGTGTTTGGATGGTAAAAGGGAGGTCATTGAAGGCCAATGCCTGGAAGATTGAGCCTATTCATGCAGTTTGCATTACATTTTTTTATGCACAATAAAAAATTGTGTACATTTTAAATTCTTGAGATGGATTCAGGTTTGTGACAATGACATAAATCTCATTCTGCTTTTCATTCTAATTTTTCTTTTAAATCCCTCATTGCCATAAGACAACATTGGTTTCCCTGCACACAGTAACTGATGTTATACTAAATACATTTTTAACACTTGTTCCTGCCGCCGCCCCCTCAAAGCATGTGTCTGTACTTTTCCCCTTCATTTAAACAAACAAAACAACAAGCCAGAACTAACAAAACTCTTTCTGGGAAAGCCATTTCAGTCCATGCATCTGTCACCCTTCCTCCTGCGCACCAAAAGCTTCCCTTCCCATTTCAGCTGATTCCTTCAGTGCAAGCATGACCAAGCATCAAGGCCGACTCTCCCATGAGACCCTTTCCCTGAAGGGATAAATTATATTAGTGGTCTAGTTTTAAAAAACTCTGGGGGAGGTACCAGTTCTCCCTATCTTTAGGTTTTCAGCATACATGTTGAATTGTACCAACATCCTGTGTACGGACACTGTAAATCTTTCAGTCAGTAGCTTCACCTGGCATAAAGCTTGAGGCAGTCTTAGCCCATATGGGGGAGGAGTGCAGGGTTTAGGCAGTCGCCTTCCAGGCAGCAGTGGGGCAAACAGACCTCAGAAAATCCTTGTCTTAACTGTTTCGTGTCTCTCTATTTCTGTGTGTGTGTGTTGGCACAGCGCCTCGGAAGTTTATTCTCTCTTGTTTCTAATCTTGATTATCTAAGAAGAAAACCCATAAAACAAAACTACAAGCAGGTCATTAAACAGTGGGGTAGCTAGCCAAACAGCGCAGGAGGGACAGAAAGAGCCCAGGAGCTGCTGGAGTTTAGTAAGATCTGCCTCATGTAAACTCTGCTCTGAAGCAACTGCCAGGTCAAGTCCAACAGCCGGAAGAAGGGAAAGACTGCAATGCTTAGGAGAACAAACCCCTTGTAAACCTAGGTCAGTTGTACTGAAGGAACAACAGGCAAGACGATGTCTCAGTCCAACCCAATCTCAGACCCTAGGACAGGTTGTCTGTATCTCCCATGTGACTTGTGAATTCATGTAATTGTACATCTTTGGTCATCTTTGGTCATGACTATGCTTTGATTCTGAATTCCAATCCCTTTCACTTTTTAAGGGCCTTTTTCCCCCTCTTCTCTTCAAAGTAAATTCTGTGTTTCAACCAGGACAAAATTTTCAGCCGTACAAATGACACCATTTTCTTAAAAACAACTATTTTAGAAAGACAATGCCAAACAACTAAGAGCCCAGCCACTGCACACTAATGGGGCTTGGCTGGAGGAAGTGATGTGTCTGATGTCTGAAACAAAATTCTGTGGCTTTGATCCTTGATGTTGCAAAGTCACTTGATTTTGAGTAAACCAGATCCTTATTCTGCAGAACTGGTTTTACATACCATGGAGAGGACATGTAAAGGATATTCAAACAAGGTGGCAGTTGCACTTTCCCCAAGACCAAGATTAATGTTCCTGAAGCACAACCCTCTATTGGGTAGAAAATTAGAGAGGGAGTACACTCTTGTGGTCCCTGTGTTCTGCTTTCCGGCCCCCAACCTCTTCTTTCTTCCAGATTGCAGTACTTCTGTACTTGATGAGTCCTGCAAATTAAATATATCTCCTACATCAGTGGTTCTCCATCTTCCTAATGCTGCAACCCTTTAATTCCTTCCTAATGCTGGGACCATTTAAAAATGTTCTTCCCCAATCATAAAACTACTTTTTGTTGCTACCTTATTACTGTAATTCTGCTACTGTTATGAATGGTAATGTAAATATCTGTGTTTTTCAGTGGTCTTAGGCAACCCACATAAAAAGGTTGTTTGACCCCCCAAAGGGGTCATGACTCAGAGGTTGAGAACCTGCTGTCCTACATCTCATGTCCTGCCATCACGTGGTCTTTTCCTGGTTAAGCTACAGTTCAAGGGTATTTCTCATGTAAACGTTAATTTCATTTTGCTAGTTAACATCTCCATGAGTGGATCCCAATTGCAACAAAAGGTTCTCTTAGAATTATAAAATCACATTATTAAGAGCCCTGTTTTGCATTCTGTGGTTAAACAACGAAATTAACCACAACAATCAGTTTAGTCCACACTAAAGTTTTGATTAGCTTATAAATGCGTACTCCTATTATTGAGCGTTATAGCATGTCAACTGGAACAGATGACGGCATACTCGTTTTCTTGGTATTACTTCTATAACCCAAACATTTTAGCAAAATGAGGAAAAAACTATATCATATCAAATCCAGCCACATGAGGTCTACATGACTTTCATGTCAGCCTTCTCACCTTTCCTGACATCCAGACAGCCTAGAGCTAAATTTTTCTTAGAATTTTGCCCTCGGATTCTTTTTTGCCATTGGCAGTCCGTCCTTGCCCTGCATGTATAGCCAGAAATCTCTGGGATATTATTGCACTTTTAGTCTATTCCAGAAAGCATGCTTGCTTATGGTAAGAATATTGTCTAGTGATTCCAACAAATACACACATGCACACACACACACAGGTGAGACATGGGGGAATACATTAAGGGTTTGGTGGCATTTCTTAAAGAAGATATTACTTTTGCATGATCCAAGAATCTGCACAGGATCCTGATATGTGTTGGTGTTTCACTCTGAAGATGAGTGAGAGGCCTATCTTCTTGATCATACACAGGTATAATTTCTCTGTGTGGATGCCTTGAACAAAGTATGTTTTAATCATGTTTTAGAACATAGAATAATTTAAAACTAATGTACTGGCTGGAAAGAAACCTGCATGTGTAAAGGGTGTCAAATTAGACCTGAAATCAGGTCCCAAGAACCCACGTAAGGCTGGACATAGTAGCACACATCTGTAACCCTAGTGTTTCTACAGTAAGATGGAAGACAGAAGGAAGACAGAAAGATGTACCTCTGGAAACTTAAACCCAGCTCTCCTGTAGTTCACAATGACAAACAAGTGACCCTGTCTCCTACAAGGTGCCAGGCAAAGACCAACACCCAGTTTGGCCTGTGACCTATACTTGTTTCCCATGGCACATGTACAGGTACATGATGTGAGATTCCCCTCCCTCTGTATGCTGTGAATACCATTGGCTAATAAAGATACTGCTTTGGACCTATAGCAAAGTAAAACTTAGGTAGGCAGGGAAAACTAAACTGAATGCTGGGAAGAAGGAAGGCAGAGTCAGGGAGAAGCCATGGAACCACCACCAGAGACAGACACGCTGAAACTTTGCTGGTAAGCCACTGCCATGTAGCGATACACAAATTAATGGATATGGGTCAAATTAATATGTAAGAGTTAGCCAATAAGAAGATAGAGCTAATGAGCCAAGTAGTGATTTAATTAATACAGTTTCTGTGTGGTTATTTTAGGAGTCTGGGCAGCCCAGAAACAAACAAGCGGCCTCCTTTCTACAAACTGGTGCTCCAACATGGTGGAATAAATCTACATAAAACTTAAGCTTAAAAAGGAATCCTAGACACAAAAGAACAGAGTTAAGCATGGTTTGGTAATGGCATTTTCTTGGGTGGGCTCTGTTTGCTAGAAGCAAGCAGAGGCATGGTCCCTTTAAGAGAGGTTCTCCTAATTTAGTGATAGCAAAAAAAAAAAAAAAAGCCACGCTGTTTTGAGCCTGTAGCTTCCTGGGCCATGCTGCCAGTGTAAATTCTGATGAGGTCTAGCTATGGAGCATTTAAATGGGTTTTGTGAGCAGAATGCTACAACCTGCTTGATGGCATGACATAGACCCTCTGTATACCTGGAACTGGGGCAATATGCATGTCTGGCAGAGGTGGTGAATGGACTTCCTCCATTTTGGACTGGGAGGAACAAGCAGGAAAGTCCATATTTCCACTAGTAATGTTGCAGCTTAGGTTCTTAAGAAGCACTTAGCATCTTAAGAAATGCTCCTGGACAAAAAAGAATTACAGATACCCAATAAAGACAAATTCACATAGAAAAGACCTCTAATTGGGTCACAGTGTTGGATAAATGTACATAGGCTTAGGAGAGAGAAGATAAAGAGTATAGAGAGTCATAAAAGGAAGTAAATGATTTAGAAAAAATATAAAACAAAGTCTTTAAAGAGACAGAGTATAGACAGTCATGTAAGAGTTAGCCAATAAGAAGCTAGAGTTAATGAGCCAAGTAGTGATTTAAGTAATACAGTTTCTGCGTGGTTATTTTGGGAGTCTGGGCAGCCAGGAAACAAACAAGTGGCCTCCTTACTACAGGTACACACACACACACACACACATACACACAAACATATATACATACCAATGTAAAAATTTCATAGGCTTTGCCAAAAAAAGCTATGCTTTTAGTTTTATAAAAATCTTCAGTATGCATTACTTTTATAAATTGCAGTTTACGTTCTGTATTTTTCTGGGCTTTCATTAGGATTTTGGTGACAATGTCTACTGGAAGCCTAGCATCACTTCTCTTGATCTAGAGTGTAGGAAGGTGCTTGTCCCTGTCAGGACCACAGGAAACCAGCCAGCAGGCCAGGCTAAGAAGAGACCCAGAATATCACAAAAGATTGCTTGTCTACCCAAATTCAAAAGAAAAACCTTAGCAGGCAGGAAGTTCAAGGGGAACAATCATCGATCCCGCTGAGTGGAGAAGAATGTAGAGACTGCAGCATACTCCTGAGGGTGGACAGGTAAGGTGACATCTGCCAGATTTGCCATCTCCCCGATGTCATCATTCTCAATCAAAGCAGTTTTGTCTCTAGCACATTTTGACATTTTTATTAAGATGAGTCTTGAATCTTCATAGAAATATATTGCATGCTCTATATGTTTATGCTTGTAAAGCTGCAAGACTGTTCCAAAGCGTTTGGGGCCATTTCAAGGACAATATGAAAATTTTAATCTTAGCACCAGCAAGCATCTTGTAACTTATTTACTTTTTAGATCATCATCACCATCTGAAGCGTTGTGCTTTGAATCATGAGTATGTACATACGCCCCAGGAGTGAGCATATTGGCTAGAAACCATGGATCTTTGTGCATCTATCAGTTAGAAGAAATCACTTTCGTTATATCATAGCTTAAGAAATAGAGTTCTACAGAAAGAATCAAGCACTGAGAACTCCATACTCCTGGAAAAGATGGTAGTGTAGCTCTGAGAGGACCTGCAGGAGGTAATGGATGTCTCCGAAATAATTTCATCCAATATTTTGCTTTATATTTAAGGAAGAAATAAATGTATTCTTCTGTAAGGAAATTTTTCTATCATTTAAAGTGTTGCTAAATATTAATTTAAGGTTACAAAGGAAATAGAAGCATTGCAAAAGACATAGAGAAAGTAAAAACAACTGGACTAGCTAGAGAGTCATCCCACTATCCAAGACTGTATCTGTTCAATTGTTTTTAGGTCTTGCTTATTCATTTTATGAGTAATTCTTACAGTATAGTGATATTTGGGATAGCATGCCTTTGAATCATGACTTCTGCATTTCCTAATAACTATCTTATGAAACAGAGACCGTGTGAGCATGGGCAGGGACGATGTCAAGGGTATTTCACAAGACAATTTCAAATATAGGATTGTATATTTGAAGCACATGAAATGAAGTCACCAAAGAGGCGCTTGCTCTCTCCTCCCCCCTATTTGTCATGGATCACTAATCCTGTATGCAAAGATACAATCGCAATGTGAAGAAAATGAGGGTGACTAAACCAGAAAAGCAAAGGAATATTAGACACTGATTGAAAATTATTACTATTATTTGAGTGCCCTGAGGGAATAAAATCAATTTAACTATGGATTTTTCTTGCAGATTTAAAGAATAAAAGCAAATAATACTTCATTAGTATGTAATGGATGAGAAAACACAAAAGCATTTTAAAAATCATTGAGGTCACACTGTAAAGCAGAGAGCTTGAAACAAGAGTGAGTGTTGTAATGTTTGTAATGCTGTTGTTAAGGAAAATATTTCAGATACTTTAAAGTAGCTTGTCATTGTATTGTTTAAATACACATTTAAAGCTATTTTTTTTTTTGGCCAACCCATTTTTGTCCTGTTAAGTATCTTCTAACTTTTGCAATGACAACAAAGATGCTATATATGCAGGCACAACAACACAAAAGCACAGTGTCTTTCTGAAAATGGATGCTTATCACATCCTATAGTGAGGAAGAAAACGCATACTTTAAGTTTGGAAAATAAGAGAGGACTTGGGTTCTGACTTTGCCCTGTATTTTTGTGATTTGGATGAATTTTTTTCAAGACTATCTTGAGAGTTTGCTGTGAGCAATAAGAATCCGCATACATGTCTTGAATAATGTTGTTCCTAGTATCTCAGCATCCGCAGAGAAGCTCCCTGCTTTTGGAATGCACAGAGGACCTCACATACACACACACACACACACGCGCGCGCACGCACGCACACATGCACACACACACACACACACACACAAACTAATTATGAGCAGACCAGGAATCAGTTGGCTGTTGGTGACCTGCTCCCTATGCCTAAGGAAACCTGTACAGAGCCCTTCTCCTTCCCAGATACCAGTGAGCAGCTTAGGTTCTTAGAAGATAACAGCCCCAAAGAAAAAAATCCTAAGTGCCTCCCTCCAGAGGGAGAATGGATTCAAAAACCTGTCCTGCCTACTGTCTGCCTTACCCAGAAATCCCAGAAACCCTCACCAGATTATCTTTTGACATCTGTAAAATAGCTGAGGGGCTCCCCACCAAATCAAGAGATCTCACCCTCCCCAAAGTCACCGAGAAAAGATTATTGTGTAAGAAGTTTCCAAGTACAAGAGTTCACATCAAGTGAAACTATACATTGAGTTGTTGGTTTTTTTTTTTTTTAATTGGAAGAAGGTGTCAGACCACTACATAAAAGGAAACATTTTAAAAAGTTGCTAGTTTTAGGAAGTTATCCTTCTCAATTCTACCCAAAATGCTTTGAAAAGAGATGCCAATTATTTTCAGTTCTTGCGACTGCCCCTGCCCCCTGTCCACCTGCCCCCTCCCTTTCACAGGGATAACACCACCCTTTGTTCCTTTCACAGGTGCAGGACTGCAGCTGGAGAGCACGCATTAGCTCAGGTTTGACATCCCATATGTCTTAATTGAAGGTTAGAGAGCAGAGGGAAGCGTGGAGGCAACCCAGTGAAAAGGACAAAGCCAGTTTATTTCGTGTGTTTGTGTTGTCTATGGTGACTGCTACCTCCATCCAGCACCTGTTCAAAGTGCAGCATCATTTATGTCCACAACTTTTAGGAGCCATCGAGATTGTCCCCTCCCAACACACACACACACACACACAAACTTGAACATTCAGTAACAAACACATGTTTTGAGAAAAACTGACAATCACAACATCATAAGCCATTTCCTGTGGTATCCTGGTAAGGTAGAAAAATCCCTAAGCTGTTAGAACCCAGATGTGGGATTTATTCTGCCAATAAAACAGTGGGAGGGTCTTGAGTCACCTTCCTGAGATGTTAGTTTCTTCACTGCAAAAGGAAGTGGCAGGGTAAATGTGTGGCCATCTGTCCTTTCCTGACAAATTCTTCTCCACGTGAAGCAGCAATCCAGTTTTCGATGGGATTCTCCCTAACAGAACCAGGAAGGAGCTGATTGATCTCTGCCGGTGAAGGAGCCATCCTCTTCCCATTCATCTCCTTGCCTTTGGTGAACACAGGGAGTCTCCCTGTGAACAAGGCACCTCCTTCTCCAGGCTTTAGAGAACCCAGTGACTCAGGTTTCAAGGGAGAGACTAGTTACCCCAGAAGCAGACCCGGCACTCAAGCCTAGGCCTTCATTCTCTGCCATTCAATTGCAAATTCGGACAAGGCAGCACTAGGAAAAGTTACAGTTAACTAAAAAGTCAAGGGCAAGCCTGTTCTTCCCATGGCTACTTGCCATGTAAGGGAGATAAGTGCGCTCAAATTTTGTGGTGTTTGCACTTTTGACGCTTACAAAATGATGCCACTAAAAATAATGTCTGGTAGACGAACAATGGCTTTGACCATTCCTGCTCACTCACAACTGGTCACCTGTAACTGAGCTAACTACTTAGAGAACAGTTTTACTACTCAAGCCCAGCTAAGTGCTCCTGGAGACTTGAAGCACAGGACTCTCCCCACTCAGAGAGCTTGTTAATGGGTCCCTTGTGACTCAGCTATCAATTTTTTAGTATCAGATATACATGCTGTATCCATTATTACTTTCACTTAGAGCCAGATCCAACCTGTCTCTGCTGCAGCTTATTTATAAGGTATTTAAAAAAAAAACTTATTTTTATTTACATAGTAGATTTGAAACATCGAAATAGTGATATATGGGAAAATGTGCATAGTAATTAAAAATAAAAGCCTCTAGTGTCATAATATGGACATACCATCTTTTTTGAAAAAAAAATATTGTTTTTGCATGATGTCTACCTTTAACACATCCTAGGTTGTTTAAATGTGCTTTGTAAGCAATGATAAAATGACAAGTTATCATTGATCTGCCCTTTCTTCCATCTCAAAGGGATTCATTAAATAATGCATGCACCCATGTGAATTGCTTTCTTCACTCAGTATCCCCAGACCATTAGCCAAATATAGCACCAGTGACATCTTCAAACCCTCAGAAAACCTTTTGGCTTCCATTTAATTAAATTATCCCATTATGAAAACTCTTATAATGAGATTAAATTTAATTATTTATCAGACACTTATTCGCACTAGGGAGCCTATCAATTATGCATGTTTAAGCTAAACATTTTTCAGCCCATCACCTTTTTTTCTTTTTAAAGAAGATGCAATTTATTAAGTACATTTGGGATACTATATCCAGCAGGCTTTAATGGGAATATGTCTTTAGCTCTTTTAAAAGCTATTGTGCTGAGGATTAAAATTTACTATACTTGAAAAATAGTCAAGCGAATTGCTGTCAGATGTCTTTGTGTTCTACACATCCCATTTTAAAAAAATCTTAATATACTTTACGGCTTAGATTAGCTTTTTATACTATTATTCACTTATCAACTATACCAAATATAGCTTGCATTTTTAAATACAAGAATAATTAGACATCTAAAAAGTTATACATTTCAAACAACGCTATATAGTATAATATTGTTGTTAGTAATATGTCCACTTCCGATGCAAAAATAAATTTTACAGAAAAATTTAGAGCAGATAAAAATAGAACAGTAGAATGAACTCATGGGTGATTCGCGTCAGATTTCATAATTTTTTAGTTGATGGCCAATGTGGTTTCAACTTTACCTCCTTCATCGGTCCCCAGGAGCTGATGCAAAATTGAGGCATTATATCATGTTGATAGCCTTCATTTAAAAAAAAAAAAAGTGAGGTTCTCAAAACTGAAACTTTTTTCTTTACAGTGCAATGAGTTTTCAGTGATCACTGTGATCATGTCAGCTCATTGCATAGACATGTCTACTGGGCCTCATCAACACAGAACTGATTGTCACTCTGCTATCACCTTTAACATCCTAACTCACAGTGGACAGAAGCACATGGTGCAAGCATTCCCATATATACAGCAATGGACTGCTACACTCCCAAGTTGGTCTTCCAAATCCCACCCTTGCGACCCTCAAGTTAAGTTGTTTTGTTTCGTCCATACAGCGATGACTTTGATCCTTATAGTACACTCCCACGCTTCAAAGGGTCCATCCTGGCTTATAAGGCTCTACAACATCAATGTTTTAACTGGTCCACTTCCAGTCTCCTTGAGATTCCTCCTGGGTGAAATCACTAAAGTCCCCCAGGACATGCCTGCCTCAGCTCTCTTCTGAGTATGCTGCTGATGCTCGCCCAGAAGAATTCCTGCTAAACAAGGATTTGGTCACAGAAAAGGACCGCTGTTTTATGAATAGAGTTTCTACAATTTTAGATTTTGTCTTCTGAGTGACAGACATTCAACGTGATCATTTTGATTTATTTGATCGGAACCACAGATTTAAGTTGCCTTTAATATCTTTTTCAGAAGTTCATTGGAATAATTAGAACCATAATTTGAGTTTTCTCTGATTGAGAAGGAAGTTCCCAGGTTTTCAGCAGATCAAGGCTTTAGGCCATTTACCTTGCAACTGAACATGACATTCCACTTTCTGAAAGAACAAAAAAGTCTCTCCAGACCGTCTGACGAGGTGATCCACAGCATGACTTGCTGACAGAGATTTCTGTCCCACCCAGTCCCATAGCCATTCAGTCCCAAAGAAACACACAGAAGTCTATATTAATCATAAACTGGTTGGCCTATTAGCTCAGGCTTCTTATTAATTCTGACATCCTACATTAGCTCATAATTCTTATCTATGTTAGCCATGTGGCTTGGTACCTTTTAACAGTGACACATTCTCATCTTGCTTCCTCTGCATCTGGGTGACAAGTGCAGACTGAGTCTTTCCTCTTCCCAGAATTCTCCTGTTTTGGTCACACCACCTCTCCTTTCTGCCTGGTTGCCCCACCTATACTTCTTGCTTGGCTACTGGCCAATCAGTGTTTTATTAAAACAACACAGGTGACAGGGTACACGACCCTTGTCCCACAGCAATGACTTTCTTCCTTTATGGACAACCTAATATGCACATTTTGGGTGAAAGATTTTGACTAAAAGACTTTAAGGAACCCTTCAAAACATGTTTAGTAAACTATTTTGGCCCACGTCCCAAAAAAGAAACAGGAATTCCAGGGGCTTTTTTATGGGAAACTTCTAGTGCAGATAAAATAAAGGAAAGAAGCAAGAGGGATGACACTCTCCAGCCATTCTCTCTGCAGCCACAATCAGAAAGACTTTACATCCCATAAAAGATGGCGTTGTAGACTTTCACACACAGAAAATGACAGGAATTCAATTCAAAGAGTCTGAAAATTGTAGTGTTTATTGATGAAGCCTCCTACAGTGGACACTATTGAGTGATATCCAAACCCTCTTCAGGAACAAAGAACCCAGCTTTTGGGAGAACCATTGGGATCTGCTGTTCCTCTCTGTTCTTTTTTTTTTTTTTTATTCTTTTTTATTCTTTTTTAATTAAAATTTCCACCTGCTCCCCGTTTCCCATTTCCCTCCCCTCCTCCCAAATATTGCCCCCTCCCCCCACTTCCCTCCCCCTATCCCCACTCCTCTTCTCCTCCCCCCACTCCATTCCCCCTCCCTCTCAATACTGAAGAGCAGTCCAAATTCCCTGCCCTGCGGGAAGACCAAGGTCCTTCTATCTACGTCCAGAAAGGTGAGCGTCCAAACAGGCTAAGCTCCCACAAAGCCAGTTCATGTATTAGGATCGAAACCTAGTGCCATTGTCCTTGGCTTCTCATCAGTCTTCATTGACCGCCATGCTCAGAGAGTCCGGAATCAACCCATGCTTATTCAGTCCCAGACCAGCTGGCCTTGGTGGGCTCCCAATAAATCAGTTCCACTGTCACAGTGGGTGGGTGCATCCCTCGTGGTCCTGATTTTTTGCTCATGTTCTCCCTCCTTCTGCTCCTCATTTGGACCTTAAGAGCTCAGACCGTTGCTCCAAATTGAGACTCTGTCTCTACCTCGATCCATCGCCAGATGAAGGTTCTAAGGTGATATGCAAGATATTCATCAGTATAGGATAGGGTCATTTCAGGTTCCCTCTCCTTAGTTGCCCAAGGTACCAGCTGGGGACATATTCCTGGACACCTGCGAACCCCTCAAGAGTCAAGTCTCTTGCCAACCCTAAGATGGCTCCCTTAGATAGGATATATACTTCGCTGCTCCCGTATCCATCCTTCCTATATCCCAACCATCCCAATCCTCCGAGCTCCTCCCATCCTCCCCTTCTCATATTTCTCATCCCATTTCCCCTTTGCCCCATGCCACCTCACCTGCAAGTTCCCAGTTTTTGCCCTGGAATCTTGTCTACTTCCCCCTCTCCATGCGGATGACTATATGATTTTCTTTGGGTTCACTTTCTTATTTAGCTTCTATAGGATCACACATTATATGCTTAATGTCTTTTATTTTATGGCTAGAAACCGATTATGAGTGAGTACATCCCATGTTCCTCTTTTTGAGTCTGGGATACCTCACTCAGGATAGTGTTTTCTATTTCCATCCATTTGCACGCAAAATTCGAGAAGTCATTGTTTTTTACTGCTGAGTAGTACTCTAATATGTATATATTCCACACTTTCTTCATCCATTCCTCCATTGAAGGGCATCTAGGTTGTTTCCAGGTTTTGGCTATTACAAACAATGCTGCTATGAACATAGTTGAACAGATACTTTTGTCATTTGATGTGGCATCTCTTGGGTATATTCCCAATAGTGGTATTACTGGATCTTGGGGTAGGTTGATCCCAAATTTCCTGAGAAATCGCCACACTGATTTCCAAAGTGGTTGCACAAGTTTGCATTCCCACCAGCAATGAATGAGTGTGCCTCTTTCTCCACAACCTCTCCAGCAAAGGCTATCATTGGTGTTTTTGATTTTAGCCATTCTGACAGGTGTAAGAACACTTCCTCTCTGTTCTTGTCTGCAACTGCCTTGGTTGAAGAAGCCCAGCCTCACCCAAGAGCACATTCTTCTTCTGGCAACCTGCATCCAGTAACTGGCTAATATGAACACATGATGGCCTAGAATCTATTTCAACACATAATAAATTTTTAAGGTTTTTCCTCTAGAATAGTGCGGCCTTCTTGGATGCTGCCTTGTGGTTACTCTTTTCTATCCAATCTTATTTTCTTCCCTGCTCTTCCATAGTGTTTACCCCAATAGCATCTCCTAATGAACTTTCTGTGTGGCAATCATCTCAGCTCACTTTTTAGGAGCCCAAGCTTGTGGTACCTAGCTTCACCTAAAAAGGAACAAAGTAAAGTGAGTCTTTCCTTGCCAATTTCCATGAGGAGTAAGACATTTAGCTGTGGTTATTTATCTAAATGAAAATTCAAAGTCAGTTGCACACAAACACAGCATGGCATTGTGACTTTTCCTTTACAGACAGATTGCTTCTTGCGTATACAATCGTGTTTCTCATTCTACAATCGGGAAATGACTCTTTTCAATTTTGTGACACTGAAGAGATTGCTTTATAGGCAGCATATTCTACTGCAATAAAAAACTGACATGCCCAATTTTGAGTGTAGGTGTTTATGGGCACTTTATCCTGGGGAAATGGACCGTGCCTTTTGTTGAATTCCCAAAAGAGTAAGTACATGACCCAAAAAGGTTAAGAACAATTGGTAGAAAGTAAAATGAGAAGCAGCGCTAGAATAATGTACCAAGCATATGGAAGTCATGCAAATACATGTTAGCATCACTAGTGCAGGTGACTGAGACATTCCTACCAGGGAGACAGTTCCTGCATGAGTAGTACCTGGTTCTGTCATCACGACACCACACAACGGTGCTGCTGGCTTGAGAAGAGAATTCTAGCACACCTTTTAAGAGCTTGCTTTTTATTTTAAACGATAATATCTTTGACTTTTTCTCTTCTTGATTGTACCCACTTTCTTAATTTCCCACCTATCACTTTTGCAACCAACCCTGTACATCTTGATTCTCTCCCCCTCTTTCTAGGGTCTTCTGTAGGCTAGATGGGCACTCTCTCATTGGTTGTACTCGCCAATATTTTTATTGCTTTTTCCCTTTAAAATGGTGTCTTTCTAAATGGCTGAGACTCTGCTTGAACTCACTGTAATCCAGACAAGCCTTGAACTTAGAGTCTTCCTGCCTGAGTCTCATAAGTATCTGGGATTATAGCCCCAGTGTTATTCCTTCGCTCACTGTGAAGGGGAGCATGATTCTTTTACCTGTGATGTTGGCCTTGTACAATATTGTTTCTCAACCAATTTCAGTTACTTTACACAAATCCTTCTGCCCCCCCCCCAATTTAAATTTGAAGTCCCCTACCCTAGCAAACTGCCATGATAGTAGTTCAACAAGACTTGGGACTGGGACAGTAGAAGTGAAGAAGAATTGAGAAAGAGGAAATGCTGACATCAAACTTGAACATCAGACATGGCATTGTGATGGTAAATCTAAATTGTCACTTGGCTGGATTAGAAATCCCCTAGAAGGCTCATTTCCAGATGTGTCTGTGAAGTTGTTTCTGTAGAGGTTTAGATTGTGGGATGACCCCTCTGGATGTGTGTAGTACCCTCCCATAGGCAGGTATCCCAGAGTGAACAAAAAAGGGAGAAGGAGAAAGCCAGCCAATCTCTATCTGCTGAACTGTGCAGAGCTCTCAGTACTGTAAAACTCCACCATGCCTTGCTCTCCACAGTGAACTGCGTCCCACCGTGAGCCACAATAACTCTTCCTTCCTAAGTTGCTTCTTGTCAAGCATTTATAGCAACAAGAAAGATACCAAGTACAGGCAGGGACCAAGAAGACAACTTGAAAAGATACCTTGGACATAGACATTTAGGTGACCAGGGACTCAGCTGGAGAAGTTTAGTAGGTTGTTGAGGATGTTATCTCCTGTTTACCTTGTAATTATGAAATGTTTCAATTTATAACAGTTTGTCCAGTTTATTTATCTCTCTGACACATTTAATAATGCTCTTGGGTCCTGCTCAGGTTTTATTTAACATCACCTGTGTGCATATATGCCTATATTGGTTTGGAATAGATCTCAGACATCATATTGTTTCATTTCTAAATATTTCAATATGTATCAGTAAAAGCTAAATCATATAAATATCATAATATATAAATTTTGTAAATAAATAGATTATTCCTGTATATAGTTAAATGACAAGTGTCCTGTGAATGTTGATTTCTACCATTTGACATGAATATTATATATGTCTTTTCAAAGATTTTAATAATAAAGGTTCATGCTTTGGGATCTTTGCCATCTTTAAAAATCTGTGTTTGCTTCTGTTTCTCTTTCTCCTTTTTTTCAATTTCTCTTGCTCGTTCTCCTGCAGCTTTGTTGAGGAATAGTTGATAATCCAAACATGCAGATTAATTTGGTGAGTTTGGACACACTGTCAGTTGTTAGAGAAATCAAGCTCATTGTTCCATGAGAGTTTGCCACAGACTGGATCTTGTGAGCCATCCCTTTAGGTTGTCTGTTTCTCTGTCATCCTTATTTCTTGTACACTGTCATTGGACCTGGGGTTTCAAAAGATGAAACCACAGTTTAAGAGCTGAGAAGGGGAGAACAGCTAAACTCAGCTGATCTTAGAAGTTGGCAGTGATTGGAAGGAAAAGCTCTGACAAGTTTGATAAATGGTTCTTTTTGTAAAATGTATACAGGAAACTTATCCTTATCAAATAGTAAAGAGGGAATACATAGATAATAGAAACTTAAGATAAATTAAAATATAAACCTGTATGAAGCAAAAGTTGTAAGATATCAAGGGTTGGGATTTAGTAAGTAGATGGGCCTTTTTATTCAGCGTTCGCCACATTTTACCACTGGATACCAGACAGAGCACTGGGGAACTTAAAACAGCTACAACGATAGAAATAATTGTCCCTACATCCCAGAGCCGTTTGTTCCAGAAGACAGACAGAGTCCATGATATGAGCCAGCAAGAGAATGAAGTGTTAAGCCCAATTTTCCAGCATTCTCTGCTGGGAACAACAGTATGGCTTGCCAGAAGGCAAGCTCCAGTCTTTAACTCTGATTGGCTAAAGTTCTGTGCATGAAGCAAAAGCCACTTAGGAAGAGGACATGGGGATAAGTTCATGGGCTAAGGAATCATTGCTCTAATTGACTTCTCCTATTTCAAAAGAAAAATAAGAAGAGCTGGTCTGGAATGGGCAGGGAAGAAATGCAATAAAGCTGAAAGTTCAGATGTTACAAGTTCAGATGTTCAGATCTCTGTCAATTGGCCTTTCCACAGTGCCTGAACTGGTACCATGTCAGTACCTATATGTTATTCTTACTTGTAGAATGAGTCTGGAGCCTGCCTTAATTTGGGGGCCTTGTAGTAGACATTGTTGAAGAGATGATGTCCTTGAGGTGACTATGACTATGGAAAATGAGGGGATGTGCCTCTCCCTCCACTATGCTATCAGGTTTACCAAGCAGTGACTTTGTTGGCCTGTTTGTGACAGGGTCTCACGTTGTGGTCCTGCATATCCTGTCACTCAGGCTTTCCTGCACTCAGGGCAATGCCAATGCTAGGATTCTAGGTGTGAGCTGCTGCACCCCATAGCAATAGCTTTTTAAATTTCAAACTGCACCTTACAGCTTCAAATGCTTTCCCTCGCATCCAGTACAGATGCACGCGTGTGTGTGAATATCAGTAGGCTGGAGAAGGATGGTGTACTAATCGCGATGTCCTCTGATGGTTTATATTCTAATTCGCTTTTCAGTTCAGTCATCTCATGCCAAGGCCGGTTAATAAGCTGTACCCAGAACGTATAAAACCATTGTTCACATACTCTTTGTTTTCCTCTTCCTTTTGATTGGGGGCCTTGACAAAATTATTTATTAATTTTTATTCATTTTGATTAAAATAAAATTATATCACTTTACCATTTCCTTTCTTCCCCCAAGTTCCTTCCAAGTGCCTTTTTCCAATTACTTCAGTATTCCCCACTATCAAATGTATAGCCTCCTCTTTCCTAAATATTACTATTCCATAAATGTATATGTATGTCCAAATACAACTGTTGAGTTTGCTTTTGTTGTCTTGAATGCAGGGCTGGCCACTTTGTATGGAAAACCAATAAGGAGGGTACTATAATAATAATGATGATGATAATTAATATTCACTACTAATAATTTATTGTCATTATTAATTACTCATCATTGGGTTATTGCCTCTGTGTATATGTATATGACATAGCATGCATGTGAAGGTCTTGAACAACTTTGTGGACTCGATTCTCTCCTTCCACCTTGTGTATGGTTTCCAAAAGTTGAACTAAAGTCATCAGGCTTGCATGACAAATATCTTTACTCACTGAGACATCTTACCCATTTCTTTGTGTTTTTTTTTTTTTTTAATAATTGTGTTTCTGGTATGTTCAAAACCTGTCCTTACACTAATATTTCTTACTGTTTTAAATGGATGGTTCTGGCTAGGTTGCTTGTATTCTTAAACATGGAAGATCCCTAAATCATGATGTTCCTTTCTAAGATGTGTCTTTCCAAAAGCCCTTATTGATTTATTAAAAGTCTTGAGGACAGATGAGTTTTTAAGACATGAAACAATTCAAAGCTATATAAATCTCTCAACCTTCCTCCATTCTCATCTTTTGGTTTTTTTTTTTGTTGTTGTTGTTGGGTTTTTTTGTTTGTTTGTTTGTTTGTTTTTTGTTTTTCAAGACAGGATTTCTCTGTAGCTTTGGAGTCTGTCCTGGAACTAGCTAGCTCTTGTAGACCAGGCTGGCCTTGAACTCACAAAGATCCTCCTGCCTCTGCCTCCTGAGTGCTGGTATTAAAGGTATGCACCACCACCACCCGCCATTCTCATCCCTTTGAACAACCCACAGGCACCTGAGGCACACCGTCACCACTTTCTCCATCCACACCATACAGCTTTGGTTTTGCTTCCAAGTGCCATAACACCATTCTTTTCTGCACCTGAAAACAGACTTCCCTCCAGGCTTGTAGACATGGCCCTAGCTAGTTCGTTTTGTTTGTTTGTTTCACTATTATTTGAGACAGGGATGCTCTATATGACAGCCCTGCTGTCCTGGAACTAGCTCTGTAGACCAGGCTGGCCTGAGATCACAGAGAATCCCCTGCCTCTGCCTCTGAGCGCTGGTTTTAAAAGTGTGTGCCACCACACCCAGCTCCTAGCTAGTTCTTAGAGAACCACTAGGCAGTTTTTAATTCTGTAAACGATCTGTTCTTTTTTCTGCTCACAGATGATCGAGCAAATTCCATTGCTGCCATTATCAATATGGTGCAATAAAAGGATTTCTCTACTAGCCAGTACTTTTTAATTTCAATATGATATATTCTCTAAAGTGAGATTTGGGCCCTGGTGCATTATTTCAAACTCTGAAGTTGCTTTTAGTAAAAATATTTCCAATAAATTGTGTCAGTCTTTACTCCACAGTGTCATTTGTGTGATTTTTCAAATCCGTACTGATACAGTTTCTACCCAGTTTCACTGGCTTCCAAGGTATTTGTTTCCCCTTGAACACACACACACACACGTACACACACGCATGTGTACAATGATTCTTTGGTTTGCCAATAATGTTGCATTTCTTTGTATGTGTTTATTGGCTGTTTGTATTCCTTCCTCTGCCAATTGCCTGATTGAACAATTTGAACAGTTTTTTTTTTATCAGATTGCATGTCTTTTTCTAATCAATGTGTCTTTTGCTTGTTTATGATTATTAACTCAATTTGGGCCAAATATATTCCCACTCTATCATCTTTGACCTCAGCTGGGCTGTTCCTGCCACACCACAGTCTAAAGCTTTAATGTACTCAGTTTTGTTTATCTTCTCATTTGTAAACTTGGGTTTCCTGTTTGGCCTGGGGGAGAAGACAACTCACCTACTCAAAGCTTGTATAAATGGCACCCTGGGATTCTTTTTTAATATTTTTTAAATCATTCATGCTTGAGTTGTTAGTCCATCTGGAATTAATTTTTGTAAGATTATGCAAGCAAAGTTCAGATCTGCTTCTTTCCATTCAGTTATGCTTGCATTATTGATTAAATCAGCCCTGCTTTCTCCGTGGAACTAAAATACCATCAGTATTATAAATTAATATCTTTATTTATTAGGATTTGTTTGGGGATCTTTTTCCATTTATTTAGTTTCTGTAGATATTCTTATGCCAAAAGTATGCTGTCTTAATTGGTCTTCTAATAATTTATTATTTGGAAAATAAACCTTTGCCTCATTCTTCAACTCAGAATTTCAGAGAAAGCCATGCATGGCGGCGCACGCCTTTAATCTTAGCACTCCAGAGGCTGAGACAGGTGGTTTCTATGCGTTTCAAGCCAGCCTGGTCTACATAGTGAGTTGCAGATTACCCAAAGCTACATAGTGAGACCTTGTCTCAAAAAAGAAAAACAAACAAAAACAAAGAACTTCACTTTTTGTTGTTTTGTTGTTGTTGTTGGGACTTTTGATTTTTTTTTCCTTTCCTTTTTTTAGTCCTCTAGATTTCAAGTTAAGCTCATTCTTAGGTATTGTGTAGTTTTCGTTGTTGTGAATGAAATTTTTATTCAATCTGGAATGACTCTTATCACTCACTTTCAGCTTCTGGCAGCTTTACCATTTTCCATTTGAAGAGATTCAGGACACCAGAGTCCCAGGAAAAGCTGGTTGTCTCCCACTAGTACCTAGGAGTTTTATATATCACATCTTTATGATACCTCGCCCATGCTGAAAAGACAAGATTTGAGCATCTCATGCATGTGGTTTTCAGATGGCACAATCCTATTGAATATATGAACTTGGAGATAGTCTATACTAGTGGGCAGAGTTCCTACAGTTGCTGGGGCTAGACGAGAGCTTTCATTGTGACAAGCAAAGTTGACAGTAGAGACGTCTCCTGGCATTTAACAGAGTTCAGGTCCCCAGTCATATCAGTGCCACCCACTATTTGTCCTCGTGATTATGTAACACCAAGGGGGCCTGCTTATTGGGGTTTCTGTTCCACCTGGTACCCCAAAGCCAGCAAGCCCCAAAGAAAATCACACCGAGATCTCTATAAGTTATAAAGCTGATTGGCCCATTAGCTCAGGCTTCTTATTAGTTCTTGTAACTTATATTAATCCATTATTCTGATCTATTTTAGCCATATGGCTCGGTACCTTTTTCAGCTGGCAGGTCACATCCTGTTTCCTCTGTGGTCTGTGCAGGACTAGGAGGAATCAACTTCCTCCTTCCCAGATTTTTCTGTTCTCATTGCATCATTTTTACTTCCTGTCTGGTTTTCCCACCTATACTTCCTGCCTGGCCAATCAGCATGTTTAAAACATGATCGACAGAATACAGACAATTCTCCCGCACCATGATTACTTAAGAGATCTTGATAGTTTGATCCTATGAATGCTGAAGTAAAACAAACAACATAAGCAGACAAAAATTTTATAATTTATGAAGGACTCACTCAAAACTACCGAAAGAAAGCAATAGTTGCAATAGTAACAACAACAGTAATTATTTATTACTCAATATCAACCTCAGATCTACCAGGATGCCCACTTTAGATAAAACTAATATTTGAACCTTTAGAATAGTCTTAGGAGTTATGTTCCGTGATGAATCCCATTTCACAGATAAATAAACCATTCACAGATAAACTATGGAGAGGTTATTATGGAACTTGATCAAGAAGCTGTAGAAAGAGGCAACACGTTAAGCACAAAGAGCCTGTGTGCTTAATCACTGTACAGGGAGAGTGCTTCCCAGATATCCCCACAGAAAATGCTAACGTGTGTACGTATACTCCTGTAGCCCAAAGGAAAATTTATAGTATTGGGTACACTGGGGGGAAAAGTATTAAAATAAAGTATCGTAGTAGTGAGAAACCGAGTAAACAAAAAATACTGCTTAACAGTAGCTTTAAAAGACCGATATTACAGAAAGAAAATGAAGTAGAAATTTGCTCTTTTGAAATGCTAATAAAATAGAGATGCCTGTGAGTTTATTAAACCTGAGTTGTTTTTTGATGGGCTCTATAACAAGGCTACATCTCAAGGAGAACCAGAGAAAGAACTGCATGTATGGAAGAGATGGACAAGGAATCCTGAGAAGTGAGGGATTAAGTCTATAGAACTAGGTGACTCTCTAGAAAGACTTACTCAAGAGAAGCTCAACCCAGGCATCTCAAGATGGTGTAGAGAGTAAGCTCACTACATAAGCCTGAGGGTCTTAATTGAAATCCCCAGAACCCATGTCTCTGAAAAGATATGTGTGGCTGTGTACCCATCATCACAGTGCTGTGGTGGGTATTGACAAGAGGATCATGGATATTTACTGACTGCTAGCCCAGCTTCAGGTTCAGTGAGAGACTCTGTTTCAAGCAATATGATGGAGAGAATTAGAACTATAAACCTTATGTCCTCTCTACACTTCTTTCTATACACCATACACAGCACACACGTCTTTATAAGTACCATACACACCACACACATCTTTATATAGACCATACACACCACACACACCTTTATGTACACCATACACACCACACACATCTTTATACACACCACACACATCTTTATATACACCATACACACCACACACATCTTTATATACACCATACATGATACACACATCTTTATATACACCATATATGCCACACACATATATCACATACATACCTACATGCACAAAGAGTCCTGCCTCCTACAGTGAATCTAAAATACCAAAATTCTAATAACCATATAGCAGGTGAAAACGATATAGAAATTAAATTTAGAAGGCTTTCATGGACAGCCAAAGTGGGCAAAACTCTTCCAGTCTCCCCCACTGTTTGCACTAGAAGCTCTGGATAAAGTCAAGGAGCAGCCACTTGAACTGAAAAACAGATGCAGGACGATAACAGAGTGGGCTCAAGACCTGATACAGCAACTCATGCAGGAGCAAGTCCATTCTTGTTTTCCTCTTTTCTTCCAGAGACTTAAATTGATAGTGGTCTCCAACCCTGATCCTGGAGCTTCAGAGGTATAGAAAGAAAGAATGAAGGTGGGGGTCACCTTTCTGGACATAAAACTAGGAAAACAATGCAAGTTGAGCCCAAAACTCTACAATAAAATCTTAAGGCATTTCTCTTCCTTGTCTTTTCATCTTCTGTCCCCTGTGGTACTGTGGAGAGAGACAATGCAGGCCACTGAAGACTTGCTTTTTCTCTGCTTAGGGAACGAGGAACTGGCAGAAGAGAGAGCCCTGTGATTTGAAATTTGTGGGAGAACTTCTATTTATTTTTAACTTTCTCACTAATTTTTATGCTTTGACTCTGCACGCCCCAGCCAGGGAATTAAAAACCACAATTCTGAGAGAAACCATCTTTTGAGTCATAAGATAGGTAAAGTACTCCTAAGAGACAGAGCAGAGTGCAATCATAGAAAAGAAAGTTGGATAGAAAAATCCCTAATTCTGTGTTCATCTCTAGTTCTGTATGTTCAACATAAACCAGAATGTACAGAGCAGTTCTGAGCATCGTACCCATTCACATATGTAGATCAATGCTCAGGTCCTAGGCTAGTTTCTAAGTGATTTTCAGTGAGTAAATCACAAGCAGTATGATAAGGACTGAAACTGGAAATGACATTGGAACCACCACCCACACAGGTAAGACAGAACTTGCAATCTGAAATTGATCAGGTCTATTACCTAAAGAAACTGAAAAATAGCATTCTCGAGGTGATTTCAAGTAGATCCAGACTTTACAGGAGAATATCAAAATATCAGAGACGCAATCCCAACGTTGCTTGCCATATAAAACTAAAAGGCCACCAGTAACTGAGTAAACCAAGATCTTCACAATTATCAGAGATTTTAAGGAATATGTGGTAACCATACTAGTCAATAGAAAGGTAAATGTTCTTGGGATGAATGAAAAGATGGAAATTTGCTACAGTGAATGCTCAAGGGCTGATAGAAATTTTCTTGAATTAAAAATTAGCAAACATCTAACATAGAAATTTTATTTATTGACCCAATAAAGAAACAGAGATGACAAGAGAGAGGAGGTAGAATAAGCCAAGATGATCCAGAGTCTGGAGAACAGTCAGAAATGCGATTTTAAAAGATGCAACAGAGATTTTGCTCTCTGTTAGAGTCCAAGAAAGGAAGGAATTAACGTTGGGAAAACATGATTGATGGGTGATTGTGTCTTCAAACAAAGAAGCTTTCTAGAGTTTTGAGAATAATACATACAGAAGATGTTATTTTCTCCTATGGAGTTATACAAAAGAGCATTTGTAGCAAATCAAAACTTTTAAGAGGGCTAATTGAAAAGTTTCATTTACAAATGAACATACAAGATTTTGAGAGCTTTAAGGGAATTATACTAACATATGTGACTTGACATAAAATATATAGGATCTTTAAATGCTGGATGCTCACTATTGATCTAGAGACTTTCTAAGTTTTTAACTGGGCTTTTGGTGGTGTTGTGTAAGAAACAGAAAACCCCACTCGGAAGTGAACACAGGCAGTGTGGAATCTTGTACCAAAGTTAGCTTGAAATTTGTTTTTACATCTATCAGTGGTCCTGCATGAAAACCCGCCCCAGATTTTGTTCAAATTACTTTTATTCCAGGGTTAATATCTTTTGTTTAAGGGGTTTTCTCATGGAGTTGATTTTTCCACCTTAAAAAGCCAAACTCAGAAAGACGGCATTAAAGTTCTAGATTGAGCCCTCCTTGGCAAAGATGGGTGGGTAAGAGAATCTGAAGGCCTTCAAGGGCGTGTGGGGATATATGGTGATGTTTGATACATTTCAGGTCTCACTGACCTGCCACTGGAAATGATTTTATTATTGCTTTTAATAACTAAGGGAAGAGAATATGTTGACATTTCTGCTCTAAAGCAAGGATTTAGCAATATAACTAAATGTCATGTCATGTGTTGTAAATGTTGTAATGTATGGGAAAAATAGAAGACAATATTCTAAATGTTAGCTTCTGTTGGAACAAAAAGAAAAAAAGGAAGGAAGGAAGGAAGGAGGGAGGGAGGGAGGGAGGGAGGGAGGGAGGAAGGAAGGAAGGAAGGAAGGAAGGAAGGAAGGAAGGAAGGAAGGAAGAAAAAAAAAGAAATTGAAACATCCATCATGCCATCACAAGTATTTCCTGCGTGTAGTGCTTTTTCTCAGAAAGAGTTCAGTTCCTTCCTCCATCTTTCCTCTCTCCACTGGTTGTGTCGGTCTCTCCATTGTCTTGCCAAAGTTCTGGGAGGCAGCAGGCTTGTTCTGGTCTGGGGTGTGGAGGGTGGAAGGAGCCTGGAAGAGGTTTTATTCTGCATCCCATGCTTTAGTAATTTTTTTTTCTTTTTTGAGTGCTACATCATTGCCTACAGACGACTGTGTATTCAGGGACTGACTTCCCAAATCTCATAGCACCAACAGACAATTTGTAATCTTTCAAAGCAAACCCTGGCACAGAAGATGGGATTTTTCCTTTCATTCTGTTCTATCCCAATTCATACAACTCAATTCATTTCCCACAGATTTTGACTATCATTTTCCTACTCAGTAACTAATGAAGTATCTCTACCATAGGCTAGACCAAGAATATCTTCTCCTCCTCTTTTCCCATTAAGTGTGTGTGTCAGAGCTCCTGCACCCTAGTGACACTGAGTTCTGTATTTCTGTTTACTGTGACACTAATCAAAAGATGAGACATTGTTCATATGTGTTTGTGCTGCCGGAAATTAAACCCAAGGCCTCACACATGCTGGAAAGTTTGCTACCACAGAGCTATGTCTTCAATTCTTTTTTACCTTTTGTTTTGAGAAAGGGTCTCGCTGTTTCTTCCATGCTGGCTCTGCATTCACTTTATAGCTCAGGCAAGCCTTGACCTTGCACTTTTCTTCCTAGGCCTCTCCAGTAGCTGGAATTATGGTTCTGTACCACCAGGCCGAGCTCTATACAATATGGGATAATCTTAGTCTTTCTAATTCATTTTTTAATTTTTTTATTATTTGTTTGCTTGTTTGTTTTTGTTTTTTTGATACAAAGTTTATCTGTGTAACAGTCCTGACTTTCCTAGAACTTACTTTGTAGACCAAGCTGACCTTGAAGTCACAGAAATCTTCCTGTTTCTGCCTCCTGAGTCCTGAGATTAAAGGTGTGTACCACCACCACATGGTTAAAAATATATATTTTTTTATTATTTTATGTGTATGTATGTTTTGCCTGTATGTACACCTACATGTATGTATCTTTGCTGCATGAGGATAAGGACCCAAGGCAAGCAGAGGTAGACAGATCACTAGAGCACAGCAACCAGCCAGCCTAGCTACTAGAGCATGTGTTCTAAGTTAAAAATAACAGTAAAAAGCATGGAGAGTGATAGGAAAGACACCTGGCATCAACCTTAGTACTCTGTGCTCACACATGTACCCCCCATGTCACACCACACACACACACACACAAACACACAGTAAAACACTGGCATTAATTTGCCTCGGCTCTGCCATCTTGTAAACTACTTACTTTTGCAATTTGCTTTCTATATGTTTTTCAGGTTTCTCTCTTTTTGTTTGTTGTTGTTGTAGGCAGAGACTGTGTATTCATTTCTTGGCCTCCCTGACCCGAATAATCACACAAAATCATATTAATTGCAATATTTTTTGTCCTATTAGATCAGGCTTCTTATTAACTAACTCTTATATGTTAAATTAACCTGTTTCTATGATTTTATGTTTTACCATGAGGCTCCTGTTCGTTACCTCTTGGTTCTTGGGTGGCTACATGGCATCTCCCTGGCTCTGCCTTCTCTCTCCTTTAATCTCTGCTTGGATTTTCTGTTTTGCTATTTTCTGCCCTGTCATAGGCCAAAGCAGTTTCTTGATTAACCAAAGGTAGTAAAACATATTCACAGCATACAGAGGGGAATCCCATATCATGTTATTGTTGTTAATTTTTGTGATGGATTTCTCTTTTTTGTTTGGTCTAAACCCTTACCTTTCACTCAGATCCTCCCATGGTCACTGAACTGATGTTTCTTTTCTTTTAAAATGTTTTTTTAAAACTTTTATGTATATGAGTGTTTTGCCTGCATGTATGTATGTATAGGCACCGTGTGCATTCCTGTTCAATCACTTAAACTAGGTTTTCAGATAGTTGTGAGCCAATGTGGATGCTAGGAATTGAACCTGGGTCCTCTGCAAGAGCAAAAAGTGTTCATAACCTCTGGGCCATTCCCCACAGCCCTCAGGCGGTATTTCTACATCTTGCTTTCTCTCTATTTATTATTTAATAGTGGAGAGACCTTTACACGATGTACCAGAATGTTAATCCTTTTCTTGCGTATCCGCACCTCTCTGCTTTTAGATTGAAAAAGACACTACATTGTTTTCATTTTCTAGTCCATGACGAAGGATGCTCTTTTTGATTTTTAACTTGAATGATGTTTTGCATTAATTCTTTGTATCCCAGGCTAGCCTCAATCTCTCTATGTAACTAAGATGACCTTGAATTTCCAATTCTCCTGTCCCTTCTTCCTGAGTTCTGCGCTATAGACATACCCCATTACAAATGTTTTGTTGTGCTGCTGGAGACCCACCCAGGACATCAAGCACACTAGGCAAGCTCTGTACCAGCTGAGCCACATGCTCAGCCCCACTTCCTTTTTGATACTATTGTTTTGAGGTATTAAATCTTCACAATCACACTCTTCCTTCTTTGCATTCTCCATCTTTGCCTCCAATCTGACTTCAAATTATTCTGTTCTTTCAGACTGTGACATTCATTTTTTACACTTATCTCTGTGTATGTGTGTGTGGGGGGGGTGTGGGTGTGTGTGTGTGTATGCTCATACCATGACATCCACGGTGGTCAGAGGACAAATTGCAGGGTACTGGAGTCAGATTTTTTTCCTTCCACCATGGGATTCCTGGGAAATGAACTCAGGTTGGCAGCCTTATTGACAAGCACCTTTCCTTGTTAACCATCTCGCCAGCCTGTGCTATATCGTTTTGTATCGTATATCATTTTCAGGCTCTGGTTGGCTGTTAGAGCATGAGCTTTGAGTTCAGAAGTCATGTTCTCACTCACCTGCAGTCTTAGAACATGTCACCACATGATTCCCATCAGGACTGTGAGAACGCTCACAGACGTGGACTGACATAACCTCTCCCATCCGGGCAGCAAATGCCATTCTAAGAACCACTTCATGCATCCATTACACAATACAATGATGCAACGAGGTTTGATTCAGTATGGAAACATCTATTTAGAATTATTTTATGAATCCAGATTGTCCTAAGAGAGCAGAGAGCAACAGCTCTTCCTTCCCAAAATTCCTTATCCTTGACTTCTCATCAAACATTTATTTACGATGCTGTGGGGGTCTTTCCCTCTGCTTTGCGTTCTCCAAGTATACAAGTTCTTCTAGTTCAATCTCTATTGCTGTGATTAAAAAAAAAATACTCCCACAAAAGGCAACAGAGGAGAGGAAGGGGCTGATTCAGTTTAAGCATCCAGTTATCTTCCCTCCCTGTGGGGCAGTCACAGCGGTAGGGGCTGGGACTAGCTTGCCACACCCACCGTCAAGAATAGAGGGGAACAAAAGCATCCCCGCTGCCTGCCTGTACTCAGCTTGCTTTCTTCACTCTTAGACAGTTCAGGGTCCAGCCTTGGCAACAGTGCCTCCCACAGTGGTCTGGGCCAATTAGCAATCAAGACAGCCCCCCACCAAAACGCCCACCAACCAACCTGATCTAGGTGAGTCCTTATTAAGACAGTCCTCCAAATCTATTCAATGTTGTGTTGTTCGGGCTGACTGATAAGTCTATCAACACCCTAATGACCTTAATATCATTCTATTTTTTTCCAAATTTGTCTAGCAGTTGAATTTTTACATTTTTAATTTTATTTTATGATTCTGGATGTTTTGCCTGCACGTATGACGGTGTGTCACTTACATTTCTGGTGCCGGCGAAGGCCAGAAGAAAGTGTTGGGTTCCCTGGAATTGGAGTTACAGTGAGTCACCCTACAGGTGTAGGGGCTAAACCTGGGTCCCCTGGCAGAGCAGCCAGTACTCTTCACCAAAAGGACATCTCTCGAGCCCCTGCCTCGCAGCTGCATTTTAACCATGGGTAAAGCAGTTTTTCCTAGCAAGATCTTAATACATTGTAGAAGGTGATGGTCTTTGGGCAGCAATTGCACCTGCTGGGTAAGAAAAATGAGTCAGCCGGAATAAGCTCACGGTTCACAAATGTTTGCTTTAAGCCAGTGATTCCATCCTGTGGGTCACGTATCAGATATTTCACCACGATTCATAATAGTAAAAAATTACAGTTATAAAGTAGCAATGAAAATAGTTTTATGGCAGGAGGTTCCCATAACATAAGAAACGGAATTAAAGAATTGCAGCATTAGGAAGGTTGAGAACCACTGTTGGTCCATGTAACCATTAAAACATGATTTGTAATTGCAATATTTACATATTAAGCTTTTAATGGAACATGGACTTCTGACTTCTCTAAAAAACTTGCAAGATCCAGAAACAATAAAACTACGGACCTGTGTGCCAACAACCAAGTTGAGTCAAGTTACCAGGAACCCACCAGGTTGAGCTGGTGTGGCCCATGCGCAAAAGCCTGGCACTGCTCCCTGTCTTCTGTTCTCTTTTCCCATCTTGCCCACACTGGAAGTCTTGCAGTTTGCCAGTCATACGTGTTGACTCTGTTCAGGGAGACCATGCTGATTTGAAATGCAGAGGGGCATTGAGATTGTTTTTGCAGTGTGAGATTCAAAAGTCAGTGTTATAAAATAAACATAAGAACCTGACCACAAAGCTAGACCAACTAAGACAGGTGTCGCTCCCACAAAGCGCAACGGTGCTGCAAAGTGGTATGAGCATCATCGAGAGAAGTGTGTTTGCCACACCAGACCAAAGCAAAGAGGGGCTGCTCTGTAGCTGCCTAAAGGGTGCGAAGTTGAGGATACATTTTCAAAGCATTAAATGGGAGTTTATCCACCTGATCTCTATTACTCGTAATAAGAACCACACCACTCTGTGCTTTGAACAGTTCTCCTGGATGTTGGCCCCTGGATGCTTATGTACTCAGAAGTAAAAGGCAGAGCTAAGCCTAACCCACCAATATTATTCAATTACAGTGATTTTAAAATTTAATAACTACAGGGCAAATACACTCGACTAGAAGCGTTCGTTGAGTAAAGTCAAATTATTAACTGTCTGCCGCATTCCAAAACGAGATGAATTGAAACATTGAAAACCTTGGGGTTAAGTGCCCAGCTGATGCCACCTCTGTCTGTCTCCCAATGCCTGTGTTTCCTGATTTTCAGGATGAGTATATTACCCTCTCTTCCCATCATAGGATTGCAGTGAACTTCCAGGGAGATTGTCTGTGGGAAAAGGATCAATAACCCAAAGCATTTCAAAACTGCGGATTTGCTACTGCACCAGTGGATAGTTGGAATATCTAAAACACACCTTTGAGTTCTGTTTCTCAGCTCTTTCCTCCCTTTGTACATCATTTTCCCCAATTCTAGTTTTCCATGATGGCCGTAGGGAAAATTGATCTCATTTCTTTGAGGGTTAAAAACAAATATTCTGTCATGCTGAGGCCTGGGCTCACTTGTTCATTCATAACTTCTTTTGGACTGGTCCTGAGAATTATTAAGTAATAATTCTTAATTTATTCCTCTTATGAGAAAATGAGTATTGGTGTGGTGTCCAGAGAACCATTAACCTGGTAATGTCTTGATGACTAGAAGTAAGTTACACAAATCTTTTGTTTTTTTGATGTTATTGTTGTTTTGGTTTTTTTGTTGTTTTGGTTTTTTTGTTTGTTTGTTTGTTTGTTTGTTTGTTTTTGGGGGATAGGGTTTCTCTGTAGCTTTTGAGCCTGTCCTGTAACTAGCTCTTGTAGACCAGGCTGGCCTCGAACTCACAGAGATCTGCCTGCCTCTGCCTCCCGAGTGCTGGGATTAAAGGCGTGCGCCACCACCACCCGGCTACACAAATCTTTTAAATTTTATTTTAATTTTTCAAGTCTTTTAGCATATGCCTTCCATGGGTTGACAGATGAAAGTGTAGGATCTGTTTAAACTCTGTCCCATTGGGACGACTATTAATTATCAGATCATAGCGCTACAATGAGCAAGCCTCACTGGCTAGAACTCTTTAGTCAGATGCATTTCTTCTCCAGAGGAAAAGCGCAGCTTTCTGCAGAACAGTTTCTAGGGCTTTCTCTTTCCCTTTGTAAGACATGGAAATGCCCGAGGATAACACTACTATGAAAGGCTGTCATGGTGGTGTTTCCTTTATTTGCTTCTTAACTTGAGTTCTTGACAAGCAGATATTTGGTTACTCGGAGACTGAGAAGACAAAACCAGACCACAGTACCTGCCTCTCTATCTTGGGTATCCAACCTTTTGACATTGGCATGACACTGCCGTCTACAAATGAATTAGGATGCACTTATAGCTATTCTGGGATGTACACAGTTACAGGCTGGACACACCTGCTAGAAGGACCTCTTGCAATGGAAAAGATAAGGGACTCTGTCAATAGAATGCAGGATGGGGGAGTTCTACAATCCAGGTCCTGTAGGGAACTGTGACAACAAAGGACACTGGCGAGAGACAGCCATAACTTGGCCTTCGGTGGTCAGAGGAGAAATCTAAGCTAGACCCCACCAGAAGGGAGCCCTAAAGTAGAAGCCCCCATGTAAATGGCAGTGAGGCCAGGAAAGGACTCAAGCCCACTGCGGATCTTACAGTGTTTGAAGATGAGAAGATGCGTGTGTTCTGAAGCTTTCTGAGAAGCAGTAGGTGGGAGACAGACACACTAATTTTAACTAAATCACAGCCGATAACATAAACTTGTGAAAACCCATTTTGATTGGTTGGGATACCATTATAGACTTACGCTTATCTTTTAGAGTGGGTGCCCTCATATAGAGCTGGAGGAGACAATATACAAAATCAATTTAAATTGTGGCAGTGTCTGAGAGGGATTTTTTTTGTTGGTGGTGGTGGTGTTTGGAAGTGATGTGAAGGCGGAAAAAAAGGTATTAGCAATGTTTGCTAAGGAGAAGTCAGCATCTGTGCTCTTTAAATTTTGAAATATTTTAAGCATTTGGAAAATTAGAAACAGTAATATAATTAAGGCATGCATATGCTTACTTATTTGTAAAGTGTATTATTTTATTCTTGTGGTTATTTCTGTGACCTCTCTCTCTCTCTGCCTCTCTCTCTCTCTGTGTCTCTGTCTCTCTCTCTGTCTGTCTCTCTGTCTCTCTCTGTCTCTCTCTCTGTCTCTGTCTCTGTCTCTCTCTCTCTCTCTCTCTCTCTCTCTTGTTTTTATTCAAGACAGGGTTTCTTTGTGTAACAGCCCTAGCTGTCCTGGAACCAGCTCTTATAGACCAGGCTGGCCTCAAATTCACAAAGACCCTCCTGCCTCTGCCTCCCGGGTTCTGAGATTAAAGGTGTGCGCCACCACTGCATGGCTTTTTTCCTTTCTTATTTTCTATGTTCACTCTCTTTCTTCCCTTCTCTCCTCCCTCTGTCCTTCCCAAACTGTGAGAGGGGTGTGAGCAACTACTTTGTCTCTCCAAATGTTTTCACCCTCTGAGGCGAGTAAGAATTCCTCTAGTTCTTAGTTTACCAACATGTGAAATTGCTGGAGATCACAATTTTTACTCAGAGTTGAAATAATATGCCTTTTCTGGATCAAAGTCTCTTGTTTTTTTATATTGTGTATGAAAGGCAGAATGTGCTCTTAGAAAATAACATAACCAAGGATGATAGTCACGTACTCCTACCCTGAAGGAACTCTAATTAGGCAAAAGCACACCTGCTCACCAATATTGCAGTCTGTGGATGTTTAGAAGATCACAATGCCCTCTTCATGTGTCTGACATGCCAGGTCCATTTACATTTCATCATTCTTCCAAAATGCGTTCTGATGTCAATTTTCCACTAACCAAACCATAAGAATCAAAGTTGTTTATTTGTTCCAGAGCACATGCGAGACCTAGACATCGCTGTAGTTTCTAGGTGCTGTCTGTCTGCTGAGTCATGACTTAGCTGTTAGATTGCAGCCTGAAGCTTTTGGACTTAGAAAATGCAAACTGCAGAGTCACTGAATTCTGTAACTGAGGCAACCCTTGAGATACATAACCCAACTGCCTCAATCTAAGGAATGATTTATGAAATAAGCATATTTATCTTTCATTGGCCAAAGAGAACACATCATGCACTTGAAATAGCATTGCTTATCTGTTTCCTATTAGCGTGTGCCTTTGAAAGGAATAAATGGCAGCATTAATGGAATAAAAAGAAATCCTTCCAGTATAAGGTAATATTGTGTGATGAAATATATCTGAAATGAATGTAACATTAAATGTAATATACTAATAACATGAACACTTCATTCCGGGTATAACATAGACAGCTGGACCAACAAGGATTTTGTTCTTTAAAATTTGGATATCTATTGCGGGAAGAAACCTGGAGATACTTTTATGTCCTAAACTGATGTATATTTTAGCAACTTGTAATGCAAAGTAACTCAATATTCTACATAATGATTTGCTACCACTGTGTAAGTACAACTTTAATTCGATATAATATAATTTTAATTATGAAAATAAAGCTTTTATCTACTTTCATCTGGTTTTCATTTCTTCATTTTTATTATAAGATCCTTTTATAAATATTATGTAATTCATCTGTGGTTCTGCTAAAATGCCTAGCTTTACTCCCGCAAGTGGGAGATCAGATGGTAGGCTTAATATCCGCGTGCTGTTTCTACTCATCTTGTATAACATTAGCAAAAATCAGTACGGTTATGATGTATAAAGAAAATGCAGATTCATAACATGATTAGCCTGATGTAAAACAAATTTTCAAGTGCCCCAGGCTTTAAAGACATTAGTCTGGATCCATGCCCATGTTGTGTATACCAAGTACTCTTCATGTTTAACAACACAGAATCAACCTGCTAACTAAAATGCCAATAAACCCCCAAATGACTAATGGGAGGGGACAGTTGTAGACGATGTGAGGTAAGAAGGGCGCAGAGAGTGTAGAGTAAGAGTGAGGAGTGAATTGGGACAGCCCTGCCTTCCTCTAGGAAAGCTAAAAATTACCCGAGCTTCTTTGTTTATGTGTGTGTGTGTGTGTGTGTGTGTATGTGTGTGTGGTACATGAATGTCATGGTGTTTGTATAGTGGTCAGAGCATCACTTCAATGAGACTGTCCTGTCTTTCCACCATGTGGGTCCCAAGGACCAAACGTGGATCTTCAGATTTGACAGCAAGTTCCTTTATTTATTGAGCTGTGTCTTACACTAAAGAGGAATTTATCAAAGCAGTATTAGACATGCTTCTATGTATGTGAATGATTGGCACACAAGTCCCGAGAACCAGCTTTAAAGAGAAGACTATAAGGGTCAATCGGATGAGTTCTGTTTTCCTCCCTGTTGCTCAATTACTGATCCAGTTGCTCCTGTACCATGGCGCCTGTGTGCACTCATGCTCCCTGGCTTGCCTCTGGCTCTATTCTCCGGTCCTTTTCCTTCTACATTTTCTCGATGCTTGCCTAACGGTCCACTTTCAGACTTCCACAAAAATCAAAGAAATTGTGAGATATTTTCTCTCCATAGGCAAACAGAAGATTTACGTGCACCTGCATTCTAAGGCAGGCTATGGAAAAATCTTGTGTGTTTGTAGGTATGTATATGGTGTGTTTGTTCTTATTTGTGTGTGTGTGTGTGTAGGGTGTGCTGTGTGTATGTGTGTAGAGTATGGTGTGTGTGTGTGTGTGTAGGATGTATTGTGTTGTGTGTGGGTGTGTGGGTGTGTGTACTAAGGATACACCTTGGCCTTAACCTCTTTTCTGTTTTTGCAATGCCTATCTGAAGATTTACAGGATGCTTCAAGTGACAAAGGCAGCACAAGTAAAATTGCCTTGAGCACACACGCATCCAGGGTGCTGCCTGAGCACACGCGCATCCAGGGTGCTGCCTGAGCACATACACATCCAGGGTGTTGCCCAAGAACACACGCATCCAGGGTGCTGCCTGAGCACACACGCATCCAGGGTGTTGCCCAAGAACACACGCATCCAGGGTGCTGCCTGAGGACACACGCATCCATGCTGCTGAAGACAGTCTAGGACAGCTCAAGCAGGAAAGCCAAACAGGTGATCCTGAGGCCACGGGGGCAGATGAGAGGATCCAGGCTGTGGACAGCCTAGTAGGCTATTAAATGGATTTGGACTCTCATCTTTGATGACGATATGTTGTCAACCATTGAAGGGTCTGAAGTCCTGGCCAGAGGTGGACAGTACTGCAGTGTGGATAGTCTAGGCTTCCCCCAGTGTGGACTTAAATGCTGGGGTGGGGGGACTGTAATGATTTGAATGGAAGGCCACTAGAGGTTCTTGTGTTTGAATATTTGGTCACCAAGATATGAGCTCCAAAACTGTTCTTGCCACCATGCCTTTGCTCCACTATCATGGACTCTAATCCTCTGAAACCATAAACCCAATTAAATGCTTTTTTATAAGTTACCTTGGTCATGGTGTTTTAGTACAACAACAGAAACCCTAATAAATACAGTAACAAACATAAGATGCCTATTGCTTAAATGAATTAGGCGAGACAGTGTGGCATGGAGCTTGGGAAACTAAGTACTGATATCTGTCATACCTGGTTTTGACTTGGGATAGAGCAAAGGAAGAATCAAGGAAAAGTTGTATGATTCTAGTTTAGGTTGTGTAGGATTATACCCTTAACTGGAACAGAAAAGCCGAAATAGGTAAGGCCACAAATATGAATTAACTTCGGCACAAATAAAGCATGGGGAGCACTAAGAAGGATTCAAAGTGTAAGGTTACTAAGGGAATGTCAAGCTAAGATTTGAAAGACAGTAGGGGCTAGGAGTTCTGAGTGCAGGGATAATACAGAGGCACTGAGTCGTTGTTTGGGTCTGGAGGATACTGCACAGGGTGGTGCTCGAGGCTGGTAAAGGTTGCTGTGCTAGATCATCTAGGATCATTGTGGTACGCTGGGAGTCTGATGCCCACCCTCAGATCTATGAAGAAATCTAAAGTGAGAGACAGGATGAACTTGACATTCGGTAAAGATGCCTGGTGAAGTGGACATGCTGTTGGAATGCTGCATTTGAGACTCAGGAGATGGTTGTTGAGGAATGGCTAATACCTGTTGTCCACAACTCAGATGTGAAATCAAAGCTAATTCTAGTTTTCACAAGTTACTGTATCCTGCTTCCAAGAAGGCAGTGGCCAAACAACAGCTAACAGCAAAATCATTTGCTAATGTTTCAAGGAAACATGTCTTCAATATAGTGGTCCTCTTTGAATTGAAATTCTAACAGGGCTTGGGTTTAAGATGTGGGCCACTACACATGATTTTTATTTATTTCTTTATATTTTATTATGAATATAACCCATGCACACATTTTAAACCTTATATCTTTGTTTTTTGGAGGGTATGTTAAATTTAATCAATATGAATCAAGATCGTTAGCGCTTGATTACTCACTGATTTGACTGATGCATGAGACTTGGTTCCATACTTTAAAGAGAGATATAAACTTGAACCGATGATTCAGTCTTGGGCTTTATTTAGAGAAGCCTTTTTAAGGTCTGTCTGTATAATCCTGGATGACCTGGAGCTCACTATGTATATACTATGCTGGCCTCACACTCAGAGAGATCTGCCTGCCTCTGCCTCCGGAGTGCTAAAGGCGTGTGCCACCACCACCTAGCTAAGATCAGCCTTCTTAAAAGACTAACATCGAAGAGACATCAAAACGAAACAGAATGAATTAAAGGGAATTTCCAGGCAGGATTTCCCAGTGAAAACATTTCAAAGAAAGAGTGAAGAGCAACTAACATGTGATTAAAACTAAGATGGCACAATTATGACAGCAGGGGACAAATAGTACACGGCCTTACTTTCATGAGGTGCTTAAAGGGGCCATACTCATGGAAAGAGAAAGCAGAATGGTAGCTGCCGAGGGCTAGAAGCAGGGGAAAGTGAGGGTAAGGGATTAAGCAGTAGAGGTATAGAGTTTCAATTTGGGAATATGAAAAACTCTGGAAATGGATGGTAGTGGCTGTCCCATAAATGCACTTAGTATGCTACCAAAGCACACACTGAAATGGACGACGTAACGCTGTGCACATTCTACCTTAAGAAATACTACAGTTTCCTAATAATTGAGATCAGTAGAGCAACAGGTCCCTCCTGTGCCCAGGGATGCACTGGTAACGTCTGTGAGCCTGGTGTCCACCAAGTGGTCATTGTCAGATGTCTCCCATTTTATTTGCTCAAACATCTGTGAACTGGCTGAAATGCAAAGGGGGGGCTGTTTATACCCCCTTGGGACCTGTCCCAATTTCTGTCAGGTGGTAGTTGGGTTTCCTTCTCAGACCTGGTTCCTGGTGGGCTGACTAGTAGTCAGAGGCTTCTACCTCATGCCTAGCTTGGGACCTGTGATAGTCTTTTTGATTGACAAGTCAAGTGGATCTGGAATCAACTGAAAAAGCAAGTTGCAGGGCGTTCCCAAGAGGGATCCTTTCCACAGGGTTATGTGAAGTAGGAAGCTCCATCCTGCATGTGGAAGACATCTTCCGATGACAGATGACATGAAAGTCCAGAGGAAAGGACGTGGGTGAAGAATGATCTGCCTTTCCACTTGCTTGCTTCCAATTTCACTAGCAAGTTCCCTTAACCTGTCATTGCAACATTTCTTTGCCAATATTAGAAAAAGCTTCTCCAGCCTTCTAACATAGGTCAGGAGCTCCCCTAAGTCTTCCAGGCCTTCAACATCATATTGGGCCTGTTGAGACATCCAATCACATGGACTGAAAAGCTGTTGAACTGTTGGCCTCTCTAGTAGGAGATAGGCATTGTTGAACTATCCAGAATATATATGTAAGCCAGTCTATAAATCCCTTTTAAATAAGTGTTCATTCTACCAGTTCTGTTCCTTTAAAGACCATGATTAATACAGGCTCTTTTCTAGTAGCTAAATCCCTCAGAATTATCCCTAGGGTCATATCCAAGGGTCTATATGCAACACCCTTGCTAGCAATGTTTGGGGACACATGGTTCATTGGGTACCACCAGTTTAATAAGTGAAGAGTAAATAAAGCATTGATTTTCACAGGAAGAGGTGGTAGAAACATTTATTCCAGCCTGCTGAGTATGGCAGAGCAGCGGCGCAGAGAGGCCAGCGCACAGGGCATGTGAGTGGGTGGGATGTCTTAACTGGATGAGATAGTCATGAAAAGACTTCCTGTTAACTTTCAGTTCTTTACTAATTGATTGTTCATCACCTAGAGTTTATATCATGTCACTGCATGAGCTAGAAGGCAGATAAAAGAAATGAATGGAGATGAGGGTAAAAATCTGTGAGGTTTGTAGATTTGTGGAGAGACAGGAATCACCCGTAGTTTCTGTCTTTTACCCAGACTCATCCCATGTACAAGTCTCATCGATTCTCAAACATGCACTAAACATACCACCAATCCCCAGGCAAAGACCATAGTCCAGCGCCCACCACTTCTCCCTGGACCAATGCAGTGGTCCTGAGTTGCCCTCCTGCTTCTGTTCTGAACCTCCTGATTTATCCTCCAGAGTGCATCCAGATTGCTCTTTCTTATACATAAACCAGACTGTGTCGTTTCTGCTCAAAAGCAAAATGAGAGAAACCAAAGAGACCTCCAGTAATAGTCTACCACATCAGAGACAGAACCATGACTCTCCCTGCCCTCCAGTGGCCGTGTTCCACACCCAGCCCTAGCTCTGTGCCTTCCGTCCTCAACGCCACCCACATTTCCACCACTACCCCCCTTACTAAGCATTTCCCTCCGAGCTGACTGTTTATTACCTATAGAGTTCTACTGCCTGATCTACTTTGATAGCTGCTTTCCTTTCCATTCTCCACACAGTGGTCTTATCAGAGTGTCCTTGTCTAGCTCAAACAGCACCGACCACTCTCTTCAAGTATATCAAATTGTACACACAAATATTGCTTTTATTTGCCTGTCAATAACCCATACATATACACATTCTTAAATATGCAATATCTATTTTTTATTTTTACTTTATTCAAAGCTAGGTTCTCATAATTTAAATTTTTAGATAATTCTAAAGTTGTGATAGGGAAGAGAGTCTCCTACTTCCCTTCGTGTTCCCTCTCCTTCCTAGAGGAAACCATCCCTAGCTCTATACTGTCCTTCATTGACTTTGCTTGTTTAAGTATGGCCTACCACCTTGTTACAGAAGGTGATGTGTTTCTCCTTCATTTTGCTTCCTCCCTAATGTACGTGCGCACCAGCACTACCAGCCTGCCATCTTCCAGCATAGGTATCTGACAGCTTTTTCAAGATCAGTTCTTGACGTTTAAAAGACTCCATCTGTCTTACAGATGTAAGCTCTTACAGCAGCATGTGCTATTCTGATCATTTCCTAAAATAGTGTCTGTTTAGGGTGTAGAGTGTGATGTTTGGATGAATACATATAATTAATATTGCCAATCAAGTTGTTATTTACCACTTTTATAATTCCTTTTAATGTGTCAATCGTATTTCGTGTCTGCGCTCCTACCACATTTTAATTATACAACCAACAGTATTAACTATAGTCCTTGCATGGTCCATTAAGTCTCTAGACTTAGTCATCCTATTTACTCGCAGGCTTATGGTCTTTAACTCATGTCTTCCCAACTACCTTTCCATTGTTCATTGCAATATTTTCCTTTGTTCTGTTTCTGGTTTACTCAGCTTAGTGTATTTTCCTCCAGGTTCAACTACATTATCACAAATAGCAGGATCTCTTAAAGCTGAAAAATACTCTATTATATATGTGTTTACACATATATACGGCACATGCATAATGGAATAGACATTCACTGTTTCTCAAAGATAAAATATTAAATACATTAAATATCTGTAAACATTAAATATCAAAAAAATAACGTTAATGGGGATGTTGACAGGAGAAACCTGTACACTTTGTTGGTGGAAATAAAATAAGAACTGGAGACATGACTTATTGCTTTTTCAAGGACCCAGGATTGGTTCCCAGAACCCACGTTGTCACAACCACCTGTAACTCGATTTCCAGAGGATCCAATGGCCTCTTCTGATTCCATAGGAACCAGACACACATGGCATATACATATACACATGAAGTCAAAACACTCTTACACATAAAATAAAATAAATATTTTAAAAATCACTACAACCATAATGAAAATCAGCAAAGAGAGATCCCTCAAGAAATTACAATTATAGTTAGTTTCACTTGCAGATTTTAAAGAAACTCCTGTTATTCAAAATACCTGTTTCAATCAATATTCAGCCAACAGGGACCAACGGGCATTTTCTTTTTGTTCACATTCTCACTGACACTGCTTGCTAGATCATTAATGGACATTCTAACAAAAATGCAATGATACCTGATCGTGTGTGGAAGACTGCATGCACACACGCACATGCCTATTATAGGAATATGTTTATATGTGGATACATATGCTATGAAGACATAAGAGGCCACTAGATGTTCAACTATGTCACCTTCTACCTTACTCCTTGAAACAGGGTCTCTCACTGAACTTGGATCTGGGCTAGTGTTCAGCAAGTCTCAGTGGTCTTCCTATCTCCATCCCACACAGCACTGGGGTTTAACTGCATAATCTCACCTAGTTTTTTATGTAGATGCTGGGGATTTGAACTCCGGTCTTCATGCTTGCACAGCAAATACTCTCGCCATGTGAACTTTCTTCCTAACTGATTTAGATCAGCGTTTCCCTAATGTTGAACATTTTTTTCATATACCGGTTGGCCAATTTTGTGCCTTATTTAAAAAATGTCTCCTCAAATCCTTTCTGTATTAGGTTTGCTTTTTAACTGAGTTTTTTCCGAGCTTTGAATATTAGCCCTTGTCTGATTCATCCTTTTTTGCTATTTTATTTATTTTTCTTTTTAATTTTTATTGTTTTTATTATGATATACATTTTTCTCTGTTCCCCTCCCCGGCTTCCCTCTTTCCCTCTCTACCCTCCCCATGACCACCATGCTCCCAACTTACTCAAAAGATCTTGCCTTTTTTTTCCTTCCTATTTAGATCCACGTATGTCTGTCTTTGTTGTCTAGTTTCTCTGGGGTTGTGGATTGTAGGCTGGTTTTTCTTTATTTTATATCTAAAAGACACTTATGAGTGACTGCATATTACATGTGTCTTTCTAGGTCTAGTTACCTCACTCAATACGTTTTTTTCTGATCCATCCATTTGCCTGCACATTTCAAGATGTCATTATTTTTACTGCTGTGTAGTACTCTATTGTGTAAATGTACCAAATTTTCTTTATCCATTCTTCAGTTGAGGGGCATCAAGGTTATTTCCAGGTTCTGGCTATTACAAATAATGCTGCTGTGAACATAGTTGAGCACATGTCCTTGGGGTATGAATGAGCCTCCTTTGGGTAAATACCCCAAAGTGGTATTGATGGGTCCTGAAGTGGATTCTTTTCTAATTTTCTGAGAAATTGCCATACTGATTCCCAAAGCAGCTGTACAAGTTTGCACTCCCACCAGAAATGTAGGAATGTTCCCTTTATCCCACATCTTCTCCAGAATAAGCCATCATCAGTGGTTTTGATTTTGACCATTCTTACAGATGTAAGGTGGAATCTCAGAGTTGTTTTGATTTGCACTTATCTGGTGGTTAAGGATGTTGAGCATTTCCTTAGGTGTCTTTCAGCTATTTGAGGTTCCTCTGTTGAGAGTTCTTTGTTTAGGTCTGCTCCCTATTTTTTTAATGGATTATTTATTCTTTTGATGTCAAGTTTCTTGAGTTCTTTACATATTTTGGAGATCAGCCCTCTGTCCAATGTGGGGTTGGTGAAGATCTTTTCCCATTCTGTAGGCTGCCGTTTTGTCTTGTTGACCATGTCCTCTGCTTTACAGAACCTTCTCGGTTTCAAGAGGTTCATTTATTAATTGTTTCTCTCAGTGTCTGTGCTGCTGGGGTTATATTTAGGAAGTGGTCTCCTGTGCCAATGTGTTCAAATGTACTTGCCACTTTCTCTTCTGTGAGGTTCAGCATGACTGGCTCTATGTTGAGGTCTTTGATCCATTTGGACTTGAGTTTTGTGCATGGTGATAGATATGGATCTATTTGCATTCTTCTATATGTTGATATCCAGTTATGCCAACACCACTCGTTGATGCTTTCTTAGGGATAAAAGAAAGAGAAGAAGTCTGGTACATCATTTGTGAACATTTTTTTTTCCAGAAAGCACAGGCTGACTTTCATCTTGTCTACTTTGCAGCAACGGTTGGTTTACTGTGGTCCCTCTAGATTTCTGCTTTTGCTTCTCCTCTTGGCATCCTGTACAGAGCTACAGTGTCAAGACCAATGCTAAGAACTTCCCTATATATTTTCTTCTAGGAGTTGTCTGGTGTATAACATATATTACATATATATACATAAAACATATATATAATATTGGTTATTAATTATATATATAATATTAGTTAGGCCTGTCATCTACTTTGGGTTGATCAGATAAGGGTCTAGTTCTATTCTTTGAGGACTCAGTCTTCACCTCTCTCCAATTTAGATGATCTCTGTCATTGATTTGTAATTACCATGGAAGTTCTCTTCTTCTATTTATTGGCTTGCCATGAAAAAGACATGAGGGTAATGGTTGTGGTCTGTATTGCATCTGTGGTTTGTTTTTTCCTTCCAGGCTACTGAGAGCTTGCTCGCATCCTCCCTCCCTCCCTCCCTCCCTCCCTCCCTCCCTCCCTCCCTCCCTCCCTCCCTCTTTTTTCTCAGTGTTCTGAACATTTTCAATACCAGTTGCTTGTGAGAGTCTCTGTCTGCTTTGTCTGGTACTCACGGATCTCCTCTCCTTTGAAACCTCATGTTCTAGGAAACATTTTAGAATCGTTAGCTGAATGGCGTCCTTTGTTTCTCTCCTTTCTTCCCAAAGCTCCATTTATTTGGACGTTGGACCACCAAGAGCATATAGCATTTCATCATCCTCTTTCGTGTAATTCTTACCTCTTCTTGCTCTCTTGGGAGACTGCCTCAGTTTATTTTGTCAACTTTATTGACTTCAACATTTCTGTTACCTTACTTTTTATTTCTCGTGGATCTTGCCCAGTCTTTCTTCTTCTACCTCCTATTCCTCCTCCTTCCTACAGCCCTTTCTTCTCATCTTCTCTCTCTTCCTTCTGAGATGGGACCTAGGGTCTTGCACATTACAGACCAGTGTTCTACCACCATGCCACACCCCAGTTCTTTGGATATTCTTCCTTGTGTGTGTGTGTATTGGGGGCACCGTTGTTGTTTTCTTCTAGTTTCATGGCAGCAGTGTTTTCTCTTAGATCTCTTTAAAATGGCAATGGGAATTATTTTTATTTTTTCAGTATTTGCCTTAGTTTACTTTCTGTTGCTCTTAATTTGGTTTCTGTTTGTTTTAGTAAAGGCTTTCTTTAAATTCCCATTTGTGGGGGTTGGAGAGATGGCTCAGAGGTTAGGAGCACTTCCTGTTCTTCCAAAGGTCCTGAGTTCAATTCCCAGTAACCACATGGTGGCTCACAACCGTCTGTAATGAGATCTGGTGCAGAACATAGTATATGTAATAAATAAATAAATTTTAAAAAAAAGAACAAAATAAATTCCCATTTGTGTTTAATTTTAGTCTTATATTAAAGCTGATTCATAAGTAAGGACCATAGTTTTTATTTTGGGTGATCAGGTGGATCCAGGCAATGACCCCAGGTCTAAGAATCTCAGATGTTTTCACTTGGATTAGTTATAACTCTTAATGAAGGTGAGTCCAGGCTCTTGCCTTACTAATCTAGATGGAGCTGACAGTTCTATGAGTCCTGATGGGGAGGTTTGGGTAAAAAGAAGTAGGTATGAAAGCACTTGATGTATAAATGACTTTTACCTTTCCTGCAGAGAACAGGGAATCCATCCCTCAACATTCCCTAGGACTTCCCTTACAGTTTAGTCTGTTCATCACACTAGCTGGGGTGTGTGGGGTGTGTGGGGTGTGTGTGTGTGCGCGCTTGCACGCATCTAGCTGCCTCTTGTACTGATTTGTAGCCAATCCACATTTTAAAACTTAACTTGCACTGACAGAAGTCCTCAGTACTACCATCTCCATGTGCGATGTGTAAGGTGGGATGAGGTGGTTTGCTATGTATTGGGTTGTCTTTTTGTACCCCCACACTCTGCTGTTAACTTTAGAGCTAGCTTTCTAAACTCTGTTAAGTCAGTTACCAATATTCTAATTGTAAAAAGTCTAATTTTCTCCCCACTCCTAAAATTTGCTACTCTTTCCTTATTACTTGCCTTCTATGTCCTTAAAAAAGTATGCTAAAAAAATCTCTCTACTGGTGTTTTACTTTGGCTTCTATAACAAGCAAAACTAAATACTTCCATCGAGTTAGATAGTTATCCATTTATCTGTACTCTTCTATGTGTCGATGAGATGATTTTCTCAATAACAAGGATTCTCCCTTCTGTGTTTGCTGCTTTATCTAGCGTCTCCAATACCCGGCAAATACTAGATACATATTAAATATTTACTGAATCTACTTGGCAGCCAGATGACTGATTTGATTGGTGAGACTTCTGGATGCCACAGAAACTAGAAATTTTGACAATGACATTACTTTAGAAATTTCTACAAAGAAGAGTTTCAGGCAGCTAGAAATTACATTAACTGTATCTTCATTCCATTGTCTAGCTATTTCATTTTTTAAAAAATTATTTATTTTATATGTGCGTATATGTGCCTAAATGAATGTCTGTGTGCCACGTGCACACCAGATGTCATCAGCTCACCTGAAACAGAGTTAGACAGTTGTGAGCTGCCTGATACGTGTTCTGGGAACTGAACCTGCGCGCTCTGTAAGAGTAGCAAGCACTTCTAATCACTGAGCCATCTCTCCATCCCCTGAGTTTGATGTTAATTCTTCTGGATTGTTTTCATTAGGAACTTAAATGGAAATGAAATGAGACTAGGACTTGAGAGAGGGCTGGAGGAAGGCAGTGATAGCTAGAATTAGCATCACTGTACAGTAGCTTTTTGAATGAGCTTGAATCTTTTGTTTTCATTTTGCTTTCCAGGCTCGCTCAGCTACTTCAGGCCTGATGCAGTTTCTTAGCTTTCTTGGTCATTCGTTCCTTGCTGTTTGGATGACAAGTTCCTAGTCTAGTTCAAATGAGTCGTTTTGCTCCTTAGAAGTGTTTAAATTCCATCTTTGAATATGAGCTTAAGTGATGATAATGGCCTAGCTAATTCGGCTTTTGAGTTTCCAGGAGAGACAAGTGTAACAGTGTAGGGGAGGGTGGTGGTGGACGGAGGTGGAAGAAATTCAGAGGCATGATGTTCACCTTTACAGAATAGGATTGTGCTCCACTGAGGAGCACTGTATAGTTGCGTATAGTTGCTTTAATTCACTTAAGCGGCATTTGTTCAGCACCTGCTACCTGCATCAAGCTGTACTACGTCCTGAAAACGCACGGTGTCCTCTCTAGTCCTTTACTCTCTTGCTGTTTGGGTAAGTGATGGACTTAACTTTGCCTCCATCAAACCTGTAGTTAGCTAGGTTAGAGGTTAGGCATTGTAATAGGTAACTGGTAACAAAAGGTGCCCTAGAGCCAAAATTAAAACCCACCTCAGTCTTCAGGTATTTGTTTTAGTGTAGTAAGATCCCATGAGTATAGGTACAGGTTGACAATTCTATACAGTTTAGAAAAATGAGAGTTTAGAATAGTGGTAGCCATAACAAGAACATGGAAAGACAGAGGTGGAAACCCGGGATCTTGCATGCTGCCTCAGAGATACGGAAGCATGCAATATCTCACTGAGAATATTTTTTTTCCCTTTTTCATATGTAGGTCATTCAGAGTCATAAACAATAGTCAAAGCAACAGTCCTTGTTAGAGGTTGGGGTGCTGATTCTAAGTTCCTCCTGTTTAAGGGTCTTCATTCACTAATTATGAATCAATTCATTTCTGGGGAGTAAGGTCATTTGCATTTGTTTCCATTTTTAAATTGATCAGATATAATTCCTCAAAAACAAGATGGAGACAACAGTGATGGATTTTTCTTTTCAATTTAATGTATCAAATTCACACATCTTTGTACATTATGTTTTCTTCTTAGACTTTCTAACCTAAAGGACTGGGGTGGTTGTGCAGTTTCGATCATTGCCATAAACCCCTTCTTTCTGGGTCTGTTTTGTTTTTGTCCTTCCCCTACTTTATCTCCTCCATGGCTCCTTCCCTTCCCCCTTCACCTCCTCCCTGGTTCCCCCTTTCTCCCTTCACCTCCTCCTTTTCTCCCTCCCTTCCCCATTCACCTCCTCCATTGCTTCCTCACTTCCCCCTTCACCTCCTCCCTGGTTCCCCCCTCCCCCTTCACCTCCTCCTTTTCTCCCTCCCTTCCCCCCTTCAGCTCCTCCATGGCTCCCTTCCTTCCCCCTTTACCTCCTCCCTAGCTCCCTCCCTTCCCCCCTTCCCCCTCCTCCTTGACCCCCTCCCTCCCTGGGCAGGCGGCAGGGCAGACCATCCTCTCTGGCAAGGACAGGAAGGAAAGTGAACAGCCTTCCCAGGGGGCCGGCCTAATGGGGGTGAGCGTGGATCTTTCAGCAGAGCTTGTCAATGAGGATCAGGCACTAGAGGGCACTTCCACTGGCTCTCTGACCTCTTGGTAAACTATTTGTTTTTCCTTGTATTGATTAAAAAAACAAGCCACCAGCGCTAACGCCCTGTCAGCCAGAGCCTGTTTTTAAGAATCTTCCACATTTCCAAATACACTACTCTAAAGATCCCAGGTTCTCCATCTTGTTTAATCTCCGCAATTCAGGTAAACCAGGCTACTGATACCCAAAAAAAAAAAAAAAAAAAAAAAAACCCTAAAAACTCTCCCGAAGAAACAACTGAACCACAAATTAAAATCATGGGTAAAATACATTAACTACGAAACCACCGAAAATAAGCCTTCTTGTTTGTTGTGGGGACCGGAAGCCTGACAACGGTCTCATCGTATTTACACATTAGTTCTGGAGGGGTTCTCTCCTCATGAGAGCAAATGCCAGCTATTGTTTTCCTTAGGCAGCAACGTGGAGTCCACCTTTCTTTCCCCCCTTCTGTCCCAGCATGCTAAAATAAAACTCAACACCCCAAGGCAACTTGATTCCTGCCGGGATGAACGGAGCTGAACTTTACAGTTGAGCGAAACCTCCAGGTTGTATACCTATGGACGTTACTTAATGAAAAATAGGTAGGATCACGGTGCTGCTGGCTGTGTTTCCAATAGCTATGTGATTGCTGCACTGGATTGAGTTACCAGGCCTTTGAATTGTGACCTTCTGTCTAAAAAAGCTTCAGAGGTTGCCCTTTACTTTCCTCGCATTTGGAAGCCTGGGCGGGGGTGGGAGGTGGGGGTGGGGGGGTGGGGGTAGGGGGGCCGTGAATGCAGCTAGAAGGAAAAAGCAGCTCTATGGGTTATCTTCTCCCTTACCTGGCAGCTTCTTTATCCAATAATAAGAGTTCTTTGATTTTGAATACATAAAACCAACCTTCATGTGCCCCAGAAAGCCAGGAGTACAGTTTAATGTAATTATTTCTACAGTGAACAAATCAAGTGTTTATCACGTAGTAGCTGTTAGGGTCAAAGCACACCCCACTGGATAACTGAAATTAACATAGGAAAAGGGAAAGAGACCCACAGTTAGTACAACAAGCTATCCATAGGGTTGACTGCAGGCCTCTTCCTTTAGTGTTTAGAAAAGTTTTGAGGATATATATATATATATATATATATATATATATATATCATCCCTACTTGAGGAGGATAATTTACCTCTTTTAATAAATGATGCCAAACATACCCATGCTTCCTGATTTGCTCATTTCAAGTTTAAGAAGTCCTCATATTTTTTCTCCATTGACCATTTAATATATTTTTGTGTTTGAACCAGTGAGTTTATTTACAATATGTCTTTATGAATCACCTGAGGCTATAAAGCAATGTTGTATGATTTATATGGCTACTGTCTAGCCATGTATGTATAACTGAAATATCACACACACACACACACACACACACACACAAGCTTTGGTATAACACACAGCTTTCTAGACTGCATTTTACCTTGTTCCAGAACGATGACCCACGAGAAGCCAGCAATGTCTCAGCGCTCCATCTACTGTAAAGAGGTGACTTTGATCAGCTACAGAAATGAAGCAAATTCCCAAACAACTAGTATGGGGGGAAAAGCACCCATCTTATTAAAAATCAGGGTTGAGGCAGACATGAGGTCCCCAGTACAGTGCTTGGTCACCAGCCCTGCCCTTCTCCTTCTGGGAGCTACTCATTGTTACTGGAGAATTTAAAAACTGGGAACTCAGCTGTAGTGAAACGCAGAAAATCCAAAGCAAATTTGCAGATCCTCTTACATGTTATGGGAGGTGCTGACAAGATTGGTTTTGCTCATGGCTTAGAGAGAGAGAAAAAAAATGTTAAAGAGGAGACACCCCCGACTTCCTAGGTTGCTTCATGTCAACAGAGATCCATTCTACAGTGTGGAAAGCAAAGGAGCTCCTTGCTGAGATTAAACATGTGCTTCCAAGAACAATTATTTACATATTTTTGACAGAAGGAAGAGAAGCTAACTCTGTTTGCCATTTTAGAAAAATCAGTTGATTTTGGAAGAAAAAAAAATCTATTGTGTCATATTTTTCTTAAAGTGCCTATAACACCCATACTCTTTCCTTCAGAAGAAATAATAATAATTACCACTGCCCATGCTTTCTTTATCAATACCAAGAAGTGGTATACAAAGTTTGTACTAAGAATAATAATTTTTTAAAAAAACATCCTGTAGGCAGTCATTACTACATAGGATAACAAGTTTTCCTCTCTAAGTAAATAAATGGTTATGATTCATTCGTACAAAACCAATGGGTTTATTATGAGGTCAGGAAATGGGTTCTATTTTCATATTGTGTTGGTATGAGGACTATAATATTTATGAAAATAATTTTCCATGGTACAGCTAATAGTTAGTAATTGCCTCCTTAAATTTACTGTTAAAAGCTATTCATGTTGGAGTTTGAATGGAAAGCATTTAGCAAATGTTGGTAGACATTTTGCTTGGTGGATTTAATATCATTCTTAAAATAAATAGAGGATGTTTTTCTTGGTTGTGTGTCAACTGAAGGGTACTTGGGAGCAGGATCCTCATTGTAGATTTCATCCCACGGGGGAAAGCACATGTCATGGAAGGGGCCAGTCCACAGACCAGCAAGCATCACCCTTCAGCTCCCACTCCAAAGGGATCCACAAAAAAGCTGCCACCGTCTTGCTATGGCGTGGAGCAGAAGAAAAGAGAAATATATAAGAAAGCAGGAGGATGGGAAGTATGTGATATTTTGAAATATTTTCTTTCCTGTTCTACTTCCAACAGTTTGAGTTGTGAAATGTTGTCAGATATTGTTGCCCTTAATCACGTGACAGGGACTTCGCTTTAGGAAAAAGGCTCTAATCATACTGTGAAAGTCGCTGGCAGTATTCTTGAGAAACAATCATCTCAAGAGTCGTTGGTGCAGAGAAATTAATAAGAGGGCTATTCCTGAATGGCGTGGGTACTCAATCCATTCTGAGCAAACAGGAATAGAAGGAAAACCCATCTTTTCCTGGAAACTCCACAGCCCTTCAAACACTCCGCTGTCACTCCTGGGATGGAAAAGAGAGCCCCTTAGTATGCCCGGCCTGTGTTTTCTCAGCATTTCTCACAGTGATGTATTTAATCAGCTGTTTACTGCTGTAGGTTGAGAAATGTTTTCCTTTGCATGAGTCCAAGGACTCTCTTCCATTTGACCTTGTCTAAGGTCACTTGCTGATTTTTTTTTTTTTTGTGAGCACATCTTTATTGAAAATTCTCTTCTAATCTAAAAGTGCTGGAAACATTTAGGAAAATGATAGACTTCTGTCTAACTGGGAGCATCTCCAGGCAAGCGTTGCCCTGGCACAGAAAACCTGTTTGGTTTGAGTGATTTTTGCATCTCTGTCAGGGTGTCCAAACATCCCATTCAGGCTGACCTCCTCAGCAAACTTTCTTCAGCTCTCTTGTAAGCTGTATGGTTGACATAGGAAACAGTTCAGCTCTTTGCGGTGTGTGATCAAGTTATATAATTATAGTTGACGAAAATTTCATAACGTTACCTTTTGGTTATTTAGCATAGAATAACTTATTTTGGATTCAAGTTGTATATGGAGTAATTACTATATATTTAGGATCTGGAGTTAGTAACCAGACAAAATTTGTAGGTAAACATGTGATTGTTTTTTGTACATCGAGCTTTGCCTTAGAAGAGAAAACGATTTAAAAGCGGTAAATATGCACATGGCTGTTTCTCCTAACCAGTGGAAAAGCTGTGCGTCTCATAATTATGAGGTATGAGCTCTATTATAGCCATTAGTGGTCACATTAAATTCACCATATATTTCCTAATTTTATTCATAATTACATGCATCGTTTCTTTGAAGGCATTTTGTTTGGTTATTTAAATAAAAAAATTATTGAATTTCAATATAAAAGTGCATGTAATGAGATAAATTTGACTGTAACATAGGCAAGTAACTTGTATGTAAAGCTGACATGGTGTTTCTGCTGCTTTGACTTCATGTAATTTGCATATTCTTGATTTTCCAATATACTCTTTAATGGATCAGAAAAATAGCATTTTAATCATGCATGTTTAAAATAATTTTTAAACTATAGGAAGCATGAATGCAGTAGCTGAATGCAAAGTTTCAATCAGGGGTTAAATTTTTATGTTTTAGGAAGCTCAGGAATAAATCTGAAAGTTACTGTTCGATGTCATAAATAGAATGAATGTAGCGTTAGATTTTACATAACTACAATAGAGACCTTCATTGTAGACAGTTTTGGTTTCTGGACATGTACTTCTGTATGTTGAATAACGGATACTTCTGGTCCGCAAGAGCGGAGGGCTGTAGGTGGTAACGTAACTCTATTTCTGCTGTATATATGAACAGATCCAATAGCAATCGACTGTTTTCTGACCTGGCTTCCCAAATATGGTAGATGCCTAGCCCATGATTCCTTGCTGGTACTACACAAGATGAAATCCTAGGTGAGTTAGCACTTTAAGCTGTCTCTTAGGTTTGACAAAGTGCTCTTTTGCAAGCAATTTAGACTGACATCCTTGCACTGGGGAGAAGAGAGAACGCCTGTATGGAATTTTGGTCCTTAGAAGCCTTTAGTTGGGTTTTGTTTGCATCATCGGGATGGTGCCTTCATTTACAAATTGGCATAGCTAAGGTAAGACCCTGTCTGTCTGCTCTGTTAGTTGATGTGAACTTATAGTGATTTTTATTTATTTCATACTATGGTAAGAACTTAAAAGGAGTACACTGTTTTATATAAAAAGAGCAAATAGAAATGTAATGTGCATGATGACAAAATGCATTTCATAATGAGTACAAAGACTTTATTTCAGAGTGGATGCATTTGCATTTAAACTGTGGTATAGGACCGACAAGGTATTAATCCATACAAGGGGGGGTGCATTCTTTCAAGATTCCAAGTCAACAAAAGTGTCTGAGGCCCTGATTTGGAAGTGGAGTGATTTGTGTGCATAAAACATGCTTTCTTAACTGATGCTCAACTCCTAGGTAAGTGTAACAGCTTATCACTCGAAGGTTCTGAATTAAGGTCAGAATTTTTTTAAAGTCTAAGTTGCAAGCCAGTTCCAGACTAGATGAATCTCTCCTCAAGACTCATTGAAAAATGTTAATGGTGAAATATTATCTGGGTCCTATCCAAAGACCTGAAGCCTTTGCCCTCCTAGCAATCCTTGCAGAATCGGCAGCCAGGCTTTCATTGTTAAGCTGCTAATAGCTAACACGTTTGCCCATTCTCTCTCTGCTTCATAGAAACAACTTTTTATTCATATATATCTTCTCCAGACCTGTTAGTAGGTAGGTACATTAGGAAGAAGTGTGAAAAGTATCCGGTTCCCTAAGTTTCGGGACTTCAAAAAAACAACAAAAGTATTAGAAAAGTGTAAAAGATAACATGCAACTGCTCCCCAAAGATCTTAATTGAGAGCTACTGGCGCGGGAGGATGTGTGTGTGTTGACAGAGGTTCCCACAAGTTCTTCCCCCACAGCTGTTTATTCAGATAGCATGGGGCGCGTCATTTACATAATAAATTTTTTTTAAGCAGCTAGGTTGAGTCAGTCCAAGCAAGCTCTGCTCCCCTCAATTGTTGCATTTAAACCAATAAGGATAGGACAAGAGAATAGCTGTGGTTTGCGTTGCAAAAACAAAGCAAAACAAAAAGCCCCGAGGCTTCGTGGGCAGACCTACAAGGCTGCGCAAACAAATCGGGGGATGAGATTGTGCCGTTTCTTTGTCTAGGCGTCTCAGATGCTATCTGCCGCTGCCGTTCGCTGGGGCGCAAAGCCGTTCCCAAACAGACCGCGGCGAGCTGATGGCTCCGAGCTTGCGGCGAGGTAGCGAGTGTGCAGGGCCACTTCCGACTGGAAACCTTCCTGTGGCGGTGCGCGGTGGCGGGGTCCTTCCTGGGGAAGGTGATCACGCTCAGTCGCTCGGCTGCCGGAGACTGCAGCAGCGCCCGGGTGCCGTCCCCCGGAGCCGGGCAATCCCCGGCCTCCGCGCAACGCTGCCAGCCGCGCCGCAGCGCTGCTGAGAGCGCCCGGGTTCCCGCGTTCCTGCCCAGCAGCCAAACTATGCCAGGAATGGAGGTCTGCTAACACAGAAAACTCCAAGGAGCACACTAAACCGGTGGAGGCAGCAGATGTGCATGCTGTAAGTACAAGCTGGGTGTTTGAAAAATTGTAGTGACCAAGAACAGCTGTCCGGTGGGCAAAGCCCGAGATAACAGGAGCGCTTTTATTGGTGTTTTGATTTGTTTCCAAAGAAAAAGCATTAAGGCTTGGGGAAAATGATGACACTTAGTTCCTGGGACTTTAGTAGCCACGGGGTTCAGTCATAAAAGTGAAATTCTTACCTTTGGAAATGATTGGAGCCATTAGGATCATTAAAGGATCGTTGTAAATTAACTACTTTTGTTATGATCTTTATAAATAAGTAGAAGGCTGGGTAATGTTCTCGGAGGAAGATGACTTCATATCTTTTCTCCTTTGCTGCACTTTTCTTGGAACATTATTGTGTGGTGGTGAGCTGAGTGTTGTGTCTGTACACAGACGTATAGATGTACATATATGTAAAGTATACATATACATATAAACACATATACATATAAAGATGTACACAGTAAAGTGTACATAGTGGTGTATATTACATAGATGATTTTTTCCCCCTTAGGTTGATAAACGAGGATAGGGTCCTGATGGAAAACACAGCAGATGAACAACAAACTAACAACCATGTTTTCTAGAAAGAAGTCTTTTTGTTCCTTAACAATTTTACCAAACACTCTATTGCACAGGCTCATCTCCAGCATGGGATGCAGTCAACCTTTGCTACTCCACCTCCCTTAATGGATTTGTCCCTCTCTTGGCCCTTTATGGGATCTGAGTGCACTTGGGAGTTCAACTCCAGATTTGGAAACTTCTGGATATCTGTGTAAAAGGATTGCCCTTCAAAGTCAGTGTCTGAATTGCTAATGACTCACAGGCTTGCACATCTTGGGAGGAGGCTTGAACCTTTCAGCCCAGAATCTGCAAGAATTCAATACATTCTGAACTGTCACTGAGTTTAGACAAGTGTTTTTAAGTTTCATTTCTTAAGACGGGCACTGGTAGTTGGGAACCATGGTGCAGTTGTACAGGTTTGCAGCTGGTTTTCTAATGTGTCCTTCGGAGAAGGTTTTATTTCAAGCTCGTGTGAGTCTTTCACCTCACTGTTTAGGGTTTGGGGACACACACACATGAATACTCATGCCTTTATATGATCAAACAATTTGATATTTGACTTTCTCGATGCTTGAGTTCTCCTAAGGCCCAAAGTGTTTAGTAAGTAAGCAAGCAGCCATGGATTTTCAGCCTTTGAGAACACTTTGTGGTGACAGACACAGAACTCTAATTGAGCCACCGTTCAGCTTGGAAGTGCCAGATGAAGTCAACGTTCTGTGAATTTCACAGGCATGATAAATGATTCTTGAAAAAAAAATTTCCATTGGAGTGTAAAAATGTATTTCCTAAGAATACAATGGGAAGTAAAGAGATCCTGGCTGCGGGAACAAAATCTCTTTTTATCAGATCACCAGACAGAGTTTAGTCAGCATTGTCAATAAGTGCTAATTTTGAAAACAGTCCTTTCTCTTTAAAGCTGAAGATAGGAATGATGTGTTTCAAATACTTGTTTGTTTTTGGTTTCAGAGGGATTATGTTTTCTCATTTTCTTTAAAGGAGATAATGCAAAAAGCAATATAGGATATTACATTAAGATAATCATCACCAGCATTTGAGCGTTTAGTTTATGGAGGCTTTGATAAGGAAATAGTGCTAACACTTGACAAACAGCTACTTCTCCCTGGAAGCCCTTTCCCACTTCAGGGTGAGGTTTTTGTTTTTAAGACTTGAGGTTTGTATTTCAACACTGAGAGCTGGAAAGGCAGATGGAGGAAAAGGGCAGCAAGGCTAGATTCTGTTTAAGAAGCAGACTTCTGGGGAAGGCACTCCCCCCCCCCATAAAATACATTCTGATTAGAAAATTGCCATTGTCTTTCCAATTGGGGAGCACACAGGTTGATCTGTGTCAGACAAGCCAGCTCGCCTGCCAGCTCTCCTTAGATAGAAGTTCGGTGCTTTCACTTTGAAATTTTCTTTTCAGTCCGAAAAGAAAAAAGTTTTAAATTATAGTCATTTTATAAAAATTGCTTCTAGCAAGCGACAAAACCCCCGGAACCCCATAATTTAGACAAGTACCTGCATTCTATTTGCTCTGCGCTGCTGAGATTTAGAATCCCCTTCCATTTACAGTTTACTTTTCGCAGAACATTATTAACTTTTTGGCTTCAGACATGATCTTCTGTCAGATACTTTTGATTGGTAATTTAGCAAAGTATAATAAACAGCGCAAAAGTCATGAATTTTGTTCTGTATCCTGAGCTCTGTGGTAGGGAAAATGTGATAAAATGTGTACCTTAAGTCTTGTTTGATGATCTCTCAAAGCACGTTTGCCTTCTGGAAATAATTTCTGGGGTTGAAGAGCATGGTATTAACAGATTTAATGTGGCTATTCAATGGATTGACGAAGTACTATGTGGGGTTTAACAAAATGAGAGAGACAAATTGAACATCAACAAAAGTTACATCTGTGAAGAATTATAAATTTAATTAGAAAAAAGGCAAAGTTAAAAGACCTCATTAACTAATCAGAAGTCATAGTTACTAGTGTAGGAGTCTTGAATTTAAATTCTAAGGAACTCTGTTATCTTTTTTTTTCTTTTTATTTTCATAAGTCTGGCAATATGCTACAACTGTGAGCATGGAGGTTTTTTTTTTAAATCATCAAAATGAATGACTTTGTTGTACTATGAGATGATCATTCATAATACAATGAGTACTAATTTTGTACTCCTGAGAATATTGGAATTAAAAATAGCAGATTAGAAGACGACAAGAATTATATTAACTTTATAGAGAAAAGCAAATAAGAAACAAACTGGTGCCTAGCACAACTTTTTTAGAAACCACGAACTCCCCCTTCTATTGAGGGAAAATAGTCTTCATTAATTATTTTTGAAACGCACTGTGGTTTTCGAGTTTTAAATACAAAAACAGCTTCGTAGACTTTGCTAACATGGGAGGAAGTCGCCGTCCGTCCGAAATAGGGGTCCTTTTCCGATAAGCCATGAGAGAGTGAGGAAGCCTCGGGACTGCACTGTAATGTTGCACTGCACATAAGAAACTGAAAGCATGTGAAGTGTAGCATTTTGTAAACTGTAACTAATTTCCCTCACATCTGTGTCTAATTGTTGTCTGCATTCGCATTCTTGAGAGTAGATTTATTTTTCCTGGACCACGATGTGGGTTCAGCTGACCAGCCTAAGTGAGGATTAGTTGTTTTAAAGTTATTTTGATTAAAGAGTCATTTTTAAATACAGTAACACACAACACATGGTTTAAATAATCCTTGAGACACAAAAGAATATATCTGAAGTACACTTAATGAAAGGGAGATCGTGGGTATGGACTTTCAGAAACTGCTCTCTGAAAGTACAGTAGAAACTAGGCTGCCAGCAGAAAAGAAATACATTAGTAAGTGGCAATTTTTTTTCAGTAAGGAAATATGTTAGAATAATTCTTATTTGTAGGTTCTCTTTATTATTAAAATTATTACCAAGTTTTATTTTTTTAAAAAAAACAAAAAAACAAAACTGAGAAGCGGCAGGTTTTAAACTTCAAATATAAAGACAATGAAGTTTTCAAAAGTAAACAATGAAATAGAAATTCTGTTTCTGAGATTACGCTTCCTAGCTGATTTTACAATGGGGATGTATTTTAGCATTGCTCCGAAGTGTGCTTTAATGTACTCTTATGTCATTAGGCCAAGAGAGTTCTTAAAATGAAGTCCGTTCTCACCTATAATTTATTCCAGGTGTATAAAAGTAGGGGAATTTTATCCTTGAGATATATTGCTGCAGTTTCTAAAGGAAACCATTTAATCTTGCGTGGGAACATTAATTTAAAAAAAACCTACAGAAACCTGTTATCAAATAATGGACATCTGCAGGCATCAAAGTTACTAACTTCAGTTACTCAAATGTCTTAAAAATTGTTTTTGTCCTGCATGTGAAAACAACATTAAAAAAAAAAAAGCATACCTAGAAGTTCCATGTAACATTATCCCAAGACGTTTCGACCGTAATGATGCTTTATTCTCGCTAGAAAGGTCGTGTTTCTTAATTTCATAAATCATAATTAAAAACTAGGAGGACTCAACAGAAGATGTTTAGGTGGATAGCTTTAACGTCATCCGAGACGCTTCGGCTCTCATCTTTGTTTCGCAGCCCTAATTGATGTCAGTTCAGGTTGAATGAAGCTTCACATCAAAGATTTGGAATTCTGTGCCATTTTTAAAAGTTAGGCAGAAAGTTCCTGCCTGCCCGTCCCAGTGTTGGTGGGAGCTTGCAAGACAGCAGCAGCCGGGCTCACCTGAACCTCATTACCTGCTGGCCCCTCTAACTGCCTCTGAAGAGCAATGACTATACAACGTGGAATTAGGGAAGCTGTGCAGTGAAGTCCCCAATTCAAATTTATCTGGAAACAAACTGAACATGCAGGCTGGCTGGGCTGGTGAATTAGAGCACTCAGATGTTCATTCTAGTTCAGCCTAAAGGATGGTGTGCGCACACACACACACACACCACACTCACTCACACACACACACACACACACACACACACACACACACTTCTTTCATGTGACCAGAGTAGCTGTATAAATACTCAGTGGGTTTTCATTTGGCACAGTTAAACAAGTACAGTGCTCGGTGCTGGGCTTTGGGTATGAAAACCTGTCTTTGCCTTGCTTCTGGAGCACAGCATTGCCCGAAGCTGTTTCATGGCATCTTAAATGACAGATAGTAACCCCGGAGAAAACCATCCCGATAAGGCAAGGAAATGGTCAGGAGGCTGAGGGGGTGTGCGGGGTGCTCTAGTTCAGCTGACTAGAACAGAAGAGGAAAGAGCTGAAGATGCTGAGGGATTATTGCCTCGACTACTGACTACTGCTGCTGTTAAACACACTCGTTTGTTAATAGCTATGTTTCCCCCTTCCCAAGCACCTTTTCCAGGCTCTGGGACGAGACTGCTTTGCATGTTGATTGGGGGAGGGGTAATCCCGTTTGCAGCTGTCATAGGCCAGTGATGAATCACTGGCCGTCATTTGACTGCCTTCCCCTCCTGACAAGGGGAGGAGGAGGACAGACCTGCAGGAAGAAACAACAGTTGAGCCCTCCACTTAAAGACACTATGCCTTTGCCGGCTGCCCTGGCCTCCTTTTTCTCTTTTGGTTAAAAGTGGGCATTGTGGGGCTCAGCCATGTGCTCTGTGTAATTAAGAGCTGAGACTGAAACACAGTTAACAACCACTTCTGGTTTTCCACCCCTGGCCGCAGGTGCGAACATCTCCTACCAGTTCCCATGTTGCTCTTTCCTCAAGGTGCAGGTAAGGATTTCGTTCATATTCAACATTTTTGTAGCTTACCTTTCTGTGACCCGGATCTATTTTTGTCTAGCATTTCTTAATTATTTCTATTAATAGCAGCAGCCTGGTTTGGAAATGAGTTAGTGTGTGTGTGTGTGTGTGTGTGTATGTTGTATGTACACACGTGTACACGAGTGCACTTGTATAAAAGTAACTAGGTATCTGGGAAAGGCTTGAGAGTCTTGGTTTGAGGCGTTTGCTGACTGTGGTTAGGAGAAGTGTAGGTAGAATGATAATTAGGAATAACTGGATTTGAAATCATTTCTAGTTTGAATTCAGATACTTAAAGAAGTAAAATGCGGTAAAATGCCTCATGTGGCGCTCTTCTCCAACTGATACCAAACAGTCAATTTCAGCGTAGCCTAGAAATTAAAATGACCCCAGGTAAGATTAGGAGCATATATCAGTACTATGTATGTAAAATTGACCCCCCCACCAGATTATTATTTTTTAGAAAAAGTATATAATTATTCAAATATAGTGAATGCACGTCGGGCTTTAAAATTTGTGCTGTCAGAAGATGAAGCTGTATCTAAGCATCTAATTGGCAACTTTAAATAGTTCCTCTGTTCAGGAACAAGAGTAGTATATATAAGAAGCGTCTCGTTTCGAAATTGTCACTCTGAGTCGTGGCTATTGTGCCTTCTGCAGCAGAAGTGACTGGTGAACTTGAGGCCCTCTGGGAGGCACCGACTCCCCTTTCTGTGGCAAAAATGCAAAGTTACAGCATTGCTTAGAATTTTTTTCCCCTAAGTGACAGCTGAGGTTCTCTAAGGGCTAATGGTCCCACAGACCCTCTGTGTGCCGGCCTTATCCTTTCTCAATTGGCTACGGTGTGTGTAATCCACAGAGCAAACAAGTGGGCCAACATCCTAATGTTTTAATGCTGCACTTGTTTCAAGGGAAACAGAGAAACAGTTAAGGAGTGAGCCAGAGTAAACATATGCACCGGGACAGTCTCATTCCCTGTCACTGGGCTGCACGTTTCAAGTGCTTTGTTTGGTTTGGACCCCATTAAATCACAATTGGGTGTTAAGTTATAAGGGAGTATCCAGTGCTAATTTATTAGATGAAGCAGATTGCACCAAACAGTGTTTATTTCTATTACGTGTGTTTATGTATTTGCCTTTTTTTTTTTTTTTTTTTTTTAGGAAAATCATGCTCTGGGGGATTGTTTTAATATAAAAATGGCTGCATGTTTTCTTCTGAGTATTAAAATAGATGCTATTGTCAGACATTAGCTTATGACTTCAATTATACAAGAAGGGGAAAGCTTTTAAAAGCTGCACGTGGAGCTTTGACTCCATAGGACGAGCGATGCCTTTTCGTATTCCATGTGAGGAAAGGACTAAAGTCAGAGGCAAGGTGAACGGTCTCCGGTCTAAGAAAAGAGATACAATAGGACTTTTGTGTGTCTGTGTTTCAAAGAAGGTGTCAAGTCGTTAGCACATTAAATGGTGGTGTTATGAATTTGGTACATCTGTCACACGGAAGGTTTCTTGTCTTTAGGTCTATGGAAATGCAGGATCTAACCAGCCCGCATAACCGACTGAGTGGTAGTAGCGAATCCCCCAGTGGTCCCAAACTCGATAGCTCTCATATAAATAGCACTTCCATGACCCCCAATGGCACGGAAGGTGAGTGTCGCTCTCTTGCTGCTCTGCCCTTGTTTCTTCCCCAGTGTGTGCCTCTTGACTGCTTGTGATCTCTGCCCTTAGAGTCATCAAACTGCTCCTTCTGTTTTGAAGTGATTTGACGTAATCCGTGCTCCTCATGAATTGGGAGCTGCAGATCTCTGGATTGTCACCTTCCATAGACTGCTTTTATTTTAAGGCATATATACACATATGTATTCAAGTGTATATATGTGTAGACACAAAATGCTTTTCCCTTGGAATATCTTGTTTTGTGTTGACCTGCATGTCCCCATCCCTGTATTATTTTGCATCAAGTTCATGTATGACTACTGAAAATTTGCAATTATTTTATTTTATTTCCCATTTTGTTAGCGAACACAACCTGATCTTGAAAAATGTCAGTATCAAACTGGATGACTTTGGATCAGGAAAGCAGCTTTTTTGCCTACTATTCCTGTGGCTTTGGCCACTGCAGTATAAACAAGAAGAACCTAAAACTTAATACCTGTAAAGTATGCAAGCCTCTCTGCCAAAAATGCCTACCATTTAGTCTCTTTCGTGAAGACTGCGCAGTACATTTTAAACAGAGCGTCATAGCTATTTTAACAGAATTAGTACAGATGGATGCGTATGTGAATTGCATGTAAATAGGAACATCTACTTCAATCCATGTATATTTCAATCTAAACATAGACGGTTATGTGTATACATTACTGTCTGTTTGCACAGCTACTTAGGTGCTCTGCATATTTTTATAACTCAGATGCATGGAAGGATATAGTGTATGTTGCATTGCATTTATTTCAACTGCAGTCTATGGAAAAAGCTTTCACTGATATTGTTGCTTATTTATTTGTTACTAAACCATAGAGTATTGATGGATTCATGAAATAAATTTTATTAGAAGTTCAATGGATTATCCATGCTAGAATACCATTCATAGATAAATCCTTATCTTTCAATTCCCCAATAATAATGATCTTTTATCTCAGATTTTAAAAAAGTAGAAGCATATTTAAGTTGAATGTAATTATTATCATATTAGTGTGATATTTGAGTATGTCTCTGGGAAAGCCTTTTAAAGCTTATAAACTTCATCACAGATAAAGCCAAAATCAGTTATTTCAGATAGAAGGTATCTTGATTTTTCAACCAGTAGTCATGTTTTTTCTGTTCAGCTGTTCTGTAGCTTTCTTCCCAAGTAAATATACTCCTGTACAGTGTTTGTGGAGAGAGGCTGCTGTCAAGAGGAGAAACTTTGTGTTGATTCAGCAACATGGCTAATCTCTGGATAACCCAGCTTTCCGCTGGAAACTTCTAGTCACGTCAATCATTAATCAAACTGAAATCTCCACAAAAGCAATTTTCACCTCTAAGTAGAGTGTATAGTGCCCGAGTGGTAAGAGCAAATGGTCAGTCCTGCTTCATCTCTTGCTTGAATCCGCCTGCAGGCGGAAGCCAGTCAGCACAGACAAGGTCTGGAGACAGTCCTACAGCCCACCACAGGGTCCTCCTCAGCTGGGTCCAGTCCATCATCAGGGTGCTGGGCAGCCAGTGAAAGGCTCTACATACAAACCTATCACTGGTAAGCTCAAAGAGATAGCCACTTAAGCACAGAAGGCTAAACCTACTAAACTATTTTAATTCATAAAATGTACCAATATATGTGAGGAGGAAGAATTATAAAATAATAGCCTTTTGTGTATGATGCAGGGAAATAGGAGCAAGACCTTTTCATCTTTTGAACATGTTACGCAAGCCACCTTCTCCAAGAAGAGCCACCTCCTTTTTAAACAGAGTGCCAATATGTGTGAGGAGTTCCCTTGGATGGTTTTATGTGAATGAGATGTGGTTTGGTTTTGGAAAATGGGGAGCACCAACATGCTTCTAAATATTTATATTTCATACCTTGCTATTGCTTCTATAGTCAGAAACATATTGCATTTTGTAATATTTTATGCAGTTAAAATTAGCTTGAAATAGTCCAATTTTTTATAATTGCATAGACACTTAAAGAGCAATTTTTCTTTCGTCTTCCCTCTCTTCCTCCTTCTCTCCATCCCTCCCTTTTTCCTTACTTTCCTCTTTCCTTCTTTTCTTTTGTCTTCTTTGGTTTTCTGAAACAGGGTTTCATTATGTAACTCTAGCTGTTCTGGAAGTCACTATGTAGACCAGGCTGGCCTTGAACTCACAGATCATTCTGCTTCCTTGCCTCCTGAGTGCTGGAATTGAAGGCATGCATCACTACCCCTAACTCTTAGAGGTCATTTCTTACTTTAAAAAAAAAAAAAAGTTACTTATGCAGACTCTGATGATGCAGTACAACCTCAGCAGTAGGAAGTTGGAGACACCAAATTTCAGCCCTGGAAGTGAGTTCAAGGCCAGCTTGGACTACAGGAGACCCTGTCTCAATGATAAACACACACACACACACACACACACACACATTTTGATGGTTAAGGTGCAGTCGGATCAGAAACAAACCTAGAGGGTCTTACATACGTTATTCAGAGCACTAACGGAATATTTTTGTCAGCTCACTGGAAAACTTAGAATATTTTTAAGCATAAATAAAGCTTCAAATTATAGACCTGAATTTTCCTCATGATTCATGTTGTATGATTTTACATCCAGACATATCAAAAAAGTTCTAGATTTGTTTGTGAATCAAGTTATCATGTTCCTCTCCTGCCCCGTCATTTTCTTGTTTCATTTCTCTTACCACAGGAATTGTGCTTACAATTAGTAAACTTATTAACTTCTGGCAAACTTCCCTGCAATATAAGTCATTATAAATTTCCTATTTTTTTTTCCTTTGAGGTATGATTTAGTTCGAAACCTGAAGTGTTTATCAATGAATTAGAGGATCAGGAAGAAAAGAAAGAAATTCATTAAAACTAACCACTAAAATATCATCCCCCTTCATTCCATAGCAAATACTTCAGTTCTCTGTACACACACACAAAGCACACATACACACTGTGATAAATATTTAAATGACGTCTCAGCAACCGATTGAAAATAATCTCAGCTCAATTTAAATTGATTAAATGACCTGCCAAACTTCCATATAGTGTAAAGTTGATCTTTGGCTGAATTTACGGAATTCAGTTTTTGGCTGAATTGGGTTGTCTTCTCTCACTCAGAGCTAATTATTAAACTTCCTGCCACCACTTGTCTATATCACAAGGCTAAGAAAACAGAAAATTTCCTTTATTAAAAAAAAAAAACATAGCTCCATCTTAAGAACAAACAAGGAGAGAATATAATTGAGAAGCAGAGATATTAACTTTCTTCTGAAGTCTGCTGCCTGCTTCTTCTAGGTTTCCATGTTCATGGACTCTCCACTCAGGGGCTAGTGTCTGTCTCCACTCAGGGGCTAGTGTCTGTCTCCACGGTCCATCTTAGGGATCTAGACAGAAACCCACCAAGCTCCAGCCTCAAGAGCTGCACGTTTTAGTTTTCCAAACATTTGTTCTTGAGTTATAACAGTTGAAGGCTGCACGCTTGAAAACGTTTAGCTCTTTGTATTTCTTTAACACCAGCATTTCTCGCTCTTCTTGCCAGTCACTGCTGCTGTTATCCGGCTTCTAAGCCTTTGAAACGTAGGACACAAGTAGGTAAAGACATCTAATTAGCGGCCAGTGAGCGCTTGACAGGCAGTGGGAAAGCATTGTTGGGAAAGACAGGTTTCCAGTGGAGTCAATGGATATTTCGGTTAGTGCTGAACAGGTTCACCCAGGAGACAGTAATGAATGGGTAAAAGCATGTATGATCCTGAACATTCTCCCCTAGTCCTTGAATGGTCTTCTGTGGTACAGTGGAAGAGAAATTTCTGTCGGAGACATTAAAATACCACCTCCCTTCACTGGATAGCAAATACTCAGTTCTCTGTATGCACACGCACACGCACACACACACACAAACACACACACATGCACACACACACACATACACACACCATGATAGATATTTCAATGCAGCATCCTAAATGAAAGTAGTCCCAGCTCAACTGAAATCAATTAAATGATCAGCAAAACTTCCATGCAGTTTGCTGTTGGCTGTGGCTGAGTTTACGTGACTTGTCTGTTGCTATGTTAGAGCATAATGTTGAAGAAATAGGCTTTTGGGTAAGGTTATCTGGATATCAAAGTGTCCAGTGTTAAAGAAAGGGAGGCTTCCTTGTGTGGATGTGGGTGTGTGCGCGCATGCACAGGCTTATGCTGTGAAAGCCTTTTGTTGAACTTCTGGTGTGAGAAGTCATTACAATCTGCTTTTCTTCTGGACTCGGAGCCATTGCAGTCAAAGGATTTTTATTTACACACCTAATTAGGGCATTGTTTGCAAAGCAGGGATCCCCCCCCCCCTTTGTTTCTTCTGATTGTCTTAAATTCACAAGGGCTTGAGATTGATGAGTTCTATACTGCCAATTTGAGTGTTTATTTTTGGTTGGTTGGGGCTGGGGAAGGGGAAAAAGGCTCAAAGTGGAGCTCAGACCTGAAATTCTCAGCTTTCTCTGTTGTACCTGTCCATTCAGATGCCAGCATCGGGAACTTCCCCTGAAACAGACGGGTGTGTTTTTAAAAGTGATGTAAAAGCAGATGGAGCTGGAATTCTCACTGCCATTCACCTCAGGAATTCCTACAGTAATTCAGATAGTAATTTCCAATTGCTGTATCAGATTTCCAAGGTTGTGATCTTGAATTAGGTGGCTAAATTGCCTGCATTTAAAATTTATTCAGTTGTGATTTGCATATTTTAGGGTAGTAGATTAATTCAATTGCCCACACTTATATTACCAGAATCTATTCTGAAGGAGTTTTGTCATTTCTACAAAGCTTAGAGCACTAGCAAATTATTGGAATTAGTTTTCTTCTATATTTTGTTTCAGTAAAATATAGTTCTGGTTGATGAGAATATCTCATTTAAAGTCTTCTAAACCAAGTGAGTGTGTACAGTTAGGGTTTGAATTGGCAATATTTGTGTATCTGTGCTTGAATATTCTGATGTCATTAAAAAGATGTTAATCTAATTTCACCCTTGTTTACATTCTACACTTAATTCAGTTTCTGCGAGATTATGGGACACTCTGAGGAAAGGCATTCGTAAAAACAGTTACAACATTGGCTTCTTAGAAATGACTCTAAAGCAAGAGCTATAAAGGAATAAAATAATGAGTTAGAATTTAATACTTGCTGTGTGTTATATACATGGAAATAATTCTCACATGTCTGTTAATAATAAAAATAGCTCCTAAAGATTATGTTGTTGGCCATTGCACTGACTGTTCACCACATTTTGTTTTATTAAATCTTCAGAAAATTCCTGGAGCTGGCCAGGAGGATGGTTAAGAGTGTGGGTTTGAAGCCCCGTTGCAGAGTATGCCAGCTGCAGGAACTGGGACAGATGAGCTATCCTGTGACTCAGTTTCCTCATCAGTCAAATGAGGGAAAGAGCAGATCTCACATTAGGCTCGCCATGAGCATGTAATGCAAACCTCGTGGCATATTTGGAACGTTCTAAGCAAGACCTTACTGTATCTATTAATATTAACTGCTAGGCCATATGTAAACAATAGTCACTTCTATGGTACGATTCCTGTTTTACAAAGAAAGCTGTAAAAAGTTAAGCGCCAAGTTTCAGGGCACATAACTTGTAATGAGGACCATTGGAATCTGTACTCGTTCTTGCAGAACTGCTGGAAGAATCCAATGTCCAGGTTTTGAAGCACTGTGTTTTTCTCCGAAGAGAGCATATGCTCTTTCTCACTAATGTCTTTCTCAACACTTTCATCTGAAGTGTCGGAGTCCGTAGCCACGCTAGTGCCTTCAGCGTGGATCATGTCAACAACGGACTGCACACCAGTTGAGGGTGGAGACTTTTGATAGAAAATGACCGTCATGATAAGGATGACTGCCCAGGCTAGCTGTGTCTGCGACCTTGTGTGTGATTGTGGGAGATTTCTTCTCGGTCCACACACGCCTAGCACGTTGCTTCAGTTGCTTACCTTCGGAAGAATGATCTCTAACTAGGTTTCAAAGCTTTCAACGTAATTATAATTCTATTGGCTGGCCTCCCGCGCCCTTTAAGCCTCTTGGCGATGAAAAGGCAACGGGAAGTCATCCCTGCTTCTCGTTAAAATGGCCGTGATTAGATGCTCATTTGTGAAATTCAACGAACACTTTTGCTACTGCTTGGAGTAATTATCTTCTGCTCCGGGAAATATTTTTCAGTGAATAGTGAAGTGGATGGTCCCATGGCTTTTGGCTTTGAGAATCAGATGTGGACATATTTGTTAAGGAGGCCACAGGAGCAGTTAGAAGTTATATGTGGTTGGAAGAGGGAAAATGGCTTAGTTCAGAGGACTGAGTGGGTGGCATGTGTGGACCACTGGGGCACAGTCTGTTTTCACCCATCGCCTGTTAATAAACCAGCTCTGTTCTAGTAAGGCAGGGATTCGGATGCTTGTTGCTGGGAATAGGCCCAGGTTCCCAAGTAGTTAGTAAGTAGATTCAGATTGCACTCAGTTCTTCAGTTGCTAATAGGGACTCAGAACACCGCGACACCTCTACCCTGGTTTTCCTGTGTGAGCAAAAGTGCATCTGCCCCCAAACATCTTGCCTTCTGGTGCCTTTAAGGAATGCAGGTGAACTTTTCAGCAAATCCACGCCTGTTTTAAGTAATTCCTGATTTCTTATATTGTCCAAGGATGCTTTGACAAACAGCAAGTATGAAGTATGTGTACACGTATGAATATTGTAGAAACAGCCTACAATATTAATTTTCCTCTAGTTGAATACACAAATTTAATATGAAAGAGAACAGCCTATACAAAAAATTTCCATTTTGCTGTTTTTAGTTTGTAAAGGGATAACGGTTACCTCTCTTCTAATTCTGCTTGGTAACTGGAAGATTCCACCCTTATGAAGAGAGACCCTAAGCTAGGAAAAGCTAACCAAGGATTTCTATGCTCTTTTCAGGACCTCAAATGTTTGTAAGTGAAAATTCAGTGTGATTATGTTTGTGACAACTGGCTGTATTTGCAGATTTTCTTTTGTAGTTTTATTGTATGTCCCCCCCTTCTCTCTCTCTCTCTCTCTCTCTCTCTCTCTCTCTCTCTCTCTCACACACACACACACACACACACACACACACATACACACACAAATGGTAAGCTTAGTAGCCAGCATTCCACAGAAGGGTAAGGAAATACTCTCCACAATAGACATTGGAAACATTTTTTCCTGTAAAATGAAGCAAAACTTTGAGCTGTTTCCCAATCCTACCATTGTGCTGATCAATAATAAGGGAGATTTTTAAAGGAAAAATTATGAACTGAATTGTCTGAGTTCTTAACACCATGAGACCATTATGATACCCGCTAAATATTCAGTCATCTCGTTCTCCAGATAATTCTGAAGATGAGGTTTATGCACCTGGATCGAAAGCAGTTACGTGACATTCCCACAGCACACGTGCTGTGTTAGTCAGGAGATGCAGAAACATGCCATGGTCGCCTCAGACGCTGCATTCTTGTTCCCCAGCTTGTGGGCTTTGCCACAGCTCAGCTCCAGTTACTGGATGGAAAACCTCATTCTTGCTGAAATTCTTTACCTGCTTCAAGAATTTTTTTATATCACCTTATTGAAGATTATGGCCCAGATGAAAGGGCTATCATATCTGCATTTTTTCCTTTGCCCAGCGAAGCCCCTGAGCTCCTTGAAGGCAAGATAGACTTGTTCACTGTCCTTGGCATCTGGCAACTTTGGCAACAGGTATTTGTTGAATGAATGCCCTTGTTACTAAGTAAATCTTGTAAATGAGGCATTACAGGAGCAGGGCATTCATTCATATTAATTATAGGAGCAGGGCACCCATTCATATTACTTATAACGCATTAACTATTCAAGAAATTATTTAAAGCTTCATTTTTCAGTTCTTTGGAAAGTACTTTTCACGGACCAGTTCACAGCGAGGTTATATGCTCTCCATTCTGTGAACAGCACAGTGAGCGTCTCTGGTAGCTTTTGATTTGAGCTACCCTAGCTGACCTGCAGTTGACCTAAAAGAACTTACTATTTCACAATAGAACTACTGGACTTTGAATTTTAGCAGTGATGAAGCAGCTCCCCCTAGTATGACAAGATTGAGTGATGCTACCATAAGGCTGCTGGTGAGCATAGGCTTAGCATCCTTAAAATATGGCAAAAATAATAAGAGGCTAATTGTTTTGGAAAGAAATTACATTTTTATTACTCTTGTTTGTCCTACCTCCTTCTTAAGATGTTCAGTCATGTTAGAAACTGAAACGAACAAACAAACCTAACAATCACTGCAGTCACATTAAGTAGAAAATATTAAAGTTATGACCTTGTGTTTGCATTTAGGAAAGCGAGTTCAATCTGTGGCCAGTGTGCAATATTTTCCAGATTCCAAGGTATAGAACACAAGTAAAATTTTATATTATACATTATTTGTATGTTCCCATTTGTTTTTAAAACTACTCACATAGAATACATATAATAAGACACCTGTCCAAATCATTTCCATGCTTGTGATTTACATGTTCTGTATGTGAACTTTAAACAGGAAACCAATAAGTTGTGAGTTTTTCATCTTTTTTAAAAAACTTTTTTTTAATTTTATTTTTTTCAAAAATTTTAAGGCAGAGAACAACTAAAGGAGACCTAATACAGCCACAGTTCAGTTGGTGTAGAGTGCTCTGTGTGCCTCTGTCTCTTGTGTGCAGCTGTATGTGTCTGTGTGCTGAGTACAGAACACAGAGTAAAGAGAGATGACACCAAAGGGACAGGTTGAGAGGATGGCATAGGCTCTGGGTAACTCGGGCAGTAACTAGAAGAGTGCTGTGCCCGGGTGTGTGTTTTAAGTCACACACCTAAGTAGTGTGGGCAGTGAGAGAGGACTCTGGGGCAGAGGTGGTGATGGTAATTGTCTGAAGCCATGATACTTGTTTATGTAGTATAATCTCAGCACCAATCTCATCTTTGCCTTGAGAGATAAATGGGACAAGAGTAAGCCTGAAGATGCTGGAAACTGGCGTTCTATGATGCGAGAGTATATCTTTTACAGTCAGACTCAATGGGGCTCGGAGTCTCAGTTCAGCTGCTTGTGTTCCGTGTATCAAAGGTAGATTTTCAGAGGCAGCAGGGCAGGCTGCAGGGGTGTTGGGGCCAGGCTGCCTCCACTGGAAGCCAGGCTCAGTCAGTCTCCAGCAAACCAGTGCAATACCTCCTGGCCTTTGCTTTGGGCCTGTGCAGTGGAGATGATGGCGGTGCCTCTGGGGTGGGCCAGTAGATTGAAGCCAGTCTGCCTCTTAGGCAATGCTTCTGTACCTTGGCTATTCCTGTTACCTTCAAGCCTTCATTGTGCAAGGGGGATTAGCCATTTATTCTTGGTGATAGGACAGTTAGTCTATCCAAAGTACTGAGAACAATTACTGGCATCTGCTACATGCTCAAGACAGGGCAGCTCCTATGAAATAACGCTGAATGTTGTCGTTTAAGGAGGCATGTCCCTTGGAGCTGATAGAGCAGTGTCTTGTCTCCATAGGCGGTAGGCATGTTTGCTCCTGTGCTGGGCTCTCGATGTCACTGAACAGCTTTTGGAGGTACTCAGAGTGCTTGGTGAGCTCAGTAGCCCTTAGTTCAGACTGAGTTTGGGAGAGGTGCATGTCTGGGTGCTCCTGGGGCCCAGCAGAAGACAGGAAAGGGGTACTAATCATTCGGTGGGTTGATTGCATTTTGAACAAATAAAACATTTTCCCATATTGGTATGATTGAGGTTCTGAGTCTGTGCCAGCTCATCTGCTTCCAATCTTCAAACACTGGTTGATGTTACCATCTGCTAATTTGCAGCACATACTGATACGCTTCTCCTTGGTGCCCTGGTCTCTGCAGACCAGCCTGTTTAGTGCCCCTCTCCGATTATTGCAGTCTATACAGAAAAATGCTCCAAGATGAGCAAACTCTACGGGGGGAACATTAGGCTCTTTGGCAGGTTTATAAGGGAAATTAATTGCCACGGCGAGAAACTAGCTTTGTGATCTTGGCTGTTACTTAGCATCTTTAGGCTGCAAGTTTCGTGTCTTTGAAAGGAAACAAGTAAAACATAGGCCCTTTGAGCTTGCCATGGGGAGTAAAGGAGCTGCGGCTTGCTTGTAAAATGTTCAGTGTGTACTGGCCACACAAGGGGTGCTGAACACATAAAAACTGTGCAATAAGCTATCACTCCTCCATTCTAAAAGCTACATAATGCATTGTTTATTTCAGAAATGGAAACTGCTGCATTACTAAGTTCTTAGATATTTTTTTTCTTTTTTACCTTTGTGCCACGTTTCCCTTCGAGGAAGCTAAAAATATTTAGCTCCCACTGTGATTTCTAAATGCTGGTGTCTGTTAGAAATCTTTGGAAGTCACATTTAAAACCTGCACCCTTCACTATGGATAACTGCACTGAAAAGAAGAAAGAGGTGTAAACAAACACGGATGCCGGTGACGTGAATGATGGAATGGTTAGAAGGAATCGGCCACACATGTCATTTATCTGGGAATAGAAAAATGAGCATTTTGTTTGTTTGCTCGAACAGATATAGAAAAGTCTTCTAGCTCAGTCACAATGGCACAGGAGTAAAACATCAGTTAACGACCCCAAACGGTAGGTTTCTGGTGATTTATCCGATGGTCCTCCCAGCTGTTCTGCACTATGGTAAATGTCATCTTACCATATTGAGACAGAAGATTAACAATCATATTTTTCATTCCTCCTGTGCATAAAGCACTCTGGAGTGTAGAAGTTAGACTGTGAAGGTCAGCTGACCCTCTGCCGCAAGTAGCTCAAGGTCTGATTGAGAGAGATACAAATTCTACCTTTTTGGCAAAAAATCTAAAAGACAATGATATTGCAGAATAAATTTTGGGGACTGGGACCCTCAGCCCATGACTTAGGGTTCCCTAGGAGAAGGAAAGTAAGTGCTGAAGGTGAGAAAATTATTTTGTGCATAATGCTTTGTGTATTTGTATATTTGGCAAGAACATTCGTGAGTCACATGCACAATGTTTTCATATGTGAATTTCCACAGCATTTGTTCCGATGCAAAGCTTTTGTCATTGATGTCACAGTAGGTTTGGTCACCAAGGCCTTTCCCTCTTCATCCACAGATTAGTAAGAAACTATCACTGAGTTCTGAAATATTTTGGTGTCAGAAAAAAAAGGGCTTCATTCTTAAGAAGGTTAGAAGCCACTAGTGCAAACAAAAGTGCCCTCAGAGTTCCGAAGAAAGGGCTCTTCAGCCTGCTAGACTCTGGCCGGGCTTCAAGGAGGAGGTGGAATCTGAGCTGAGTCAGGAACCCGGTAGTCTGCATAGGTCGAGAGGAGCTGGAATGCATGCTAAATGAGGGAGACTGAGGAACAAAGGTAGGATAGTTTGGGGGACCATGAGGAGACTGGGTGAGCCGAAGAAGGAATTGATGAGATAAGGTCAGGGGAGTCTCCTGGAGCCAAACTGTGGAGGACCCTGAGCATCAGGCTGGGCTGGTAGGAGAAGCCAGGGAATATTTGGAGAAGGGGACCGGCACTGTGAAAGTGTTTCAGGTGTTAGTCTGGCACCATGACCCGGGAGTGCTTGGCTTGAGAGGGAGTGAGCTCCCAGTATAGGGTCAGTCTGTTCAAAATGGATGTGTTGGGAACCTGAGCCAGGACAGGAATGACAGATGCAAAAACAGCCAACTAGAGTTGTAGACAACTTTGCAAGGGAGTCTACGTTTACTGTTTCTTATTAAAAGAGGGCCGCTAGCCTCCCTCTGCATAATAACACTCTAATATGCTCACTTTTCTGTGAACAACAGGTTTTGAATTTTCCTACCGTTCTTCTTGACCAGGTGTGTTGATTAGATTTTCATTATGATGATTATTATCATTATCATTATTTCATTACTAATTGCCTAACACAAGTAGCTGAAAGGGCGAGAGATTATAGTTTGACTTATAATTTCAAAGGTTTCATTTTTGTGGTCATCTGGCTGCATGTACCTGAACTCGAGGTGAAAGAAAGCATCATTGTGTAAGAACATGCTGCAGCAAAGTTATTTCGGTCATGGTGGTCATGAGGCCACCATGGTCAGGGAAGTGACAAGAAACATCTTTCCAGAGCAGACCCCCACCCTCCTTCTTCATCCATCTAGACCCCACTTCTTACCTCCCACCACCCCAATAATGCTGCAGTATTATAAACCTACCAGGGGACTGACTAATGTGTTGATTGGTTTGAGTCCTCAGAATATTGTCTTTTCCCAGAAGTCCATCTGCTGGAATCCAAATACTCAATCCATGAGCCACTGGTACACACTATATGCCATGTGGATGCTATGTTCAAGTTTGGTAATTGTGGTTTACTTTTTATAAGGTCATGCAGGCTACTTTGAAGAGTTAATTTATTTCTCCCCTCTTGGGAGACAGAGAAGATGACTTATTTAAGGATATCAAGTTGTAGTCTCAATCCAAAGAAATTTCCTATTTTCTAAATGAGAGTTAATCAAAAAGAATGCATTGACTTTGTAGGTATATAAAGTTTTGGATAAAGAAAAATAACATGGCAGGTTAATGTAACTCAAAGATGTGTTTTTAAAGTCAGGCATATAAAAACGTAAACATTTAGGAATATTTTCCACTTTTCATTGACCATGTACCAATTTTGCTCATTTTTCACCATTTTTCATTTTGTGTTAAATTGTTTCTTTTGGAACAATTTGGTATAGTTTTCTTTTTTTAAAAAAAATGTATTTTCACTTCACCCTGTGGTTTAAGAAAAAGACTCCTTAAATGGATAAGTGCTGTTGTCATTGAATCAGAACCAGTACACGGTTGTGCTTGTCCATTATTTGCCTGTCTCCTTACTAAGTCAAGAAGGGCACTCTCTATCCAAACAGAAACCCAAAGATATCATTTGATGATAATGAAACAATATTCATTTGACAAATAAATTCAAAATGACTCAAGTGTTTTATGTGTGTCCCATCCATGCACTACTTTGGTGAAAAAAGCTGTGTCTAAGTTCCTGGAGTGATCATTTGGGAGGACTAAAAGCTATTTGAGATTTTAGTGGTATTGATAATTACCTGAGCAGTGTGCTTAATGGTTTCAGTTCATTGAAACCTGTCTTCAGGTAACATGCATTCATCTGTTTATTCTACAACTGCTGGATTCTGTGTACCAAGTACTGACCAAAGTTGTGTAAAGATAGAACAACTTAAAAATGCTTCTCCTAGCTGGTCAGTGGTGGCGCACACCTTTAATTCCAGCCCTCAGGGGGCAGAAGCAGGCAGATCTCTGTGAGTTCGAGACCAGCCTGGTCTACAAGAGCTAGTTCCAGGACAGGCTCCAAATCTACAGAAAAACCTGTGTCCGAAAAACAAGCAGACAAACAAACAAAAAGCTTCTCCTGCTATGAAAATAGTTATCATACATCAAAATGTTTAAGACTATGAAATATGAAGTGGGATAAAAGAGGATACACATGGAGGTAAATAAGTATTATATCTATTCTAAATATTATACATTCTAAATATGTGTATATTCTATATATCATATACAACATATATTTTATAGGTAATATACTCTATTATTTGATATTCTATATATTGCATGTAGAATATATTCTCTATATGTATTATATATACATTCATATATTCTAAAGAAGGCACAGACACAGGTTTTGAAGTTCAAGGGGAAACAGTTATGCTTGAGTAGTAGATTAAGGATGACACAGTAGGATTTTTAAATAAAACTTGAGCTATAGAAGTCAGCTTGAATAACTTATATAATACTTAATGTGATTGAGTAAAAGGCTGGCAAAGCTAGAACTGGGACGAAACACTGACTAGTTTAAATGTCTGTATATAGGGGCACACAGTACCCCTTTTAGAGCACATAGATTACAGGGTCTCACAGAGTCAGGACAATTAAATTAGGTCGTATGTTTTATAAAAGTCTAATGCATGATGATTCTGGAATAGAAACTTAATTCATGTCTATTGAGCATCTGCTCAAGACCTCAGGGACAGAAGTATTATACAAATCTAGGTGACCAAAAGATAAAATTACCTACAGCTGGAAGAGTGGAGCTGATGGTCCAATCTCCCCAGTTTTATAACAGGTAGAAAGTAATTTGGAAGGAGAGTGACTGTGAAATTTAGAAGATAAATGTAAAAGATGGCAGAGGGAGATGTTAATACGCATGGTATTTGTTAGTTTTCTGTCCCTGTGACAAAGATTGGAGGTAACTAGATTATAAAAAACAAAGGTATACTGGCTATGTTTTCTGAGTCTAGGAACAGGTAGACTCAGTAATGCCCCAGCATCATTATTAGAGATAGAAGCCAAGTCATTATGCATGCTAGGGAAGAGCTCAGCCGGTGTACCAGTGGGCTGCGTCATGGCTTTCTTCACCAGTGTACCAGTGGGCTGCGTCATGGTTTTCTACATCAGTGTGCCAGTGGGCTATGTCATGGCTTTCTCCCCAGTGTACCTGTAGACCTCATGACTTTCTCTATCAGTGTACTAGTAGGTTACATCATAGTTTTCTCTACCACTGTACCAGTGGGTTACATCATGGCTTTTCTCTATCAGTATACCAGTGGATTATGTCATGGCTTTTTAGATTCTGGTCATAGAAAGGTCATTTTATCATGGTTAGAACATTAACACAGAAAAATCATTCATCTCATGGCTGGGACATGAAAAGAGATGAAAAATAACAAAATTACATCTTTCACAACCTCCAGGCATATCACATGGGGGGACCATGTCTGTACACCAGCCTCTGAGGGATGCTTAAGAGCCAAGCTACAGTACCTGGTAGTAGGATCTAAGAGATGAGAAGGCAGAAGGGAAACACCCAGTCTCTGTGACTAAAACTTTTTTTGTAAAACTTGAGCCCTTCAGAGGGAAGGTGGTGGTGATATATTTGGTTAGGTTGAGTATGACTTTAATCAGGTGATTGTTTTCTGTGGCTACATTATATATATATGGATGGAGATTAAGGGGCTGTCTATATAGAAATCTTATTTAAATGTCATGGTAAGGAAAATTATTGTGAAGGAAATTGCAGACAGGGGGCAAGGAGGTGGAATTATGGAACCACAAGATAGACAAAGGCAAATGATCTGGGGGAAAAGGAAAGATAATAGAGCAGAGAAGAAGGGGCTGCTGTTATAGTGGGGTAATCAATGATTCTAAAAACGGTCAAGGAAAAGGGTTTATATAGAAGAAATAAAGAAAATTGAAACTAAGAGAAGTTTGAGCTAGGAAATTGGAAAGGCCGTTTAGGGGAAGAACAGCAACAACAGAATAGTAGAGTGGGTAAGAGAGGGAGTCTGTGGTGAGGGTATGGAAGAGAATGCCCAAGAAACTTGAAGGTTAAAGAAGACAGCTTGAGAAGAACCATCACCTAGAGTCAGTTCATGAACATTTAAATAGTTAGGAGAGGGGATAGGGACAGTGTGGACCCATGTGGTAGCTCAGGCTCCTGTGCTCAGTCCTCAGCCCTGCAAACAAAATGTTCAGGGGCTTCTGTCTGTGTCCCCAAGAGAAGGAGTTTTGTGAAAAGGGAAGATCAGGCGACACCAAGCAGCAGGCAATCATTACAATAGAAGCCTGGAAGAGATGTGAGAACTGAGGCAATAGTGAGCCCAACAGAGGAAGGGGACCCTAGCTGGAATTCATTTGTGGACATGCTTCAGGAAGAGAAAAATTCAATGTTCCTTCAATCTTCTCCATAAAATATTAGGTGAGGGTGTATGGGTAGGGAATGAGGTCTGGTTTGAGAACTGGGGAAAGTGGTGAAGATTCAGTGAAGGTGTTTCAGACACTTGACAAGAAACAGAAAACAGAGACTGTCTCATGGTGGGATGACTCAAGGGAATGACAAAGAGAGGAGGTTCTGCTGAAGGGGAATGAATTCATCAGCACGTGGTGGCCCTGCTCTGTCACACTCACCGTGCGGAGCAGCTGCTGAAGAGTGGGCAATTAGAAGGTTCCCGTCCTGTGATTAGAGATGGACAGAGACACTTGGGAACATGAGACCTCACAGTGCACAAGCCGGAGACCAGACCTGGCAGGCACTGGGTTCCACACTGGCCACCTGAGGCTGATGAAGTTGGAGTGGGAGAACAGACAGGGGTTTGGAAAGACAAAGGATCTAATGGGCATTAAGAGTGAGCCTGGCAGAATGGAGTACACGAGAAAAACGTGATGTTTCTGGGAAGTTATGCAGCTTTAGGCCGTGACTTAGAGGGGTCGCTTCATAGACAAACTTGAATGAGTAAAATGGAGAGAAAGAAATCATGGGAAGAAACAGTCCCTGTGTGTCTGACCTTGTGCCAACCAAAGGGCTGTGAGATGAGCATGGATACTGGCCAGGGAGTGGTGGGGACTGAGTGCTGCCCACCCAGCCTGCTGCCGTTCCATGACCATGTCCCTTTCCGGTCAGATCCATCACAGTGCAGACTGGCTCTCAGTCCAGCAAACAGAGCTACCATTTAGGACGGAATTTGTTTTTGCGGTTTTATTAATACATGGGAGAATATCACTCATCAAATGGATTGCTCTTCTCTGATTGCTCTGTAAGTTTGGAGATGTGTTTTCATGACCATAGCATTTCAAGTTCATCCAGAAGTTGATGAACGTGGAATGGCAGCGCAGGGGGCTAGTTGGCTGCTCGTCGCAGCTGGAATTGCAGCACAGGGGGCTAGTTGGCTGCTCGTCGCAGCTGGTCTCCCCAGGCTACAGTGGTCTGATAGGCAGCTCTTCACTTACAGTATAGAAAGAGGCTCTCTTGTCTTCATGGATCAGCTTCCTGTAAAGAATGGTAGAATCTCCACTTGGAGTCTGAAATTTCTGGTGACTGGCTGCCTTATGCACCATTTCTCTCCTGTTGACCTGTTCCTTCAGGAAAAAAGCACACACTGATAATGGAATGGGCACTAGTTGTCTTACTGTAATCATGGTTTAGTCCCGCCTTCTGGAGTTATTCCCAAGATACCTTGCTTGATTTTCATTTGGCTTCCCCTTAGGCAAGGCCTCCATGGTTGATTTTCCCTTTAGAGCCTCTCATTTCTTTTGGAAGGGTAAGGTTGACTTTAATGTGGGGCTTCTGATAGATTTTTAACACTGTTATCTGTACCTCAAGAAATGCTTTTGGAGCCAGGGATGCAGTTCAGTGGCAGAGTATTTTCCCAGCATGAAACTCAACCAGTGGTAGTGGTGGGGGAACATTCTCATGCTTCCAGAGAAACCGTAAGACGAGGGTCAGTGAATATGACAGCATGGACCGTGCATGGCTGAAATGGTCATAATCTCTATATTTGTTTGCTCTCGTCTGAGTATATAATAACCAGTAACAGGTACGTAAGCTGAGATAGCCCAAACCGAGCACCTTATTCGAGGTTTAGCTCTTGGCGGTAAAGCGGGATTGAAGCGCCATTAGTAATCAGTTGTGACTCTTACCTCTGAACACTGCTGCTGATGCTGTCGGTGATGGCGATGGTCGCTGTTGCACTCCTTTTTTTTTTTTTTACCAGATCTTTCGCATAACATTCTGTGAATCTTTATTACATCTCTGTAACACAGATGATTTAAAAAGCATCATGTAGAAAGGTGATTAGGGCCAAGGGTTTAAACTATAGAAAAATCCAGCAGCAGGTGATTAGATATTCTGACCTCAACCCTGGCACCCGAAGGCATTGGTAGACGGAAGTCTGTGGAGCATCTGAAGGGCAGCAGTGGCCCAGGACAGCTGAGGTCCGGAGTGCAGGGTCACATGAAGGAATTTCTGAATGTCTTAAAGGACATCTATGAGAGACGGTTGCCCAGGGTCAGAGGGCAGGCCAGAACCTGATGCAGGATTGCCAATAAATGGAAAAAAAAAGAAAAAAAACTACTTTGTAGTAAATTGAGGTCATATAACAAGCAGGATGCTGTGAGAGAGTAATCTTTTGGTTAGAAAACGTTATTTATAGGTTTTTGTCCTCCAGTCAGAAATCTTACATAGGAGAGCTGTTCTTAAATGTCACAGTATCTTCTAGAAAAAAATTCAGGATGTGGTACATCAAAATTCAAAGCCTGGGAGGGATGTTTTGTTATGTCATTTGGAGCCTATTGCTATGTGTGATCATCCAGGTAGCACGGAGTGGGTCAGATTCTGGTGGGCACACACTGCTTTTGTGTTTTTTTACTCCTTCTGTCAGTGTAGAGTTGGGCATAACAAGCCAGAAATATTTTTATTTTAATTTTTTTGGTGAGAAGTTTTCCTTCATGTGTGTGCGTGTGTGTGTGTGTGTGTGTGTACGTATGGGTTGTCTTCCTCTATTATTCTCCATCTTGCTTTTTGAGGCAGGGTCTCTCACTAGGCTAGAAGCTCCCTGTTTAGGCCAGACTGCCTAGCTAGAGATCCCTTGTGATCTCCCCGACTTCCCTCTCCTCCAGCACAGAGGTTACAGGTGGATGTCACAATGCCCAGTTTATATGAGTCCTGGAGATATGAACTCAGGTAGTCACACCTACACAGTGAACCCCTTATCCAGTGAGCCATCTGCCCAAACCCCCAGAGAATATCTTACATCACAATAATCATTAGACCGCTGAAGATCAAAGTATTCGATTACAGGACTGATATAATCATGCACATCCGGGTAGTTACTTTGTGGGCATCATCTCCCCTTTAACAGAGAGCCTTTTTAGAAACTGGATTCAGTGGGACTCTTTGGTTCTTACTGTATAGATTGGCTGTGTTTGAATAATGGCAAAAGACAATGATCTTGGGATCTAAAAGAGAGTATCATCTTTCCTTCCTTCTTTTTTTGCCTTGTTTTAATGGATTTCGAGAACAATTGAAGTCCTGGTTAGGAGTGAGAGTTGCACTTGATTGAGCTTGATCATGCAGAGATGTAGATTTCAGGGGAACGGAGATAGAGAGGGTTTTGTTGTAGGTAAACTTTCTCAGAGTAACTGTATAGTTCAAGCTATGGAATCATTGATCTTAGATTTGGCAGCCTTGGAAGCAACTTGGACCAACAGCCTAGGCAGGAGAAGGGTTCTTTCTTCTTCTTCTTTTTTTGACATCAGGGCAGGACTTGAGATCATCCAGTAAGCTCAGTGGTCAGGAAGTTCTATGGGCAGAGCAGGCAGAGTCCTGCTTTCTAATCAAACCACAGCTAGTGGCACCACGCATTGCCGCCTTCTCCCAGTTCTGACTTCTGCAAAGCGCTACTTAACTTATTACCATTTCATCAAGCTTTGGTCACGGGCCTGGGAATAAAGGAACTCCCCAAATTATATCCCATTTTGGATGCTTCTTGGTCTCTTTGGTTTCAGTTTTTACTGAGAGAGACAACAAGGTAATGCCCGGCTAAGGAGTTCCCGAGACCTCACAGAGTTGCCCACGTGATGATAACACCCATGAAGAAGCTGGCCCATGGTAGGCATTTCACATGGTCAGTTTTCATTTCACCTTGTTCTACCCATGGCCTCAGCATGTGATGTTTGATTTGGAGTTCAGCCTCCCATTAGAGGTCAGTCTGAAAAGTGGACTGGAACAACCGGGTGATTTAATGAAGGCATTGTGTCAGGTCTCTAAAGGAACATGAAGTATAATGTGGCTATCTTGAGCAGGAGGAGAGCCCTCTGTAGTTCCTGTTAGCTTTTCTACAGCTGTGGCAATGTGGTGGTTACGATGAGCAGGAACATTAGGTGGCTGATGGCGCGGGGAGAGAAGGGAACGGCAGGCTTCTGTCGGAATGTATTAGCATCAGCTGAGACTTCTAACCCAAAACAACTGGCAGAAAAGTGAAAATTTGAGTCAGAACTTGAGTCTCGCTGTTGTGTGGTCTACATGAAAACAATCAGGCAGAATGATTTCCATTAGTCTCGGTGTTTTTTTGTTTTGTTTTGGTTTGGTTTGGGTTCTTTCGTTTTTTGTTTTGTTTTGTTTTGTTTGTTTTTTGTTTTTCTCCCTGACTTTGTTTAGAAGCCATCTAAGTAATTAATTTTTTTAAATGATTGCCTGATTCATCTGCTTACAATGCTCATGTGAAAACAACTCATCATGCGTATGTAAAATAAATGCTCAGGACCAAGACTTGAGTTGGATAAGTCTTCTGTGTGGCATTTTAGAAAGATTGGTGACATTGAGACAGAAGAGCTTTTTTCTCCATCTTCTCCCATTCCAGAATGTTCTTACTTTGAAAGGGGAGCCTCTCTTCCTGAACTCTATGGTCAGAATTTTCACTTCAGGGAACACAGAGTTTTAGGTTAACTTTGGAATATGAATGCATTTCCCCGCTGAAAATAGAGACTAAGGAACCTTCACTCATGGGTTAGGAACATGCTAACAATGGCACTCCAGAAAGGGGGTTCTAAAGCTAGGAAGAGAGAAGGCAGCTGCTCTGAGTTCTGAAGCAGTGTGGCACTCTTTGGTGGCATAGTGTAATTCTGTCATTCTTTTGGAATAGGTTTAGTAGACATCCTATGATCTAAATCAGAATGTTACTTCTCAGCCTAAGAAACTTTGTCAAAAATTATCTATACATACACATATGCATATATATTATGTTTATATTTTTCCTCACACTATCTTCTATCAGTATTGTTTTGAAATGGGAAAATTCCTTTTTTTTTTTTCATTTTGAGGAATTGATGACATGAAATGGCTTGGTGGTAGGAGTTTATTAGCTTGAGGTTGTGTCTGCAACATTCTAGACGTGTGTGTGTGTGTGTGTGTGTGTGTATTATGTGCACATGCACATACTTGTTCTCAATCACCATGGAATCAGCTGGACTTAAGTATGGTCACTTATTCCCTACTTCTTGATGCCTTTGAAATTTTCCTTCTGACTGCTGGGCTAAATATCAGATATTTGACAAACACCACAAAGTAATTTCACTTTGTATATTGTAAGTAAAGTTTCTACTAATAATCAAATTAGTAGTTATATACTGAAAATGAATTTAATTTGTATTTAAATTCTTCCTTTAAAGCAGTGGTTCTCAGCCTGTGGGCCTGGGTCCCATATCAGATCTCCTGCATATCAGATATTTGCACTACAATTAGTAACAGTAGCAAAATTGCATAATTTTATGGTTGAAAGTCACAACATAAAGAGTTGTATTAAAGGGTCGCAGCACTAGGAATGTTGAGAGCCATGGCTCTAAAGGCTCATATGTAACAGAAGAAGAACATTCTTATAGAAAAGGAATTTAACACGAGAATTCTTCAAAATAGGGTATAATAAGAAAATCTGACTTACATTCAAATGGACAAATAATGACTCATAAAATAATTCCTTAGCACTGTTTAGGATGTTATCTTTTCTCTCCCGCACCTTCACAGATGACTACTAATTCGGTGTGTGATGTGTGTTTACTTTTGTAGTTAAAACAGAGCCAATGAGCAGCAGCGAAATAGCTTCAACAGCAGCAGACGGGTCTTTAGACAGTTTCTCAGGTTCAGGTAAGGAACGAAACTTAGATTTTCCGGTTTGCTCTCAGCAATTGTATTTCCTAGTTTACTATGTGACTATATATGTTTATATAAGTGTATGGGTATTCACAGGTACAAATGTAAATCCAAACGAATAATTCATGTGTCTGTAGTCCCTAGGAAGTATTTACAAATAAGGTTGGTGCCCAAAGAAGATAAAAGGACTTTTGTTCTCTATTCTTCAGCTAAATTACCTCTGTATGTGAATGATGCTTCTCCTTTTATTATTTGTATCATTTTTCCAATCATGCAACTTTCATGGGCAAAAATTTGACTCTTCAAGACATCCTAAATAGACTTAGCAGCCTCAAACCTGACTCGTGTCTGAGCTATGCCTATGCTGGCCTGACTCTGTCTTCATCTCTCTCACATTCGTAAAGCCTCTAGTAAACGGCACACATCACACATCTGTCACGATGAAAACACTCAGAAGGACTTAGTGGTGGCAGTGGCTTACTGTGGAGCACTTGCCGTGCACTTGCCAAGCTACCCAGAGGATATTATTTTATTGAAAAATGATTTCTGTAAGAGACAATTCTTCAATTGCATGCCCTTGCCATGTTTTCTGATGTTTTTTAATACCTATGTTTTAGGAGCGCTGTGCCTTCATAGATTTATTGTCGATGATCTAGTTCTTAGAATCATATATTTACAATTAGCCACAATGGAATGAAATTGTATACAGATACAAAATTAAGTATACAGGCAGAATTTTGGCACTAATGATATTAGATGGAAGCGGTAAGAAAACAACAGAGCATCTTATGTCAGTTTCTTCTTTCTCAAAACGTTAAGTGGAATTTAGCTCATTCCAGGCAATGTGCTTTGTGCTATTATAAATTCACAGATTATGAAAATGATCTCAGTTCAGGACTTAATGGAATGAACAAATGAAAAATTATCCCAGTACTGTCTGGCAATAGCAGAGAGAAGACCTATTGCAAGAGCACCCAGGCAGGATTGTAGTAGAGATCAGACAAAGCTAAACTATTAGGAAAGATTTCCCAGACTAGTACTCAGATTTAGGAAACAGATAGTAAAAAGTTCACATGGAACCATGGAGGAGGGCACTGACGAATTGGCTGCTCTAAGTAAGGGGACCGTAGCTCAAAGGGCATGGAACTGTGGACACTGACAAAAATCTGCCATTCTTAACGGGCACTGTGTGATCAATATGGATGTGCTATAGAGGGGTGGGTTCAGAATCTAAGGAGGCCAACAAATTCTGCCTGGGACTTGTTTTAGCCTCTGTGCAAGGGAGACAGCAAAGGACAGGCTGACACTTAGGTCCCTCATTCAGTCATAGGTGTTGGGGCAATGTATTCGTAGATACCTGAATTCAAGTGAGATGCTAGTTTAAAAGTTTTGCGTTCATTTGATTAAGAACTATTGGGGAGGCAGTTGGAGAGACGGCCCAGCTGTTAAAGAGCACTGGCTACTCATCCAGAGGACCAGGGTTCAATTCCCGGCACCCACATGGCAGCTCACAGCTGTCTCTAACAGATGTGTCAGTGTATCTGTCCGTTCTAGGGGATCTGCTACCCTAGATGTACATGCGGGCAAAACACCAATGCACATAAAATAAAAATAAGTAAATAAGTTTTAAAAAGAGATATTGAAGAATTATGGTAAAATTCTGGCAATGGGAATGGGAAAATGAGGGATTTGATGCACTTATGGAACTTAAGTCATCTGTGACCAGTGGGCATTGGGTCAAGCAAGCAAGACACAGAGAAGTAGAGCTAGACATATGTGGAGTTTGTCTGACACATCAAGATGGGATACTTTAAGTGAGAGGTATGAGCCGCCTGGAAATGTCAGTATCAGAGCTCAGAAAGTTTGCAGATGGGAAGTTTGGAAGTCTACATGGTAAAGTTAGTGGGATTTATTGATGTTGAAACCAGAAGTCAGAACAACCTCCCCTCCTGTGTGTGTGTGTATGTGTGTGTGTATATGTGTGTGAGCTAAATAGGCGATCCCATGATGACAGAGATAATTAGAAATGTAGAGATGACATGAGAATATTGAATTGGAAGTGAAAGCAGAGAATTTAAAAGAAGCTACTGTCTATATCACAGATTCACTCACACACCACCAATATTTATATGTGCATATACATGGATAAATACCTATATGCAGAGTACATGTAGACACATGCATCTTAGTTCTAAGATGAAGTAAAGGGGTAGTTTAGGTAAGAAGAATATCTTGGAAACCTGTAGCAATGCACACACACCTTTAGTCCCAACTCTCAGAAACAGAGGTAGGTAATTCTCTGAGTTCGAGGCCAACCTGATCTACAGAGTGAGTTCCAGGTCAGCCAAGGCTACACAGGGAAACCCTGCCTTGAAAAGCCAAAATAAAATAAAATTGGAAAGTAATGTCTTTAGTATAATCAGTTCTATTCTTAAAGAAAGGCTTTTTCTTTGTATGAATATATTTCTGTATGTGTGGGAACAGAAACAGTGTTTGTGTCTAGGTAGCAGGCTGAATTTTGTACTTTATTTTTTCTTTTTCTGTTGTTGTCTTTTTCCCAACATTTGCTTATTGGGCACATGAGTGGCACCTATAGATTTGAAAAGCAGTGTTTTAAATATAAGTTATACATCACATGGTACAAGGAGATAAGACAATTGGAAGGGATTCTGCCCCTTGTTAGCCTTGTGTTCTTGACTCCTATGGCTGACCGTTCATCCTTGCTCAGTAAAGTATCGCATGAGCAAGCGAATAGTGAGTGCAGAGATTAGTGGCAGGCTTGTGAGTGTATGGAGTTGGAGAAGATGGAAGGAGATGTGGTACAGAACAGGAAAGTGTGACAAGGTGGCTTCCAACTCAAAAGTGGACAGACGGCAGACACAGGTCCCGACCAAGCCAGAGCGCTTCAACTTATATATTCTCAGAGTGAGGTTTCCCTTTAAAGCGGTGATTCTCAACCTGTGGGTCACGAGCTCTACAGGGCTGCTTACATATTAGATACTTACACTGCAGTTTATAACAATAGCACATTATAGTTAAGAAGTGACAATGAAATAATCTTATGGCTGGGGATCACTACAACATGGAGAACAGTATTAAAGGGTTGCAGCATCAGAAAGGATAAGAGCATGGTTTTAAAGGCTTAGCAACCCAGGCAAAGAGACACTTGATTGGCAGATAGGAGTCAAGGGAACGCAGAGGTAAGAGAGTTGAGAGTTTTTTTTTAGAAGAAATAGCTTAGAGTAATTATTTATGTGTCCAACTGTCTCAATGGAGAAGATACAGCCCAACACGGACAGGAGACAAAGATGGAGGGAGTCCTGCATCTCATGATGACATTGGAAAAGATGTGAAATGAGAACAAGAAAATCCTGGAAAGTAAAAGAGTCTCCCCTAATCTTCAAGCCAGTGGGATACCACCATGCAGTTCTGCAGTTCATTCTTCATACTCCCTGCTGAACTGTCCCCAGTGCTTTAAAGTTATTTCTCATTAGCTGTCTTCTAGTTTACTGTGTAGCTCTATGAGAACAGAGCATGTTGGTATTATCCACACACACCTGCCAGTAGCCACGATAATACCGAGTGCCTTAGGGTTGCTCAATGTATGTTGCCTAAATGAAGGAACAAAATGGTCAATGTTTTTGTGGATTGAGACATGAAATGGGGAAATAAAAAGCTTGGACTGTGGTCTTGAGCCAGAATAGAGATCCAGACGGAAAGAGAATTCTGGAATAATTCTTTGGGGACCTATTGGGAGACACTGTGGAATTCTAAAGCTTTGGCCTAATGGAAGGTGGTGTCTAGGAGGCCATCATCACGGGAATGTTAGAGAGCTGTCATGGGCCTCAGAAAATGAGAGGTTTTCCAGAACAGCAGAAAGCATATGCTTTGACGAAGCAGTTTGCTGGGGTCTTGGTAATACCTTGAATCTCAGATGCTTAGCAGCTGCTGTCTGGAAAGATACGGAGAAAGAAAATGTCCCTAGAAAAGGGCTGAGGTGAAGATGGAGGGACACCTTGTTGAATTTAGAAAAGATGATATTTTCTACAGAGTCTCTATGTGAGGAGAAAGAGGGAAGAAGTGGGTGCGCCAGGGAGTGGGGAGCAGGTCTAAGAAGCAGAGCCCTGTGGAGACAAAGCTCTTTCATTTTCTTAGAAAACAGTAAACAAAGAGAAGGCAGCATGGGGCCGTTCTAGTGGTGGTAGCTGTGTCACCTCTGTCTCATAAGGGGGTTCTTTCATATTTCCCTCCTGCCCCCAGTGTGGGGACACGGGAGGAAAGTGCTCAGTTTGCTGAAACACACGGGGGACTTGAACATGCAAGGTTGCTTGCTGCGGTTTGCTCATTTACTCCTTACCAGTACACACACATGCCATGGTATGAATGAAGCTCAGAGGACAGCTACCAAGAACCAGTTCTCTCCTTCCACCATGGTGGTCTCTAGTCTTTAGGCTTGGCAGCAAGCACCAGCACCGCCATCACCTTTGTCTGCCAGCTCTCTTTCTAGCCCTGACACAATTATTTCAGTTATTTGAAACTTTTAAGGACCATAGGGATTGTAAACAATGTGTTTGCAAGGTCTCTAGCTAACCTGCCAGTCCCCACATCTAAATGTGTTACTGCTTCTTAGTCAAGCACCTGTTGATGGCATCAGTCGTACACAGTGTATCAGCAAGTAGAAACTACTCAGGAGAAGAGAAAAACATCCCGAATGATCAGTATGGTTAACTTCCTAACTGGTTATGGAAAGACATCACACTGAAGCAAAGAAAGGTGATCCCAAACAGAGCCTGTGAGCTTTGTGTTTAGAGAGGGGATCTTTTGGAAGGGGGAGCATCTGAGCTTAGAGTGTGGTGGATAAAGGAATGAGTTCTGGTTAGGAAACTTAGTACTTTGGTTGGTGCTTTGGGTTTTTACGTGATCTAGTTGTCATTAAACAGGTTTTATTAAAGGGATATTTGGGGCTGAGGAGTTAGCTCAGTGGAAAAGTCTTTGTTCCACAAGCTAGAGAACGTGAATTAGATTTTCTGCACTCATAAAACCTTCAAGCATGCATTCTCAAAACATAACATGGAGAAGTGACAGAGGAAGACACGATGTTGGCCTCTGACCTCCCTACATAGGTATATACACTCATATATAGACAGACAGACAGACAGACAGACAGACAGACACACGTCATTGCAAAAAAGGACTTTATTAGGACAGGGTAGAATCAGGGAGTCCAGCATTTCCCTGACTAAGAAGAAAGTAGACCGGTTTCTCAAATCTCCCAGAAGAGCTGATGTGTTGGGAGTCTTGTGCCAGGATCTTTTTAGAAGAAATTCAGAGAAGAGAAGGAAGAAAAGATAGGCTAGGTGGAGCTGATCTAGGCCGTCTTCCAGTCTAATGCATTTCAGCAAGGCCTCTGCGGGACTCAGGTCTCCCAGACCTGCCATCCTTGTCACTGGCTGCAGGAGGAGGAACCACTGAAACAGAGGCAATCCTGTATCTATGCAGATGGGTTTCAGAACCTGGCTGAATATCCCTTGTTAGATTATGTCTCTTCGCTGGAGACGTGGAAGGTGCCTTCTCTCATTGCCGTGTCAGGAACTAGAGCAGAGCAATCAATGAGCGGAACTGAGAAGCTGTCAGAGTGGAGTGTTTTGAAGAAGGAGCTGACTGCGTTTGAAGGACAGAGAAGAGTGAAAACTCATGTCAATACCTTTGACCTGACCAGTACAGGGATGTTGCCAGTGATGACAGACCTGCCTCATGGAGGCATGGACTGAGAACAAGAAACTTCTGAGAGTCCTCTTGATCTGCTTAGTGGATTCTCATACTTGACCTAGCTACTTACTCTGAATTCTCTCCCATAGCAAGACTTATGGAAGCCTCTTTAAATTATATGGTAGAAGGAAGAGAAAGACAAAAATAATCACTGGTGTGTTAACTGGTAAGGAGGTATGGATTGTCTGTGTGTTTTCAGGACTCTCTGATTCCTGTTTATTTGGAGTTGATGAATGAATAAGGTGATGATTGTATCTGCCATGATAAAATAATCTTCAGTAATCCCACTTGCTCTGGGTTATTCTGGTCCAGGACACGAAGATCTATTGGGATTCCTGGATTACTGTTGTAAAATCAGTTTAGGAATTGAAGGGAAGCGTTCTTGAGGTATAGCACAGTAGACATTTGACTATAGGCTTCCAGAGGTCTCGAGGGTTTGGATTAGAGGACTCATATATGGTATGTTCTATGTTATATAGTTCGAAATATGTAGTGATTTTCGTGGCTTTTACTAGTTCATAGATGATACTATTTTCTCCAGTTTACAACAACAGCAACAACAACAAAAAAAGTCATGTCAGGTTCATTATGTATAGCGTGAAATGTCAGATCTACCCTTCATTTCAGGTTTGTAAACTTGCTTATGGCTGCAATTTCATTTTATTTTTTTATACTTTGTGTGTATGGGTACATGTTGACATATGTATGTATGTGGCCACACATGCCATATGTGCATACGAAGGCCAGAGGAGACAATTTCCTCGAGCCAATCTTCTTCTGCCACGTGGGTCCCAGGAATTGAACTTAGATCATTGAGTTTGGCAGCCTCAGTTTACCCCTGAGCTATTTATTTCATAGGCCCATGATCTCATTCTTATGACCTGAGCGTTACTTGTTGATATCTTACTATGCACTAGAGAGATCCCATCGGGGGCTGAGGAAACAGACATAAGAAGTCTCCAGCACCTGAAGTTCATTGTTTGCTGAGAATAGTCATAGCTAGACAGGAAGCTGTGCTAACCAGAATGCATTGCCCCTAATGGGACTTTGTGGACATATGCAATGCTCCAGGAAAGTTCAGAGAAAGAAGGTAAAGTGAAGGAAAGGCAACAGTTGAGTCTCTGTGGTGGTAAGTCTGTCAAACAGAGGACAGAAGAGCATGATAAGGCAGGGGTTGTATCTTGAAGAAGATCAAGATGACTGTAAACAGACCACGTGTGCAGGAGTACTGAAATACAGGCAGGTTGCACTGCATCACAAAAGGGCGGGTGTGGGAGCCTCAATCTTCCGTGTCTTCTTCCAAGTAATTTAGCAGCCGTTCCTTGAATCATGTGAATGGCTACAAGACTGTGAGCTGTAGGATGGATATAAAGCGACTTCTCTGTGGTGGCACTAGGAAGGGAGGGTAGAGGATGGGACATGAGGCAGGTGTCCTCATGGGTGCTTCAGTCACCTCAGTGTGACATGATGGGGACTTGAAGCAGTGCTGGAGTCCCAGATGAGGGGTGTGTATGAGGGTGAGGGTCAGAGCAGTACCCACTTTAGGATTTGGGATGAGTGAAGGAAGGGGGATCTGAGACAGTGACTGGGGTGTAGCTTCTGGGTAGGGATGTCAGAGTAATATATGCTTAGATGGGAAAAGACAATAGGATGTAGGTGTACATGCCAGCGTGCTTGTGCCCCCCACCACTCTGTCTTCAAAGATGTTACCTCTGTCTATCCTGAACACCCCATGTGTAAAACATGGGTCCAAAATTTTACCATTAAGCATTTTCCTAGACAGATGACGCTGTTGTTTATTGAATAGAATTAAAGAACAAACAAACAAACAAACAGAAGAGAGGCCAGGGAAACAGGGAGACAGCCCACTCAGTAAAGTCCTTATGTGCAACAATAAAAACTTGGGTGTGATCCTACAACCCATGTAAAAAATCCAGGCATTATGGCCTGTGCTTGTAATCTCAATCTTGGAGAGATGGAGCTAAGCCGGACCCTGGACTCGCTGGCCAGCCTGCCTTCCGAATCAGTGAGTTCCGAGCAAATTAAAGAGCCTGTCTCACAAATAAGGTGGCCAGTGCCTGAAAAAGGATGCCCAAGGTTAACCTAGCCTTTGCCTCTACACACACACCTGAACACATATGTGCACCGGTATACACATGAACATGCACATGTGTGGACAAACATACCATAGAAATACAGAAAGGACAAGGTCAGCCAAAAAAAATGGTGAGAATCAGAGAAAATCATTTATTTATGCAAACACTATATGAAACCCTTCATGTGAATTGTCTTTCTTAGTCTTCACAAGGCTCATATGAGGCCAAGAAGCAAACCTTGTTGCCGAAATGGAAAAAGGAAAACTGGAGTAAGTGACTTGAAACGCCATGACGTGACTTTCCACAGCCTGTGGCCCCCAGTTCTTGCTGCTTTCCTGTGCATACACACAGACAAGGTCTAGACTTCGAGCACAGGTTTCACAGCCTTACAAGTGTGACAGACAATCCTAACATCTCCCCTTGTTCTCTATGTAAAACACAGTGTTGGATGCAGCTTGTTGGGATGATAATCTTTTCAGGAATTATGACCCAGAAGTTAAAAAGCAGATCTAGAACTAGAGAAGAATGAAGGAGGGTCTCTTGGATTCTGTCCTCAGATGGCATTTGTTTTACTAACATTTGCTTTTAATTGTGATTGCCCCAGGGAGATAATTCTTGGGAGTAGAAGAGCTTGTCCCCACACATGGCCTAGATATTGCCTACTTTGTAGATAATGCCCCACAAAGTAGAGATTGCTTGCTTTGCTCTTGGGAGTGGAAGAGCTTGTCCCCACACATGGCCTAGACAAGTGTCACTCAGCCCTTATAGACTAAGTGTATTCTCACCAATAACTCCCTTCTAGCAATGGCAGCTTTTAACAAATCTCCCCATGGGGAGTCTAGGGATTGGCTTTCCATGACTGTTGCCGCATCAGGCAAGGGGATGGGGACCAAGCAGGCATTTAGTAAGTACCCAAAGTTAGGGGGACATGAACCAGGTTGTCCTGCTTTTGCTTTCATGTGTATTCTGTCCCTCCTATGATGACATCCAGGGTGGAAATCGGGCAGAGTGAAAGGCTAGAATGTGCCCAGACCTCATCGTAGTCCCTGGGTTAGGTCTCATTTGTTTGAATGGAGAAAGATAGCCCATGTTTCCTGAGATTCTAATCATAATCTCCCACTCTTCTCCCAAGTGCCCACTGGGAAATGAAGTGTGGCAGGCATAAATGCATTATGTGACAAACGAGAAAGCACATGATTCTCTGAGTGCTTGGGACTTGACATAGGAGTGAGAGAAATACGGCTCAGATGGGACAGTCCCGGAAGACACTGAGGAGTGGCGGAGGAGAACAACAACCATGTTCCAGTCTGTAATGACCGCACCAAAACAGGGGAAGACTGGAAAGTTTGGGGGCAAATATGTGCTCACAAAATATTGTTTTATGTAGGTAAATTGTCCTACTTATAACAAAAGTCAACGTTTTAAACCTTTATACTATTTATTTAAAATTGGTCTTTGCTTTTTTTTTTTTTTTTTAAATTTGAATGAGAGTCAAAGTACATTTGATAGAAGCCTGGTGAATTTCTGGAACATCCAGAGTCAAGGAAATCTGATTAAAAGAAATTAAGTTTCACTTGATTGCTTCTTTCAGAAAAAAAATAAATAAATAAAACAAAAAAGTGCTTGCTTGTGCATCCAAGGCGAATACGTGAGTCTGAGAGAACAGGAACACGCAGAGCAGCCCGGGAACAAACGGGCTCAGCTTGCAACCTGAGACGCTCAAGATAGTTGGAGGAATGCAGTTTTACTAAACAACACTGTTACATCTACTCAGGCAAACGAGGATCGCTCCCATTCCCCTCACAGGAGGGATTGAACCACGTTTCTTGTTAATTCGGGTTGAGGTTTGCGTTCCTGATGCATACCAATAGCCAGAGAACCTTTCCTCTTCCTTCCTCCAATTCAGTCTGGCTTTCCTGAGGGAAGCGCGCTCTTCACAACCGAAGCCCCTTGACAAGTATTGATGGCTGTATTTATAAGTATTTATGACTGGATTTTTAAGAGTCTATTAAAAATTAGAATCACTCAATCAGTGCCTGTGTGTTCCCCCCTTTTTAAAAAGGGACTTATTTTATTTTATGTGTGTGGGTGTATTGCTTGCACATGTCTACACCACATGTGTACATTGTTTGAGGAGGTTATAATGAGACATTGGATCCTCTAGAAACAGAGGTTACAGTTGGTTGTTAACCAACATGTGGGTGGGTGCTAGGGATCAAAGCCAGGTCCTCTGGAGGAGCAGTTAGTGTTCCGATCTGATCAGCCATCTCTCCAGCCCTCTTTGACTTCCTATTAGGAAGACCATAGGAAATCACCATGTCTGTAGATCACAGACGTCAAATACCTGCAGCTTTCCCTGGTGGTGCCGTAGTTTGTGACATGCCAGTGTTTTCGCATGTTTGGTATTCTCCTCGGGTTCCTAGCATCACTGTGTTTTCTCTTTCCTCAGCTCTCGGGAGCAGCAGCTTTAGCCCAAGACCAGCTCACCCATTCTCTCCACCACAGATTTATCCTTCCAAGTAAGATGTATTTTCTCTTAATCAATACATGACTTTTCTAAGTAGACTTTACCTTGTTCGGAGTCATGTCTGTGCCCATGTTTTGTCTTAATTTAAGCAAATGTGAATTTTGTAGAGGGTTAATTAAACACACACATATGTATACAAATAGATTTTTAGCACCTCCTAGCAGCACTGAAGTACTTGGAAGTGCTTTATCAGTGCTAGTGAGAAGTCTGACTGTAACATGCACTCTTTAGCTGGAATTTGTGATGTAGTTGTTCATTTGACCTTGCATGTTTCCATCTAATGCATGGGCTTTCTATTTTCTGTCATTCCTGACAAATAGCAGACCATACCCACATATTCTCCCTACCCCTTCCTCACAAACTATGGCTGCATATGGGCAAACACAGTTCACCACAGGAATGCAACAAGCCACAGCCTACGCCACGTACCCACAGCCGGGACAGCCCTATGGAATTTCTTCCTATGGTGAGTCGCTGGACCGTTCTTCTTGTGGTGTCTTCTGGTGGACCTGTGTTGTGTGTTTGAGTAGTATTTCAAGCATGTTGCTATTGGTCTACTTCAGAAATTTTCATTACCCTCTTGCTTTCAATTCTGTGTAATTCTTGCTAGTGAGCTTTGTAAGGGCAGTGAACTCTTACTTTGAGGTCAGAGGTGGTGAACAGGTTGTAAGGCCCCTTGCTCTCCTTCTTCTCTGCTTATATCTGAATTTGGCATCGGAGCACTTGACTCTGGAATCCGAAGTATTTCTGTGCATATTTGTGATAAAATTTCTATGAATGAAGTCTTTTGGTATAAAGATCCATTTCCTGTTTATCAGATACCTAGCTATGATTAGGGAAGTACATGCAGAATTCAACAAACTCTTGCCCTGAAACTAGGGGTGGTTACCTGATCAAATTTCCGCATTATCACCCATTAGGAAAAATGATCTATATATCGCCTCCTGGACCGCCCTTTGAAGGCGCGGATCAGGAAGCATTTGAAGCTCACATGCTATTTGTTCCTTCCCACCTGGAGATTATCTTTATCTTGGTGTAATTTAACCTAATTGTGATGGGCTCAATACCTGTAAATTAAAAATAAAGCCAGCCAAATCCCAAAGTTCTATTTACAAAAGACTACAAATTTCAAAATACATTTTTTTTCAATTGAGTTGTGATCACATTTTTTCAACCAATTAAATTGAAGTATACGAATATGGGGCATTTTATTAAGAACCAAGACAGAGAACAATCACAAAAAGCATATGAGTATTTGTAGGAAAAGACTAGAATAGGTCCTTTTGTAGATGATACCATTTTGCCAACTGCTACATTAGTCTTTTGTTGGTATAATTTTTGTGTTGTATACTTTCCAGTAAACACTGACAACATTGTTGTTTTGTTGAAGTTTTTCACCACCCATTAGAAGCTAGGCAACTTTCTTCTTTACTGCTGTCTCTTGACCTCAAGGAATTTGATTCTCTATTAGTTTATTTTAAAACACATAGAAATAAAATCTAACTTACATATAACTCCAGCTTCTGAAGTTTTATTTCAAAACTATCAGAACTAAATGCCACTTTCTCTAAGGATGTGTTACCCCAGATTTCTACATTGTACTGTGAAAATAAGGGAAAAAAGGGCGGGGGACGGGGGAGAGATAGGCATAGATTTTCAAAGTGAGAATAGCAGAGAGGATACAAAACAAATTTGTTAGAGCTTAGATTAGACCCATCACTCATCTGCTAGCAGGTTTCTAGGAAAGCGAGTTTTCTGCCTGGGGGTAGAGGTTTTGGAGATGGAATGGCTCCGGGGGCTTTCCACCTCTTTGCACTTCTCCTCATCACTGCAGTTCCCATTCTGCGCCTCTAAGGTGGTCCAGTGAAGGCTGGAGGGAGGTCAAGATGCCTGTGGGTGGAGGAAGACAGGGGGGAAGTCCCTACTGGTGATACATGGAAATCAAGGGAGTTTCTAGAACTCTCCAGCCACCTGCCTAAGGCACGTGAGCTCCCAGGGATCATTCACAGGTTTGAGATGTTCATTGGCAAAATTGCCTGTGCATAGCACATCACATTGTTTTTACATGTTAAGACTGTGCTAAGTTTTCAATGTTAAGGTCGTTGTGAGGTATTCAGAAATACTCAAGAAATTAAAGTAGACATTCTCAGCCAAATCAGATTCTTCCACTGCCTCAGGATAATAACCTAACTTCATTCTACCCATGAAATTCCCCTAAAATGGAAATAAACAGCAAGACTACTGTGTATCCTAGATCGAAAAGATATAATTTATCTTCACTGAAAACCAAGATTATTGAAAAATGTGAATTCTCTTGGCAGGACCATTTCTGTGTTCCCTCTGTGGGAATGAGGGTCAGTTGTCCATTTTTATGACTGTCTTTAATTACAATTGAGAACAGTGGCCTACCTTAGTTTTACCAAGTTCCAGTCTGAAATTAGTATACCAGCCTGATGCTTTGAGAAATATTTGAGGACCACAAATAATTTTGCTGTAATCCTATAAAGCATAAACTTGCATTTACATGATAATATAACTTCTAATGTACTATAGGAGAATCACACTTAAATACTTGAAAATGAGTAATGGTGAACAGGGTGCCCTGGCCACTTCCACAGGTGTATAGATCACTCTGCTATTTTAGAGGCTCCAATTCTTTGACATTCTACTTTCTTAATACTGCCCTTACAGAAAGATCTAGATCCTCGGGAGAAGGCTCCTCATTGTTTGTATCCTGTATTGCTTCCTTTGACTTCAAAGTACCTTGTGCACTAGCATTTTTCCTCAAAGTACCTCGGGGGAAAAGATGAAAATCCTAGGGTCTCAGAGTAATCAGGTCTCAGCGGAAAAGGAGACATAGTGACTTGGGAACAATGTGCCTCCTCCTTTATTATAATTATTTCTGACTATGACAGAATGACCTACTCTAGTAAAATTACAAAATGAGTTATGGAAATGACACCTCTAGAGTTCTGCTTTCTAGAAAGTTGAATGCAAGAAAACCAGAGCAAATTGTGTGAATAAACATTCAAATCTAGACTTTTTTTTCTATTTTTTTTTTATTGAAAAAAAAATTTTCCGCCTCCTCCCCGCCTCCCATTTCCCTCCCCCTCCTCCCGCCCCTCTTCCCCTCCCCCCACTCCTCTTCTCCTCCCTCTCCAGTCCCAGGAGCAGTCAGGGTTCCCTGCCCTGTGGAAAGTCCAAGGTCCTCCCCCCTCCATCCAGATCTAGGAAGTTGAACATCCAAACTGTCTAGGCTCCCACAAAGCCAGAACCTGAAGTAGGATCAACACCCCGTGCCATTGTCCTTGGCCTCTTGTCAGCTCTCATTGTCCGCCATGTTCAGAGAGTCCGGTTTTATCCCGTGCTTTTTCAGTCACAGTCCAGCTGGCCTGACTTTTTAAAAGAAAAATTGAGCTTGTGGTTTATGGCATTCAACGGTAAACATCCATACCCCGTATTCCTGCAGACGAGATGGGGCGTCTTAGTGACCAGGCAGTTGTGAATGTGTGGTTGTTTATATTTACCAGCTTCTGAAAACGAACAGATAGATCAGCTGTCACTAACTGATTTAGGTGCATTGTGGGCAGGCATCAAGACGGAAGGTGGATTGTCACAGTCTCAGTCACCTGGACAGACGGGATTTCTCAGCTATGGCACAAGCTTTGGTACCCCTCAACCTGGACAGGCGCCATACAGCTACCAGATGCAAGGTTTGTATACAGCCCCTCTTTGCTGCTTTCCTACAACGGTTGGCTGTTAATTTCTAAAGAAAGCGTGGTGTTCTCTTAGCTGGAAGGCGATGAGGCTAGTGGACTGGGCTCCGAGGCAGGTCAACAACATATGTCAAAGTAGATTCTTCACCTGCTGCCCTCTGGATCAGGATTTCCATATTTACGTGAAGGAATTAGATGGGATGATCTATAAAGGTGATATTTCAAATGCTCTAGTTTTGTCTTTAACGCTCAAGTTTCTGCCTTTGTTGTCTGTTACTAGTTAGAAAAAGAGAATGAAAAGGAAGCGAAGTCAGCCCTAAGAGGCTGTAATGCAGTGTGTAGGAGGCTCCTGGATATGGTGTAACCAACTCACTTTCCTAAGAGGGATCTTTGGTTTCTTCATTTCAGTGATGGGTGGTACTGGGAGACGGTACACTCTGCCCCCCAAATAGAGTATGTGATGTCTTTGTTCAATGATCTACCAAAGACCAAATCAAATTTACACGGAGCCAATTGTAGCTACCCCACGGAGCCTCAAGATAATGCTTCCATGAACCAGTGGGTCTCTGTTTGAAACTGCAGACAAAACATGGCATAGGTGCAATTTAGACACCGTGGGGTTGTCATCAAAGCCTTTTCTAGACTACGCTGATACTACCTGTAATTAGCAGATTGTTACCAAGCAAATACATCTGTAAATTTCTGGAGAGTAAGTTTCACATAATTAAATATTTTTCTGAGGCTTGTTTTTGTTTCGTTTTGTTTTTGTTAACTAAACATCAGCTTCACAAATGATTTTTGATTTTCTAAGAGGCAAATACAATTACATTGACTCCTCGGTCTTCTTGGCTGAAGGAACTCCTTTTCTGATTTTCATTTTTTATGTTTATTATGTGGTTATTCTGCTCTTTGTTGAAGATAAGTTAGAAAATATAGAGAAATGCAAAAATGACTTCAATCATATGCTCCTTACAATTCTTACCTTTCTTTTCTATGTACATACACCGTAGACAATTATATTGCACAATATTGTTTCATCATGTGCCTATTTTAAGTAAGGAATATATTTTAAAAACTTTCTACATCAATATGTTATTTTCTAAAATATTATTGTAGGGGCTGTATGGTATTCAGGGGTATTTATGTATGGTATTTAGCTACTTCCTTGTTTGTTACTGGACATTTATAACAATGTCATGCATATCTTCTCTGTATTTTTAATTGTTTCTCCTGATGAGTACCAGTGTGGGATTTCTAGACAAATTCTTTTATACTTTCTAAGAATTTCTTATATATTTACATATGTAAGGATGCACTATAGGGAGAACACAGTGCACATGTTGATGTTTGATATTAACTTAGATATTTTTATGTTTTTTAAAACTAAGGAGATAAAATTATTTTCTTCTACTCATTGGTATTATTCAAATTTCTTCAATGATTTATTATATTGAGGTTCTTCAGCTTTGTATACTATTTCATAAACATGTTTTTAGTTTATGACTTTTCTGTTTAGTTTTTACCACACATCAAGTTAAAATTCTGTATGTCAAGATCCACTGATTTTTTTTCCCATTTGTTTTTGCATTTGGTATAAAGAAGGCTTGAATTGAAAAGTTTTGCTATGTTTAACGGGTACAGAATAAAACAGTCTTATAGGAGACAGGACTTATTGGTAGAAGGAAGCTACTTATATGCTGGATCCCAAAACTTTTAAGCTGTCTTGGAAGAGGTTTTGCACATGCTGAATTTCAATTGAGTAGAGACATGGGAGAAACAAGAGGTGATGGAGACTCTTCCTTGATGAGTTTCACAGGCCTGGGGCAATGGAAGACATCATACAGCAAAGATCTATTGGCTCACAGGCTCTTGTCAGAGGGACAACCAAATACATTAAGCCACTGTGGATGCCTCAAGACTATGAGGGAAATAAGCAGGTACTGTGGGGGTTCCATTGCCCAACAGGCGTCTGAGCCTGATGGAGCGGATGCAGTGGCAAAAGAGAAAAGACAAATGGTCTGCCTTCTGAGCGGAGAAAGCCAATGCAAGCTCCCAGCAAATTCTGTTTTAAGACAAATGATTCTTTTAAAAAAATATATTTTATTGCATGTGGGTGGGTGTGTTGCCTGCACGGTGCCCATAGGGGTCAGCAAAAAGTGTTAGGTCCCCTGGAACTGTGGGTCACCATGTGGGCCTGGGTCCTCTGGCAGAGTAACAAGTGCTCTCAACTGTTGAGCCCTCTCTTCAGCCCAGCACAAATGGCCTGAGAACATGAGTCTTGGCAATCTTTATATGTCACTTTTCTAGTCCTGTTTCCTTAACCGCAGTTTTCTTCATTGTCAATCTCTAAGGGTTTGGGCAAGGAAACCTGGCTGTGGACCTAGATATTTTAAGAACTAGAGATTGAACATTTTCTTCCAACATGCTTGAGAAACAAACTATCTGTTCTTTCAGATGGTCTGGGATTTTAGGACGTTTTCATTCACATGCACAGATGTGGAGAGAGACTGATCTTAGGGATGAGAAAGCACACGTGCTTAGACCAGAAATTTAGGATGTTTACATGAGTGTGGAACTTAAGGTCCAGGGATCTGCCCGTCCCTGAGGCCATGAGCACTGGGATTTTTTCATGTCAGGGATCATAACTCAGGTCTGTAGGCTTGCGCAGCACTTTTAAGCTACTGAGCCCTCTTAACCACTTTCAAGAGTCTCGACCATTACATGGAGTGTGAAAACTGCCATTATCCGGGAACTTTGGAAGGTTGCTTACGTACTCTGTTGACTTTGAAATGCCTTTTATGGTTTCTTTCTTTCTTTTTCAATGATCTTTGACATACAGCCTTACCATGTAGCCCTGGCTGGCCTCAGACTTGTCATTTAGTCAGGCTAGTCTTGAATTCCTAATCCTCCTGCCTCAGTCTGCCAAGTGCTGGGCTTACGGGCATGTGTCAGCAGAACAAGACAAAGTGTCTTCTCAATACATCTTTTTTTTAAGATTAAAAAATATGTGTGATAGTATGCTTGTATGTCTGGGATAATGTCTCTGTGAGAGTATGTATGTATGTGTGTGTGGGTAATGTCTGTGTGAGGGTATGTACATGGGGGGCAATGTCTGTGTGAAGGTATGTACGTGGGGGGCAATGTCTGTGTGAGGGTATGTATGCTGGGGGCAATGTCTGTGTGAGGGTATGTATGTGGGGGAGTGATGTCTGTGTGAGGGTATGTACGTGGGGGGCAATGTCTGTGTGAGGGTATGTACGTGGGGTGCAATGTCTGTGTAAGGGTATGTATGCTGGGGGCAATGTCTGTGTGAGAGTATGTATGTGGGGGTGTGATGTCTGTGTAAGGGTATGTATGTGGGGTGCAATGTCTGTGTGAGGGTATGTATGCTGGGGGCAATGTCTATGTTAGGGTATGTATGCTGGGGGCAATGTCTGTGTGAGGGTATGTATGTGGGGGAGTGATGTCTGTGTAAGGGTATGTATGTATGCTGGGGGTAATGTCTGTGTGAGGGTATGTATGTATATGGGGAGATAATATCTGTGTGAGGGTATGTATGTATATGGGGGAGATAATATCTGTGTGAGGGTATGTATGTATATGGGGGAGATAATGTCTGTATGAGGATATGTATGGGGGGTAATGCCTGTAAAGGTATGTATGCTGGGGTAATGTCTGTGTGAGGGTATGTTTGTATGTGTGGAATAATATCTGTGTGAGGGTATGTAAGTATATGTGTGCAAGGAAGTATGCACATGTGTGTGTATAAGGGTATGTACATATATGGGGAGTACCCGAGGAGTCCAGAAGAAGGCACCAGGAACCCTAGAGCTGGAGTTACAGGTGGTTGGGAGCTTCCTAACATGGGTGCTGGGAACTGAATTCTGGCCATCTGCAGAAACAGTGATTGCTCTCACCACTGAGTCTTCTCTCCAGTCCCCACAACATGTCTTATAGTGTGTGTGTATGTGTGTGTTAACCATCTATAAAATAACCTTCAAAATTCCTCAGCTTGTATTAATTTATAATGAATAACATTCTCCTTTGTTTAATTTCTTTGGGGCTGTGGTATAGACCAGATATTGCCCAGCGTGTGCAAGACGTCAGGTTTAATTCCCAAATGGAACAAAAATATATCTACTAGCTAAAAGACAGGTCAGAGTGTAGTTTAGCAATCGAGGGTATTTTTTTCTAGTTTTCTCCATCAAAAAGGAGGAGCTTTTCAATTATTAAAATATAGGATGGGTACTCAGAGTTAGCTGCTAGGGTGTCATTGTCACCACGAGAAACACTTGTGCTGTTTAGATAATTCATGTTGGCTGAAGTGTAGGACATGCTGAGGAACTTGGTGAGCAGGTGCCCATCACTTCTCCCAGCACCTCCAGACTCAGAGGATGGACTTAGAGCTTTGACCCTGAGTGCAGAATATAGTTCTGGAGCTAGGCAGCTTCCTCCTGGTCTGGCCCTGCCATCAACCTCCATTCCCTATCTCAGGCACAATAGGAGGTGGCACCCCACCTCTCCTAGGCACAAGGAGAGGTAGCATTAAGGTTTTATATACAAATTATTTTGACCCACATGGAGTCTATTGTGAAATGTCCCATGGTGATTTAACTTACTATTTCCTCTGTGGTGGTGATCAAGTGATCAATATTTTAATTATTGTGATGATGATGATGTTCCAAATTTTGTGATAATTCCAGTTTAGGAAGCATAACCAATCTCATTTTCCAAAGAGGTAGGGTGTTTATGTGTTTTTGTATATGTACCATAAATATATATTAACATATTTCTATATATGTGCATATGTATATGAAGTATGATTAATGTTTCCTGTATATAATAAAATGTATTTCAATATTTTAACCGCCCCCCAAATTCCAATAACCCATTAACCGAAAAGCACAGAAAAGGAAGGAGATTGAAAAAAAAAACAGGGATAAATCTAAGTAATATTTTAACAGAAGGGAAAACTACTGCTATGAAGAATCAGGGATTTTTGTACATAATAGAAAAGGGTGCAGGGAGTGGGTGGGTAAAAGTGACTGAGAGCAACTTGGAATAGACGAAAGGTTGAATTGGTGACAATGGCAGTGGGTGTTGGGGAGTGAGACCAGCAGGAAGAACCAGAAGAGCTGTTGGCAAAGAAATAACCAGACTTCCAGGTGTGCTTGACTCGTATTTCCACTTGGAGAGCAGGGAATAAGTGAGAGGAACCAAAGAGAAGGTGGCAGTCATTTAAACATCAGATCATTCATAGTTCAGAAGCTTGGGGGACAATGGGTGTGCTTATAATCCTAAGACTCAGGATGCTGAGGCGGGAGGATTGCCTTGTGTTCTAGGCTACAAAGTACCAAGATTGGTTGTGTCATGTCATATCATATATCATATCTTATATCATATATCATATCATATCGAGACTCATTGTGAACAAAGGAAAAGGAGTTCAGGAAGAAAGTGGGGGTGTAACATGTTCTACTCCTTGAAAAATTTTAATGGTCACATGTAGACCGGCCTCTGGGACAGGAGAGGTAGAAGAGAAAAGAGAAAGACAGAGAGGGAGAGAAAGGACAGAGAGACAGGCAGAGAAGCAGAAAGAGAGAGAGAAAGGAAAAAACAGGAGGTGAGCCTTTCTTTTAAAAGGGAACCTAGGGAACATGCACGGCAAGTGCTCTTAGTGGCTGCTTCTGAGGACCTGTCCCCGCCAGGACCTCAAGGGCAGGCCAGTACAGATGCCTAAATACTAACACCCAGTCACTTAGAAACCGGAGATGCCCTGCTAAACCTTTCCACGGCAAGGTATTTGCTCTAGAAATGGCATTTTCCCAGAGGAATTCTTATTAAAGATGCAGTTTGGAGGAAAATGCATACTAAATCCTAAAAAAGATCTATTAAGTTTTTGAGCACTGTGCTTCCTGACTCAATAACACAGTTAGGTTATGGTTGGAACGCAGCCTTATTTTTAATTTTCCCCTTAATTGCTTCAATTTCTTTGTCTGTCACCTCATACTTATTTCTAAGTTCTTGACTTTTTTTTACATCTTTTTTTCTAGTTTCTTTTTTAAAAAGTAACATTCCATTTCAGCTCTTTTGGCGTTTTGTGTTATTTCAAGTGTTGAAAATTACACGGAAATCCCTTGAAATCGACGTTTAGCAATAATTTGTGACCTTTACCAATTTTATTGTCTGTATGAGTTGTTTTTAGTTAAAATATATAGAACTATATCAGGAAAGATGAATGGATTACAGCCTTTATTACCAAAGTAAAAACTTTTCTTTGAAAATAAACGGGAAGAAAAGGGGAAACTGGGCCCATTAAGATCCGTCTTCTGTGAAGAAGGAGGCCTTGCATTTCAATAGCCCGTCTGGCTTTCTGAGGTTTCCCCCAGGACCCGCTCTAACTTATACCATAGGAATCACGCCTGATGATGGACATAGCCCATGGCAAAAGGGCCAGAGAAGGAAAGTAAATGGAGGTCTGTGGAAATCCACGAGGGACAGACAGTGTCCTGCTTGTTGAATAGATGCTGGAAAACACTCAAACATGGGCAGTACAGACAGGCCCCAGCGGGTTCCAGCATTCTCACGGCGCCTGGGATTCCTGTTTTAATGTGAGCCCTTGTTCTCTGTGAAGCAGACCTTTGACCTATATGTTGCTTTCTTTTTCTTTTTTGAAACCTTTTAAAGTTAGAGATAGACAAAATTCTTTAGGTGAAATCACACGCAAAACAGAAGTAAACATAGGCTGTGTTCTTGTTAACTGAGAGAAAGTAACAGAGACATTTTTAATGCAAGTCTTTTTGAGGGCTGGCACGTTGTAGAGGTACAGCCGCTTTGTTCCTATGAGACCAGGGGACCCAGACAGGGTCTCCCAGAAGGACTGTTTCTTGTTTGCTATGGTGACAAAGTTCCACCCATTCTCTGTAGGAACCTCTGAAAATGGCAAGAGAAAACCAGATCTTTAGGATATACTATCCCTAGGTGACTTTTGTCATTTGCCAGTCTAATAAAACAGTAACAGTGAAGTCTTTAGTAATGAATCAGTTTGATTCCAAATTTATCTGCATAAATATCATATATGCCATTTTCTCTACTCTTGATGTATGTATGACTTTTTTTGTATAAACCAGAATTAATTAATCCCAATATTTTGAGTATCTGAGATCCGGTCACCTTTATTGATTCAGAAAATCTGAAGGAGTTTGCCTGGTAAATTAGAAAACACTAAACCAGAACATAGTGATAATGGCTATTCTCCATCCTCTGCATTTGTTGTGTAAGATGGCTATCCTGTGCATTTGATAAGGGGGAAGTGCTGCAGGAGGTAACCTTGGAAATAACTCAGAACAAAATATAGAAACACAAAAATTTAAATGCATTATATAAATATATATATATAATATATATAAAAATATAGGATGTAGGGAAGGGTAGCAAAATCAAACAAAGCTAAAAGACATCATACCATCTGACTTCAGAATATACCACAGAGCTATAATGACCAGAACCGCATGGTATTGGCATCAAGACAAACACCAGTGAAACAGTACAGGAGTACACAATCAATTAATTTTCAGCAAAAGTGATAAGAATACATATTAGAAAGGATAGCCTTTTCCCACAGTAAGTGCCATGGGAGACGTCCATTCACATGTAAAAGAATGAAGCTATGTTCCCTTCTCTCTCACTATATACAATAAACAAAAAGGGATAAATAAGTTACTATTGCATTCTGGATCTGAAGCCTTTCATATGCAAGCAGAATGTATTTTCATCAATACACTTGTGATATGCCGTCAGCATGTAACTTCACAGAGTGAATAATCTCTTAGGCATTTGTCTGCACCATAAGGTTGGTATTCTGCTATGCTGCCAATAGCTGATACTGCAAATTCTGGCATTTGCATGATCATGCATTCCCACAAGCTTCCTCACACACTTTGAGCATGCATTCACATTACACGTAAATATACATGCAAAGGAAATATAGCAAATGAATTTAAGGACTCAGCCTCATGGTGCAAAGACACGAAAGAACTTGCTCAAAGCTGGTCTAGGGAAGAGATACACTGTGATATCAGTAAGCCAGGATTCCCAGAACATTCAGTACACACAGGAAGAGTCAAAGAATGTTATTGGAAAGATAAGGATTGTCTAGGCCTTTAAGAATAGAGAAAATGAATGATGGGGAGAAGCATTAATTGAAGGAAACAGGCCCCAGTGAGATTTCAGAACAGTTTTGACCACATTATGGATAATTAACATAGTGGACCAAACATGGAGGCCTTGAGAACTGTCTTAGATAAAATATATCTTAGCACCTCATCCCAACTCTCTACCCTAGAGCCCAGTCCTCATCTCAAGGCCAAGATACACATGTACACCCTGACATTTATTAAATAGCTCCCTCATTCGTCCCCATCTTTGGAAGGAGAATCACAGCATTTTGTGGGACCTGCTTAACCAATGTTGACATGTTGAACCTTAGGATTCTAGGATTTTCCCGATGCCATTTCTTTTCCTGTGTGTTTCTTTTCTAAGAAATGATCAAGGAACTCTCACCATACACCTTCACCTTGACTTCCCACTTCCCTATTAAGCTTTTTTTCACTGTCATCCATTCTATGGATGGTAAAATGTGCCCCCTGCTCTTTCTGCGTAGTGCTGTGATTCTGTTCCAGTCTTCTTGGTGGCTTCAAGTTCAAGGTCAGGCAGCCCCCTGTCAAGGCTTCTGGTGTCTCCTCCGGTCTCCAGCAATGCTAACCCATACTTTCTTTCCTCCATTGTCCTCATGAGTTTGTAGAATTGGTAAAGATGTGTTGATGGAATAAAATTTTGTTTTTTAATAAGAGATGTAATCTACCTATTCCATAAACAGTCTCAACCTTACAAGGAGGCCAACAGACAGGAAACTGTGTGTTCTTTACAAGTTTTCTGAAAGAAAAGACATTTTCCAGTGATTCTGAGCTAGGAAGGAGTCTCCTCTCCATGACAAAGAAAATATGGCTTTTCAAAGTAGCAAACTCTTTTAGCAGATACAATTTTCTTAAACTATTCAGTAGAAGGTGCTACCCTCCGATCCTCCTGAAGTGTAACTTAACTAGAAGTCACTGCAAAGTAACTCGAGCTACCTTCTAAGGAAGGATTCTTTCCTCCTTGGGTGACGTTCGTGATTTTATGTGAAATAAAAACCTAAAACATGTCAGCATAGGACATTTCTGATACATTTCACTTAGGCAGACGTTATGTGAACTCCGGTGGGTAGGATTGATACTGAAGTCTGCAGAGCAGCTCTCATCATGGGATTTTCTGCTCTTTGTGATCCATTGCTCAGTTCAGAAAGAGTTGGACCGGGTACAGGCTGGTCTGATGGCTCAGCGGGCACAGGTGCTTTCCATCAACCTTGACCTGCATTACGTTCTCAGATCCACCTGGCAGAAGATGACCAGTCCCAGCACGTTGGATCTCCACATATGTACTGTGGCACTCAGGTGTGCACATATGAACACATGATAAATATATACTTAAAATAAATATTAAAAAAAATTGAAAGAACTCACCAATGCCCACACTGGAATGCCAATGCTGGAAGAGTATGATTGCTTGCTTTGTGCATAAAGATAGCTTTTTTTGGTTGCATGTTTTTGAAGGAGTTCTTAGATCATCTAGTGAATTTGGTGCTGAAACACGGTAGTAAAACTGAGGCTCTCTGGGGTTATGGAAACATACAAGCTTTGAAGTTAGACACATTAGTTACCCCAACTGCTGGGATTCTTGGATCTGGGAAGGATCTCAGACAGACACCTTTCATCGGGGCTCCTGATCACTCAGAGGTCATCATCAACTCTATCTTGATTGCGTGCATTCAAATATATAAGAAAACACTCTTGCCACTCTAATAGTCAATGCTCGTGGACAGGAAGGACATGTGGACATGGTTAGAACGGAATGGCTTAATGAGGGGAGCCACGCCTCTTAGAACTTGAGGTGTTTGCTGCACATGTAGCATGAAATGTTATTAGCTCCCCCACGGGTGTGTCTGGAAGGGGTGAGCAGGAGTGTGTGTGGGATGAGTGCTCTGAGGATTTGGGGTGCCACATTTGATTTGTCATTTAGGCGGCTCACCGTGGATGATTTTCAGTGAATTTCCAATCCCCATAAATCAGGACAAAAATGTGACCAGACTTTAAAGCCAGGCAGGCCTCTGTTTGAAAATTACTTTGACCCCTCGCAAACTGTAGTACCTTATCCTAATGATCATTATTTTATCTGAAAAACTAAAATATTAACCCCGCCTATGATATCAATTTATGGGCTAAAAAGATAGCTCAGCAGTAAAGGCATTTGCTGCCAAGCCTGACAACCTGAGTTCAATTCCTGAGTCCCACATAATGGAAGGAGAGAACAGACTCTCACAGATTGTTCTCTCATTTTTATCATATACACACACACATGCACACACATATACATGCACACATACACGTGTATACACATATACACACACAAGCACATACAATACACACAATCTAAATGTAATAAAAATATCTGTGGGCATAACCTTTCATACACCCCCATTTCACAAAGGGCTAACAAGTGTAATTAGTTCTTATTTGTTTATAGGTGAATTAGTAGACAATAAACATTATTAAAATACTGATAGTAAGTCACAGGTGAGATCATACACATATACATATATACACGTTACAAAGACAGACTCATTAATAGATTAAAGAAAGGTAGATAAGTGAAAGAAGAATGATCCAGGCTTATACAGACAGAGGAGGGAGGAGAAATAAATAGGGGGCTTTCTGAGGAAGTTGGTTTCCAGACCGTGTGGAATTAAGGCCAGTATTTGATCACAGAAAAGAGGAGTGGTGTGGAAGACATTCGAGAAACAACATACTGGCTCACTAGTTAGTCTGGAATGGGCATCTGGGGTGTGGGACTGGGGCTGCTAGGAAGAGATCAAACAAGTGCAGAAGATAAATAGGGATCGGACCAGCTAAGGTCTAATAAACAAGCCGCATAAGGAGCTGGACTTTATACTGAGGGCAACAGGGAGCCACTAAGAGTTACTTTCCAGATGGGGGGTGGTGACGGGACCTGGCATGCTCATTAGAGGAAGAGCCTGCCACTTGCACAGGACAGCAGGAGAGCTATCCAATGAGGAGAGGCTAGCTGAGAAGACAGTGACTGACAGTGAGTGTTAGCAGCCTGGACTGTCAGCATCCCTGTTTGCCCCAGTTCTGTGGGAAGCCAGCACTGAGACCTGGCTCCTGATAAAGTGAATACGGCCCGAGCGCCAGTCTCTAGGAGGTACACCTCTCCCTGAACCAAGTGAGAGCCTTTTGGAAGTTGCATTAAGTCCCTGAGGCCACTGGGGTGCCATTAAACTTCTGCTTCGGCACACTGAGTGGAACGGAATCTCAGCCTGTAAATGAGTATAACTGATGTTGGCTTCGAGCTAGTGCACAGTCCTAGAAACAGCATACGTCTGGAAAGTCACTTGGGTACCATTTGGAGCAGTGAACTGTGATTTACTTGGCCCTACCCTAGTGGCCTGTATGTGCCAATATAGCTTCCATGGTCTTTTCTACGTTGTTCCAGGGAATAACTTATGGAATGAAAATATCCATTTAAAAATATATTTTCTATATCTTATTCATTTTCTTGGTGAGTGGGGATTATGGAGGTCAGTATTTATTGCCCAAAATGTGTCATTTAGCTGAAAGTAGCAAGTCATAACCTAAAAATGTACAGTTTAAATTAAAGTTACAGGTCATAACCCAAAGTATTTTTTTTCTTATTGACTGTATATAATAACTGAAGTTGAGAAAAGTGTGCTTTTATGCAGAAGAAATTTAGATTTATTTCGTAAGGAATTTTTAAGTGCTTAGTATTTTTATCTTCCCTTGTATATCACTATCATTATGAATTACTTACTCTCTGATGTACAAATATAGAAGAAATTCTACTCATGAAATTCTGTGTTTAAATAGCAAAATAAACTGGTATGATGGTGTATACTGTAACCCCAGCACTTGAGAGGCAGAAACAGGTGGATCTTTGAGTCTGAGGCCAGCCTGGTCTACATGATAAGTACCAGCCACCCAGGGCTATGTAGAGAGATCCTGTCTCAGAAAAAAAATAAATAAATAAAAATAAAGAAAAATAAAGCTGATATCCTGATAAGTCCTGTGTGGTCACGGTCTATGTTATAACTGTCCTTTTATCCCCACAGAATCACTGGTATGAACCCAATACTTATGGTTTAGTGAGCATATGGCTGTCCTATGCAAATGAACATTAACATTGACCCCTTTTCATTGAATCCTCATTGTTTGGAGTATTACTAGTGTGAAAGAGTTCATTGGCCCAGAGAGGTGCTCTGGACTTGGGAGAATGACTGTTTCTAAAATGTACAAGAGAAGAAGCCTCAAACACGAGTCTGTGTGATGAGTGCATTTGAAGCTACCTTGGGAAATATTTTCCTCTGTTAATAAAAGCAACCAATTCGTGAATCTAGCTGTCGAAGTTCATAGATGCTTAATACCTAAGAAAAGAATTTCCAATATACAAAGAGATAAGTACTTTTCTCATTTGGAAATGCCTAAAGAGGGAAAAGATAGATGCATAAATACATTGGAGAATTTTGTAAGTGTGTGCCAGGAAAAACAATAATAATGCCACCGTTCTCTGTGTATGGGGGCGGTCATTGTACTTTCTGAAATACCATCTCACGTGATGTTTAAGAACCGTCTTAAGCAGGATTTGAAGAGGAGGAATTTATTTCAGAGTAGGTAGCTGACCTTTCCAGAGTCCAGGCAGTTCTGAATTTATGCATCAAAGACTCTAATCTGGCCTGGGAGGTGGCTCTGCCCATAAGACACTTGCCTAGCAAACAGGGGTTCCCAAGTTCGGATCCCCAGAATCCACATAAAAAATCGGCAAGGTGATATGCTCTTGTAATCCCAGGGATGATGAGATTGGAGGCAAGATGGGGAGGGGGATCCTCCAGCTTGCTTGGCAACTAGACCGCCCTCCTTGGCAAAGTTCCATTCAATGATACACCCTACCTCCAACCAAAATTGGAAGGTGCCTGAGGAATGACACTTGGGGCTATCCTCTGACCTCTGTGCACGTCCACAAATCACACCCCTACAACTATGTTTTCTGATTGTTAAGCCAAAATTTAAATGTTTAGTAGCAAATAAATAATTGGAGAAGCAATCACTGTGTTAGTCACAGTGCAATCAATGAGCTCACATCGAAGACTCTTCTTGATCTGCCTGCACCATGTGGTCCTGGGGACCAAGGTCTGGTCATCAGTCTTGGCAGTAAGTACCTTTACCTGCTGAGTCACCTCTCCAGCCCAGGTTTGTACTCCTTAACATTTTAATGCTTTCTAGAGTATTTCCAGATGAAATAGTTAAAGGCAGTTTTGTTGTTTCATTAGAATATGAAAAAAAAAAAAAAACCTCGTATCAAAGACCACCCCTAACAATCTTTATTCTGCAGCAGAGAGGCTCCCTTGCAGGGCGGGGCTGCTGAAGAACGTCCTTGCTGAGCTCTCTATGTAAACTCCTTACTTTTCCCTGGAGTAAATTCTTGGCAAGGAATTTCTGTGTATTGCAGTGTATAACACATCTAAACACACACACACACACACGAGTTGTTCATTTCTGAGCTTAATCATTTTAGAAATTTAGAAATGCCTGCTAGTTAGACCATCGAAAGTCATGCTTTTGTTTGGCACAGTTCAACAGTAGTATTGTGAATGACGTAAGGGAAGAACTCCATGATGTGTGTGCACAGTGCCTACTGCTCATTGCTGAGCCATGCAGATAGCCAACAGAGACAGTGCTGCGCTCAACCACACCTGTGGCACATAAATCTTCCTCTTTAATCTTGGTAGGAAGAATTTCAAGCGCTGCCACGTATTCTCCTATGAAATAAAATAATGAGGGGCCTGCTCAAAGGCCCGTTATAATAGCCCCATAAATAAGGACATTGGGGAGCATTTTAAGTCCTTGGAAGTAGGAGCACAGCTTCTGAGCTATCAAGAACCTTAAAGTTGAGCCAGTATGATCACTTTATTTTACTGTAAGGAGGGAAAATTTACCAAGGGAAAGTAAGAAGGGACTCGTGAGAGAGGAAAGGGCTCCAGAGAAGAAAGTGCTCCAATTGTATTTTGCATATTTCATGAAAAGACTTGAAAAACAGTGTGTTTTGTAGACAAAATGGAAAACTTGTTGGCTGGTATTTCCACACAAATGCATACTTTTGATCTTAGTTTTTTTCTGAATTACACATGCACTCTGAAATTTAAACTTCTTTAATATAGTATAATTGAAATGGTTAACCATTTTTGGAATATTTAATATTCAATTTTAAATGTGAGTGCAACCTGTGTGCGCGTGTGCAACTTTCAGAGGAGACATTGGATCCCCTACAGCTGCTGTTAACTGAATTTGGGTACTCAGGAAGAGCAGCAAATTCTTAACCACTGGGCCCTTTCTCCATCCCCTAAAATGGTCGAATAAAATGCTATTCATGACCGCGGATCCCAGTGCAGAAGATGGAGCTGGCTCCACCCCTCCCTTATGGGAATGACGTTCTCCTACGTCACTGAGCACGTCACTGAGCAAGCTGTCTTTCCTCTCTGTTCCAGGTAGCAGTTTTACCACGTCATCAGGATTATATACAGGAAATAATTCACTCACCAATTCCTCTGGATTTAACAGTTCACAGCAGGTAATTTAATTAGGGAATTTAACTTCTGAAACATTTCGAAATGCACAATTTTACATAAAGGAAGAGTTGTTTGTGTTAAACCGTGAGAGCTTTCTCATGCTTTTTAATCATCTCCTTTCTGCAATCTCTGTAGCCGTCATTTATGGTGAGTCTTACGGATTGCAGATGGGTTTCATTTTGTTTGTGCTGTACATAGAATGGAAGTTCTGAAAGATTTCTACGTCCTTGCCTAAAGTTTGCTTGCAAGACTGAGCTCATGAGTGAATACGTAGTGCTTATATGACGTCACGAAAGACATATAAACACAGCATTTACGATTTGAATGTGCAGTGTGGGTAATGAGCAGCAGTGCCTTGACCCTCGACTCCCCTGTGCTTTGATTTGGTAGGACTATCCATCTTATCCCGGCTTTGGCCAGGGTCAGTATGCCCAGTATTATAACAGCTCCCCATATCCAGCGCACTACATGACAAGCAGTAATGCCAGCCCAACGACACCGTCGACCAACGCCACTTACCAACTCCAAGAACCACCTTCTGGCATCACGAGTCAGGCCGTCACGGACCCCACAGCAGGTAACCACGTGTGTTACTTCGTGTTGGCTCTATTCTTATGCTTACCTGCATTTTTCTGAGGTTGTCAATTCACGCAGTAGGTTGTACCCTTTTGGCAGATTTTCATAAATACTTAACTACTTCGGACTACACAATTGTGGCGCCACATTTATTATTGCTTATTTGTTTGAAAATGTTAATATAAGGTATGTGACTTATCAGACACATGGGAGGTTTTATTGATTTATTGAACAATATTCTCAGTTTTCATTGTATAGTATACATAGAACCTAGCCTTTAGGAATATACTTAGAAATAACTGCTTACTATTATTGATAACTAGATATGAGACTAATTTAATACTACACATGGAATATCCAAATAGATTTCAATATTTAGAATTTAATGTTTGTATAATTACATAGTGATTTGCCTGATAGCAGTACATTGCTGAAAGTTTAAAAAACTGAAATATTTCAAAAAATCTCAAAGGGGAATTGTGCAGACCAAGAAGCCGGCCCATCGTTCCCTTCCCATGACACACTGTGGATTGTGTACCAGTGTCTCTAGTGTGAGCATATCCCAGCCCATCCTTCTCCTCCCACGACACACTGTGGCTTGTATAGCAGTGTAAATGGTTGTGGACAGTTTTTATACTTCTGCCCAAGGTCTTGCCGACAAAGTGCTTCTCCAGCTGGGGATCTTAGCTCCATTGTCTTTTTTCTTTCTTTCCCTCCACTAGTTTGTTCTTCTGGGGACAAGTAACCATCCAGCATTGTATGCTTACTTTCCTCAATTAATCTTCCTGCATTTTCTCTCAAACCTCTCACCCCATTATCTTAACTTTAAAAACTGGAGCCCTTCATCTCATGCTTATGGGCCCACCTGTTGTTTTCACAAAGTAAGAGTTTTTTCCTGTTGTCTACAGAAGGAATTCAAAGAATCCCTTCATTTTGTGACAGTGACTTGCCTTTCTTCTTAGAAGGGAAAAAAGAAACTTTAATGGTGAAAATTCATAAATATTAACTGAAAGAATTGGAATAATTTATGAAATATCTGGTACGTTTTTGAGTATTTAAATTAACAAATGCATACCCTTATCAAAAATCGTCTCGGGTGTGATTTTTTTTCTGAATTATGTAGTCCATTGGGTAATGGCAATATTCTGGAATCCTGGAATCCTGGAAAACTAAAGTGTAGTTTCTCATGCTGTGATGACCCCAACCATAAAATTATTTCTGTTGCTACTCTATAACTATAATTTTGCTACTGTACAGTATATTTGCTACTGAATTATAATGTAAATATCTATATTTTATGAAGGTTTTAGGCAACCCACAGGTTGAGAACCACTGGTCTAGCATTTCACTTGGAATTATGTTGAATTTCTAGATCAGCTTGGTACAAACTAGTATCCTGACTATACTGAGTTTTTCTATCCATGGGCCTGGAATATCTTGGGTTTCTTTCATCTGAATGTTGTACTTTTCTTCATGCTGTTCTTGTAAATGTCTTGTCTCTCTCCTCCCCTTTTCCTGCTACTGTTCCCCTGCTGATCTAAATGATGGTGTACAAGAGAGTGATAGTGTAATTTCTATGACTTTTCATGTCTTAACCCTGTTGTGATCATTTATTTCAGAAGTTTATCTTTTCCCTCTTTAGGGGGCATTCTTCAGCATTGAGTAGGGGGACAGCTGTCATCTGTGAACAAAGGGTTTCTTTCTTCCACCGTAACCTAGGTAGTTCTGGGCTTGCTCTTTATTAGCTGGGCTTTCCAGTGGAGTGTTGAATAGAGGTGAGAAAGGAGTTGACTTTTTCCTGTTCTTTGTGCAGCAAGAAAGCATCTAGATTCTCACTCATTGGGTGGGAGATTAATTGTATCATTCAAAAATATATCTGTATTAATTCTTTAATATTTAATATATAACCCCAGCTAACTCCTTCCACAACTCCAACCATAGTTACTTCCACCTTTCCCTGCCCCAACTATGTGTCTTCTTTGTTCTGTTTAAAAATAACCCAGCAGCTCCAGTCTGTGCTGTTCGTGCACTCCTGTCCATGAGGGTGTCCAATAGAACGTGGGCACCGTCATTGTCTTCAGATGGCCTTTAGCAGGAGCAGAGCCTTCCCTTTGATCCTACTTTGTCATGAGTGGGGCTATTGGGTTTGGTCAAGCGCTTTGTCCACACGTGTTGAAATGTTTGTAACTTTTCTTCTTTAACATACTGATTTGATGGATTGCAGTTCTTTCATTTTCCAAAGCTGAACCAACCTTACATACCTATGCTATTCCCACTTGGTCATATTGTATAATTATTTATATATGTTCTTGGACTCAATTGATGATACTTTCTTGAGAATCTTCACATGTATATTTGTGAGAAATCCTTGTCTATAGTGTTCATATCCTGTGATGTCTGCATCTGGTTTTACTATTAGCATAATGCTAGCCTTATTGCCTAAACTGGGAAGCATTCCCTTTGTGTGTGTTTTCTAGGTGACGATAGAGAATTCAAATAGTTTGTTCATTAAATATTTGATAAAATTTACTAGTGAACTCATCTGGGTCTAGTGGTTTCTCTTTGGATCTGTAATTAATTCAGATAAGTAGATCTGTTTACGTTATCTCCTTCACAGGAATTTCAGCAGGCTGTTTCTCTCAAGGAATTGATCCATGTCACCTAGTCTACCTAATCTATGAGCATAATATTGGTCATTAAAGATGGGTTTTGTTTTGTTTGTTTTTTTGAGACATTTAGCTCTGGCTGACTCCAAACTCTTGACCCTTGCCTCAGCCTCAAGGGCGGTAACTATAGACATAAGTGTTCCTGACTCATGATAATTTTATTGTTACTTTAACAGTTTTAAATATCTAGTGATGATTCTCTTCCATTTGTGGTATTAGCAGTCTGTACATTTTCCATTTTCATCAGGATTAGTGAGGTTATGTCGCCAAATTGTTAACTGTCCTTATTTTAGGAAAGGAGAGGCTCTTTGTTTCTTTTCTTCCCTTCACGTTTTTAATTTTATAGACTTTATTTTAATTTTGTTACTTCCTTATTTTTTTAATGGACTTTTGATTTGATGGGTGATTGGGTGACTGATCTCAGGTCTTCTTTCACTGTTAGTTAGGTTTCCATGTCATTACTGGTTTTGGGTACACCACAAAATGTCACAGGTTCTTTTTTTTTGTTAATTTACTACAAAATATGTTTACATAATATTCATTGCCATTGAAACCCTTTCTTTCAGTGAATTTATAGGAAAGGAAAATCTGAGAACTTTGATGGTGTACAATATTTTCACCAGCTACAATCATTTGATTATTCCTCTTTTATCAATTAAATGGCTCTCTAGCATTTGAGAAAGAATGTTGCTCCGATAAAGGAGGGTATTCATAAAAATTATAATTCCACTCTATTAAAAAATTGGAGCAAAATCAGCTGTGTAGTTTCCTGTGAGATCCCAGACACAAGCAGTGTCAGATCAAGTCACGGTTTTTGTTAGCTTTAAAATGATGAACTGCATTTGCTTTCAGTTTCTTCCTTAAAAGACTGTTTTAGTAACTCAATTTTTTTTCTTCAGTGTTTAAAATGTAGAAAGATGGGAAAGGAAATTTTGGTGTGTTTCATCTTTTGCTAATAGGCAACTTAACATACTGTCTCTTAGGCTCTGGGGTATAAATTGTATAATCTTGTACTAAACCCTCAAATTAATATAACCAAATGTGTGTTTTCAAAAGGATGTGTAAAGAATTTAGTGACTTGAAAGTATTATTACAAAGGAACTTTTAAAATAAACCGTCTTTTCTCAAAGAAGAAACTAAGTGATTCTTTAATATATATTAAATATAATACATATTTATAATATATAATATATATTTTACCACATGAAACATGCACACAAGCTCAATACGGATGTTCACTCGAAGCACAGCTACTATTTCTTGTTAAGTAATTTGCTTTGAAAATGTACTTCTTGTCCCAAATCTCTCAGAACAGTTCCTACTAATTATGGCAACTATCATTTTCATAATAATACATAATCAAATATACTCAAATATAACTCTGGAGTTTAGAGTTTTAAGTTCGTTATTACACACCAAGGCCATGAGGTCCATTCTATTTGTCCACTTCTTACAGGTTTGCCTACAGTTTGGGATGAGTTGACCAGGAGTCAGAAGGTGTTAGAGGGTCAGTTTTAGTGCAATGGATCCCAAAGGCACATAGCTGTTTAATGTCCAGTAAACGTCAGGAAGCTAAGAATGTTGTGGCTGAATTCTTAGGAAAGAAATCTTTGCTTACGAGTCTTGTAATTTTTCTTTTCTTTTTTTACTGCTATAAAGCAAATCAGAGTGACAGAAAAGGGTGTCTGGTGGGAAACACCTTTGCAGTTGATGGGAAATAAAAGCCAATTGTTTATTTATTAGGAGAGAATTTTCCTATGAATGCCATAGACATGTAAATTTTTTTCAAAAAGAATGGGTTGAACTCTCCCTTTAGGGCTCACTGACCGCATGCAGACGACTTGGTAGCTAAGGTGATGTGCAGGAGCCTTGCCAATATTGAATTTCAAGTGACAGAGGAAAAATCAGTGTAAGAGGGAATTCAATATGCATGGGAAACCATTTGTTCCCTCTGCCTCTTTGATCCCTGCCAAAGCACAAGAAAGTGGAGCAAAGGACTTGAAAAACGGGACAGAGCCGGTGCAAAGCCCAGGACTCTGTGCTCTTGCAGGAACTCGGTGTGACAGAATGGAAAACTAAACTGCTAGACGTCTCCCCATAAACGCAGGAGATGCATGTCTGGGATCTAGGACTGCACATGCCTGGGATTGCTCACTGCAGAAATGATGCTAAGGTTTGCAATAGCATGCAGCCTGCTCCCTGCATGCTGGCCGTGGTCTGTAGCATGCACCCTGATCCCTGCATGCTGGCCATGCCCTGAATGGTTGGGAAATCTGCAGGCCATATTTGCTCATTTTCACAGATGCCTGTAGACGTTGAAGAACTTTGCAATTTGTTCAGCTTAAGAATAAACCATTTCAGTGAAATAATCTCCACTAACTTTTTTGGAAACATTTGTCAGCAAAATAAATGTTTGTATCTAAAATAGCCAGGCTATTAAGATGTGAGAAGGGAAAACAGATGTTTGTTCGGGGCTGTTGGATTTGTGTGTCTTGATGGCATTTGTTTTCTTCCTTTCTGTTTCCTTGGAGGACATGCAGCGGTACCCTAACGGGACTATAAACTACGTAGAAGTAAAGTCCATTTTATGTTTTATGATGTTAAAATACAGTACAAATGAATTTTATCATTTGGAAAAATTTCACAAATTTTCTAATTAAATGTGGACGGGAGGTGGCCAGCGACCACCTGTATTAGGTGTGCAGTGTAAGAAGTGCAGATTCAGACTTAGAGAAATTATTCATTCCATGACTCACTTTGATTTGCCTAAGGTTTTTGATGAGTTCACCAAGGGTCATGACAGCTTACTGAGCCACTTTAGGACACTGGAGTCTTCAGCGTATTTATGTGGAATATATGTCTTATACATCAGTAATCAAAATCAAATCATACACATGTTATTAATCTAATTAAGTTAGCCACCCAAAACACTCGTTATTTAGCTTCCTCCACAATGGATTCTTTATTTGGAATATCATAAAATGCTAAGCATCCTGTTGGACCAACACACATCCATGTATAGTAGGGATGGTTGGTCAGAGGACATATGGCTATTAGTGTCCAACATCCTTCTGTTTCATTGAACTAGAATCAGAGAGTTTGAGAGTGGATTTGTTTGTTTGGTTTTTGAAGGGCTCACAGTCAAACCAAGGACTTCTCCCGTGCTAAGCAAATGTTCTACTGTCAAATTAACCCTCATCCCAGTAAGTGAGTTTTGGATTAAGTGTTAAAGGTATGATTGGTAGGTTGATATCTAAACTTGTAAGCTCAGTTTGGTGAGTATTTTTTATTACTGAGCAGTAATGACGCATTAACATAGTACAAAATAAGAAAGGGACAACAGTGTTCACAGAGTAGAGTGAGTCTCCCCTTATTGTCTGTGACCAGGCCCTAGGTTGCTCTTGCCTAATAAGGATGGTCTTTAGCTACGACCCTTCCACATTCAATTTCTTTCTTTTTTCCCTGAACATATTAACTTAATTAATTATCACCCAGCTACCCAGAAATCTGTACAGTGTGGTCGCGTACCCATGTTTCACAGATGAGAAAGCTAAGACGAAGTCAGCGTCAGAACATGCACCAGCTCTAGACCCTTGGCTTCAAGCGTGGGCTCCTAAGCAGGAAAGGGTGCTGCTGCAGAGAGCAGCTGGGCCTGAGCACTCGCATGGACAGAAAAGTGAAAATGTACATGAAAAGCCCTAAGAGGTTGCAGCTGTGTTCCAGTTTCTTAAGTCATTAATGACACTCAACAGAGACATCTACAATGGGGTATTCTGTTAAATAGATGAAGTTTGAATGAGCACCGACCCCCACAGAATAAGGCAGGCTTTAAGTTTCTGTGTATTTTAGAGTCTCAGAGTTCTAAGAGTGGTGTGCAGATCACTGGAGGCTTCTTCCACGCTCTCAAGTGTGTACCTCTCCCTAATTCGTATGCTACCCGCCATGTTTTGCTTGGGGAACAATTTGTCATTTCTCTGTCATTTTCTTCCTTTTTCCTCCATCCCCAAGAGGCCCATTCTCTGATTTGCCCGACTGCATTTTTACTTTTTAAAATTCTCCAGGTCAGAAAAGCACTGAATGCAGGTATAGCATAGAATAGAATTGTACCAAGTAAAATGAAAGCCATTCATTTAAGAATGAAAGTGGAAATCTTAGCATCCTAAATCACTTTCTAACATTTTTAATGATGTCTTCTGAAACTTTCTCAAGTATCTTCTTCTAAAATTAAAGTCAAGTTTCTTTAGGACCTTTATAGAAATGTTTCTGCTTCTCAGTTCATACCGCTGCTGCTATTCAGGGGCACAATTTTCTACTCTCTCATATTGTGTGTGTAGTTCTTCACCTGGTTCACTTTGTGATCGTAGCTTGATCTAGAAATCATATCTGCCATTGTTTCATAAGAAAAAAAGATTCTGAATTTCAGACTGATTGAAAACTCCCTAGAATACGGTTATATTGTAAATCAGCCACCCTCTTGTCATCTATGAACCCACGTATTTCACCTGAAGTAGATGGGCAGCTATTAGCTATAAACTTGGGACTGCCTTTATAAAGAAATGCCTTTGTTGAAGGTCATCCATCACCTTGTTGAATACAGAAAAGGAATCTAGAAAGATTCAATTTTCCAAGTTTTCAGCCTGTTCTCAGGGGAGTCTCCTGACACGTGCTCAAGTTGCTTCCTCGGGAGGCAGAGTGACATGGTGTGACCTTTCCCACACAGCTCAACCTTCTTGAAAAATCCTGAGGTAGAACAAGTTAGGGACATGGCTTTTAAGGTCTTATGACGGAGATCTTTCTACTTTTCAGGTTTCCTTCTCGCCCTCTGGCATGTCGATGCTTCTGAGAATGAATATAATATCCCTTGCTTTCCTTACTGTAACTACCTGAGTACCACTGTTTCTACCTACCCAGCACCTCAACCAGGGAATATCTCTGAATGCCTCTTGGGCACCAGTCTCCCTTGGCGTTCAATGTAGAGAAACTGAGATGGTAGACCAGGACTTGGAGTTGGTCTAGCTGTCCTTGGGTTTGAATTCTGATTCTGTCATTTCCTCTTGACAAGCAATGAGCAGTAGATCTCTTTGAGTCAAGACTAGTATAGTTTAAGCATCCCTTACCTGAAATTATAGAAGCCAGGAGTATTACAGACTTGACTTTTCAAAATGTTAAAAGAGCTGCAATTACATAATGAGAAATCATGGCGGTAGAACATGTCTAAGTTGGTTTAATACATTCTTTGTATACAGAGTCTGCAAGTGGTATTAAATAATGCTTTGCTGTGCCTGAAATCCATTACATGAGGTATAGGTGGTATTTTCCTTTTGAGGATCATGTTAAAAGTTAAAATATCTTAGATATTTGAAACATTTTTAATCTTTTGAATTAAAGTTCTCAACTTGGGTGTTTTTGTTTGTGATGAAAGGTGACTGCACAGATTAAATGGACTGACTATCAAAGTATCTGGCCTGTTCTAGACCCCCAGGTATTCCCTTTCATTCATATATCCCATGGGGATTTGTAAATGCTTGTGTGAGAGACACCATGATCAGTGCTGGGACTAAAGATGTGAGAAAAAAAAAAAGAGATTCTGAACTCAGGGCACCAGTAGGCTCTCCTTGCTTGAAGTTCATTATTACTGCGCATTGTGCTCTGCGGTTGTGTCAAGGAAAGCCACAAAATGTTACTTCCCTGTTGCCTACACATAGAGTGACAGTGGGGACTTGAGTCAGCATCTGAGTGGTGTGAGGAGAATGACGGGCATTTTGAACTTGTCCACCAAGCATTAGGTAGTAAGTAAGGAACATGCTACAGAGAAGATGATCCTTTGTTTCGCCACTGGGGTGTGACGGGGCATTCATTTACCTAGAAGCCCTCAGCTAGTGCCTGTGTGAAGAAGGCATCATGGCCACAGAATACAAACAGAGAAGTCAAAACAGTCCTCCGCAACTCATTCAGCCAGCATTGGTTGATCCAGGAGTGCTGGTTTACTATGTAATACCAGTCAAGAAGTTGACATGCCTTTAGTTGATTTCAGACAAGATCCTATGTGAAGATGCTGCTTCTAACAACCCATCTTATCAAGGCTGCTTAAGTCTTCTATCTTCTCATTTTGTGTGGGGGTGGCAGTGCATGCATGCATGTGGGGGTGGCAGCGCATGCATGCATGTGGAGGTGGCATCATGCATGCGTGAGGGGTATAGTGTGAATGTATGCATGAGTACATGTGTGGAGACTAGAGGAAGACATTGAGTGTTCTGTTCTATACCATCCGTTTTGTTCCCTTGAACGGTGCCTGCCACAGTCAACCTGGAGCTAGACTCGTGCCCACTGGTCCTCATGTCCTCCCCTCCCGCAGCCATGAGTGCCAAGCTTCTTATAAGGATGCTAGGATCTGAAATCAGGTCCTTATGCTTAGACAGTAAACACTCTTGCCACTGATCCAGCTCTCCAGTTCCAAGGCTTATGTTGTTTGATAAGGTAATATTCACTGAGAATGCAAAAACCGAAAAATATTCAATGGAATCAAGGCATTATTGAAGTCATTTCTTTCTTTTACTTGCTTATTTCTTCCTTCCTATTTGCCAGGATCTGATAAAAGAGGGCGAAAGGGTGAGGGCTCCATGTGTACATTTTCCTGGGAACACTGCCATAGGTAATTGTAATTGGTGATGGCCTCTTCCTCTTGTGTCCCTGTGAATCCCAAGTGCCTTTTGAGGAATATCACAGGCTCTCTTAGGCCTCTGGCCTTCTTCCTGGGCCCCTTCCTGGCAGTACCTGTGATTTTCCTAAGAGACTATAATTTCTCTCTCAGCATGGCTAACTTATGTCTTACGCAACCCAGAAACCAGTAACTACATTGAAAGTAACTATTTAGAGCCAGTGAATCAACTCAGTGGATAAAGGTACCTGTTGCCAAGCTGAGTTCAATACCTAAGACCCACATTGTGGAAAGAGAAAACTAACTCCTTCAAGTTGGTCTCTGGCCTCCCTTGTGTCTCTGTCCAGTATTGATCACAAACCCTGGGGCATAGAAACTTGTGTGCGCCATATCCCTTGTTATCCTTTCCTGAAAAGGGGACAAGGGTGGAGACAGCGCTGTCAGTAAAGGGCTTGGCATCCAAGTATGGGGATCTTCCAGACGACAAGTAAGAAGCTGAATGTGGTGATGAATGCATGCATCCCAGCACTCAGGCATTAGCTCCGGGGAAGGAGGGGGAGGAGCAGGGTGATGAGCAAGCAATCCAGGCACTCAGGTGCTAGCTCCAGGGTGTGGGAACAGGGAGATGCCTGAGGTTCTTTCCAGGTGGAAAGCTCTGGGGACTAAAGCCCAAGCTTGACCTCGGACTCTCTTACACAAACGCACTCATGTGAAAACACACGCGTGAGCTTAGATTTAGTAGGTAGGGTGTTCTCAGCCTTTCTTGGAAAAGCAGGGTGTAAATCATTCTGAAAATAAAATGAAAACCTGTAAATGTTTTACTCAACAGTCACTGCCTTCTCTGGAATTGGTACTGAATTTGAGTACCAAGTTACCGCTGAGGGACCGGAGAATGTCACCTCTTTGGATACTATGCATGCAGACCACTTTGAGCATTGCTATATGTTAGTCAGCTTGTTGTCATGGTAACAGGCTACCTGAGGGGGAAAAATCGGAGTATGAAGAGAAAGATTGATTTGGACCCACAGTTTCAGTCATTGTTGTCTTTGATGTGTTGGCTTCATTGCTTTGGGTCTGTTCAGAGGTGGCGTGTCATGGGTGGGATGTATGGCAGAGAGAAACACCCTCTCAGGAAGTAAAGGAAGGAGAATAGGGATGCACTCCCATAGTCTGCTTTGAGGGCAAGTTCAAGTGACCCATCCCTGGACGGTTTCAGCTATGCTGCAGATGTGACTCGGTGTAGAGCATTTACCTAACTTGCATTAGGCCCTGGAGTTGCTCCCCAGCACTGCAAAGTAAGAGAAAGTGATACAGTTTTCACTACTTCCCAGTAGCGCTACTCTAGGGACTTCAGCAAATGGGATTCAGAAGACACTCAGTATTCGAACCACAGCATTATGTAGCTGGAGCCTTCTAAGAGCAGATGCTCTTCCATCTTTTCACCTTACAGTCAGAGCCCCAAACCTCCTTAATTCAAATACTTAATTTTTTAAAGTGTGTTGTCTATGGCAGAATAGTAAAAATGGAAGGATTTCCAATATATTTGCTTTATGTGTTACCCCACACTACCCCTCCTCCCTCAGTTCGCTGTGAGGACTGCGGGACGTGCATGGGCTGCTTTCTCTCCCAGCCTCCTTTAGGGTTTTCCCTACAGCACCCATTCCATAAGTTGTTTATATAACGATCTCCCTGGATTCAGCTTCTGAGATTGATAACTGTTAATAAAAGGCTGCATTTCCCATGAGATATATTTAGTTGTGCTATTACGTTGCATTGTTCTGTTCCCTAGCCATAGAGAACATAGAAAGCACCATTTCCTCTATGGAGAAATTTGAGGATTTGAATGAAGATGTACTGCAAGGGGGCTGAGGGTGCAGCTCAGAGATAGAACACTAGCCTTGAATATGTGAGCTCTTAAGTTTAACTCTTAGTACCCTCCTCACCAAATAAAAAGGACACACACACATATATGTGTGTGTTTGTGTGTGTGTGTGTATACATACATATGAAGAAGTTATGCTGCAAGATCTCATGAGATAAAGCTCTCTTTACTTTGAATATTCAGTTGGGTGTTGTGGAGATGAAGAACCTAAGGGGTCATTCCCTGACCTTAGAAAGCATTTTATCAATACAGAAGACAGCCATGTATCTGATGAACCCAAAAGAAGTTGAAACATTAGAATGCAGCTCTAGAGAGAGCCATGGTTGTAAAGAGCCCCGGAACAGAGATTTTGAGTATTTGGAGGGAAAACAACAGAGGAGATGAAGCTTGTTCTCAGCATTGAATGATGTCTGAATGGGAGATAGACAAAAGGTAGAGAGGGGATGTAGGTTTCAGAGTATCACAATAGAGCATTTATAAGTGGACTCCAGGACAGGGCATTTGGGTCATCAGCACTTGCTTGCATTTGAGTTTCATTAAAGAGCGAAAGTAGTTTGAACTAAGAGATCATATAAGATCGTCTTTACAAACAACATATCTGAGCCCAAATTGATGGCTTTGAATAGTTAGCATGACAACAACACTAATGTGCTTGAGCAGAATGCTTTCTTCTCTGCATCAGCTAGGTGACATCTTCACAATAGTATGGTCTCCGAGGGAGCTGAGGAATAGACAACCTCCGGATAGTCATATAAATACAAGTGAGCAAGCCTACTCTGAAATTTATATAGACTGGGACATCTATTTTGTAGGCTATGTTGTACACTATAAAAGAACTTGAACTAATCAGTTGTCCATGTTCTGCCCTGGGTTTGTGCCCTGGCTGTGGCTCATGCTGGCTGGCACCTTTACCTTTTCCTAACCGGAATCTATGAGGATACTAACTTACCCCTGACCAGTCTGGAGTGGAAGAAATCCTGAAGGCCAGAGAGAGTCCTGTTTCCTCCATGCCTCCAGTTCTAACTCCAGCACAACCTCAAGATTTTCATCTAGCACTGGACTGTTGGAATCTGCCGAAGCAAGAGGGTGGAATGAACCTAATGTGTTTGATATCTCCTGTCAGATCCTCCTCAAATAGAATGAAGATACATCAAGTAGAGTTTACCTGGGACATACTTCTCAAGAAAAGGGTTAAATAGATCTTGTGAATGGGTGTGTGTGGGGGGAGGAGTTATCAATGATCAGGTGTACTCTGTGTGAACTATAAAATGTTTCCCTACCAAGTTGTTAAAATAATGTGTTTTGGATCTGAACCATTTCCAGGCATAATTCTGGACGTGAGAGACTTGGCAGTATACAAAATAGAGTAGAGGCTCGCAGGAGCATATTTTGGCGCAGGAAGCAGGAGTTTACAATGAGCTGTAGTTATAAGGGCAGGAAAGCTATCTGGGAAGACTCCTGGCAAGGTGACTTCTGCCAAGCTGGAGAAGGAGGAGTCACCTCAGGAACTGTGGAAGAGTGTTCTGGGGAAAGGGAACAGCATGGATCAAGGCCTGGAAGGAAGACTGCATTTGTGAATTCCAAAAGTGCATGGAAGGCCAGGGTGAAGGCGGAGAGGAGTAGGGGTGAGGATAGGGAGGTGGAGGGTTTGTTATAGAGAAGTAGGGGTGAGGATAGGGAGGTGGAGGGTTTGTTATAGAGAAGTAGGGGTGAGGATAGGGAGGTGGAGAGTTCGTTATTGAGAAGTAGGGGTGAGGATAAGAAGATAGAGCGTTCGTTATAGAGTAATAGGGGTGAGGATAGGGGGGTGCAGGGTTCATTAAAGTGGGTTTTGCAGGAGAAGCATTTGGGAGAAGTTGTCATCTTCACAGGTGAGCACAGATGGAGACATGGACTAATCTGAAGAGTGAGAAGGGAAACCCATCAGCAATATGTGAAAGTCCTTAGTGCCAAAGCATAAGTTAGTTGTTCCCTTGAGTCAGAATGCTAAGTAGGAGGATAGAGGAGACGCAGTGAACTGGGTAGTGCCAGGCGCTGTGGTCCATTGTCAGCACAAAGGTGACACTAACCACCATCTAGAAAAAACAGATGAGGATTTCTCTTAGTGGGAAAGCATATTTTTGGCATACACGAGGCTCTGAGTTCAGTCCCCAGGAAGCACTCCCAGACACAAGAACGACACGGGAAACCGTTTCTTTCCATTCCCCGAATTCCAAGAGCTGCAGTTAGGACAGCTGCTTTACACTTGGCTTTCCAATATCCTTTTTACAAAAGAATTTTATATTAGGGCCCTTTCAAAGAAGTATTTCAACATTGTTCCACTTTCATTAATTGGAAAAAGGAGGGGACCTAGTGAAATGGGTGTATATGCATTTGTGCTCTATGTGAGCATCTGGCTCTGTGGTACTGAGTCACAAGAGAATTCAAGTATGGACTGTAGGCCACTGCTAACATTTTTTAAGAGTGGGGGTCTTAAAAGTGATGGAAGCGTTGGGTTTCGATTTTGGCTGCTCTGGCCATAGAGCACGAATCCAGATAGCTGTCCCCCTCACACACCTTATAGGAGAGTTTGACTCTTTCATGTAATGTCTAGAGAGGGGTGTCTGTCAGATTCAACAGTGAAAGGTCTTTGGAAGTCAGAGAAAAGCTCTTAGTGTGAGAAGCCCTATAGGTTCTTTCCCCAGCTGTCTCTTCACCCAGGCTTTCTACTTTCCTAACAGAGCGAACAGGACACTTGTCCTGGAATTTTTCTTTTCTCAGCAACAATTCACTCATGACCTGGGTGCACTGGTATGCCCCATCTGTGCTTGTGCCCAAGACACGGTTGATGACAAACAATGGGGTAAGGCTCGAGAATAGTGTGTATCCATATTGAACCAGAGGCACTATGCATGGAGTGAGTGTGGACCTGGCTACTCTTGGAGACACGAGAACAGAAACTCACTTGAAAGCTGGCTGTCTGGAGCCTTTCCCTGCCCCATTGGTGTTGGTGATCTTCTCCATTAACTGCCGTGATGGAGACGGTGAGAGCAGCTGTTAAAGGCAGGAAGTGTTGAGGAAGCGGAGATGTCTGCCTTCTGACTCTTTAAAGGAAGACTTTACTAACCCCTGTTTAAAACATTAAGAAAAGAGGGTGGGGGAAAGAATGAATATCAAAATTAAATTTAGTGGAAAAATTGGTTCTTGCTGTAATTTGGATGAACTGTCTCTTAGAGGGCCACATACTGGAGACTTGGTTTGGTTGTCGGTCGGGGAAAGAGTCTAGTGGAAGACAGCTGGGACACTGGGGATGTCTTCTTGATGGGGATCGTAGTCTCTGGTCCTAAACTCTTTCTTCTCTGTGTCCCAGTCACCTTTAGGTAAATAGGTCTCTACCGTCACATGGTTCTAGCACACAGACTGCCACAAGTATAAAACAACAGGACCAAGGCTTGTGGGTGGAAACACCTTATGAGTCAAATTAACCTTCTCCTTTACCAAGTTGATTGCATTAGAGATTTTGTTCTAGTGCCATGGAAATAACTGGTAGTGTCCATGCCTGACGGTGGCCCATATTTGGCTGTCCCAGGGGCTAATTTTATGATTATTGAGAAAATTTTCTGGATAATTTTTGTCTTTGGTAAGTTTTGCTGGCCCATCCCTGAAATCAGATGCAATACTATTACGGTAATTTAATTGAACTCTCTCCACAGAACAATGTTAAATTTAAGCAGAAACGTGTCCAAAAACCTAATATGATTCTTCTGTTCAGTTTCATCTTCATCTCTGTGGGAAGAACCTACCGATCTATGATGTGTTTTCCTATAAATTAGAGTTCACAGCTCCGGCCTTCTTTCTTTTGGTCTTCCTCATGAACTTGGTTATCATCTGTTTAGATGGTGTTTTTGCATGTAGTTAAGTTGATTTTGAGAGTCTTGAAGTTCAAGATTACCTCTGTGTCAATTGCTTTCTAGAACCTACTTCATTTTCAATGATATGATAATTTTCAAGGCGTGGTTTAGGAAAGTGGTATATTAAGTTCTTGTAATCTAAGCCCCATGTTAGCTACAACACAATTACCAATAACCATGCCCCGTGTTCCCTGATTTCAGAAAGTCTTCCTAAGGATTTTACATAAAATTCTTCACTTCATCCCGTGTCTCATCTTAGCAAACAGATTTAGGGTCTGGCAGAGATCACAGGACTGTGGACACACAATGACAGCCCAGTGTCATTGTACCTTCTCAAGAGCTTCCTTAAGTCGTCACTGTGTTCTGCTTAGCAAGTAACCTTTTACTTCGCTCAGACCAGAAATGAGCAAGAATGAGGGGCTTCCATCCTCCCTGAATACAGAAGCCTTCGGGAGCCCACAGTTCCACTTTTACAGCAACTATTGGCATATCCAGTCCCCAGGGTGTCAAGTTAGAGCAGAGATCCCCTGCTTTTGTAGAATTAATATGAACACTTATCCCTAAATCGCCAGGGAGCCAGCCAGGCCTTCCCACTGGGCAGCAAGATACCATATAAGAGTAGACCTCCGTGAAGGAAGCCATCCTTTAAGGAAATCTCAGACCTGGAAGAATGTCTTCAAATATGAAAAGGAGTGTTGTGTTAATCAATAAAAGGATGTTTGTGAAGTGGGTTTGTACAGTTCATGGAAGAAAAGAATTCTTAAACAAATATTTACAAATGCTTCCAAGATATGCAAATTAAAAATGTATCTTAATTGGGCATGGTGCCCAAATAGTAATGCCTTCTTTAAAAAAAGGAAGCCTGTGTGCATGAATAGGATTATGATAAAACTAACTTGATTTAAATTTATATAAGCCTTTTGAAAATGATTTGGCACTGTGTATAAGCAACAGATGGCAAGTTGAGGAAGGCATGAGGTATTTGGCCAGAATGTAGCAGGAAATAAACTGGAAGGCTGCACGCTCCCCAGGAGACTCTTTTATTTGTATGCTGACTACACTCTTCCAAGGCAGACCAAGAGCCTACTGTTAGGAAAGTTTGGCCACTGTGCATCCAAAGATAAGGGAACTTTAAAACTCAACAATCCAGGCTGTGTCCTCAGTTTGGTAAGGCAGGAGACTAAGATTTGGAAAAACTGGAAATCACATCCCTAAAGTTCAAGTAGAAATTACTGGCCAGACTGGACTCTTCTAAGTTCTAGGCCTCCTGTTTTTCTTTCTAATGTTGAAGAATTAATGGAAAGTTTCAGCAGTACTGGCAAATGTAGAATTCTAATGGTCCTATATTACTTTTTGATATTATCATGACATAGGTGAGCATTAGCTTTCAAATAAGCTCTTAAAATAGATGAGCCCCTTCCTTCATGTGATTTGACTACCTGGTAGAAATAGTGGCGTAACCTGCATCATCATAGTAAAGAAAGGGCTAAACTTGAAACTCACCCATTCATATATATATGATATTATATATATATATAATATATTTAATATAATTTTATATTTTAACAAGGACTTCCAGTGTGCTACACTGGAAGTCCTTGTTAAAATCAGTGGGTCCCAAAACCAAAAAAAAAAAAAAAAGAGAGAGAGAGAGAGAGAGAGAGACAGGAATGTGGAAGAGAGATCTATCGGGAGTGGGGGATTACTTGGGTAGGAGAGAAGTAAGAAAAGAGAAGGAGTGGAAATAAACATAGCATACTACATATACATGGAATTGCTAAAGGCAATTTTAATCAAGAAATTTAAGATGAGTTGGTGAAGACTGTGGAAGACAGGTGAGGTAAGACCGCAGAGCTCGGAACGGAGTGTGGAGCTACCAGTGACGGTAGGATTCTTGACTCCGGTTTAATTTTCTACCATCTCAAGTCTATATTATTACCACATTTACTCAATATCTCTTACTCTAAGTTTGCTTTACTGTGGGCTACAGTTTTTATCTTCTTGGCTCTTAGCTGGTCCAAGCTTCTTGAGCACCGTCCTCCTCACAAGCTCCTCCCTTTCTGGTCCCCTCATTTCTCTTTTCACCACCCCACCACCGGTCTTCACCCATCTTTTCCACATGTGCCGCATTTCTTTACATTCCTTTCTTTAAGTTGGCGTCAATTTTTGAGCCTAAACGCTGTTTACACTTCTCTCCTGAACTCTAGTAGCCTTACTGGACATTATATGGATGCCTGCAGTCTCTCCAAACTTGTTATTTCCAGAGAGACCCTTAAGGGTTTCCCTCTTCGCTGCCATCCCTTCTTCCTCAATCGAATTTCATCCTCAGTATTCTCGTTTACACAGCTGGCAAATCACAAGCATGAGTGTCATCCTTAACTTTTTCTGCATCCACTTAGTTACTGATTGCGCCTTCTGATGGTGACTCAGATCGGCCACTGCCCTCATGGCACCACCTGTGTCCAGACCACACGCTCCTCCCTCTTGTGAACTACTGAATTACCTGTTCTTTCATTGTCTCCTGCTCTTGGGTTTAACTTGTCTTCAGCATCCTGCCATCCAAGAGCAAAAGCTTCCCCTTGTTGGTGGAATTCTTCCCTTGTTACCCAGCTTTTTTGTTAAGCCCTCTGTAGACCCAGATCATACTGGGTTTGTTTGTTTTATTTATTTTTCTGTTCTTAACCCTGCAATGCTGCTTCCTGGAGCTCATTTCCGTTATTTCCTTACTGGTACCTCTGTCCTGATCAGAGTTAAGTGGCTGTCCTTCATAGCCTTTGGAATTCTACCTTTCCTGAGCCATAACCTTTCCCTTTGATTTTATCCCCTTGTGTGTGCTTAGGAGTCAATGAATTTTCTGCCCTTAAAAGCAGAGTATTGGTCAGTGCAACTGTGCATTGTGGTTCCTTACCGCTGCAGCTAGGCCTGCAGACCCCAAGTGGAACCAGTGTTTCTTAAAGGAAGTGAGCATTCTTTGGAATATTTTCACACCCACATCTCAGTGTGGGTCAAAGCCAAACAATTGGAGAGGGTTTAGAGAAACATGAGCAGTGGGTGGATTAGAAGATTAAATTAGCTGAGTTGTTTTGCACAAGTCAGAGTAAGAAGACGTTAGAATCAGTAAAGCTGGTTTACAGTTAGAAGCATTTAATTCCACCCCAGAGAACACAAAGGAAGAGATTTTTATAAAATTAACTTGCATCAGTTTTAATGTCATCCTCCCTCCTAATAAAGAAAGGTTTCTGTGTTGTGAAAATATCTATTTTAATATTTGAGGATGTCATATTGTTAGTCTTTTAAAATAATTTTTTCTCTACCAGGAAACAACTTTACATAATTCTTTCTTGTTTTACTCAATGAGCTCAATAAACTATATTTAACTAGAGTTTATTTCTAAAAATGATGGTACTAGTTTTTGAATTTCAATCTGTATTTTAAAGACAAATATATACTAAAAAGATAAAGTAGGGGACAGTAACAAAATCTATGGTGATAAAACATGTTAGATATTTTGTAGACAAAATAAAACAATCTGGAAATTCATACAGAGGTCACCATTTGACATGATACTCTCTAGATAGCTTTAACTCTTCTCAGATATGCTCTTTCCAAAGCTGGGGAAAGCTCCCAGCTTGTGGTAGATCTTACAGTGAAGGACTTAGATAGCAGAGTGCATCTGAGACCAAATCTCCAAAATGAATGCACCATGTTGAAGCCATGGCAGAGAGGGCCAAGTGTCGGATTCTAGGTGAGGGCCACGCAGACGCCACACATTGTGTAATGGTTCTTAAAATGCAAGGATAAGACATTTTTTTCAAAAGTACAATTTTGAACCAGTTTGACCACTGAAAATATCGTCATTTGAAGCCCATTATTCTCTATAAAATACAGAAAAGAAGTGTTTGCTTAGAATGCCTTAAAGAGAGGGTACAGATGCCTTGCCAGTCTACCCTTACAATAAAAGAATGAATGTTAAGGTTGACTTAGAGGATAATTGAGTACATATTAACTATATGTATATGTATGTATACATTTATACATGCGATTGTTCTTCCTCCTTCCTCATTGTCCCTGTCCTGACAGTGAGTAGTCCCCTTTGTGCTTTCATGTCACATGCTTTCAATCTGAGTTTTCCATATGACAGAAAGCATGCAAAGTTTCTTGTTCAGAGTCTAGATTAGTTCTCATGACCTGATAATCTCCAGATTCATTAATTTTCCTGAAAAATGACATAATTTGCTTCTTTATGTTTGAGTCCAACATTTCTTTGAAATGAGTTAGCTAAAAAAAAAAAAAAAAAAAAAAAAGAACCCTAGCAACTAAACAGGTGGATCTGTTGAGTGGGGTTGCCGTGGGCTTTCTGATGAAAACAAGTAAGTAACTGGCTTGGATTTTATTATGGTGATTTCTGGGTGTGAGAGTCCCATGGCCAGTTCATCTAAGGATATTTACCATTTTGCTTGTGTTGGAAGAGAAAATTCAAGTCCCTCCCCTGAGGTCTGGGAGTCTGCTGAGTTGTTAAGGTTTAACAAGAAGGGCAGAGCAGATGGAAGAGAGTGGGAATGGAAAGGACCTGTGAAGGTCTGCTGCCGTGGACCCTCCACACAGCTGCAGAACAGCAGCTGTCAGGTTAGAAGCAATGGTGATACCCATGTTTGATCTCAGAGGACCTGATGGCTATAGAGTTAGGACTGAGAATATAATAGAGTAGGGATGGAGGATGAGGTGGAGATAGGATGGAGGGTGAGGTGGAGATAGAACAGAGGATGAGGTGGAGATAGGATGGAGGATGAGGTGGAGTGGGGCAGAGGATGAGGTGGACATAGGACAGAGGATGAGGTAGAGATAGAACAGAGGATGAGGTGGAGATAGGATGGAGGATGAGGTGGAGATAGAACAGAGGATGAGGTGGAGATAGGATGGAGGATGAGGTGGAGATAGGATGGAGGATGAGGTGGAGATAGGATGGAGGATGAGGTAGAGTTACGGTTGAGGATGTGTTCGTAAAGGCTGCCAGGCCTTCAATTGCCCTTCATAGTTTCTGTCTGGTAATGTCTGAGCAGCAAGATCACAGTGAAGAAGACTTGTTCATATTAAATAGGGATCCACATCCTTATCTAGTAAAGGAATGTGGCTCAGAGCATTGTGGGTTGAGCCATCCAGGGCCATCTGAAACTTGGGTAGAGTAGGGATAATCTGATGGGACTAGGGAACAGAATAAGAGGTGGGAGTGAATGGTTTTTGTTCATTCTGGACACAGGATAAAAAGCTTCCTCGGAGTCCAGAACTGTTCAACTCTTCCTTCCAGCCTTTTTGGAGTTTTTCTTTATTTTGTGGTTTCTATGTAATTTTTCCAGTGGTTTCTTTGAGTTTGCCAGATGAGTAATTGTAATGTTATGCCTGGTGTTAGATGTTTGCTTCAAAGAGATTAAGACACAAGAAGAACCGAGGTGGGTGCTAGACCAAGGTGGGCTTTGTCTAAAATCTGCCCCCTTATCAAGTCACATTCTTACTCTCACATAAAATGAAAAAGAAAATGGTGATTTTAAATTTGGGGGGAAAAAATCTATCCTGTGACTCAGATTTCCCTGCCCTGGGGATGGTTGTCTTTTCATCTCTGTCCATGAACCAGAATCCTGTTTGTAGCTGGGAGCCATTGCTGAAACAAATGTCAGGCTCCCCGGGTGGCCAGGGGCCATTTATGGAATTAGAGAGAAGTGGTACAGAACATTGAGAAGGAGCAGTGGAGACCATTGGGAAAGGACAGTGGAGAGCGGGGCGGGGGGGAAGGAGAGTGGAGACCAGGGCTGAAGGAGCAGTGGAGACCATTGAGAAAGGGGAGTGGAGAGCAGGGGGGAAGGGAGAGTGGAGACCAGGGGGGAAGGAGCAGTGAAGACCATTGGGGAAGGAGAAGTAGAGACCCCTGGGGAAGGAATACCAGCTCATTACAGGGACCCAGGAAAATAGAGGCAATGCAATACAGCCTGCTGTCTCACACCCTTAGTTAAAGATAAGTGGTTCTTGACCACACTGTACTTTGAAAACAAGTCTTGGGTTCTCATATCTCCTGAGCTATTTACTAATGCAAGTAGAACATAATGTGCTTTGCGCTTTAAGCTTCCTGTGAATGAAAACAGGGCTGTTCTTGGCACCGTGGAGATGGGACTTGAACCTCCTCCTTCTGTTCTTACAGAGTACAGTACGATCCACAGCCCTTCAACACCCATTAAAGATTCAGATTCTGATCGACTGCGTCGAGGGTCAGATGGGAAGTCACGTGGCCGAGGCAGGAGAAACAATAACCCCTCCCCTCCCCCGGATTCTGATCTTGAGGTATGTCATTGCCCATACTCAAATAAGGAGCGAGGGGGCACATAGCTCATTAATGGGTCAACAGAATCGACCTGTGACCATCAGCAAACAGCCCAACACTTTGGTCATCGCCGCTTTTCATATTAACACAGTGAAACATTTTTTCTCTCTTTCTTATTACCTGCTTATCATTCCTAGTTTTCCTAGTCTATGCAGCAATTTGCTAGTAGCTATTTCTGCTATTGTTCTGCAATCCAAGGGGTGGAACGCAAAACCTCAAACAACCTGCATAAGTGCTATACCATTGAGTGTCTTCCTGGCCTTATGTAATTGTTTATTCCTTTATTTTTTTCATAGTGTCTATACAATACAACACCTCTTTCTTTCTCAAAAAATAGAGTAGCCAGATGTGGGCACATTATCCCCTTATTCCCAGAACATGGATGGTAGGGGTAGAAGAATCAAAAGTTCAAAGCCATTCTTGGCTCATGGTGAATCTGAAGCTGGCCTAGGCTACGTGGCACTCTTGTCTCACAGAGAACAAAACACAAACCTAAACAAACTTTACAGTTTTGCTTGCACAAATCTGTACCGTACAACTGTGTATAACTCCCATTTCAATTCAGTGCCATCCTAAAAAAAAGCTTAGGAAGTTCCACTTTGAAACTAAAGACACATCTGTGTACATTGAGAAAGGGAAGTCTGGAATGTTCTAAACTGAAAGGGTAATCAGCTACTGAGACATGTTTTGATGCAGTTCAAAAGCAAGAGGATTAAGCAGGAACCGACAGGGTGGCAGATTACACTGCCTTGAAGCCATTGCAATTAAGTTTCTAACTTTTTGCCAAAGTAAAAATATGATGGTGGAAAACCTGATTATTTTGGCTGAAAAGATGAACATTTTCCAGCAGTGTCTATATACATGAATGTGTGCTGGCGTGAGGAGGAACAGGAGAGAAGCAAGCTAGGGAGATGTGGAGTATCTCAGAGAACTGTTTGAAATGAACTCCAAATCCAGTTCAAAATACCCATCCCCAGTTTCTAAGGGTATTGTGAGGTGCCTGCTTAATTTTGAAAATTGAAAACACCTGATGAAAATATACAGTCTCCCCTCAGTGTCCACAGGGCACAGACTCAAGGACTCTCTTGCTGATACCCAAGTCGACAAGTGCAAGTCACCCATATTGCAACAAGCTGTTTGCGCATGCCCTGTGCAGTCTCTCTGCTGTTTCTCATACATTTTGGGAGCTGAAGCCGAGGCCTGATGCATGCGAGGCAAGCTCTCTACCACTGAGCAGTATCTCACGTTCCCCAGTAGTGTAAACCATGTCTAGACTGCTTATAATACCAATAAAATGCAAATTAAATACGGTGCTTTTATCTTGGACCATTTACAGAATACCAAGTATAAGCATGTTCAGTTTAGACTCAGTTCGCTTTTCTAAGTATCTCCTTTGCTGGATGCAGAACTCATATATGCTGAGAGTCAGGCACACAACCTGTCCTTCTGACGACTGCCTAGCCACTAACATAAGGTGACTGAACTAGGTAAAGCTTCAACTGATGTGTGAAATGTTTAATATTTAACTCAGTTAGAGTAAAACATAAGAGTTCATTTTAATAATTCTTCTCATCTTCTGAGGTAAGGTCTCCTTTTGGATGACTTTCGATTTCAGAGCCTTCCCTCAAAATTTATAAGCAGACTAGTTTCAACTCATTGCTCGTCTCCTGTGAATTGAGTGGAGCTATGACTACAGGATAGAAAAGGCATGCGTTCTGTCTCTCTGTATGTTTATACTGACTTTATGAAAACACTTGTCCTCTTGTGTCTCATTCGAGATGAGATCTGAAAAGCTGGGTGATACCCTTAAGAAGAGCTGTGTTTGAAAAAAGCTTAAGTTCTGATTTTTCTTTGTTATGTCATTTAAAAATGACAATGCCATGTCAAAATTAACTGACAGCTGTTCCCAAGCAGAGCGAAGGTGCACTGACTCAGTTCTTCCTTTTAGAGAGTGTTCATCTGGGACTTGGATGAGACGATCATTGTTTTCCATTCCTTGCTCACGGGCTCCTACGCCAACCGATACGGGAGGGTGAGTACGGCAAGCACCAGCTTTGGGTTGCAGGAGTGCTAATGTGCTAGCATTTCCTTGTTAACTTTTTTCTGGTGGATGGTGTTTACATTTAAGATGCAAAACGTAGCATGATATATCAGTGTGGCCAAATACACCCAAAAGACAAAACGCATAAGTGGGGGGAAAGAACATGCTTATTTCAGATTTTTCCAGTGAGAAAAGTGATGGGATGATATTGAAAATATGTAAGAGTATAAGAACTTTTGGTTGTGCTTTTTCTGCTGGCCCTGTCCTTTATTCTTAAAACATTGAGTGGGGCCAGTGTCGCTTGCCGTTGTCTGCAATGATTAGCAGGGTTAGTATTTTGCTTTTAAAACATCTACTATGGATACTTTTATGTGCCCTCTTGCTGTTGGGGCTAAATTAATATAAATAGTATGTGATAGTAAGCTCCTGCATGACAGTAGTATTAATACACATGTATTACAGTTGTTCAATGTGCATAGGATGGTATTTCTTTTGGTAAGTGGGTAAGGAATAATATCACAGATTACCTCCTATTAGTGGACTGGTTCTTGGGTTTCCTAAAACCTTAGAAATTGTTTGCAGTATGTTTTCTTGTTGGTTTTAAAAGACTTTACCCATGCAAAACCATGTTATTTGAACTGGACATGAATATTTTCTAAAATTATCCTGTGTATACTTTTCTTAATTTTTAATGGCTAAAGAAATAGAGGCTTCGGTCCTTGAAACTAAGAATAGTTTGGATTCCAAGAAAATGAATTCAAAAAATAATGAAGCAAGAGGATTATCAACATCAAAACTGACACTGTAAAAGGAATTAAGCTTTCATCTTATATTTTATAAATATAACCACATATTCATTTTTCAGCAGATACTTATATCAATAAATATACATTTAACACCTGATATTGATATAAGTCTGGAGGCAAAATTGTACTTTAAGCTTCATAGTCCAAGTTCCCTAACTGTTAACTATAGATCTAATCACTAAAAGTCTTAGAGTGCTCAGGCATACACATGTGCACACACGTTCTTCTAAGATCTGGACATCCCATCATTTGAGTTCATAATCAGTGATAGATATGAAGTACCAGATATCCTATCTTATTGTTAAATAACTTCTCTGTGAGAAGACATCTAAAATTATGTCAAAGAATCCAGCAGTTCAAAAAATTTTAAAGCCTCTACTAGGCAGTGAACACACAGGAAGGATTCAGTAAATTCTAGTCGGGTTATTGTTTGTGGTGTTTATTTTTGTATTTGTGTTATTATTATATCAGTCTCTAGTTTAAAAAAGTCTAGAACACAAAAGCTGATTATAACCTCCAAGTAGTTAGTAGGGCCTTGACAATCATCTTAACTGAATCACATCTTGCTCTGATACTTTACTCCTAACGAAGAAAGCAGGTGGTTTCTGGAACCCATGGAGAAGGGCTGGGATAAGCAGCTGTTTCCATGGACAGCATTTGGAAACCACAAAGCAAAGCACGAGCCTTTAGAAGTTGCCACCAAGGGCCACACTGATGCCGGAGAAACTGACCACTATTCTCAGAGCCACCAACAGTGCCAACTTAGAAGAAGGCAGTTGGCAGATAAAGCCAGTGTTCTGGGAGAACAGGGCAGAACTGGGATACCAGCTTTAACATAAGCATTGCAAAGCTTCGGACCAGAAGTACCTCAGACCCTTGTCTGATTTCCTCCCAACCATTTACCCGGCATCTTCTTTGTGCTGGATGCTATGACCAGCCTGTTGTCTTTGCCTGGAGACAGAGATACTGCTAAGGCTCTTGAGAAGCAGCCAGAGCTGTGCGAGAGAACTTACTTCATAGTACCTGTATTAGGGGGCATCAGAATTGGGTAGAAGTTGTTCTCAAATTAGATAATCAATCCTTGAAAAATATGAGGTTTGTTCAGAATTCTTCTAAACAACGAGCATAACCAAGCAGCCTGCAATGGCTTTCAACTCTTTTGTTCCCCCAGAGTCTGAAAGTAGCTTTGTGGCAATATGCCTCTTTTCGGAGTGCAGATTTACTTATGCTCTTGACCATTGTCAGGGAAGTATGTGGCTCCGCCTTCCTCTACATGCATAGAAAGAAATGAATGCCTGACAATGTGGTAGCTGTTCTGTCTCTATGGCAACCAGATACTTGAGAAGTAGCTTAGTCACAGTAGCTTAGGCAACTCAATGAGTGGGTCATTTAATAAGGGGATACAGGATCTGGTAGATATAATGCAAAATTAGGGCATGTTATAGCAATATATAACCCCCTCCAAAGGACTGAGAATATCCCACCTTCTGTGTAATCCTAGCTGTGGGAAGAAGGCATTCTGGGTATTATACGGAAGTGTTGTTTTGTAACAAAGGTGGTGGGGTCAAAAAAAGAGAAAAGGGTGTTCTATACAACCTAGCTAAGGCCAAGGAGAGAAAGAACATATTAGCAGGAAGTACAGTCTGTGGTGTTAGCGTCATTAGGATGTTTCTAGTAATCTCTATTCTAGCTGCTTTTGTTTAATGCATTTTAAAAATCTGTTTCCAAACTATATCCAAATTCCTGAATTTCACTAAAGAAAAATGAGATCTTTCCCCGCGCCCCCGTAGAATGTTCTCCTTAAAACAGACAATGTAATCCAATTTTCAGTACTGAATTATAAACCCCAAACTTAACAGTATTCTACTTACTATTATATCAATGATGACTCAAGCAGGGTGCTTGCTCATGAGAAATTTCTGGAAGTGTCTTTACCCAAGTGCCTGATCCCTTTCATGCTTCCTTTTCCTTGTTGCTTAGTAGCCCTCTATCCTGGAATTTTGACTCGTGTGGATCTGAAGAGTATTACAACTCATTCATTGCTTTATGAAAAAAAAAAGCATAAACACTTAAAACAGGAGAAGATGACAAAGCTTAGTGGGTTTAACTCTGAGCCCTGGTCAAACTTTGAACTTTCTGGTACCTATTGAGTTCAACAATAACACTATGAAGCTCCCTTGCTAGGCCATAGGCTGTTTGTTTTCGTTGCTTTCCTTGTTTGTGCATTTGTTAGCTTGGTTTCATTGTTGTTGTTTGAAATAGAGTCTTATGTAGCCTAGGTTGACCTGACACTATGTATCCAAGGGGGTACCTTAAACACCTTGATCTTCTTGTTTCCACCTCCCAAGTGCTTGTTACGAGGGTTAATTTATAGATTAGGAATTGACAGGATTTGTGAATCACACATAGAAATATTTAAAACAGAATATTATATCTGGATTAAGTTATTTAATAAGTATATATATTTGAGTGTAGATGAGATTTGATTGTCAACAAAACAACACAGCAACTACAGCAATAGCAACAAACCCTTTGACTGAACTGTCAGAAACAACAAAATTCCTGAATCGTGCCTGGCAAGGATGCAAGCAGTGGTTTCAATCTCACGAACTGACAGTATGTGGCATGTCCTATGGTGTGATGGAAATTAGAGATTTAAATTCCGGTATCTCTGTCTCTGTCCCAAGCTCTTGACCCGGGGCAGGTTATTTATTATGATTGAGAGTCAAGTGCTCATCTGCAGAGCCAACTGCTTGGCTTGTAGGATTGCTCCAATACTTATATTAAAGCTTGAATTCAAAAGCTTGAGTTCAACTGTGTCTTATTGATGGCAAAATCCAATAGTAAGTAAAACATGCCTCCTGCTGAACTTATAGATGCCCCTGGAGTATTTTTTTGTAGAATATGGCCAGGTTCTAAGAGACTTGGATATCACTATGGCATTATACTGTCTGAGCCTCTCTAGTGGGTGTGGTCATTTGGTACTTGGAGTGGGAGAACAGTTTTTCTAGACCATTTCTTCTGGATAGTTTAGTTGGCCAGTGATAATAGATGTTCCTTCTTTGGTTTGAGAGGACAATACTAAACTCCCAAAAGGGTCTGGTTACTGACGAGTGTTATCTCTACTTTGAAGTTAGAACAGAGCCATGACCGTGTCATAACTACTGTGCTCTGCTCTGATACTACCAGGGATGGTACAGAAACAACCATGGCCATGCTCCAAGAAAGCCAGGTCTGTTCATTCAGAATCTGAGTTTCACACAATTACCGTGTCTCACAGGTTTTCAACATCTAGACCAGAGTCCGACAGACCCTACTCTGTAGGTCAAATATATTCTACTTGGAAAGCTCTTTAAGCAAAAAGGCTTATTTATTTTTGTAAAGAATTATTTTTAAAATCAAAACCTTTAAAATGTGTCAGAGATTATATAAGTTTAAAATATTTATTTTCTGCCCCTAAAGAGAAAGGTGGCCCCCACTTTATCCTCTGCTCTGAACTTTGGACTGATTCCTCTTCATTCTGTATTCGGGGTACGGGGATAATGGCAGCACTTTGGCTAACTGTGCAATCAAGCCATGTGAGCAGCAGCTATATGAATTTGGGATCCTAGGGAAAGTCAGGCCAGCAAATTCATTAGAGAAGATGCAATGTCATTTAACAAATAGGCTTACTATGTAATGGCACAAACACAATTCAATCTTTGTCTCTGAAACATGGCCTCATACTGACTGTGTGGTTGAAGATGACCTTAAACCTCTGAACCATCTGCCTCCTCCTTCTGAGTTGTGGACAATGATGGGGACCCAACCCATGGCCTCTTGTATTTTTATCAAGAATCCTAGCAACTGTGCCACATCCCAGCTCCATGATATATCTTAGTTAGCACACCGTTAAGTGTATATTCCTGGCTTTGTTTAAGTGTTGGGATGCAGAGTTCAGTGTATAGAGATTTCTGGAATTGTTGTCATCGTCAGCAATCAGTCAACAGGGAGGAAAGAAAAGCTGTGTGAGTGATGCACTGTGGACAGGGCTAGAGTAGGCCCAGCTCTGCTGTGACGGCTCTCACTGTACACAGAAGGAAAGAGACCATACGCTTAGCGACTGGGTAGCAGTCCCAGCAGTAATTCGTAACTCTGACCAATGAGTGAACCTAAAAATCATTTCCACATCCAATGGGTGCTCTAGTCACACTAGCAGAGACCACCAACTCTCTCTCTCTCTGGGTAGCTAGAAGGAGATGAATACATCATAGGAAAATGTTCTGCTATTATTTATATTTTTATGTTAAATGGGAAATTGGATTAAAATGAGCAGATATTGCCTGGCTCCAAATACAGCCTCTGGATGTTGTGTGATGACATAGAATATAAAACCTCAACATACATGAATGAAAAACATCATTTCCTTGAACATCAAAGACATGCTAAGCTGAATGAGCCTCCTCTGCCTTTGTCTTCAGCCTTGTCCTGAAGTCACTCTCCCTTTATCTACCAGCAATTTCCTCCAAACTCAGAACTGTAGGCAAAACTAACGTAGACAGGGACTCACGAACTGGCTACCGTCATCAGTATACATAGCCTTGCTTTTATTGTTAAATACTATGAAATGGAAGGTGACTAATGAGCAGAAGTCCTACAACTTCCCCACCATTGTCCACTTCTGCCAGCACCAGCCACCTCCCTTTCCCTGAAGCTTTTCAGAAAAACTCCTTTAATTGCAGTCACTCTGCCCCCTTAACCATCCCATCTGAAATATGAAAGCAATCCTCGAGATCACTGGAGAGCAATGCAAAGCTTCCAGATGGGCACTTCATGTCCGAGATCTTACTTCCTTTTTAGGGGTCCAGTGGATAGGATGGATGGACATGTATATTTTATTAGAACAACAAAAATATAGAGAGAAAAGAAAGTATATCTATAAATCATGGAGGATCAGCCCTGGAGAAAGGGAACAGCAGAAAATGTGTCGATATGATCACGAAACTGGTACAACTTCATCCAGCTTCTTTCGTATTTCTTATCCAGTTGCTTTCTTCATTTATCAATGAAGAAATTTGACAGGGAAAATTATCTATCTAGGGAAGTCCATTTATTACCAGGCAATACCAGGAATATAACAGAGTCTTTAAATTGGCCCGTTGCCATCAAAGATGAGCTGTCGGTATAATTTAGTGGCAGGATCTTACACTATGAGCAGAGATACCATGAGCAATACTGCACACTATACTGATACGATGGAAATGTACAACTGAGATTAATGCAATAGGAAAAAAAAATCATGGCACACTGCTTAAGGTAGGGAGAAATTAAGATCTAAACAGTGGTTGTAACACTAGAAAGGAGAAATAGATAGGTGAGTGTTCACAAATGAGATCTTGATGGGTCCTTTGATTGGATTTAGTGGTGAGTCTTGCCCTTGGCATCTCGTGGGCCCGACTATGGAGGCCAATTGGCTAGGTTCACACCAGTGTTCTTCTTTTCCCTTCCTCTTTATACCACGTCTTGGCAATTTTCCCATGTTTGGGATTCAATGGGTTTTCTCCACAACTGAAATTAATCTTTGCCAAGGTGAAGGTCTTTCTCTTAATTCTCTAGTAGGGTATTATTTCCATGATGCTGAAAGGGCATATTTTAAGTAAGGAGAAAATGAACACAGGCTGGGGCCAGGAAAATGACCTGATTAGCAACATCATGGGGTTAGATCTTCTGTGTTCAACTCAATCAAGCAATATTTCAACCATGATTTGATTTTCAAAAGTGTACAACCTCTCATGGATTATTTCCTAACGGAAAACAGAACCACATTCAACACTCCCAGCATAGCCTTTTACCCTAGCTGCCCCCATGAGAGGGTCTTCCCACTCCAGACAAAGCCATCACACCCTGGGTGCCACTCAGGAAGAAAGAGCGACTTCAGTGGGGGACTTGAGTCTTAGAAATAGCACACCGTACTTGAGTAACACTTTTATAGTGTTTTGTAAGTGAAATAGCATTTCACAACATTCCTCTCTCTTCTCAGATAAGTGAGCAATTTGCAAAGCTTATCCCCAATCTTTGCCCCGTGAACAACTAGCATGGAGCCTTAAAAATAAATCACTTTGGGATGGAAAGTGCCCATTCCTGTTCTTCAGCCTCTTTTTCTTCCAAAACAAAAGCTCCTGAATAGGGGGAATTTTTAAATGACAGCCAGGCCCTGTTTGTGGATGTAATATAAGCATTCTAAATAAGGGATTGTTTAAGGGGCTTAAACACATTTTTTTCTTTCATTTGATTGATATTCCCCAAAGATCTGAGCTTGATTTGAACATACTTAGCAAGATTTTTCACATTGAGCAACAAATCCTCATAAACCTGCTTGCATTGTTTGCCTCATGCCTCACTGGGCCCATCAGTAATTGCTGCCTATGCAGCTTTGCTGCCCACGTAAAACCAGTACAGATAGCGTTTAATAGCCTTAGACTCACTTGCATGAATTCAAGATATGAGTCCATAGCCAGAGTACCCGCGTGGAGTCTGCAGGAGTTGAACTGTCTTATAGAAGCTCATTTTAACCTACGATGAATAAATAGCAAATTAAATAGTGTGATATGCTTAATTTTGTGGTCCAAAGCAACACATCAGTTGTTAGGAATTGGCATAGACGTGATCTGAAGGAATAGTAGGATATTCATATAGGAATAAGTTATACAGTTGACATCATTCATGCGTTTAAAACATACTTGTACATTTAAAATGGAAACATGATAATAATGTGAAAAACAAAACTCGGGGTATTTTTGGTTTAGATTTTATGTAATTAACTTATCATTTATTTGGTGTTGTTCTGGTCTTTAATTAAACCTGGTTTGTAGCCAGAGGTTCATCAAAACTTGAACAACTTTTCAGGCTACCCAAGCAATGAAAACTGTTTATCCATGTTTTGGTGCTATCTAAAGATAATTAATTCCTTATAATAAATGTAATAAAGATCTTTATAATAAAACTGAAATGACTTTTGGATGAATCAATTGAGATATTTGGCTTTGTTTATTAAATCAATCCTAAAAATCTTGGAGTGTACCTTTTAAAATGCAGTTCCATATAGAGATTGTTTGCCAGAGAAATATCTAAATTTAAGCTTTGTAAACAAAGGAGAAAAGATATTTTGCTTCTATCCACAGAAACATTCAGGATCCCACTTGTAAAAGCCAAAAAGCAAAACAGAGTTTCCTTCAAGTTTCTGTCTTTGGTTGAGTCTCGAGGGGCACCAAACACTGAGCCAAGAGTTGATTTTTTTTTTTTTTTGAGAAAATGAATAACAATTTTCTGAAGCAGCCTCAGTTCTGTGGGGGTTTGTGTTTACCTCTGAAAATGGGGTGTCATGTCACCTGAAGCTGGCTGGTGAGGGGCATTACATTCTTCTCACCTTGGCTGTTTGTAACGGCTGTGTTCAGTGTGCAGCTTTCCTGTCTCCAGCAGCAGAAAGGCCATGGTTTTGTCAGTTATTTACTGTACTGTGCCTGGTGAGTGTGCTTCCCCGGTAGACAGCTCCAGCAGTGAGCACACCAACTAATCAAAGACTAGTGGAAAAGAGAGCCAGGAAGGGAGTGAGCCCTCCAGAGGCGCTCTGATTGTTCTACAGTGTGTTGGGATGTGTGGTGTGAACTGTGATCTGACAGGATGGTCCAGTTGGCTCTGGATGGAACCAGGTATATGAATTCTATGTTTCTTTCTCCCATTTCATGGATTGCCTTTTCAATTCAGTTGACTGTGCTCTTGGATGCATATAAGGTTTTAATTTTAAGGATGCTGAGTCTGTCTGTTTTCTTTTGCTGCCTGTTTGGTGTCACATCAAGAAATCATTGCCATATTCAGCAACTCTAAGGCTTTCTTCTGAATGACTTAGAATTTAGCTCTTACATTTAGGTCTTTGATTTATTTTGAGTTAGAGTCTGTGTATGTGTTAAGGTAAAGACCTAACTGTGTTCTATTGCACGTGGCTATCCAAGCATAGAAAAAGACTACTGAATGGACTTAACACCCCTGCCACAAATAAATTCACTATGTATGTAGGTATTTATTTCTGGTCTTTTCTATTCTGCTAGTGTTGAATTCCACTTATTTAGAAAATACATTGCTTTCTTTGCTGTGGCTTTACAGTAAATTCTAAAATTTAAAAGTGTAAGGTTGCTAACTTTGTTGTTATTTTTAAGATTTTTTTTTTTTTTTTTGACTACTGAAGTTACTTCCCTTAAGGGTCCTTCTACATTTTCGGGTGATTTGTTTTTATTTCTACAAAAATTATGATTGTTAGGGAGTACATTCACTTTACATTAACATCTTGATATTGATCTTATATCTATGAACATGGGATATCTTTCTATGTATTTCTATATTTTTTACTTAACTTTTTTCTTTTAATAATAATTTTCAGGTTATGCTCTACAAGTGTTGAGTGTTTTCTCTGTTGGTTTCTTCATAGCTACTTGATTACTTTTATAGTAGTCATTGTAAATAAAATTGTTTTCTTAATTTCTGCCCCACATTGAATATTAGCGTATAGAAACGCGGCTGATTTTCCTGTAAGTTGTGAATCTTGAAACTATGCTGACTTTTATTATTTATTGCATTTTTCAGACTGTTTGGGCTATTCTACCCATATAACAAAGTCACTGAAAACAGGTCTTTTTACCTCTTTCTTTATAATTCTGGTGTTTGTCATTTGTCCTTGTTGAATCACTCTGCCCAGGCCTTCCACTACTGTATTACAAGGGTGTGGCCAAAACAGTGTCCTTGCCTTCATGTTGATCCTACAGTGTTCCTAGATATTAACCATTGAGTGTAATATCAGCTGTGGACATGAGGTGTTTTAACACTAAGTTTTGGTCCTTCTCTTCTACCCTTAGTTTGCAGAATCTTTGTTCAATGTTTTTTATTCATTTATTTCTGCAGTTTATTCAATTTCTCTTGTTTTTCGATCTGGATGTTCTTATTAAATCCTTTTTTAAATTTTTTCTTTTTAAAATCATGATTTCTTCTGTTGAAATAACCTGATCAGCCGTCTTCTAGGCTTATGATTTCTTGATTCCGTCTCTGTGGGATATGTTCCTTACCCCATGCATTTCTACAAACTGCTAACTAGAATTAGAAGCTTAGTCAGATTTGACTTATTGCATTTTTCCTATCCTCTTTCCCCTTCCCTCCCTTCCCTCCCTCCTCCCTTCTTTCATTTCCTTCCTTTCTTCTTTCTTTAGGATTTCAGTCCCATTGGTTTCAGTTTATCCCTCCAGGAAAAAAAAATGCACATTTCTGGTTGTTGTGTTGAGGTCAATTTTTGGCTTGGACAAACTCTACCAACAGTCAATTATGGGATATTCTTACTTAGCTGTTTTAATAACTCTTTTTTGTTTTGTTTTGGTTTTGTTTTTCAAGACAGGGATTCTCTGTAGCTTTGGAGCCTATCCTGGAACTAGCTCTTGTTAGACCAGACTGGCTTCAAACTTACAGAGATCTGTCTGCTTCTGCCTCCCGAGTGCTGGGAGGCATGAGCCACCACTACTTGGCTTTTTAATAACTTTTAATAACCCCGTTTAATAACTGGCCACTCTCATGGACTCATAGGGGCCATATTACTTTATGTCTTCCCAATGATAATTATTTATCAACAATTGTGCCTAATCTTTAAGTATGCTTGAAACCTGGTATCTCCTCAGGAAGTTCTAATCCGTGATCTATAGTAGTGAGCCTGACCACAGTCATTTCTCTGGAGGTAGTTTTATTACAAGTCTCAACATGAGACCAAGTGTCCAGCAAAGATTTAAGTCCATTTATATGCTAATCCTGATCAGGAAGAGACTGTTCACAATAGAGGAGATCATTAATGTTCCTGGAAGAGTTGGGGAATGGGATAACTTTATATGTGCTCAGTTGGCTGCAGCAACTAAAATTGCTATTTGTAGGGTGGATATATATGCTTTATGTTTTTGAATAATTGCCCAAAGATCTTAAACTCATACTCTTTGATGAAGTGGCCCAATCCAAATCACATGTGCTTTCTATTGAGTTATCAGGACAGTATATTCTTGATACAAATGCCCTGGGCTGACTCTAGAAGATTCCATTTCTTACTCTCGTTATTTTTTGTGCATATTTTGGTATTATGTTGGTATTCTTTTGTTGTTGTTGTTGTTGTTTGTTTGTTTTTCAAGAAGAGGTTTCTCTGAAGCTTTGGAGCCTGTCCTGGAACTTGCTCTTGTAGACCAGGCTGCCTCAAACTCACAGAGATCCTCCTGCCTCTGCCTCCCAAGTGCTGAAATTAAAGGCGTTCGCCACCACCACCCAGATTATGTTGGTATTCTTAAAGAGACTCTACAAATTTATATTTAGATCCTACCACCAAGAATCATGCATTACGAATAATCTACAAAGAAAGAATTGTTTTGAAACTGTTCAAAAAATTTTAAGGGTTCTACATTGAAAGTCCCTCAATTATTGTTGTAGTCATATGCCGCTACCAGCCATTTGTTAATAAGCCTAGGGAAAAGTAGAGTCAACTAAGAGTTATATAAAACTACTACAAAGGAAACATGCTACTTGGCTATGCAAGCAAACATTTTATTGTTGTTACTTTCTTCTAAAATTGATTTTTCTCAGTCATCACATGCTGCGTTAGATAGTCTTGTGATATTTTCAATCAAATGTGTTGTGATTACCTTCCCACTACTTCCCCCTGTTACCCCTGCTCCTTCCATAGCACCCCAATACTTTTCCCCTTTTGCTTCCCATGTGTCCTTTTGCCCACTGCCACTTTCTATTACTTAATATTACCCTCTCTTAATCTTCTTCAAGAACTGTTTTTAGACTTGTATCAACATGTATGTATATACTTCTTCGTTTTTTTTTTTTTTTTTATCGATGAATTCTTCTAGATTTCATTGGCACAACTTCTCCTCCAAAGTTCTTAGATCTTCAGGGTATTGAACACCATTGCCAAAATCCTGGAATTACGTCATCTTTATGCTGATAAAAAACACTGGAGTGCCCTCAAGTTTGGCTGGCATATTTCGGGAGAATCCATGGCAGTTCCACCTATGAGTAGTTATGCTAAATGTTCTCATCTTAGCTTCCACCAAAACCAGCGCTCTATTGACTAGGCTCTTAAAAACATCATAGTCTAAGAAAAATTGAAAAGTTGTTTAGAAAATTTGTAAAAATGCCTTGTTATAATAACTACAATAAAATTGAACTCATGATTCCCTGAACATTAACTTTAGCACTGGTGGGTGACCATGTTTCTCAGCTATCTAACACAGTAACAAGGCTTGTGGTTTTGGAAGCAGTTACCCAAGAATGATTAGCATGGTTGTTTTGGATAGGGCAATGCATCATGGTAGAGAAATTTGACAAAGCTAAGCCAGTCTTCATATGGTTGAGAAACTAAAGAAAGGGTCACACTAACTACTTTGAATACATGACCCACATGACTTGAGAACCTCCCAGTGAGGCTAACCTCATGAAGGTTCTACCATCTCTCTTCCAGCATACTTTCACTATGGATCAAGTTGTTATCATATGACCACAAAGAGCTCTCAAGATCCAAACTATAGAAATTATTCCATATGTCTAGTGAAATTCAGAGGATGACTTTCCTAGGACATCTATTACTTCCGAAAAACCTGGACTTCACATCCTGATTGAATGTAAAATATTGATGTATCTCTTGTAGCCAGGGCCTTGAGTCTGGGGTTGGACTACCATACAGCTGTGGCTATTAATATTAGCCATAGAAATAACAATGGTAGTAGAAGTGGCCTCAGTTGCTTACACTTTGGCAGACAGTGGTCTAGAACTTCACCTGTGTTTTTAAATTTAATTGGCAAATAAAATGGTTCTATTCCCACATTACTTATTGCAGAGCCTAGTGGGGAAAAACAAATAGGGATGCTGAATCTAGCCTGGGGGAACATGTTCAGCATAATTGTGAGCACACAGATAGGTCAGAAGACAAATAATAATGTGGGAGAACTCTGGGGACAGATCCTTGATGGCAGGCAGATCCTTTGCCTCTGACATATGGTCAAATTTTTTAGCAGGTTCACTTGTGTTATTATTATGAGATAATTAGATATATCTAAATACATGATACACTCAAATTCAGATGCTTTTGTGTATTTGAATTTATAGTATTTGAATTGATATATTTAAGTTATATTAACAGGAAAGATTAACTATATCCATTATAGCAAATACATATAGCCAAACTATAGTAGGTGTTAGTCCTCTCTCTAGTTATCTTCTGAAGAAAGTGTTTTGTGGCAGAAGTCACAAACAGGGCACACATTGGAGAAGAAAATAAAAATGAGATATGTATTGGTCTTTTGTTTTGAATATAAAGTTTGGATATTTGATAAAAGAAGTAGGAGAAGAGTAACTTAGGAGATAGACCCCAGCAATAGACACAGCTGAAAACCACAAAGCAAAGAAGTAGAAAAGCGTAAGAAAGATGGAAAGACAAGGAAGTGTCAGGATGCTGTGTTTGGCTTGTTGTAGGGATGGAGAGGCTGTTTATTAAAATGCCACAATTTGAGGATGGTAGGGTGCTACTCTTGAGTAAAAGAGATGCATCACGTTTGAGAGAATATGATGAACTTGACTTGACATATGTTGAGTTTCAGATGCTTTATGGTCATCCCAGGGGAAGTGAACAATAGCTGATAGATTTTTGATCCTAGAGTCAACATCTCAAATCTTTTATGGTTGGGACCAAGAGGGTCTTTAAGTCTCACAGTGACCTAAATTGACTGTAGAATAGATGAGACCAGAGTCCCAGGGATAAGTACCAAATGATGGGTGATCAGATTCTAAGAGGATGCCCAGAAAGATTGATGGTGTCCTTAACATCAGAAGAGGAGAAATGGCAAGAGAGTAGCCAGTGGGGGTGAGTGCCCATGATGGTCAAATGGGGCCATGGAAACTTTTGATAATTAATTTTTCTTAGAATGAGATATTACTTTGAAAAGAGGGAAGAGCTCTAACTTTCTCACAAGTGGTGTGAAGGAGAGTAGTCCTTCAGACACACTGAGAAGAGAGTAGACAGCAGCAGCCAATGCCTCAGATGGCCACGTGGAGAGATGGAAACATTTGGTAAGAAGTTTTCCTTAAAATGAGATATTACTAAATTTTTCATAACTGCAACCCTGGAATCTGTTATTGCAAGAATAGACATATTTCAAGAAACGTGAAATTAAGCCAAAGGCATGTTGATTTCCATGTCTCACTTTTGGTCCAAGAATGTGGAGAGTTTGTTTGTTTTGTTTCTCCTTCTGAATTTTCCAAAATAAGTCATTGAGCCAAGACTAACTTATTAAATGTCTCGCATTTTATTTACATCAGGCATGTTTGAAAATATAATGGTATTAAAATAATATTTAGTGTGATAGGAAAATAAAATGTGTTGTAATTCTGGCTACTCGAATTGTGTAGGCAAACCCTTGCAAGTTGTCTGCCCGCCCTTTTGCTAATCTCCCTTGAGCAAAGCTGCTAGTGTGAGGTGTCTCTGTACTTGACAGGGCAACTTCCGTGCATAAATCTAGCACTTTTAGATGTCAGGGAGGAGGGGCCTCCTAGGGGCTCTGCTTTGCAAACTGTTAAATGAGCATGGAAAACATCAGAGGATGCTCCAGGTCCAGGAAGCAAGAGATGTATTTTGCCAAACCTGTATTTCATTTTTTTTTGTATTTTTGCATAACAGTTGGGGAGGTCTAAATGTGTGTATGGGAGGAGTGTGATTTTACTTAAAACATGTCCACAAATACTACTCTCCACAGACCTCCTTCCTAGTCTAAGCTTCTCCCCTCTTTGCTCACTGCCAAAGTGTGTTTTCGCTGTAGGAAATGTTTCTGAAACAGCATCATTAAATGGCAGGTATAAAAACCATAAAAGAACGATAATAACGGCCAGCAAGCTGTTTCTGTAATTTATGAAGACAAGTTAAAGCACACTATATATTAACAAACAATAGAGTGATTCTTTTGATGCCCATGTAAATAAGAAAGCATATCAAGAAAAAATAGGGCTTTTTAACAGCGGCAGTATTGTGGTACATGTATTTCACGGTTGGCAATTAAATAGATGTGGTAAGTCTCTAGCCTTGCCACATGAAAAGACTTGCTGGCAGGGTTCGACGACAAGTCAGGGTGTTTTCATTGGCGTGAAGCCTCTAGAGCAGTAGTTCTCAACCTGTGGGTCATGACCCCTTGGGGTTAAATGACCCTTTCATGGTGGTTGTATATCAGATATCCTGCATGCCAGATATTTACATTACGATTCCTCACAGAAGCAAAATTACAGTTATGAAGCAGCAACAAAATAATTTTATGCTTGGGAGTCACTATAGCATGAGGAACTGTATTAAAGGGTCTCAGCATTAGGAAGATTGAGAGCCACTGCTCTAGGGCCCCTGTACACCTTAGTCTGGTGTTCTGTTTTAGAAACAGCCATTTGAACGGCCCTTGTTGGTCAATCCTCTCCTGGATGTTTGAATGTTACCTTCTTCCAGGACATTTACTGACAGAATCCTTGGGAACGATTTCTTCTGAAACTAAGAGGAAATGGGTTAGTTGTTTGTTTGTTTGTTTGTTTTACTTATTTGTAAACTGCTTTTAAATTCTTGTACAATATGAGAACTTTCTTTGCTCTTAGGAGGTATTAAACAGGCCAAGGTAAGGAAGGTAACCAGCCTGAATGACCTGATATAAAGTGTGTGGGAGTTGGTTTCATTTCTTCAACTCTTGACTGTACAGTCTCTGACTCTCTTCCACTGTCAGTCCAATAGCTGAACAGTGGAGAGACCAAGGATACCACCCTTTCCTATTTGCAGGCCTTCTTCCCTTCTGTAAGTAGGTGGTATTGGGGTGGAGCTAGTGGCGTGGGTGGATCTGTTCTGCAGCCCCTGCTCAGCTGATTGGCCTGAGAGGAGTGCAGAATTTGCTTCCTACCCCTCCAATTTCCTGGTGTGATGTTGCAAAGAGGGGCTGCTTGTTCATCCCAGCTGGCCGGCTAGCTTACCCCCAAAATAACCACATAGAAACTGTATTAAATCACTTCTTGGCCCATTAGCTCTAGTTTCTTATTGGCTAATTCTTACATCTTATTTTAACCCATTTCTATTAATCTGTGTATCGCCATGTGGCAGTGACTTAGAGGGTAAAATTCCCAGCATCTGTTTCTGGTGGATCCATAGTGTATCTCTGCCTCTGACGTTCTTTCTCCCAGCATTCAGTTCTGTCTTCCCTGCCTACCTAAGTTCTGCCCTATCAACAGACCCAAAGCCGTTTCTTTATTAACCAATGAAAGCAACACAAAGACTCCAGTGTGATGGTGGCAAGCTAAGGGACAAGATTTTTATTATTGTTGTTATCCTGTTATAGGAAAGAAAAGGTAGTCCCAGCTGGTTGGTCTAGTGCTTCTCTTCTACACTTGTTACAGCCTACCAAATCAGGGGTTACTGAGGCCTGTGGTAGATACTCCAGGACTTGCTTTCCTGAACACATGGGCAGTGGTCAAAGTTGTGAGAAAGTCTTGAGATCTGCAATAGAATAAGAAAACCATACAGGAAGTGTACAGTACCTATGTTGAGTAGCAGTGATAGAGGGGAATGTTCTTTTCTTTGAATTTTATGTTCATGACTCGAGATTTTGATGAGGTACAGGGTAAATTAACCCTGCCAGATGGAATAATTTGCCTATTTACAATTTTCCATTTGTTCCAAACCTTGTTCCAAAGGTTTATTGTGATAATAAAATAGAATTATATGGTATTATAAGAAATTATTATTCTTTGGGAGAAGTTAAGCTACTGTACATATAAAGTGATTCTGTGGGTACCAATTAAAGCTTTAGAAACTGGTCATATATTTCTAGTCATCTTTAAAAGCTAAGTGGGATTTTTTTTCTTCTTTGCATAAATGATTGCAACCAGAAAACATATTGGTTCCTAGATTTTATATATTAAAAATGCAGTGTTATCATAAAGAATAAAACTATCCCCATGCTCACCAAGCTTATCAGTACCAGTAGATGTTATTAGGGAGCAGGTGGACTGGCCATGACTTGGGCATTGTGAAGAAGCTGCTGGATCTTCTTGGCTCAGTGCTTCCATCTGCATGGTACTGACTACTGGGGCCCGGATATGTCACAGCATCAGTCCCTAGACTGAACATGGGTCCAAGTAGTCAGCTCAGCCACCACTTCCTTTGTTGAGCAGAGAATCGGGCAGGCAGTTTGAATTCATGCAAAAAGAGAGTGACTTACCATCTAGAGTAAGATTTCTGAACTTCAGCCAGACTACGTTTTCTGATATTTGGACAGTAACTGTAGACACTCTTCACAGAGTGTGACGTAAATTTCCTCTACTTCATGTGTCTGAGAACCTTAAAAAAAAACTTATTTTTGTAACACTTGGGGGTGAGCGCTACTTCGTTTTGAGGCTTAGGAATATACCTGGAGTACCTTACATCTAGGAAGTCTCCAAAGACTGCTCATGGACTAAATGATGGACAGTACAGGCAGCTGACTTCCAGCTCTCCTGGGGTGGCACGTGATCCTCACCTTTCCTGAGATGAGATGCTGTCTTTCTTTCAGCCTGAAGATCATACCAGTTCCTGACCTGTAAAATTCTCCTTTCAGGACCCACCTACTTCAGTTTCCCTTGGACTGCGAATGGAAGAGATGATCTTCAACTTGGCAGACACGCATCTATTTTTCAACGACCTAGAAGTAAGTCCTGATTGCTTTACACATACTTTCTGGAACATATCTGAAAATGCAGGATTGGTTCTGAAATTATCATAGGGCATTGCTCTTTTTTAAACATCTAATTGGAATACTGAGACTAAGTGCTGATAAGGCAATATATTTCGCTTTTGTGGTATTTATTACATTTTAAAGTTGGATCCTAAATGATTAAAATTTGATGACAAGATTCCCAAGTATCAAGTGTGATTCTTAGAGGCTTTGTAAGCCATTGTGCAGCTGCCTGTGTTGTCCCTACCCACCTCTTCCGGTGATTTCCCGTCCAATCTGATTGTTTGGAGCCGGTTTGCACCGGGCCTTTACTATCTGGGTTGCTAGGACTTCTCATGCCTTAACTGCAGCTGGTTTTATTGGGGGAGCATCTCTAAGGAGACTGGCTGACTGGAAGGGACGGCGGCAGACGCGACCTTAGCTGCATTCTTAACAAAGACGGGCATTGTTTTCACCTATCTCCATTATGACAAAACATGACTAGCATCCACCGCCCCCCTCCTTCACAGGGACCCTTGTTTATTTAACTCTCAGTGCTAAGCAAGCTTGTGGTAGGGCTGCCAACAGGCATTAATCATCAGGTTGTTGTTCTGCGAGGTTTTATAAACGTATGTTATTTCAGACAGGAGAAGAATCTCAAAGATTGAAATAGAACTTTTACTGATCAAAGTTAATTGGCAGCAATTGGCCTTTAAATATTTCCTGATGTTTCCCTTCTCAAAATCAAGCAAAATGCACCTTATTTAATAGAGGAGCCCAAATCACTTGACAAATGCCAGTGTGTGACAGAATGTAAATGCGGTTTCTTCAACATCTGCCCCATATTTTGATTTCTTTTCATCTGCAATGAAACAACTCACAGGCAAATCGGCAGCTTCCAGGGCAATAAAGTGATTTAAATGCACTTGATTTATTTTTCTCATTTTTCAGAGATATAGTTATTTTTAGTTTTACAAGTAAAGCGCAAATTTTATTTTTGCATTTGTAAGTGTTTGCTTTCCTCAAGGAAACGACACGGAATTATGATTTGTTTTATGAGGACATTCTCTCTGAGTGACAAGTTCAGAATTATCTTTATAGAAATTTCATCACCAACACTTATCTTCAAAACTTGCTGCGGACTTGTGGCTGTATTTCACTCTATGAGAAAGTGACACAAAAATTCCATATTTTACCTGTCTGTTAACATTCTTTACCAAGACTTCCATTTGTCTCTAAAGACACAGACTAGGTTGATATTTTACGCTTAGTGCAACCTTGTCCTTCTTATTGCTGTCCATCAGTGTTCGTAACATCCATCAGAACTCGGCGAGCCATGATTGACAATTCTGGCTTGTTGCAAATGTCAAATGGTGTGGCAAAAAATGAGAGGTTAAACAAAGTAATAATTCATGATATAATTTAGTATGGTACTAATGAAAGCTTCCAAACTCAGCTTTGATTTAATACAGGTTTATTTTGTTTAGTTTACATTATTCCTTCTGAAATACAAAGAGAGACGGAAGAGTCACTCAAATCCCTTAAATGTACATACTATAGAGATTCTAATTTAAGGATGTGGGTGAGGAAAAGTTTTAAATGGTCTTTGAAGCGATTGAAATGACATAATCTATTCTTGTATGCATGCTATTTCTTATTAGAAATAAAGAGCAAAAGAGAACAAATATGTAATTCAACCATGTATAGAAAATGAAAATGAAAATAATTTTAGGCCCCAGACCTGATACAAGCAGCTTTTATGTCATTTTATTCGAGAACAGCACAAATGTAACCACAAAAGTAGCCGTGAAATATTCATTTTGCCTGTCTCTGGAAATTATTTTCTCTAGATTTGTACAGCATTTTTAAATAAATTGGTTCTTACACTCTTGCAGCCTTAACTTTTATAAGTTTTTTAATTCAACAAACCTGGTACTGGTCACTGTAAACACAAGTTTCTTTGACTATAAAAAGTAAAAAATATTCCTGGCCAACACTCTTAAGAAAACCAAAATTATCTTCTCAGGCAGCAGTAAATGGGCAATGTCTGGTTTCACACACCCATTCCAGAGTGTGATGGCAAACGACACAGACATTTCAATATGCTTAGACTATGGATTTAGCTTTTGACCCTCTGGGACACAAGACAGTTTGAGGAGTCTGACAATCCCTTGTTGGGCACGGAGTATTATACCTGGACTCTGGTTAGTGGCATTTGCCTTTGCTTCCTTCTAAGATCTTAGCCTTTGACAGCTGCCCCTCTGCACATTCTGTTTAGCTCATATTTGCTTGATAGGCCAAAATGTGGGGACTTCCAGTGATATACCATCAAAGCATAAACACAGTGCCTGTTAGGGTGTGATTTTAAAGATTTAGGCTACAACCTTTAAAGGAGTTCATAAATGTCACCATGAACTCTGAAAAGTAAAGGAGATAAAAACACTATTTAGTCTCTAAAGTCTTGCCACCTCGGTGGCTTTTTGATTTAAAATATCAGAATTCACATTAATCCCACTGATGCATCTGGAAAGTAAATTTAAAAGGAAAAAAACTTGCTCCTCTGTGTCATTAAAATGGTCTGATGTGTTGAAGAACAAGAAAGATAGGGAGACATAACTATCATGGGATGCAATAATTTCCCCAGTGGAGACAGGCTGAAATATTAGTTACAAAGCATACCTCTGACTCCCTGCTTCCTACCCTGACAGAAACCCCACATATCATTTTACAGAAAGCCCCCACTTGCTATCCGATGATGCTTATGTGGAAGTCTTTTTTTTTTTTTTTTTCATGATACTGTGGAACCAGACTGTTTTTCAGCTTCTTTAGCATGGATGACTTTCTAACTGAATAGAGAAAAAAATTTCTCTTGGCTTTGTACTCAAAAGCCATGTGCAAACAGTGACAGCAGTAGTAACGTTGGTGTCTAAGCCGCGCCCCGCGGGTTTTTCTCCTGGAGCTTTCCACACTGAAAAGGAAATATTTGGCGCAGATGCTTATGTCTAAATCGAAACAAGGCACTCAGTTTGTCTGGCGCTTTCTCTTAGTGTTGTCTAGCGTTCGCTGCCATGGTGGCTGTCGCGCTCGTATGTGGACTCGATGTGGTGGTCTTTAGGATTAGGTAGAAACTGTCTTCATGTGTTGCCCATGGAGAGATGAAGGCTGGGAGGATATGGAAACCCTCCCCCATGTCTGTGGACACAGCACATGAGTTCATTGCCATTCATCCATCAAGTTGCCTAGTGCGTTGTTTAGTTGGGTGCCCTAGTTAGAATTTTTGTCAACCTGACTTAAGCCTGAGTTATCGAAGAAGAGGGCACTTAATTGAGAAAACACCTTTAGGAGACTGGCCCATGGGCAAGTCTGTGAGACATTTTCTTGTTTATGACTGATATGTAAGCGCCCAGCTCACTGGAGGTGGTGCCATCCCTGGGCAGGTGGTCCTGGGTTGTAAGGGGCCATGGAGAGCAAGCCAAGAAGCAGCATTCCGCCATGGTCTCTGCCTAAGTTTCTGCTTTGAGTTCTTGTCATGACTTCCCTCAGTGATGGAGTGTGACCTGAAAGGTGTAAGTTATGAGAAATGAACCCTTCCTCCCTCCAAGTTACTTTTGGTCATGGTGTTTAAAGCAGCAGTAGAAACCTACCTAAGATAGATGTGACAATCTATCACATTCCTGCTCTACACACGCCTAGCACAAATACTCTGACTCCTGTCTAGGTCAGTTTGTCTAGAGTCTGTTTTTTTGTTTTGTTTTTTTTTAATACCTATACTTATAGCCCTTGCTGTCATCCTCATTTTTAAATAAAAGAAAGAAGAGAGGCTCTGACCTCAGTAGTTCTGGGTTTGACAAATCAAAGGCCCATGTGAGGAACTGGTGGGCAGTGTCTAGTAACACCAGAAGAGACGAAGGAGATTTGTCTTGTAAAGAAATATGTGTGCACATTGGTTTAACTCAGCCTTTAAATGCAGTGTAAGTTTTATTATTCTAAAACCCAGGTTAGGTAGCAGTTATCTTAATATGTCTTATTTAGACATTTATTTTTATCGTTTTATTTATTATTTTTATTTTATCTTTTTATTTTTATGTCAGTCATGCCAGTGTTGAATGATTTCAAATGATGCATGCTATATGGGCCTAGCATGTGCCTCCAAAAACATGAAACACTAAATTCAGAAGTTGATTTTTTGAGTTTGAGAAATATGATTCACCTATAAAGTACTTTTTCCCCTATAAATAGAAGCTGTGGTGCCCAGCAACCAGCCTTGTGGATGCTGAGAGCCTTGGTTTTTAGCAGCCAGAGAAAAGGGCTTCTTGTTGCCTATGAGGCAGGGATGTAGAAGAGAGCCAAGCTAGTGTCTGTGTTTAGTCATTCCCCTGAGTCCCAAGTCACTGTAGGAAAGTGTATGGGCCGGTCAGTTGATATCCCCACATTCAATGCCCCACTGCCTTGCACACAAACATATACACACACTTGTCCTTTTCATCTCTGGACATTGACTTTGGGGTCTGCGGGTAAATGTAAGGTTAAAGTAAATGACATTACTTTAACCCTGGTACCATCCTTCATGATCGTCTCGTACATGTTGATTATTAAAGTCTGTTAGACTGAATTTGTGTGTGTTGTCTTATAATGAAGCGCTGGTTCTTGTTTCCTTCCCCAGCAAGACTGATTGGTCTGGTCCATGTCCCTAGTTAAGAGTAACATAAACCCTCAGTTTAGGGGAGGATGTGCTTTGTAATCAACAAACGAGTGTTAACACAATGACTTGTATTGGATTTGTTTTCCATGTTTTACGACTAATGGGCAGCAGGAAGATTTTATGTAATCCATTATTCTAACTAAAATATAATTGTTCTTTTTGTTCTGTTTTATTTTTCAAGACAAGGTTTCTTTGTGTAGCCTTGGCTGTCCTGGAACTTTCTCTCTAGACTAGGCTGAGCTCGAACTCACAGCGATCCACCTGCCTCTATTACCCAAGTGCTGGGATTAAAGGCGTGCACTATCAGTGCCAAGCATTATTTTATTGTTATTATTTATTCATAATTTCTGGTAAGATTGCTATCTTTATTTTGCCTCAAATTTAAAATAGAAATGTAATGCTATATTCAAATGCTTCGATAATTTGATGTTTATAAAAAGAAACTGAACGTCAAAGTGAACAGTGGTTCACATAGAGATGTTTCTCAGCCTAAAGATGCAGAGAGCTTGCCTAGCGTGTGTAAGTCCATAGGTTCCAGCCCCTGCACTGGAGAGGGGGAGTGAGATGGAGGAAGGGGGCAGGGTGGTAACCTTTGTGTGGGGTGAGGGTTGGAGACCCGGGTTGTGAATGGACAAGCGGTTGCAATGGTCAGGTGAGAAAACATTCTGAGAGGAGAATGGCAAGGGCCTTATGACAGAAAGGAGGCAAGACAGCCACACGGCTGGGACAGACAGGCACAGTCCGCAAGGGCTTTACAGAGATTGTGGCGCAGTCTTTTGCTGTTGCAATGGGAAGCCACTGGCGACGTTAAACATGGATTTGATAGAATAGCATCATCTCTCTCTCTCTATATATATATATATATATATATAGAGAGAGAGAGAGAGAGAGAGAGAAAGAAAGAGAGAGAGAAATCCGCGTTCCTATCAAATGAGAAATGAAGGAGAGTTCAGTGGAACCAATTAGAAACACTTGCAGCCAAAGGGGATGGTATAGCAAGGCTGAGGCCCTCACAGCTCTGACTCAGTGGGGAATCAGGAGATTTATAGTGCATCTAAGTGGAGGTTCTGGTGGGAGGTGCTGGCTGTTTATTTTTTATTTTTTGTTTTTTTAACCCGAGTCTTAGTAGTATGGGACTGTAGCTGAGGAAGAGGAAGACTAGGTCGGGATGGTGTGAGGGGTGCCGGCGCTGGTGTGCAGTCATGTCTTCTATGGAAATTTATCTACCTAGTCGGTACTGATGTCAGAGATGGCAGAGAGACTTGCAGGTTTCTCAACAAAGAGAGGCAAATCTGAAGGTATAATTTGGGAAATTATAAAAGTCATGAGGACCAGGTGGTGTGTCCCATAGGGGGAAAAAGTGTAAATTGAGAAAGGTGCCAAAGACTGAGTCTTAGGCACCCTGCCAGTGAGAAACAGGAGCTGCAAAGAAACCTAACAGGAATAGCCAGTGAGGCAGGCAGGAGCGTATGGCGTCAAAAGACCTTTGGAATCAGGATTCGAGAATTTTCAAGGGGGGTTGTCCTTATGTCCCGTGCTGCCTGGTCTATAGATGAACACGGAATGGTCCTGGCTGTGACTGGGATGTTGGCTGTTGGTGTCAGCTGCTGTCTGGGGTGTAGGATGTACAGAGTGGTCCTGGTGTAACTCAGATGTTGGCTGATCAACACCATTTCAGTGACTGACCTGCAAGACATGGAAACAAGATGCATCAAGAGATTGTTGCATGGGGGGGGGGGGTTCTTGTTTTGCTTTTATTTTGAATGTTTTTGTGTTTTGCACGTTAGTGCACACCTACATATGTGTGCATATGAATCCTCCATCATTCTCTTTGCTGTGTATTAAGGCAGGGTCTCTGACTCATCAATTTAGCTAGTCTATGTAGCCAGACTGCAAATCCTCCAGGGTTGGTCCTTCCTTTGCCTCTCATGTGCTTGGATTAGAGGTGAACCATCCTGCCCAGGATATTGTCCAGCATCAACCTGGATGCTGATGTCTGCTCTCTCATTCTAACACATATGTGCCAAGTGTTTTACCCACTGAGCCATCTCCCCACCCTCCAAACTAGGTTTTAAGTAGAAGGTAGTTAGGAGCACTTGGGTCTTCAGGAGAAAGGAAAACATACAGGCTATAGCAAACAAAAAGGGGAATATGTCCATAGCACAAGTCCCAGGCCTGAGCTTAGGGAAGGGTTAGTTACGTCCCCACAGGGGCAGCTGAAGGCAGGATTCAGCAAAGGTAAGAGGGGTCTTTCTTACTACACCATTCTATGATTCTTATTTCTGTGTCTTTCTCTGTAACCCAATAGGAAATCCCTTGAGGTCAGAGACTATTGACTGTCAACTTGAACTCTAAGCTATTTACACAAGATTCATTACATAGGAGGCTCTCTTTTTTTTCCCTTGCTTTCTTCCAAATATCTTCAAATTGGTTTGCAATGAGGACCAGTAGCATGTGTGCAGTACCAGGAACTCAAGGTGTCAAGCATGTCAGGGAAGTGCTCTATAGATTAACCGCGTCTGCAGCCCAGCACCGTTCTCTATAATCTGAAAAGCTAAACTTTAAAAACAAATGAAAATTCGTTATGATCTTAAAAATAATTAATATTATACAGAATCTTAAACTTTGAAGTTGCTCTTTTAAAAGTCATATCACAAAATCTTACTGTCAAAACATAATTTATGTAGGAAGAGGTATGATGCTAAATGATAACCATGGTTCTACTTTAGGGTTTTAAAAATGGTATAAATATAAAAATAAGATAAAAGCACTTCATTCACTAAAATATGAGAGATAAATAATTTGTATTAATAACTAGTTTATTTCTGGATAGTGGAATGACAGGTTGCTTGCTTTTTAAATTTTATTTCCTATAGTTAATATTTTTATTAATAACACATTAGTGGTACAAATTAATAGAATTCATTAGCTATTTCCACACACACATACAACATACTGTAAACTTATTCATCTTTTCTTTTATAACTCCAACTTCTCCCCCTGTCACTGCAATATTTCCTATTGTAATAATGAATATAGTCATGACTATTCTCTCTTGTACTCAAAGACCTTACTCAGAAACTTGTGGTTTATCTTATAGTTTCAGTGGTAAACAGCTTGAGCTTACGCACTTATGAGGCCATCCTGTACCTCACCTTCCCACCTATCAGACTGGATGGTGATGCACTTCTTAGGGTCCATGTGATCGCTGTATGAATTAATACCTGCACAGTACATACACTAGACCTTGACACACAGGAAACACTAAAGAGGTCATTGCTGTTATTGCCTCCTTTTTTTTTGCATGAAGAACACGGGGCTAAGCACTGTTAAGGGTAAGAGGGAGAAACAGACATTATTAAAGGGGTTAGAAATGAGGGGTCTCAGCCATACGTGCTTTGCTGTCCCCCAAATATCACGTACAATTGTTATGAAGCCTTACCAGATACACCAAAACCAGTGTCAGTGGTTAGTCTGCAAGTACCACCTATTCTAGGCACCCCCTGAGTCCTCTTGCTCCACCCACACGTGTATTCTCCCATCACCTTGCATGGCGTGGTTGGTGGACTGCTAGCAGGAAACCGTGACTGTAACTGAAGAGCTTGTCTTCACGGGAAAGGGTGTGTTTCTTAGTTTGGGACTGGCACACTTTCTGTTACATGTTACAGAAAACCTGTCTCAAAGGGTGCCTGGTGGAACTTGCTGGTGGTATTAGAGCAGGGAGAAGAGCCTTGTGGTAGATGAAGTCACTTCATCAGGCAGAGAGTCTGCCCTGTAGATGTAGTTCCAGGACAGCAGGTGCAGGGAGCTGATTGGCTGGAGCTGTCAATAACATAGGCAGGAGGGAAGGCATCAGACCCCAAGGAGTGCCTTGACCTTGATTCTCCATCAAAACTATGAATTCAAACTTTGCAGTATCTGCAGTTTTTATATGTGAGGATGATTGAAGTGGGATGAATTTGCCCCAGACCTGTTAGTTTTAAGTTAAGGGAAAGCTGACATGGAACCCCAGGTTTCTCTTTCAAATAGGTTTGCACCAAACTTGTGATCAAGCCTACTGTATCTCAGAACCTCACTCATGGTCTTTAGTGTAATCTGAAGTGACTGAATGGCCTCTCGGTGTGTCAAGGAGCCCCAGTTCCCGGATGGTGCTCCCTCCTACTTGGCTTTGAAAACAAGGCTTGCTCTATCTTTCAAATCTATAAACCTTAGTCACTCTTGTTTCTAAGCAACCTTGTTTCTGTTTTGAATTTACTGGAAACAGCTTAGTAGACAGACACATAGATATTCCTATTGTTTAATATGGAAAACCATTATTTTAGGAGCTTCTGTATTACTGATAAAGAGTTACCTCACTCTGACTGGTGTTGACTCCGTTCTGCATAGTAGCTGGGCATCCAGGAAGTGAAGTGCATCCGTTATGCAGAGTCACAGAAACACTGTGTACTCGCTGCTTTTCCCATTGTTGGGACAAAATGCCTGACGGAAGCCACTGAAGGGAGGGGCTTTTACTTCTTCTCACAGTTGAGAGTGAGTCCATCTTTGCAGGAAGGGTACAGCACAGGAACTTGGGGTAACTGGTCACATTATGCTGCCATCAGGAAGCAAAGGGAAACGGATACGAGTGCTTAGTTGCTTCTCTGTATTCAGTCCGGCATGCCAGTCCATGGAACGGTTGCACACACATGTGGGTAGTAGGTATTTTCACCTCAATTACCCAGGATGGAAGCTCTTCCACAGTTCTGCTTAGTTTATTTCCTGTGCCAACAAATTATGGCACACTCCTTTAATCCCAGTGCTCAGGAGGCAGAGGCAGGCAGATCTCTCTGAGTTTAAGGCCAGTCTGGTCTACAGAACAAGTTCTAGAACATCTTGGGCTACATAGAGAAATCCTGTCTAGATCTACCCTTCCAAAAAGGAGTTTGCCTCCTTGGTGATCTTCAATCCTGTCAAACTAACAATCAACATTAACCGCCACTTTTAATGAACACTATTTTGAGAGCTAGGCCAAGAGAACACAGGAACACACACAGTACTGTGCCATGCCTAGCCTAAAGGAGCCTAGAGGCTGGGTGGAGGCAGAGGATAAAGGGATACTCTCAGATTTGGTGATGACAATGGCGAAAGAATATGTGTGAACTTGTGGACTTCAGCCTAGGTGAGAGGGTTGGAGCAGTGACCTCACTAGAGAGTGATACAGCATGATGCCTTGGCTTCAGGGAGCAGAGTTTGAGTGGGTGCAGAGCCCACAGGACCCCCAGGAGGTTAGAAGGTGGGTAAAAAAGGAGAAGGTTCTTAACAAGGCTTTTGGAAAGCAGATTTCATGTGAGCCAAGGGTTAAAAAAATGTTCCAGAACTTTTCATGACTATGAAGGTGAATTACATCGTCAGCAGGATCGTCTAAGTGGGAGATCACTAGAGTTACCCCGGGGGGGGGGAACATGGCAGCTTAGAGAGCTGTTTGGAAATCAGCTGTAGCATTGGTAGGTACATGCCGCACAGTAGGTAAGAGTCCTAACTCCTAGCCTGGCAGAGCAATGACACAGAGAACCCAGGAGAACCAGCTAGCCTGGAAGATTTGGTTATGCAAGGCGCTCCCAACATGTTAGCAAGCAGTTTGATGAAAAGATCTAAAACTGAGCAGAGAGCATCAGGCAGGAAGCGTCACCCTATATAACATTGTTTGCAGTGTCCCAGAGATGACATGGTGCAGGAGAAAGGATAGTTCTCTCGGGGAAAGGTACCTGCCTATGAAGCTAGTTTGACAACACAGAATCTGAGTATATTCAGAAAGTTCCTGATTCAGGAACTCAAATGACATAGTAAGCCGATTGGCCACTCGTAAGTATCAGTTAGTCTATGAGACTGTAACTAGCTTGTCAGTGAGGGTCTAGTTCTACTAGGCCATGCTTGTGATTCTGTCGTGTGGGGGCAAAAACTGAGGACAGAGAGACTGCTTAGAGAAGTAGATGCAGCTGTAGCCTGTAGCCTTCCCTTTCCTCTGTGCCACCTTCACACTGGCAAACCCCCAGAGAGCAACAGGGACAGGGTGGGGTTCCGCACTCCTGACTGGGCACCTGCCTCACGGCAGTACTCCTAAAAACGAGAGTTCTGACTGTTCCTGGCATGTAAGATGGCGTTTTCTTTAGTGAAATCACTGCACCAAGGATCAGTTTTTCTCATTAGTGAAAAATACTAATGAAAGGTCAGAGTGTTTCAAAAGTCTGCAAAGCTGTTCTGTGAGTGTCCCCTATCTCCAGGTTCTGGTTTAGACCTTTGATTGTGACAGGTGCTGGGTCTCCATCAGTCTGAGAGGAGCTCAGGCCCCTTGAAAAACCAAAGTGAACTCTACCGCCACCCTAGGGAGTGCAGTAATAGAGGAAGGAATTCAGGCATATTCTCTCTCTCTCTCTCTCTCTCTCTCTCTCTCTCTCTCTCTCTCTCTCTCTCTCCTTTTTCTTCCTTAATATTGAATAGCACAAGAGAAGGTCTGTAACTCCAACTTCCCACAAATGTATTTGAGCCATGTCCCTGGGGGCTTCTCCCATTTCAGTGTGGCTACAATGGAGCCTCTATGTGGGCCCCACTCAGTATTCCAGCAGGGTCTCCAACAGGGCTTTCTCAGTCCTCAATTCTCCCCGCACAGTCTCAGCTACTCTTCTGTAAGCAGGTGGAGGGCTGGGCCCCGGGGAGAGGCTGCTGCTTTGGAGCAGTGTTCTTTCGTCAACGCCCCTTGCCTCTTTGGACATAACTGACCAAGCGTTGCCTTCTGAGGGGCCGCCTTTCACAAAGGTAAAGGGAACATATGTCTAAGGCATCCTCCCTTTCAGAGTTTATGCTTCTGTTGGTACAGTCTTACTGAATGTGAAGATAAAGTGTTTCTTTAAACAAAAAGTAAAAGGAGTTTGGAAAGCAATCATTGAAGACAAGGAATTAGCACGTATGATGAGCATGCCAAGGCTTCATGAAACAGAAACCATTTTAATGTAAGATAAATTATTTCGATCATAGGGAATTAAGATGGATAGCTCATACCTCAATCATATTCCCAGCCACAAAGTTGTAAGCAGAAGCCCCCTCGTAAAGTAGCCATGGCCTTCTGGAAACTGTCAAGATGGACTTTTCAAAACATCAGGGATGATTTTCAAGTTTTATCTGGGTTGAAATAAGAAATTAATTCTGTGGCACTGCCATTAGGGGTAAGGAGAAACCAGATGAAGACACTCCACTCTTGAGGGGTTTGTAATGTGGTGGGGATTGGAGCAGAGGGTGCACATACAGCCTCTGTGTGTGCTTAGAAAAGATGAGAGGAACAGGAAACTACATACCGCTCAGGTTAGCGGGAAGAAGGAACGCTGAAAGGAGAGGGCTAAAGAAATCAGTGTTGTGAGCCAGAGGTGTCCAGTGAGCAGAATCAGACAGTTGGATGGTTGTTAGCAGCTAGAAATACCGACAAAAGATAGGAGATAGATGAATGTCACATACCTAGGCATTTGCATGGCCGTCATCATCAACTTCGGCCTTTAATCCAAGTGATCCAAGCGCTATTTTTAATACTCCGAATTAAGAAGAATCAACTTGTTTGCTATGCTGCCAGCCATTGCTTAGCTAAAAGAAGCACAAAACATGCACGAAATGAGATGCTACACAGCAATTCAAAAGACACAGACTGGACATAGTGGACACCCTATGACCCCAGCACTCAGGATGGAGAGGCAAGGGACTTGAGAGCTTTAGGCCAGTCCAGGCTTGTAAGGAAGTTTGTCTCAAAAAAATCAGTGATAGAAATCATCATGATAAGTCAGTGGTAGAGCATTTGCCTAGTACACATGAGGCCTCGAGTTCAGTCTCCTGTGCTAGGCAATCACACACACACACACACACAAACAGAGAGAGAGAGAGAGAGAGAGAGAGAGAGAGAGAGACTAACAGATGATTAGTTGATATTATAGGTATTGTCACATATTATTAAAGGAAGGGGAAAATTCGTCTTCATCAGGATTTACCTGCTTGCTTGCCCCTGAGAATGTAAGCTTTCTAACAACCACAAGCAACTGGGGGTCAATGAGTGAATGAGTGGGGGGGGGGGCAGCATCATGAGAGATGCTCGCTGCTGACATAGGAAGAGGAGTCGGCTTCTTTTCTACATTTCCCATGAATTGTCTGCGAGGGTTTATAACATTTTACAACCAGACAGTAATTTTATCTCACAGACTTTTATATCCTGACGGTGCCATACAGTAACATTACCAGTTAGCTTTGGCTGGGTCTGCTTTCCTACCGCCACCTTGCCAGTCAGATCACCTGGAAGGCTATTTTCAATCTTATCCATGTGCTTGGCCCAATGTTAAGAAATCACATAGGGAAAATGCAGGAAAAAATGGGGTGTGATTCTACAGGTATTACATGGTAGGGCACTCCAAAGTTATCTAGAGATGAATCATTATTGTCTGTTAAATGCAGAGTTTTAGGTAGACGAGAAAGAACACAGGACAGGGTCTCGCCCATAGCAGGTGCTTGACAATGACCATTGTGCAAAGGGTGCAAAGGGTGTATTACCCAGGTGACGCTGGACTCTCAGAAAGAGGCCTATCAAAGCCTAGCTGAGGAGTAGCCTGAAGGAAAGAAAACTGAGAAGGAGAGCATCTTAACAAGATGTGGACGAGCCTGTCATCGGCGAAGAAGGGCTCTGAAAGTGCCAGGCAAGGATGCGCCATTCCTGACTGCACAGGAGGGACAGGGTTGTACTGGGAAGCTTCTGTAGAAGGGCCACAAAGGTCTGGCTGTGTTGGAATACACTAAGCATTTTTAATTAAATGTTTCTGATGCACCAATGGAGTGAAACAGAGGCAGAAGTATAGTGCATTGCTTCCTCCACCCCCAAGATGGTGTTCTGGAGTAATAGGGGAGCAGGCCTGCTTTTTGTCCCGCCCAGCTCCCACATGGCTAGCTTTACACCAGAAATAACAACACACAAATTGTATTCATTTAAACACTGCCTGGCCCGTTATATCTAGCCTCTTCTTGGCTAATTCTCACATATTAATTAACCCATTTCTAATAATCTGTGTAGCACCACAAGGTGGTGGCTTAACGGGAAAGATTCTAACCTACGTCCATCTTAGGCCAGAGCTTCATGGGGTCTGCCTGACTCTGCTTTCTTTCTCCCACAATCCTGTTCTGTCTTCCCTGCCTACCTATCAGGCCAAGCAGTTTTCTTTATTAATTAACCAATGAAAGCAACAAATAGATAGAAGACCCTCCTACATCAGTGTTCCACAGACAACGTGAAGTTGCAGCACAGACTGGGTCCAAAGAGGGATTATGCAAGTATTCTAGCACATTCCCTGACAGAAAACCATAGCAGTAAGCACTGTACCAGTTCTCTTTAGCCATTCTCTATGTCTATACAGCTGGAACACCAAGAATAACATGTTACTTGTTTGTGTGTGATTCTAAATGGGATGTACTAATAGCATGCAGAAAAAAATAAATAAGAGAATTCAGAATGTGTCCCATGTGTATTCTAGTACTGCTGGCATGGCTTACATAGTTTATATGTACTCACTCATAAGTGGCTTTTAGTCATAAAGCAAAGAAAAACCAGCCTACAATTCACAATCCCAGAGAACCTAGACAACAAAGAGGACCCTAAGAGGGATATACATGGATCTAATCTACATGGGAAGTAGAAAAAGACAACATCTTCTAAATAAATTGGGAGCGTGGAGACCATGGGAGAGGGTTGGAGGGGAGGGGAAAGAAAGGAAGGGGAGGAAAAAACATATATATAGTTCAATAAAATCAATAAAGACTATGCATGAAAAAAGTCATGCTTTTTTATGTCAACATAATACAGTATTTTCCCTAATAACATAAACACCCAAGCATATCTGTGGCTCCTATTCTGAAGAAGGGTCTTTGTAGATGGTGGGAAATGAGTATGAACAAGAATTTCCTCCATTTTCCTTTCAGGCTGTCAATGATTTGGAGCCCGTGGGGCTCCTCGTACTGGTGGGGCAGCTCTCGTGAAGCGCTAAAGTAGTGGAATCCATTACCATCATCTAAAGACCATATCTTCTAAGAGAAGGCCCAGGCAGACTGGTGTGGGGTTGTGGGTCTCCAAGCCCACTGGCACTTGGAAGAGCAGATATTTTATGAGAAACCCCTCAGAGGGCCTCCCTGCCCTCAGGGCCCGCTGATGGGAGGTGATGACGGGACCCTTCCTGCAACTCCCAGGGAACCTTCCTCCCCTTTCAAGGGCCGATGTCCGGTTCTGCGTGTTTGTCTTTCTGGAGTCAGTAATCATTCCATGGCAGAGAACGCTGGTTTAGGAATACTGTAGGTACCCCGAGAGCCTGTCTATTTTGAGCAACGCAGTCCTTTAGATGCAACTGAGTACTTCTTACCACTCTAAGATTCTCCGGCTGGATAAGCTAACTGAAGTTTTTTCAACTCTTTTCAACCCTCTTTTCAACTTTCAAACTTCAAACTTTAATCTCGCCCCCCCCCCAAAAAGGAAAGTACATGAGAATATTTCTTTAACAATTGTATTGACTTGAGGTTTTCAGTTAGAGGAGAATCTACAGCCATAAATAATGACAAACTACAATTTGCATGGGACAGTAGATTTGCTATAGGGAAAAAGAATACTTTCTTAAATGCCACCTTTCATAGTTTTCAGCTTATTGTTCTATGTACATAAACAAAGCAAAAATGTTCTGTGTCAATTAAAGTGTCCTGTTGAACACTTTATATAAATTCATATGGGGCTCATTTTCCTCAGGTGGCAACAGGGGTAAAAAGAAAGTGACTACAGAAAGGCATGAAAGGTCCCCTGGCAGGGGTGTTTTTCCAGCCTCTGCCAGCCCAGCTGCGGTGGAAAAAATGGTTCTTATGAGGAGGTGATTATTCACAGCAAGCCTTGAGTTCATGTCACTGTGAAAAATTCTTCTCCAGCGTACTCTCAGCAGGAAAAATAGATCTAAAAGAAGGAAACAGGAGTTACAAAGAACACTGTCTGCTGCCAGTGACAAATTATGTGTGCAAAAGTGATGGGCAAGCCCATTCCAAATCGACAAATCGGTTCCGCAGTAAATCAAAGGCTGGCCTGAAGAGCGCCCGTGAGCTGGCATTCAGCAGAGGTGTTTGCATTAAATGTGCACTGACCGCCTTGTTGTAATGTTGTGGATAATAATTATTCTTTACCTTATCTTGGTCTTTCGTCATCATGCTTTAAATTACATAATACAATGTAAAGTGCATGCTTTAATGAATGATAAAATTACATACTATAATTTGAAATCGACTCAAACACTAACTCACCTCCCTGTGTTGTAAAATGCTACAGCCTCTTATGTTAATTGAATAATAAACAAGCTGTGTAAGGTTATCAGCCTTTACCTGCAACATCAGTGCTGCAGGCAGAACACCCTGAAATACCGTGTGCTGTTGGACAAAACAGAGTAAACCAGGAAGGGTGTGTAGCCCAGAAGCAGAACGCAAACTTAGCATGTGCGAAGTCCCCTCAAATTAATAAAAGATGTGTCTTGCGCCAAACAGTAAACATTCATTGAGCTTTGAAGGAAAAAAATATTTAAGCATTGATATCACTAGATCAAATGTAGCTGTATCATAACTGTCAATTAGATTAATCCATTAACATTAGAGACATAGCATGAAAACAGTTTAAATAAGCCCACTTTGTCTTAAATGTTTATTTTCAGTTCTCTCTGGCTTATATTGAGCAGGACTTTTCACCCTAAGGTGAGGAGTGTGGATAAAGACAGATAGATTTAATATAATCATGTGGTGAAGGAAATATTCATGGTGGGAAGGAAGTCCAAACCAAGAAAGACTCACATGTGTTTAGTAAGACTATGCCTCTAAAAGTCACGGTCATCATGTGATCCCTCTGTGACTTGGAAAGCCACATGCTGAAATATTATTAAATTGACATCCTATTTTAATTAGCATATTTTAAAGGGATTAATACAAAAATATTAAAAATTTGAGATGTTTTTCCATTTTCTAGTTATTAATAAGCTTAGGTGTGCTGGCAGTTTGGGGATATTTTAATGATCATAAATATCTGTCCCAGGTACATCCCATGCCCAGCATACAGCTGAAATGCTTCAACCTATCTTTTGCCTTAACATGCCATCTGTAGGCACTTTCAGTAAAAACCTTAATCTCTATGTAGTCTACGGCTATTGGTATAAACAGATTCAGAACAAACTAGCAACCAGCTTACCTTTGTTAAAACTGCTAGGAATCAAACCTTGGGCTTCTAATACAAGAATCTAGGTCTTCCTCCTAGTGTAAACAGAGCTGGAGCAGTATTTCCCTCACACTTAAGTAAGCCCCAAAGGATACAGCAGGCACAAGTATAGTCAAAGGCTGTTTTCAAAGTGAGAAATCACGCAAATGAAATGGGTCTCTTTCTACAAGCGCAGTAATGGCCACGGCAGTGGCTGGTTTCAGTGTCTGAGATCTGAAGTCACTTGTTTTCTCACTGACTTGTACAATTGTGTCATCATATCCCTATCAAAACTGATAACTGATATTAAAATGTTGATTTAAAATATGCATTGAGGCCAGTGGATCATTTAGCGTAGGAATTTAAAGATCTCTTTTCTGGGTTTGTGTTAATTCTGTAACTTGCATGTCCCTAAATTCTCAAAACATGGAAGTGAGTTTCAAAAGTGCCCTGTTCTTCATTGCTAATCCCTTAGCTGTAGGTCACATCCAAGGAAGCTTTGCAGAGGGACTTCAAGAAGCTATGACTATCACTGGTGTGCCCAGAGAGATGACAGATAGGTCCTACCAGCCAGTGCCAATGTGAAGGGACTTTGGATGTTTTCCATGTCACCAGGCATTGGGTTTGTTCTGTTGCACCAAGTCAGGGAAGAACAGGTAGTCCTTAATGTCCTTTGTGTCTCGTTGGTTGTGCTAAGGCCTTGGGCACATGTCTGGAAAGCCTTTGGGACAGAATTAGTAATGATAAATACATGACTCAACTGGGCACACTCCTTTTCACAGACAAGAGTGGGCAAGTTAGAAGTTGGTTCCTGTAAATTAAATTCTAGAGCGTAGGCACTCAACCAGAGGGGGCTAGACTTACAAACCAAATCTAGTCAGGAGCTAATAAGAAGCAGGGTTCTTCACCTTTTCCAACTGTAGGCTTGTTTCAAGATCACCCTTCTTTCCTTAGACTTTCTGAATTATGGAGGTTCTGGCGAGAGTTGATATCTGGGGTACATATTCTACCTTGGTCTTCCAACGAAGCTATCAAAATATCCACGGAATCAGAGGTTATTGCCCAAAGTCACCTGTGGAACAATCCCTTACTGAAAACCTGTCACCCTCATACTGCCAACACTGGTCACCCTGAAAGGCTGTTGTATGATGCAGAGTTTCTATGTAGACAGTGTGAGCAGATTCACAGAGGTTTTCTTTTCTGGGGTGGGTTGATTGGTTGTTTTGAAGGTTAAGTACTACTGATTATTTGTGAAAATCAGCGTGATGACTATTGGTGTGAGCTTGTCTCTAATGTACTATACTACATAGCATATGGAATTTCATACCAAGAAATATGAGGACTGCTTTTTAGCAACTTAGAGATCTCAAAGGTCCTGAGCAAGTGTCCGTATTGTTCTATAGGGAGTTCCTATCTATGAGTGTAGTTGTCTGATGGAAAAGACGAGAGGGACCCAGAAGCCAGGGGTTGTTTCCTCAGCCTTGGCCATGCCCATCTGGTCTTAGTAGGTATTGCTGGTGTCAAGACATAGTGACATGTGGGGTTACAGAGATGGCTCAGCAACTATGAATATTTGCTGCCCTCTTAGAGGCTGCTAGTTTAATTCTAATGTCCATATGGCAGCTCACAACCATCTGTAATTTTAGTTCAAGGATCTGATGCCCTCTTCTGACCTTTACAGACACCAGGCACACTTTTGGTGCCCATACATACATCCAGGCAAGACTCCCAAACATAAAAGTAAAATGAATATTTTCTTTAAAAGAGGCAGTGACAAAGTTAGCCATTCCATGACATCTTCCATTCTCACCCTGGATAGGAAGGTATTGAAACAATTAGACGGCAGGAGAATCGTCTGTTTTCTTGTGGTAAATTTGGAAGGGTGACAAATGCAACTGGGGTCCTAAGAATGTGGGCAGGGTGACCCGATGTCTCTGAAGATGTGCTTCTAGCAATCTCATGTTGTTTCCTTTAGGAACTGCCTCAGCATCTTTAAGCCTCTGTTTCTTCAAGGGCTTCAGATTTACTCCAAGTTTGTGTTTCCAGGTTCATGTTCAGAGGTAGAGAGCATCAGTATGCTGCCCGTGACGTCCATCTGCTTGGCACTGAGAATGAAGCCCATTGTAACTGTCTTAATTCCCTTTATTAATTTTCCTAAACTAGCTTGAATCGTGCGGTGTATTTTTACATAATTATGGTATAAGCAAAAGGCTTGAGGGGAAAGAACAACCACTACAGTATCAAAGCAGAGTAAATATTTGCAGAAAAATTCTGCCATAAGTTAATATTTTGCATAAGGGGCCCTGTGCAAAATCTGAGTTATTCCCGGGGCTAGGTCCAAAAGAACAAGGCTGTGGCCCACCCTTAGACACCCAGAGATGATGACGGATCAGAAAAAGGTCAGCTGGAGATGCCATGCCAAGAATAAGACAGAAGAGACCAAAAAGGCAGAAAAACAGTGCAGCAAAGTCCTAAAAGCAAAAGCCTGTCTGCCGATGACCATGAGTTTCTAACCCACGTGGCTCTCTGCCAGCTACCCGCACCCGAGCTGTGTTCTGCTGCCTGGTGTGTTGGCTGCATCCCCAGCAGTGTGAGCATTTTACAGCCTGGTTCTGCGAGCATTGGAGGGCTGCAAGCCGAGGGCCAGCAATGCCTGCGGCTCACTTATTTCATTTCTCTGAGTCCCCCTCACAAATCACAGTGAAGGAAAGTGGTGGGAGGAGGGATTCGGGTTTCTGACCGTTAGTGTTAGTGTTTATCTGAAAGACAAAACAAAAACCTGTCCGATTTGTTAAGAGCTCATGGGGCCATCCCCACACCTAGAGAGCTGCTATTGAGATGGTAGCTTAGCCAGTGCTTCTGGCTTCATATTGTTCTTATGCACAGAGTGCTGGTGTCAATGTGACACACCCAAACCACACCTTCACTGCATACATCCATGCTCTGGATGAGCTTTGTCACCTGCTAAAGACCTAGTAACTATGTATGAATGAGTCTTCCTCAGGACCACAGCCTTCCCCCATGTCAGTCATTTAAGGACCTGATTTTGCTATAAAGGGTTGGAGCTTGCACTGGATGGTGAAGGCTGCACGTCCAAGCTCTAGACGGGAAGAAACAAACACAGGCACACAGCTTTAGCTTGTTTGTTTCAGGCAGTCGAGGAAACGCGTCCCAGCTGGAGTCCCCTAAGCTCCAAGCAACTAACAAGTAACAAAGAACCCAGGTCCCAACTGACAGTGGTGGGCCAATGTCTCTGTCCCCTAAACTTGGGGAGCCTGGAAAGATGGAGCCATTTGAAGTCCCAGTACTTGGACCTTCTCAGAGACTTCATTTCTCATCTATAAATTAGATTAGAACACTAAGAGCTCTTGAACTTTCTCCCACAAACTCAATCAAACAACCTTCCTGCCTTTACAGGAATTCCACAAGAAATGGAAGCCAAGCAACCCTTATCCAAAATATTTGGATCCCAAAGCGTTTGGGAATTTTAAGATTGTTTTTCAAATTATGGAATATTTATGTATACCTAGTGAGATAACTTGGGAATGTGACCCAAGTTTAAACAGAAAATTTACTAATATTTCACATGCACCTGTTAAACTTAGCCCAAAGGCAGTGTTACACAGTATTTTGTCTGGGTTTTGACTGTGGACCCATTGCCTGAGAAGTGTAGAATTTCCCACGTGTGGCATCTTGGTTCAGAAAGTTTAAGATTGTGGGACAATTTGGATTTTTAGTTTTGTTGTTGTTGTTTTTCTATTGGGGCGATCAGCCTGCAGATGAATTGGATCTTCTGAAGTTGTTGGCACTATTGAGGTGGTGGTGTCTACGCGGTACAAACATGTCAAGGCAGAGCCTTTGGTATTCAGCTATGGAGGCAGAGGCATGGCCAAGGGATGGCGCTTCAGCACTTCTGGAAAGGGGGGGGGCCGACCCCAGGATAGGAAGTGGCTATGCTTCAGTGGTGTTTAAATGTAGTGATTACTCGTAAATTTTTTTTTAGCAATCATAGCTTTGCACCGGCCCCTATTCTTCCTCGGGGTTTTTGTGCTATTTGGCTCCATATGTGACTGGCCAATTAAAATGTTAGTTATGGGCTGACAAAACTATGTCAGCAGGTAAAGGCAGTTGCTACCCAGCCTGGTGTCCCTGGGGCCCGTGCGATGGAAGGAGAGAACTGACTCCAACGAGTTGCCCTCTGACCTCTGCGCATGTGCTGTGGCACACACATGCCTGCATCCATACACATTCATCATACACACAATAAAAATGCATTCTAAAGTGCTTTTAATGTTATAATTCTATATCCTGCTATCAGCTTGGTTTTTTTTCCTTATGCAACATTTCTGACATAAAAGTTCTTAACATAAATAACATTTTCCTCCCTCACATATGATCTTTTTCTGACTCTACACCAATGCTATGTAGATTTGGGAATCCAGAGAAATGGTATTAATTTACCAGTCTTTTTTCTTGCCTATCTGTGCTACTGGCTTGGTCCCTAGAGCCTTGTGTGTCACTGAATGCCATCTGTAATTTTTGAGAAAATAAAGGCTTACCCCAAAACTGCCCTCTTCTCTGCCTACCCCAGTGTTATTAGAAGGAGCGTGTCTGGCAAGCAGTCTAAGAGCCTGAAAGTTGTCTTGTCCTGTTACCGCAGTTCAAGAGACCCTTCCTAGAACACCACCATTTATCTGCATATTAGATCACTGCCGTTGCAAGACTGGCAAAGGCAAATGGTGGCCAGTGCCATTCCTTGCCAACATCAGTTCCTCAGACCTCTGCAGCCTGAGCAGCAGGGGATTCATTTGGACTCCAGAGCTGCCGTTGCATTTACCACAGGTAGAATCAGTCAGTCTGTCTTTGTGAAGTTAGATCAGACCTTTTCCTGCTCCACCGTAAGTGCGTTGAGAACAAGACTGCCCGCTGCTTCCCTAGCAGAGCTGTTTGCTGTGACCACCACGACCTCCATGTCCAGTGGTTCTCTGGGTTCATTCTTCTGCCTCATGGCTTTTGAACTTACTGTTCCCTCTGCCCACAAGGCTCTGAAAAGGAACCCTGGTCTCCTCCCCACCATTATCTAGTTCCTTAGCAAATTTGGAAATTAGAAAGTCAGCAAACCCAAATGATATGAGCATCTCAGATATTCCTTCCAAGGACCCTAAAAGACAGGGTGGCTTCTGAAAATGGAGAGAAGACAGGTTCATCCTCGGGGACACTGAGTTTCAGGAAATAAAAATGAAGGTGGGGGTTCCGGTTTGGTAGTAAACCCCCTTAGGACAAGCCAACATGTGGCGTGTGAAGGGTTTTACAGCCTCTTAGTGTTTTCCAGGTTTCTGAGAGTCTTTGAAACTATATTTTATTTTCTGTGTGTGTGTGTGTGTGTGTGTGTGTGTGTGTGTGTGTGTGTGTGTGAGCATGAGCACATACGCGTGTGTGGGATGGTAGGGATCACACATGCTAGGAAAATGCCCTATGACTGAGATGCACCCCCAGTGTTGTGATCTGCTGGCCTGGGTACCCTGTCCTTTTAGGAAATGGGCCCCTCCCACTCCCAACCTCCCCCTTCAGCTGTCCAACCTCCTCTCAAGCTCTCTCTCTCCCTCCCCCCTTCTCTCTTTATGTCTGCCCTTCTTCTAGAGAGGCAGCTTCTATCTCTCTCCTCCCCTTTTCCCCTTCCCCTTCCTTTTCCCCTCCATAACCCGCTAAATAAACTCTATACCCAAACTCTCTCTGCCTGGCATATCTGTCTGTCTCCTGCTGAGGCCTCAGGCCACCCGCCAAGGGACCCTCTGAGTCCTCTGGTGACCCTTAGCTGCCCCTGGGGACTGGTCCCTCACCACCTCTTTCTAAATGATAATACCTAGTCCCAGCCATCAAATATTTGATAGTAAATGCAGAGCAATTATAACTTTACTCATTTCTCACAAGTGCAGTCTCAGAAGTAAATAGATCCTTTTAAGGAACTCTGTGTACTTGAGCTTAAAGCACTAATACGCTTTTCTCTTGTTTACTAAACAATAATAGGCATTTTCTTTCTCAAAGGTGCTATCTGGGCCCATTTAAAAGCACTCTTGAGTTTTAAAATCTCTTTTCCTTAAAATCAGTCTACAAAACTCCCCTGCTAATGACAGTGCCATTGTTACAGGGGCCTTTGTTTTAACCAGGTCACCTTGGAGAAAAATCTACACTGCAGGTAAAAGCTTGAAGCTGTTGACTTTTGATTAGAGCTAAAAGATACTTAACAAGTCTTCACTTGGGGGTCCAGCCTGGAACAATGAGTTTTCAAAACAGCTAACAGGAGGAAGAAAACACTGTGTGTGGAAAAACCATGGCAACAATGGGTCCTCAACTGTGTTAGCTCACTTCTCAGTGGGTGGAAATTTAAAACTAAATCAGCTGAAGACAAGCTTCCTCACAGCCTGCTTTCTAAACAACCTCTTCCAGCTTAGCTAGGAAACTCTCAGCCAGTTTGGACTCCTTGAATTAAATCCCGCTCACCTACCTTTTTACACAACTTTAACTCAGCACTAGTTTTTGACTTCCACAAGGAGAGAGAAGTCCATTGCAGGTTTTCCTTCCTCCACGAAACACATGCCAAAAATAAACTTAAACAACAACATAAAAATTGCACTACTTGGTAAGTTTCTGAAACTGCTTTCCCCATGTTAGAAACCTTTTAAAGCTAGAATTATGTTGTTGAACAAACAATTATTCCGCCTTCTAGACTGAGACTCAATTGTTGCTGCTGAGAAGCAACATGCCTGCTGTTTTCTGAGAGTGACCCATTTTGCAAATGTGAAATTCACAGTCAGCACACAAGGGCTCTCAGCCCTACTTTTCCTTTTTACTTATCTGAGGTCAAAGACCTCAAGAGAGCCTGAGGAGGGTTACAAGGTCAAAGTCTTTTCCTCCTTGGAACTTGCTTCTTGCTGGGAGCCGGCTGCCTGCAAAAAGACGCTTTGGGGAGAGGTTGGGGGTGGGTCACATTTTTAATTCTGTAAAGAAACAGCTGGTTTGAATTTCTTTCCACTCCTGTCTCGAGCTGCCTTCCTCACAAGCCCATGGAGGGGAGGATTTGTCCAGAGGAGCCAGCAGCAGGAAGAATCTACCTTCTATTACTATGGTTCTCTACGCTTGTTGCTTTTGTGGTATAGCTGAATTTGCTGACTGGCAGAGAGGCATGAGTTTTTACGTAGTCAACTGAGTCTGAAACTGAGCCACTGTATGGAGAACCCTCTTCTAATAACATTTTTAAACTAAAACTCTAATGGGAATCAATATCCTAAGGTCCAGTGGGTTATATGGAGACCAGGATGTGACCAACGTATAAAGCAAGCCAAGCGTGGGGATTACTTGTTTCTGTACTAGACACCTTCTCTATTTCTAAATCGCTCATGGTGACAGAGAGCCACTTCTTCCCACAGTCACCACAGGGACTGTGTATAGAGGAGGAGGATGCTCACTCGTTGTTTCTATGTGAACAGGTGCAGAAACTGGGGACCTATTTAGCTGAGCTCCGGCCCATCACTGTGACTGGATGTTCTAAGCAGTGCATTGCCACGTCTGCTCACAATAGCATTATTCTGTAAAAGCTAATAAATCCAGCACTTGTGTATGTGCCGCGAATATGTAATCTAGCAAAACAGTGAAAATAGAAGACAAATGTTTGGGAAAACATACCATCGGACTTGATTATTTTTATTTAGTTTTGAAGTCTTCCACGCTTTTTAAATCCTGAGCATGTGGGTGCGAATGTACACACACACACACACACAGAGAGAGAGAGAGAGAGAGAGAGAGAGAGAGAGGGAGAGAGGGAGAGAAAGAGAGGGAGAGAGGGAGAGAGGGAGAGAGAGAGAGAGAGAGAGAGAGAGAGAGAGAGAGAGAGAGGAATAAAACTCACATCTCTCAACTAAATAGTAAACCAGTAACAGATTTTTTTGTCTAGGCTCCTCAGCGCACTAGCCCCAGGCTGTGTTGGTGTGTGGCTCAGCAGCAATCAGAGGTCATAATTTCATTGGCAGCTAGCATCAGGTTTAATTTTTCTAGCATGTTGCATTTACCAGAATGTCTGGTTTCAGTTACGCAAGGCACTCTGCGAATCAAGCTTTGGGCAGTATGGTGCGTGTAGGTACCTGAGGTTTCTGGAACACACATGCCAATTGTTCTCAATCACTTTCCTTTCTAAACACAACAATGTGTTTTCTAAAGCTGAGTAACGGTAGTCCTTGATGACATTGCTTGTTTCTTACAGAAAACGGCCCCAAATAGGTAAAAATGTCAATTTAACAAGGCTGCCACCTACTGATGGGCACAGTGGAAAAGCATGCCAATTAAGGTTTTTTTTTTTAAAAAAAATAACTGTTTTGCGTGTTTGTGTTTAGAAAGGTGCTTCTTCAAATTTAACACATGCCCATCTGAATTGCATTTTAGGAATGTGACCAAGTTCATATAGATGATGTGTCATCGGATGACAATGGCCAGGACCTGAGGTGAGCGCCTTGGTACACAGACTGACCACTCCTCTGTTAAGAGTCTGACTGCTCAGCTAATTAAGATGCATTCTCTGTTTGATTAACTCCGGGCTTTTCTTCCATTTACGCAGCACATACAACTTCGGGACAGATGGCTTCCCTGCTGCAGCCACCAGCGCTAATCTGTGCCTAGCAACTGGTGTCCGAGGCGGCGTGGACTGGATGCGAAAGCTGGCCTTCCGCTATAGACGAGTAAAAGAGATCTACAACACCTACAAAAACAACGTGGGAGGTGCGTGGCTGAGAGATCCCTCAGTGGGCTGGTGTCAGACAGTCTAGATAAAACCCTGCCAAGGGCCGCTCCCTCTGGGGCTCACACTGTTGGGTATAATAGAATAAGGATGGTTTCATCTAACTTACGAATTTCTACTACAATTTTGTGACCATTATAAAACTAGGGCCAACTGTCCTGGCTACCTAGTGCCACACTCTGACCAGCGGTGACATTTGGGAAGCTCTTTGACCCCTCCAAGAAAGCCTTGTCCATGATACAAGATGGGTTCTAACTTACACTCCTCCCTCTGAACTATGTGTGTTAGCCTGAGTCCTTACAGTATGGTTCACAGTAGTCCAAGTGGCTTGAGCGTAAAGGAAATAATAGATAATAAATACTGTTTAGCTGGGGGCCTTTTAACTCGGTCTGATTGGGATTATCTGCGTGGGTGGAGAGGTTGGTTGTTTAAGGAAAAATACTTAGCAAATACAACGCGAGGTGTATGACTCAAAGAACATGGTGCCTTCCTCCAGCTAGGAGCCCGTCCTAGGTCAGCCACTCACTCCCCAGGAGGTGACAAAATGATGCCTAGTATTCGCAGGGCTTCTGATTCACCAGTCATTCCCTCAACTGTTCCTGACCTGACCAAGGACACTCACGCACCCTAGAGCCAAAAGGGGAGTCAGCTCTACCCATAGTCCGTGGCAGGAGATGGTCCATCAGAAGAAGGGGTGCTGGGAATGTCAGGACAGAGGGTCCCTGCAAACTAAGCACACGTTTGCAACTGAATCGTATCTGAAAATGTTCAACTAACGATAGTGATCGTCTCTGTAAAATGTTTCTTCTCTATGGATCTGCCCGGACACGTGGGTGAGCATGTGGGTCTCACGAGCCTTCCACCCCTCAGGTCTGCTTGGCCCAGCTAAGAGGGAAGCGTGGCTTCAGCTGAGGGCTGAGATTGAAGCACTCACAGACTCCTGGCTGACCCTGGCCCTGAAGGCCCTCTCGCTCATCCACTCCCGGTGAGGCGCCCGTGGGCATGGGCTGGCAAGTGGGCGTTGCTCGGGCTTGCTTGTCTTGGAGACTTATTTGTCAACAGTCTTCCTTCCATATCTGTTCTCATAGGACGAACTGTGTAAACATCTTAGTGACAACCACCCAGCTCATCCCGGCACTGGCAAAAGTCCTGCTGTACGGATTAGGAATTGTGTTTCCCATAGAAAACATCTACAGCGCAACTAAAATAGGTGAGCGCTTCATGTTTTGAACTCATCCTTTTCCTTGCGGCCAGTGTGAATGTGAAGGCGGCAATGAGACGTTTTCAGAATTCTTGCTATATCCAAAGAATGAGAAATGTCAAATATAACCCATGTAACTAAGTGATAAATGTTACTTTACTGGAGGAGGTGAAGACTGGGCATTGAAGGAACAAATGATTTAACATAAATTCTGGGCTATTGTATTTATTCTTTTAGGTAACTTTCGGATAACACAAACATTTTGTAAGTTGAAACAAAAGTAATACAAGCCCATACAAAGTGGAAATGAACAGTAAAGGATCGTTTTCTCTATTTTACTGGCAATGGTTTTTGTTAATTTTAGCTCACTATCTATAAAAATTGACCTCTCCTTTTAATTCTGAGTAGATAGAAAACAGAAGGTTCCCACAAGAATACAGAGTTGGGAGGGGAGCAAAAGTCTGATAAGAAATGTAGTTAGGATTAAACTAAGAAGAAAAGGGGTAAGAAGTTCTGCCTTGTTCTCAAGGGGAGCAAATAACTAGCTATGATCTATAACAAAGAAATATTCAAATGAACCTCCAGCAGGCGTAGAGACCTATACCAGGCGTTTTGCATATTCATCTTTACATTTTACAAATGAGGAAACATAAGCACCCAGGCTTAAGTTGTTAGGGTAAATGGCAAAGAGCCAATCCTCAGGTGGCACTGACTCGAAGTCCTCCCCTCAAGGACCTATTCTGCCTGCAGGGCTGAAGAAACTGTTGCTCCCAGCCCAGGAGGGATCCGAGGTCAGTGTGAGCCTAAGCTAAGGGACAAAGTGGCATTTGCTGGGTAAAGAGTGTTTCTTGAGAAGGTATGCTAATGAGATCAAGGGAACGGAGAAGTTCCATGGCAAGGGCCTCATGGTTGTCTCTGAGTGGCCATTGTGCGATACTCGTGAACCCACTGAAGCTGGGGATCTGCCGTCCACAGACATTCATGCCCCACATATTCCTGTGAGACAGCAAGAGGATGGATATTGTCCTCCCAGGTGCTGTTTCCGGCTGCTAACTCTGTCTGAAGACAAAGGGCAACAGTAGATTCCCTCAGATCTAACGGCCATCTTCCCATGCCTTCAGAACCCTGTCTGTCTCCTTGGCAGCATTTACTAAATGTCACTAAAGAACTTCTTATTTGTTTACAGTGTGAATTTCCCAACAGATTATAATGCTCCTAGGGGCTGGGACTCTCTCCGGCATCACAATTGCTCCAGAGCTTAGCAAACTCAGAGAGAGTTTTGGATGAAAAGGCTAAAGGCCTGCATGTGTATTGAAAGAAGCTAATGCGGAGTTCCTTGGGCCTAAACAGCAGGGTCAGCATTGCAGTGATTAACCAGTAAAACATGGTTTATCCTGACAGCACTGTGTGCGAAGAGCCTAGGCAGACAAACCCACCACCTTTGAAATCTGCCTATCTGAAGTCTAAGAAGTAACTACTCATGCTTCACAAGACATCTTTGAAGTAAAAATTATCAAAGTAGAGATTGAAAACCCTGTGATTATTGCTTATTGTGTCATCAAATTAAGCCAATGTGGAGGTCATTGCAGAGAAGGTGCCAACTTCATCTTTTTAATATTTCATGTTAAGAAAGAAAACTCTATATAACCCAAAGTTTGCAATAAAACCTGTAGGTGACGGTACACAGGAATGACTTTTTTTGTTTCTTTTTCCCACCAAAACTTCACTGTTAAATAATCTTTAAGGGATTTTTGGGGGGTTGGGGGGAACTAGCTCAGGGGAAATTAGCCTAATATGTGAGAAAGGCCCTGGGTCTGATTCCCTAACACTATAAGAAATAAAAAAGATCAAAGAAAAAAAAACTGTTCGCCTTTATATAAAAATTAGTTAATCTTTTTTCTATACAAATCAAAAATAATATAGCTTTGCAAATGATCAAAGTATTTTCTCATCCAGAGTTTTAAAAAAAAGCTGTTTGTCTGTTTGTTTTAAAGTAATTTAAAATTTCACAATTTAGTGGACAGCTAAAGCATTGAAAGGCCCCTTTGACTAAGGCTGGCTGTATTACATTCTGTCAGATGCAAACGAGAGATCTTAGTGCAAAATACAAATATAAAGCAGACATTTGTTTAAGCAAACAAGCAATTTGTTCATGTGTATATCTGATCCTCATTTGAAAGAGGTGCAGGCCCTGCTCGGCCATTCACGCTGGAGAACTATAAACTGTCCCATTGTCCATTAAAATGACCTTATTGGCAGCTGAGACCTGGAACACCGATCTCTTCTGAGAAGAAACAATGCTGGCATTAGCTGTGGAGATGTGCTGACAGAAGAGCCGCCAACCAAGCCCAGAGGAAGTCCTGACATGGGAAAGATAGTAGACAGATAACGCTGTTCTCTTACCTGTATCCTGCTATGCCTCTAGGAAAGTGCTTGGTTGAGCAGGAGATGGCCAGGCGAGGTGGCCACAGTCTTATGTAGTACCCACACCCATGATTCCTGACATTCATTTTAAGAGGACATTCATGAGACATCTTTAAGCAAAGACATTAGGCCTTGCTTGTCTTTCTCTCAACCTGCAAGTGGAGGAAGAAGCCTATGCTAATGTTTGATTCCCTTTGCATACCAAACCCAAGTTGGGTTATTGTTTTTATCAGTCTCCCTGATCTTGTTCAGCTTGATATAACAAGTTTTTAATTCAAGGTAAAATAGGCTGCTAAGATCGCATGCCTTTTAAGTCTCAGCTTCTGGAGAAAGAATGTATCACTACAACACAGCATGAGTGTACATACATACACACACACACACACACTGTTATGTTTATGTCTTAAGTTCTTTAGAAAAGAATATTTCAGCTAGGGATGTTCAACATCTTGTGTGATTTTGTGTTAGGCCACATTGATAGCTGTCTTGGCCTCATGTGTCCTAGGCCAAGTTTTCAAGAGACAGATTACATACTGCCAATGAATTCCCAACCCTTACCACCCTGTGCTGTCTTCCTATCACTCACGTAGTGAGACTCGTTTGCCTGGGTGGGATGGAGTCGAATCAGAAACATGAACAAAATGTTCAACGCTTCCCAACGTCATCAAACTGGGTTACCCAGCTGTTACACATCTGTAATTTTCTCTTGCCCGCTAGGAAAGGAGAGCTGTTTTGAGAGGATAATCCAAAGGTTTGGAAGGAAAGTGGTGTATGTCGTCATCGGAGATGGCGTGGAGGAAGAACAAGGGGCGAAAAAGGTAAGCCTCCCTAGGGGGTGCCCTTTGCAGCTGCCGTCCTCAGAACCGGCTCATTTTACACATGGACATTCTTCTACCACAGACTATGAACTGTGGAGAACTGTAGACATGGAGACGGCCAAGGTAGAACCCTACTGACACGAGTAAGCAGATCAAGTGGTGGTGGGTCAGAAAGGCAAGCCTAGCCTTGCAGTCATTCTCCAGAACACAAGTGGTACCCATACTGTCCTTATACCTTGCATACAGAAAAGACTTTGGCAGATGACTCACTTCTTGTTACCCAGTCCTGATGCAGACGCAGACCCTTTCAAATGGAAAGACATTTGCTAGTAGTCCAAGCTGGCAAGCAAAGATGGCGTGACTTTGCTGCCATAGAAGCCTTGCGTCTTCCCTTGATCCTAAGGATAGCACCTGCCTTGCCTGGAAAGGGGAGGGTGGCCATGACTGTAAATGTCTCTTGAAGACAAGCCCTGTGTCCCATTGCTGGTGTCTCAATTTCTGCATCTGTAATTTTAGCATCCCCTTTGCAGAATTATCTCCTTTGGCATCTCGTTGCGCGTCTTAAAGGAGAGGAGCCCATTCCCTATGCGGCACACAGGGTCCTCACAATCTCCTCACAACTTTTCTCCCTGATCTTTCTCCCTCCTCCACCCAACACTGCAGTCACATTCAACTGGTGACCTGCTGCCTTAGTCCATTTCCTGTTACTATGGCAAAATGCTAGATTGGACATTTTATAAAGGACAGATTGTTCAGCTCAGTTCTGGAGGCTCAAACATTGAAGAGCATGCCATCAGCCTCTGGTGAGAACCCTCCTGTTACATCATAATAGCAGAGGGTATTCCTCTGGACACAGGGCAAGGTCTTTCATCATTCTTGTAGGAAGTCACTAATGCCACATTGCTTCTTTTTACATATAGTGCCCGCTCCCATCATAAACTCAATTTTCCTGATCCTAACCACTGCCAACAGTTTCCACCTTCCATTAATATCACCATAGAAAACTGAGGATTATTTCTACCATGTGAACTCTGGAAGACATACTCAATCCATTAACGCCTCTCCTTTCCCATGCCCAGTGCATTCCTCCAGAATAGTTTCTCCCAAGTCCTCTGTCATTATCTGGCTTATTTCTCAAAACTCATCTTGCATTTTTAGGATTCTCTTTGTAGTAGTGGTCACTTTCACTAGAACTGGAGACAATGTAATGGAAATAGCTTGTATGCCTATCCAGGCTACATTTGATGTGTGGTTTTGCTGTCTATCTAGTCTGTGACTTTGAACCAGTTTCTTAAGTCTTCAGTTTTATTTTACTCTGTCTCCTCAGTGGGGATCATCACAGCACCTTGCTCCTTGTCCTCTCTAACCAGTTAGCTTCACTAAGACATGTGACTCCCATGAAGACAACAAACAGCAGTTAGGATTACGTAAAGAATTATGGATGTCTGTTATGATAACTGATTGTGATCTTGGGGGTGGAGATCTAACTCCAGCTTCCTTATATATCTCTAAATCTGGGTACAAGTTATACTCCATGTTTCTTCAAGGGCATCCTCCCATGCAAATTAAAGCCCCTCTGTTCCTCACAAACTCCTTTGTAGAAATCTGTTTTCACCTCCATGATGGACACAGCATGTTCGGTTCTTTTGCCTTTTTTCCAGTTAGAAATGTCACACAAAGTTTCAGGTCTCAGACATAGAACTGACTTTCAGGTGTAGCATGTAGTAGCCTCTCCTGAAGATGGCTTCCTTCAGCTCTAGTGTCTCTGAATTCCAGTAAGAGCACAGGCACTAACCCAATGTCTGTCCATGACAGAAGATGCCCCTCATGTGCCTGGCATTGACTGAACCCTGCACACCCTTGGCCTGCTAATGCTAGATACGAGCCACGACTATTGCTGGATACATTTGTCAGCCTTGACTAAATTCGAATTCCCCAAACTCAGTCCTGGGAACTGAAGAAGAATGGTTGATGTGAATCCAAATTCAGGTTGCCTTCCTTGGAAAGCTTCTGGAATTCCCAGGGCATCCGTACACAGAACCTCTTAGTGGTCAGAAGGGCCCGGGAGAAGAGCTGCCCCTCTGAACAACATGGCCCTCCTGAGCAATTAGTTCAGTCTGCTGTGGCCCTGAGCCAGCTCTCCAACTGCCCTCTAAGCTGGGCCTTCTAAGTTTTAATTTCAAGAGAAAGCTACGAGAATGTGGCTTTCTGGTTTGAGTTTCACAGAAGGAGGGATGTAAATGTGTTCACCTAAGATGCAAAGTCAGGTAAAATCCCACTGTGGGCATGTCTCTTCCTAGGTCTTTCCAAGCTCTTTCTGAGATGGGTAGCCTTGGAGAGCACAGCATGGAAGGCAAAAACTCCTGGTCCTGATGCCATGATTCAAAAGTTCAATAAGATAACAGTTTCTGTCTTCGAAGGGTAGATGCAATAATCTCCACTATTTATCTTCAGACGTGTTATCTTTTTACACAAGAAAGAAATCGGCAATGAACATTCTCTTTGACCTTTTATTTATGAATGGTCTTAGCTTTGATTTTTGAGAGTGAGTGGATGTATGTGGCAGGGTAGGGAGAGCAGAGATCCTTGGACCCTGCAACCTGCCTGTGTGTGTATAAAAATGTCAGCTTTCTGAAGGTCAGATTCCTTTGCTTTGCAAAACCTTGGAAACCGTCAGCTCAATCCCTCAGCATAACAGACTAGACAGCCTTTTCAAGACAGTGTTTGAGCTAGCCTTTAAAAGAAACTAATTTTTAAGTACTGATTCTTCCTATATGAAGGAAGAGACAGGCATCTGCGAATTAGTGACATATATCGAGTATCTTTAGAGCTGAGTTGTGCCCAGAAATGGAGACTATCTATTAATTAACTTAGAGAGGGAAAAGAAGAGTAGAAAGCCACAGTGTCACTTGGACACATAGACAAGGTCAAAGGAGCAACATGAATGAAAATGGCTACCTACACTTTCAATAGCAAACATGGGCCACCAGATCTAAAACGCCGTCCAAGGCCCCCCTCCCATTTTCAGGCACTCCCCTCCAGTATCTCATAATAGCTTCCCAATGATGCTACAAACAAGTGTCCTCCTTGACCCATTTGACAGAAAACAGACTCAGCTGAGCCTGTTGACACATGCCTGTACCCCCAGTACTCACTGGGAACTGAGGCAGGAAAATGGGCACTCAAGGCCAGCCTGCACCAGAGTAAGAGCCTATCTGGAAGAACCACAACCAAACCAAGAAAAAAACAAAAGCGTGGCTAAATCAGATAGCTAGGTATTGACCAAACTATGATTTGAAGTCAACGTTCAAAATCATAACATTTTGCCATTCTTCCAAACCAAATTTTAACTGCTTAGCTGGCTTCTCAGTTTTCCGTGTTCTTTTAAACATGCATTCCCCCTTCCTCCCCGTAGAGATGTCTTCTATCCGCTCAAATTCTATTCTGCAGCTGGAGGGAGGGAGCTTTTTAAAGCCAGAAACCAGCCAGCAACTCTCCAAGTGCCTGTTGCTGACCCTCCCAGCATTTAGATTCTCTTTGCCAGTGCAGGCGGGCTTTCCTAGGTAATTCAATCTAACCCCATAATTTGTATGTACTTCCTGAGAAATGAGGATACGACATGATTTGAGAGAAACAATTAAGCATGGGTATAACTTTAAAAAATCAGAATGATTAAGGAGTGATATCTAGTTTTCATTGCTAGATTAGTTGGTTTTTTTTTTTTTGAGACTAAATCTTTGGTGAGTAGTGGTTAAAAATGGCTTGCACCCATTATTCTGTGTCCCCATTAAGATCTCATTTAGAAGTTGTCCCTTTTAAGCGTGCGCAGAGATCCAAAAATTAAGCTGAGTACCTGGCCATTAGTGCCTCATTTTAAACTCCAGAGAAAACCACGTTTGTTGGGGAAAAAGAAAAAAAAAAAAGAGCCGGGCGGTGGTGGCGTGGTGGCGCACGCCTTTAATCCCAGCACTCGGGAGGCAGAAGCAGGCGGATCTCTGTGAGTTCGAGGCCAGCCTGGTCTACAAGAGCTAGTTCCAGGACAGGCTCCAAAATCACAGAGAAACCCTGTCTCGAAAAACCAAAAAAAAAAAAAAAGCATTTGTAATACAGTCGAATTCTTTGCTTTTTATTTAAGGGGGACACAGATTGAACACTAAGTAGAGATTAGTTTATCACTGCAAAGTTGTTCATACTGACTTATCACATACTACATGCTAGGTCTTGGCTCTTTCTGCCTGCAGCAGCAGTTCTCAGTCTGGGGGACCCTCTGCCGGTCGGGGGACCCTTGTGTAGGAGTTGCCTAAGACCATCTGGAAACACAGATATTTACATTACAGTTAATAAACAGCAGCAAAATTACAGCTTTGAAGCAGCAACGAAATAATTTGATGGTTGGGGCCATCACGGCATGAGGAACTGTATTAAAGGTCGCAGCATTAGGGAGGTTGAGAACCACCAGCCTAGAGGGAAGCAGAGACGCAGGTACTGAGTGGGCAGTGCTAGGCAGCGTGTTTTACCACGAGTGTTAGACTCATCAGTCTCTGGAGGTCTCTTTATTTACAACTGCAGACAGAGTTGCGCCTCTCTCTGTGAGCTGCCTAGAAGTCACATGTGCACAGCCCAGATAGGTCTTACGTTTCTGAAAGGCAGATGGTGATTCTGCGTACTTTCTCCGCCTCTCCTCTCTCACTGAGCAATCTGTCCCAGCGGCTATCTGTACCAGAACACAAGAACACAGCACTGCTTCACTAATCCTTTAAGTGGCCACACCAGTGTGCTACTGTGCTCTTGTTATTTTACCAGCCCTTTGGGACAGAGTGTCTAGGGGGTTCCAGCATTTAGTGTTACTCAGTGAACATTCTGTGAGTACATTCGCAAAAGCGCAGTGTTTGCACCAGCGAGGAGATGCTCTTAAGTTATAAGAGATTTTTATTAATGCATTTTTAACAATTGTGCAAACTTCAGTTTCCATGGTAACAATTGTGCATATAGCTTTTTTATATGATGGATGTCATGTGTAACCAGAAGGGATAAATGTAGACTTTCAGAGTGAAGGCAATTTGAAGAGTTGTGCCTATAGGCAAGAAGAGCAGAAATGATATGTCATTGTGTTCTTGGGACCTGTTTTGGTTCTGTGGACTCCCAAGCCAATGTTCCTCTAGGCTTTGTTGCCCGTGTCTGCTCCCCCTTGTTGGGGACGGTGACAATCTCCATTTCCACTACACACAGCCTGCCTCTCTCAGTGTCTGGCCTCACGAAATAAATTCAGGAGTCGTATGGCCACAGATGGCTCAACTGCCCCATTTCTCAGCATATCTCCTGTCCTGTGCCCTAGCTACAGCCCAGCTTTCTCTGTGACAAGCTAATCACACTTCCAAATCTCCCTTTCTCCCGACCCTGAATCGTTTTAAATCCCTGCTTCCTAGTGTTTTCAGGCAGCCAGCAACTATCAGCCTCCCTTCCCATTCATTTACAAGATAAAAATCTAAGCGCATTCACCTATATTCTCAGGCATCCCCTGAGATGGCCTCCTTTCTTATTGGTCTGTGTAATGGGCAGGGCATTCCAGCCTGAGGACATTCCAGGCTAATTACAGAGATGCTTCCTGCACTCTTTATCTCCTCCCTTTTGTACCTAAGCAAGAGTCCCACTCCTACCCATTGGCTGGGCCCCTCCAGTTTTGTTTGTTCTTCCAGCTCTGGGTAGGCCCAGCTTGCCTCTGAACCTCCTTCTCTTTGCATTCATCATTTTACTCTGACTCTTACCCAGCCTCTGGTTGTGATGAGCAGGTTCAATAGTCCTAAGCCATGGGGCATGTTCTTGTGTCATGCTTTAGTGCTTGGCTCAGCTAGGGGGTACCACAGGTCATGGCATTTATTTTAACCATAAACTTGGAAAGAACAACGCATCCTTCACTCTAACTACTCCATTTACTGATGACTGAGGCTTGGGGAAGATGGTGCCATAAATGAACCTCATTTGGCTAAGGAAGACTTGAGCTCAGGCTTCTTCAAAACCATGTGCTTCTCTTTTCCTCTTTTGGCACCCTATCTTTCTGGTTTTATTTAAGAAATATTTATTTTAGTGGCCAAGAGTAATATGCACACACACACACACACTTCTTAGCACCCAGTTTCCCCGGTAGTATCAAGTGTCAAATCTTGGCATTGGTATGTACTTGGGCAGGGAAATATTACCCCATGTAATATTGGTCTGATGCACTATTAACAAGAGTCACTGGCCTTCTCTGCAAGGCTGTTTCCTATTAAGCACCCACTTGATTGTGGACACTGCGCAGAGTCCCTCTGGTCCTGTGATGCTGAAACTGCTCCCCACAGCAGCTGGTACTATCCATTCTTCCCATGAGTAGATGGTGCTGAGGCCGGAGCTGACAGTCTCAGTGCCACTGTCTCTAGGGTCTGTCAGCTCTCATCTAAATCTCTGGCAGGTTTATTCAGGGAGCAGCTGCAACGCCCCTGCACTGAGCTGAGCTATCTTCTTCCACAGGTGTAGTTTTCGGGGTGCAGCTTGACCTACCTTTGTTTACTAATGCTCTAAAGGGGAAGAAAGAAGTTCCTTGTCTCTCATTGCTAGAAAACATTCTAACTCAGGGCTCTGGGAATAATTTCTTCTTTCTAGATATTTGTGTTTGGATTTCAAATTATATACTCTATACTCTAGACTGGCATCCAATATACCTGTATGGATGAGACACAGTTCCCAGAACTGCTTTTGCAGCCTACAAATCAAAGTACCTAAACCATGTGTCAGGGGAGTCACTGGATTTTTTTTTCAGTTCCCTTTTCAATGTCCTTGTCACTCAGTTCATTCCTCCACAGTACACTGGTAGCGTTCAGATTTGAGCTGATAGCGGCTGTATGTAAAGGGGACCTATCTGAGGCAAACATGCTCATTTCCAGAGCCCTCCAGCTTCTGTGGTAGTTGATGTGTTTGAGAGGTGGATGTCTAAAGCTTCTGGCCGCCATCTAAAGAGCCATTAGAGCCGGGCGGTGGTGGCGCAAGCCTTTAATCCCAGCACTCGGGAGGCAGAGGCAGACGGATCTCTGTGAGTTCGAGACCAGCCTGGTCTACAAGAGCTAGTTCCAGGACAGGCTCCAAAGCCACAGAGAAACCCTGTTTTGAAAAACCAAAATAATATAATAATAATAATAATAATAATAATAATAATAATAATAATAATAATATAAAATAAAGAGCCTTCAGCATGCTCCAAGCATCCTGAAGTTCCTAGACTTAATAAGGTAAACAGAGACAAACAGCAGCTTTGGGGAATGAGTCACTGACAATAGCTCCAAGAAGAGTCTGGAGAGATGGTTCAAGGAGTGAAGAACACTTGCCAAGGACCCAAGTTTGATTCCCAGAATCTACGTGGAATGGCTCACAATTACCTGTAACTCGAGCTCTGCACTTACATGCACACACCCACACATACACACCCACCCACCCCCAAATTTAAAATAAAACCTAAAAATATAAGATATGAAGAAACAAACTACAAAAACAAGTCTTATAAATATAGCTACTGTGAAGGTAGTTAAGTAAACTACAGGTTAAGACGATGAATAGCTTTCTTTAAAATATGTATCTAGAATAAGCATGCTGCACAGCAGAAACCATATATATGCCTGGTTTTGTGCATACATCTCTCAAAGTATAGATATGCTCACAGTGACCATTTTAGGAGACAGGAAAGAAGTGATTTGTATTATGTACATGGTTCTGTATTCCTAGAGTGCTTTACAGTATGCAGGGATTTTTTTTTGATAAGGGAAAGGAGGAAAGCTTTCTGTATGGCAGGCGATCAGTTCGCCACCCTCCGCTGTGAGTCAGTCACTCGACTTTTCAGTATCTGCTATCAACACCGTGGGAGACAGGATTATGTGTGCCTGCGCTGTGCTGTTCATTTGAGCAGCTTCAGGAACAGGCCACAAGGAACAGGGAGGGGAGTGCTGTTCAGGCTTCAGACTTAGCCCAGAGCTGGTAGGAATCTTACTTTCAGTTCTTAACTGCTGTTCTTTAAACCTCTCTCTTCTCTTCCTTCTACAGTAGAATAATGGTACCACCACTGAGTCACCTTACCCACAGCCTCCCAGAACAACCGATGGAGCATAAATCCTTATTATCAATGAAGTGATTTAGAGTTTCCGTGTAGTAACTGGCTTTTTCAACCAGCTGTATCTCTCTCACACATGTAGTCACTATCAGTGGCTTCTCCTTTATCTGTGCCTCAAGCCACAGGGCCATCTGAGCATCCTTCCAAATGTTAACCTCCCACACTCAGCTCAACTGTCACTTTTTTGGGGCGCTCCCTAGTTTCCTATGCAAAGGTAATTGTGTCCTTACTCATATTAGCACACTGATGAATTCCCATGTTTCACAGTCTGAGAGGGTGAGCCGGTACCTTCTATGTCTCAGACTCTTTTATTCCTAGACCATGGGCCCAGAAACACAAAAGAGAATCTTTGTTGCATAAAGAAATGAGCCGTAGTACAGGTTACAATCTGATACTGCCAAGTGAGTAGTCTTCCTATATATCTGTGGCGATTTTAGGCATTCGTTTCTGGATTATTCTCTTATTGGCACATAACAAAGCTCTATGGGTGCTTGTCAGAGGGCTGAGTCTGGAATGCATGCTGTTAGAGTTAGAGAATGCAATAAAAGACTTTAGCAGGTAATCTGAACATATTAACAACATTAACATTATTAATTTAAATAATGTATGTGCCATTGTATAGCAGCTTTATGAGCTATATCAGACTACATACTGATCTGTAAAATCCAGCTTCCATGACAGATTTTCCACTTCTCGTGAAATTTCCTCAAACTCTTCAGAACTATAATTACAAATCATATATGTGTATGAGAGAAATCTGTTTTCCTGCAAAGGAAACAGAACGTTGTTCTTGGAGAAAGATTGTACTGCTCCATAAGTACTTTGCCCAATGCTTCTAAGCAGAAGTCTGTTGCAGTCTCCCCAGAAGGAGGGACACCCTGTTTCCAGGACAACTGGTTTGTTCAGGTGTTCTCGGACAGTTCTGTCTGAGCTTGATTTGTGTCTTAATGCTTAAACAACTGCAAATATACACACTCACACCAACTTGAGATGCTCATTGACAACTCGGCCCACATGGAATTGTCATGAAAAAGAAAAGTTGCCTCACTGGTGTGCAAGATTCTGTTTCGAAAAAAAAATGTGAAATACTGCCAAGTAAGGAAAACTTCTCAACCTATAAAGTGTAAGCTTTGTCAACTTTCAACATTGACAACCACCAAGGACGTATATGGAAAGTCACCAGTTTCTTTTCAGTGGCTTTTATTTAAAGTTTGGAATTGTCATTGGAGTCACAGTGGTGTTCTAGTAGCAAGAAATGGATACTATATTCACACAATTGTTCTTGGGGTGGAGGCGCAGATTTGTGTCCTAAGTATATGTGACGTGACTATGCTGACTGGCAGTATTTACGGTACTGAGATGGGGGTGAGCATAGCTGCATCTCTCTACAGGAAATGGGAGGGTCTTTGCTGGTCAGGCTCTCTGTCCTTACCATATGTCTGCCCTCTGCAGCATGCCATGCCCTTCTGGAGAGTCTCCAGTCACTCGGACCTCATGGCCCTGCATCATGCCTTGGAATTAGAGTACCTGTAACAACCTCGTGCCAACTCGACACTGCGGGACTGCCCTGTGGCCAGAGACAATCCAGCAGGCCTCAGTCTTGTGTCAGTGTTGGACCGCAGAATGTAGCCATTTCCATGTGTGGAGGCATGGCTGCTGTGGTCTTGACTGCTACCCTCGAGGTGAATGGAGGACCATGTGCATTTCCTCAGAACAGCTGTTGACTCCGGTACTGTGAATTCAGTGGAAGCAAGCCATGAGAATATTCTAGCACAGTGTGATGCGTCTTGGCTACGTTAGCTACATGGTTCAAACCTGTGAAGAAAGGACCTACAGACACTTTGGTTTTCAGCAAATGTGACGTAAACAGCTTCTCCAACCCAGCAAACTTGATTCCACAGCAGAGACTGAAGGGTGTCTCCTGGACATCAGTGGAGGTATTTTTCTCAAAGGTTTACTTTTCGATGTCTCCTACCCAGGGCAATCTGTACATCACTACTTATTTATGAAAAGACTTTTGAAAAACAGATTTGCTGAGGTATAACTCACATAACATAGAGTTCACCAAGACAGACTTCTCAGTATCGAATAGCTGAAGGGTGATAGCATAAGAAATAATCAATGAAAGGAAGGCCTCTGCCTGACAATGCAGCAAGTTCTTTGAATTTTAGCAGATTGCAAAGTAGTTTAAACTATGTCTAATTTAAACATGTAAAATGTACATCACTGAGACAATCGTGTACAGAAAGAATTTTTGGTGTAAATGTGTAATAATGGATGATTCTTTTGCATTCTGTTTTGGGAAATGCTATTATGAGGTTGAATGCCTTCTAGGAAGCTTGGGCACAAACTCCTGCAGTGCCTTAGCAAAGTATTGGGTATAAATATTGTAGATAATGGATCTTTTTGATAATGTTATCTAAGACCAAAAGCATGAATGTCAAGTGTCAACAAGGATTTTATTTTCCCAATCTTTTATCCCATCAATTTTTCTATTTTTTTTTTTTTTGAGTGTTGGATAGAAGGGCCTTGATAAAAATGACAGAGCAGTTTCATAACTGAGAAAGGGTTTAAAAGTCTTCCGGCCCACCTTGCTTTCTCATTTCCACACTAATGTATTATATGTAACTACTTGGAAAAGAATGATTATTCAAATGCTTCATCCCACAAAAAGAATATAGATAATAGATATATTTTATTAATAAAATTAATTGGAGCCTAGCAGAGTTTCCATGTGCTCAGAATTATTATTGTGTCTGGGTTTCTTGTTTGTGTCAATGAGGACATTGCCACGTGGCCGGATCAGCAGCACTTCCCACCAGTCCTTCCATCCAAGCTTGCCCTCCTCGCGCAGAGAAGGCCCAGTACCCAGTGGGGGTGTCTGGCTGTCAACACACACACACTAATGTTGCAACACTGCTCTCTACTTATGACACGAAAGACGTGAGTCTGCAGCCTGGCGGGGGTGATGACAAGTGACCGTGTTTGTCATGTCAAAAGAAAGATTCTTCCAAAATGATGAATTTGTGTGGGCAGGAGTCCTTCTCATCTTGGGCTTTGTGTTGCCATGAAATTACCTTTTGGATCAAGTTTGTCTAATATTTTATTGGGGGGGGGGACTGGGTTTGACCCAGAGTAGCAAACAAACCACTCTGCCTTTTCCTTTTCTAAAATTCCACGTTGCTGCTAAAATTAGTCATTGTGAATTCCCCCACATTGCTAACGTGAAGAATGGAATCTGTTTCCTGCCTCACCTGGCATAGACAGGAACGGACAGTTTTTTACGCCTCTTCATTGGATGTTTTTGTGCTTGGTGCAGACTGAAAAGACAGGTTTGATCTTGGCCTTACTGTTAAAAAGAAAAAAAAAAAAGGTTTGTTGTGTCCACAGTTGTGTACAGATTTTTTTCTTCATGAATTTTGTGTTTAAATTAATAAACTTGATTTGTGTGGTACTGTATGCTCCTTGGATGTCAGTATCGTCTTTGTGGTTTGGAGTATGTGGAGGCGCAGAATCTTGTTTGCATTAGAACCCTGCAGCCAGAGGAAGTCACGTGGACAACCCGGTGATGGCTTTATCAGTCGTGCAGGAGCTGAACTGGAAGGCAACAGCTGGGTCTTGGGTCATCGTAAGGACTGGAGAGCAGAAAAGTTCTTTATTTCCCTAGACAACACCAACTGGATCCTCACTCAAATTTATCGAGGATAGAAGAGAATTAGGCATAAATTACGTTGGATTGCGGAGATAGATCTGCCCACTTAAATACCTAAGGGAGAGTAATATGAGGCTGTTTCATAAAAAAAAAAAAAAAAAAAAAAAAAAAAAAAAAAAAAAGAGCTCTCACTACATATATCTCTGTGATTTGCCAGATTAATCACTGTCAGAAGGCTATAAAACTGTACAACTCACTTTCTCTTGAGAATTCAGCCCGAGAAGCACAACATTCATATACACGAATGCATGACAACCAAGCACACACAGTTGTCTGGCCTGTTCATCAGCCCTGTGATGTGGACTTTCCAGAGGCACTCACGATGCCAGGTCACCTGAATAACTGGGTGTCTGACATGAAAGCGCTGAAAACTGAAGGAAAATCTTCGAAGAGGCAAAGGTGGGAAGTGAGGGTATTATCAGGTCTTAGGTGAAGAAAGTATGAAAAATAGGCAAAGTGAGGGTTGCAGACTCAGAAGATAAATTCTCTGCCGCTTCTAACATGGCAGCCCCAGCCCAGCCATTTTAAGAGCTCCCCCTGACCGTTAGTTGAAGCTCAGATTTCTAGTATTCCAGAGCCTCCAAATACAGCTTGCTCTTGCCTCTCAGCATTACCCCTCATTGCTATAATGAAGAAGCTGTCTGAACCTCTGGTCAGTACATAGACTAAGAATGCCGCTTCATCTTTGCTCAGAACATTCTAGCATTCCAGCCTCAGTCCACCTGCACCACAGCCAGACCTTTGTCTTTGGAGAGTTCTTTTCCCCGAATATCATGAAGTGTTGGCTCCTTCTTTTGAATGTCTCCCCTACATAACTCTGCCTTTATGGGCAATTCATATTCTATCCCATAGACTCACTATTCTTGTGTGGCACTGCCCTGGACACCATGGGGCAAGATGACCTTGATCCAATAACTGACTTTGTGGTAAAGTTCATAAAAATAGATTGTGGCTGAATTAGTGAGTGGGTGGGTAAGATACACTCCACTTAGAAAGGCTCCTTATGGAAACAAAGTCTATGGGTACTATTCTAAGTGAAGGAGGAGTCACTAAGGAGAAGACCTGGGGATGTTACTGGATCTGACTTCTTGCAATGATCACCCTGGCCACAGAGACAAAGGGCTGTATTGAAGGCAGTGGAGAAAGAGAAGGTGAGGAGGATATGGTTAATAGGCCCCAGACTCTGATTAGGACGGGGATGATAGAAATCTGAAAGCTGGGTCAGTTTGTTGAAGTAACAATGATCACACTGAGTAAGATGTTCCATGTAGGGAAAGTGAGGCACGGTGGAATGTGGGTGCATGTGAAGTTAAGAGGGTTATTATCTACACTGTAGTGAAGATAATGGTTCACAGGCTCGATTCTGTGGCTAGACTGCCTGCAATCCCAACAGAGCAGAGTCAGCCATTTGACTGTATTCTTGGCTGCCTAAGGTTGGAATCAATGAGTGGTTGCAAAGATTATAAGGGAGAACTAAGCTAATATGTATAAAACATTGGACCACTGCCTAGCAGATTTTCTAATGTTGCCACTATTATATGCTCCTTGTACATACATGTTTTTCCTGCCCAAATGAAGAATCAACTTCTCCAATACAGTAATAGGCCTGTAGACACACTCTGCATTGTTGGCTCTGGGCCTAGAAACAAGGGGAAGCACAGGCCCCTGCTCTCAAGCCTTTGGCTGGTGGATGTTACAGAACTCCCTAACTTTCTAGAAAGGTCTCTGTAAGCAGTGCCAATGGAGATCGGCAGTAGGTTAGCCCAGGCTCAAAGCATGGAGTTGGCCTGAGCAAAAATTGGCATAGCGGCAATACTGACAGCAGGCTAGACCGGAAGGATAAACTGGGAAAGGGGTACAGCTAGCTGATAAAGGGGAGCAAAACCCCATCTTAAGGGACTGATTAGTAGCCAGGAGACCAAAGAGCCTGGGGTGAAATGTAGGCTCGGTGTTATTTAGAAAAGTAAGACCACAGTGTTATCATGGGAGAAGGACTAGGAAAAATGAACAGAAACAATACTTGGTCTAGTGAGAGGCTCTCTTGGCCTTTCTGATGTGATGCTTTTCCAGATGGCTGCTTACGGAGCTAGGGCCCAGAGCTGTCTAGTTTGACCTCTGCACTATGTAGATATTAAGACTTGGGTTAAATGCTTTGCACTCAGGGGCCTCATCCTACCTTCTCTTTATGGAAAGGTCACAGTCAAATAAGGGAATGTCACGACCTTGACCCTTCCAGCTGGATCGTGGCAATATCCTGAGCTGACCTGTAAGGCCAGTTAAAGTTGGCTTTGTCACCTCAGTCTGTCACTAACCACTAGGTTGAGGTAGTAACCTCCTGGACCTGGTTAGCACACTTTCTAATGTTTTCTACATGTGCTTTATTTTTACTTGAAAATATTTTTTCCTACAATACATTCTGATCACAATTTCCTCTCTCCCCCGACTCCTCTCAGATCCTCCCCATGTCCCCAACTACTCAACTCCATGCTTTCTCTCTCTCTTTTAAAAAATAAGCAGGCAAAAAAAAAAAAAGAATGAATGAATAGAAAATATACAAGAAAAAGAAGCGCCCTTCCAATCAGAAACCATGCATAATATACAAGCCAAAGACCAGTAAGTTAAAAAAAAAAAAAAAGCAGTATGATATAAAATAATCTACAGAAATTCCATTGAGTTATTTTGTGTTGGCCATCTACTATTAGGAAAAGGGTTCGCCATTAAGTGTGGTTAATATGCCCACAAGACTCCATTGGAGAAGATTAATTTTCTTTTATGAGTGGTTGTCAAATGGAGATAGCTTTTGGCTTAGGCCCATGCCTTTTTTTTATTCCTTTTTTAACCTAGTGTCTCAATCCCAGGCCATTCTTACACTGGAAGTTTTTCTTCCAATCAACGTTGACGAACACAAGGTAAACATGCTTCCCAACAACATTTCACATTTGTTTTTCAGGACTTTGCATATGACATGGATGTTTCTCAATGCAAATGGCTATAAAGAGGCCATTTGCTTAACAGAACCTGGAGATGAGAGACTGTGCTGGCCCACCTCAGAGGTGGGAGGATTTCCCTGCAGACGCAGGTCGGCAGCTTCAGTTGCAGCAGACTGGCCTGTCCACACAGAGTCTTTTTCGGGCTCGCAGAGCAGGGCATCAGCAGGAGCACATCTCCCTCCCAGTGTCTCCCTGAGCATTTCCACTCCCCTCCATTCCGTGCGATTATCCAAACTGCCAGGATGACTTGTGGCAGAAGAAATGAAAGGGTTTGTAATTTAGGAAACCTCTGGCCCCGCTGACTGAAAGCAGGTTGTTTGTAAAAAGGAAATCCTGACCTCAGCTAACTGGCAAACTCTGTCAGAAGCAATAGAGGGGAGCGGAGGAGAAAGAACAGTTGCCGGGGGTTTTACTGACAACAGAAGAAAAACGGATGCTCTGTTAGAGCAGGCGAGTTCCCCATTGGAGATCTAAGACATCCCCGGCCTCTGAATGTGGTTACACAACAGTGGGGATCTGCTCATGAGTATGGCATAGTTGCATCTGGGAGCTTACTGCTCAGGACAATAGCTAGGTCGATAACCCTGAAGACAGATTCCCCCCAGTTCGCCTAGGTCAGACTTCCTGTGCTGTAGACAAGGCAGGGCCTACCCACCCTGTCTTTATCCCAGCAAGACTCCAAGCACCAAGACTGCAGATGCCTGAGTTGTGAATTCAGTGGCTGCATTAGTTCCTTTTCTCCTTGTTGAGACAAAACACCAGACAACAGTTCACTAAGGAAACAGGGTTTTGGTTTACAGTCTGAGGGCATAGGCAGTCACAGCAGGGAAGTCAGGGTGACAGGAGCACTAGGTAGCTGGTCACATTGCTTTCACAGTCAGTGAGCAGAGAAAGAGACATATGGATGCTCCCCTTGCTTTCTTCTTTTCCATTCAGTCAAGGACGCAATGGAATTTCATGTCCTGTGGAATCTGTGTCCTGCCTATACTTGGGGTAGATCTTCCCACTTCAGTTAACTCAGCCTAGAAACCCCCACAGACACTCCCAGATGGGACTAGATGGGACTATGCAGTGCTTCTTTCTTCCTAGGAGCCCCTTCCTGATACCTGGTCCTCAGCCTTGCCCTAATGATCCAACTCAACTTCCCTTCCCGTCTGAAGGAGTTCCTCTAAGGCAGTGGTTCTCAGCCTTCCTAATATAGTTCCCCATGTTATGATGACCCCCAACTTATCACTATTTTCATTACTACCTCATAACTATAATTCTACCACCATTATGAACCATAATATAAATAACTGATATGCAGATGGTCTCAGGTGACCCTTTTGAAAGAGTTATTTGATCCCCAAAGTGGTTGGCTGAGAACCACTGTTCTCACTGTGTCCACGGTGTCTAATAGGAATAATCCTAAGGCAACCTGTGATGGAGACAGCACTGTAGTTCACGGAGATGGTCAAAGTTGCAAAAGAACTTTAATTTGAGCTGGAAATCCTGAGAGCACAGTAGTGAGTGTACTGAGAAAATAAAGTCTAGAGAGGCGATGGCTTGCTCGCTGTCCTACAGCAAGGAGAAAGAAGAAACAGACAGGTTCCTAAGCCAGTCCCCAGACCTCCCTGAGGGCCCGTAAATGGTCCCAGCTGAGCGCGAACCTCACTCAAAAAACCTCCTTTTCAGTTACTCCTCCTCTAGTCTCTCTTTAGATTTTCACTGCAATGCGCCCATTTCCCACACTCTTTTCCCGTCAGTAGGCAGCTCTCACCACGTCTATGTCGCTGGGTGTCCTTCCAGAGCTCTTACACGATCCTTGCTGTCCCCACTCTGACCCTCTGCCTGCATAGCAGCCTGAGAAAGTTCAGGATGGTAGTTGGGCTCCTGGGTGCATTGCTTGCCCACCCCCTGTGCGCTCCAGCCCCCCCCCCCCTTTCCTAGTTTCTTAAGTGTCCGCTTCTCTGAGGTGATGCTTGGTTCTCTGAAGTCCTGGCTGCATCTGAATGTCACCACCTTTGCGTGCGCTCACCACAGAGAGGACTCTCTAGTATTCCCCAACCTCCAGGCTGTAACCTAAGTACTACACCCAGCATATGACTTTCTGGCCAGCCCATTCAAGAGACAGTTGTCTCCTTCACTCACAGAGCCCCTCTGTTAGATTTCTTCCTCCAACCTACTACATTTCATCGTGTTTAGATTGTTGATTGCTCTCCTCTTGCCTGTCTCTTTTAAGGAAACCAAATAAATAAATACATAAATAAATAAATATTACAAAAAAAGAAAGCCTGTTGCTGCCATTGAATTCCCAGGGGCAATGCTGGCCATGCTAACAGATTTTCTGCTTATAATACAACTAAAGCACCTGTTGCCTGCATGGATAAACAAGCAACGGACAGATAAGGGAAGACAGCGGGAACTGGGAGTGCAGTGTATGTGGTCGTTTTTTTTTAAGTGTTCATTGAAATAAAGCTTTGTGTGGAACGTGGGAAGATGGTGGAGGAGAGAAAATCTGAAACATCGCTGGGACCTAGGGTCTGCTCTCAGACTCAGAGCTGGGGCTGCATCCCTTATGATGAAGCCACCCCAAGCATCGTTATCTGGGGGCTGACAGTGAGATGCATGTTCATTTGATTTATGAGGGGAAAGTGGACCAGAATAGGAGGTTGCCAGACATGTGGGCGGTGGTAGTAATAATCCAAGCAGGACATAAGGAGACCTCATTCAAGGGAAGCCCCAGGGACTGAAAGGTGGAAGGAAGTCACACAGCAGGTGTGCCAGAGCTGGTCAGGGGAGGGGCAGGCATCTAAGAAACTCTTAGTCTCCCTTACCTTTCCTTTACTGGAGAGGAGCTGGGTGGATGTAGCCACATTCAGAGTTGCCTAAAATTAAGTCAGGTCCAACGGTGTGTGTGTTGCGGGGGGGAGGGGGGGTGTTCATTCTAAATTGTCTCACTGTTCCCAAACCGGAGGGCTTTGCTGTCTGGAAGTAATTTTATATCTCATTGAACGTATCGGCTGCAGTGAAGTGTAAGGGGCGGTGAGGAGGGGGTAAGAATTAAGCAGCCTGACTTCCCAGATGGCTCCAGCAACCAGGCTGAAACATTTTATATATAATTGAGGAAATGTCACTTTCCCGTTTCCAATGGGGTGAAGAGGATGGCGGAAAGAGGTCAGAAAGACTATAAACCCTCTACAGGAAGACCTCCACTATCCACCCCCTCGTCACCACTGAAGCCATAGCCAGGGTAGACTCAGGCCCAGGTCCAACGTCAGCCGTCCCCACACTGGGCCTAGGGCCACAGATACCTGACAGCATCGGTTCTTTGCAAGTCTGAGGAACAGGGAGGAGTGTTGTGTCTTCCCAAGTGGGCCGAGACGCTCCTGCACAGACAGCCCTTTTGATCCTGTCCCTGGTGTATGCTTCCAAGCACAGTGTCAGCCTCAAACAGCAAAATAAGGAAGAAAAGCAAAGAAAAGAGAGAGGAGGAGTAAGAGAAAGGTGCAGAGTCCCTCTACACTTCCTTCAGCTCACATGCAGGAGGCCCGGACTAGCACCGCCAGGTCACAAGGATCAAAGCCCCTCTGAGGATGCGAACAGCCAGCTAGGAGCTGGGAGGGCTGAAGGGAGCCATGTGGCAGAACAGGAAGCCTGCTACCTCCTGGCTCTTCAGAAAAGCCTTTCTGTCGCCACCTCACTGCCCAAGTCTCCCACCGTAGGAACCACTCACCGAGATATCACCGCAGGCCTCATTGCCTAGCTTACTTAGTGGTTCAAAGACAGCAAAGCCTTTCCAGAATTCCTATTCTTCCCAAAGTAGTTAAAATGCAAGAAGGAGGGGGGCTCAGTGGGTGGAAGGGGCTCACACCCTTGCTGGAACAGACTTGTTTTGAAAAACTTCTGCCCTCAGGCTTGAAAGCATTTCTTGGCCTGGGCAGAATCAAGAGGTACCAAGACAGCCCCAGAACTGTTTCCAGCCCCTGACCTTGATATTTATTTGCAAAGCTTGACAGGAAATCAGTGCTGAAGGTTCCATGAAAAACAAAGGAAAATGCAGGAATCAGAAAAAACAACATGCTGTTCTAAACACTCTCCAAAGGCCAGACCTTAAAGACTTTCCTTCTAAAGATGTTAGGAAAATAATTCCTCTTGGCATGGAACCATGCAGCGTGTTCTGAAGACCTACTGTGTGCATGTTCCTGGGCTAGGAGCAAACATTTCTCTTTCCCACAGGGGAGGGGGGGAGTCACATGATACTAAGGGAACCCTGTCAGGGTGGGGCTTGACTGATTCTGTGGTGTGCAGGAAGAGCAGGAGACGAAGTGCAAAAAGATGGCCCATGGTTATTTTGAGGAAACTCTTCAGACAACATGCTTTTAAATCAAACAACAGGTAGAGTTTCATAGAAGAGGAATATGGGGGTGAGAAGAACAGACACCATCTAAATAGTGTCAGAAATTGAGCCTTAAAGTAACTCTGAAAGCGTGGCATTAGAAGACCTGATTGTCATAAAACGAACCTTGTGGTGATTGAGGACCACAGTCGAGAGACCTTTGTGGTGTCCTATGTCTGTGGGCTCAAACAGCAGCAGGTGGCAGGCAGAACTTGAGTGAGGAGGTTTATTGGGGAAAGGGAAGGGAGTGGGTTAAAGGAAGGGAGAGAAGGGAAGAGAAGAGAAAGAGAGAGAGAAAAAGAGAATAGAGAGAGACAAACAGAAAGCTGCCTCATAGAGAAGGGCAGAAAGGAAGAGAGGGGGGAGTGGCAGAGCTTGTCTCTTAATGGAACCTTTGCTCCTGCTTCAGTCAGGGACCTGCTTGCTATATGCAGAAGTGCAGAGGTGAGGTGTCCGGTTCCCAAGGGCCAAGGTGTGCCTGGATACTAACACTGATAGTCACTGATAATCGGTTTTACTTTAGTTTCTTGGTGAGAATCTTACAGCACAGAAAAACATGTGCCATGTATATACATGCCCAGACAGACAACAAAGAAGGCTGGGAACTCAGATGCCCTGCTCTGCAAGTCTGATGCCCTGATTCCAAAACCCCCACTGCCACCACCACCACCACACCACACACACAGTTAGTTAGTCAGAAATTATGGATAGGACTGTACAGTTGGCCCCGCCCCTCACTGGCTACAACACTAGGGAGAACTGGTCCTACCCCTCACCAGCTGGATAACTCAGGAGAGAGGGTCCTACACCTTATCTGGGCAGCACATTATAAACAGAGTGAACCCTCAAGACAGGGATACTGGTGAGCCAGTCCTGAGGGGGTGAGAGAGGCATAGCCGGTACCACCTCCCTCATCTGTGGTGTGGTGGTGGGGGCAAGGGAAAGGTGCCCTTCCCTCTTGTCTCTACTTCCCCCCAGCTGGCAAGGGAACTGACCCTCCCCTTCACTAGCTGCAACACTCGGGAAAGCAGGCCCTGCACCTCACCTGGGCAACACAGCTGGTGCTGAACATGTAGATGTGAGAAAACCAACCCTGGGGACATGAAAGCAGGAGAACTGGCCCCGCCCCTTGATCTTTACTGCAAGGGGTGAACTAGCCAAGGCAATGCTGGAGAGCTCACCATGGTGGTGAAGACTGGGGAGACCTGGAGCACTAACCAGCCCTGCAACTACCCAGACCCAGAACCACAGTTATGAGTTTTGAGCCCACCCCAACATCCACCCCATCTATGATCTGCTGGAGCACGCGGAGGGCCTATCCCTGCAGACCCAAAGCTGTAGGATCTCCGTGGCACAGGAAAACCACATGATATCCGAGAGGAGTTCCATGAGGACTCAGCATCATCGACAACATAGCAGAAGCCAGGGGCCTTGAATCAAACCAATGACTCTTTGCAATGAACACTTGTAAAAATACATGGATCAAAAGATTTACTGTGTGACTCCCTGTGCCACACTACAGTTTTCATGACAAGATTTTTCCTCTTTTTCCTTTTTTCTCTTCAATTTTATTTTGTTTTATTTTAGTGGGGAGGTTGTAAGGTCAGACGGTGGATATGAAAGGACAGGAAAATCAATGGGATTGAGATACATGATTTGAAAGACACAATAAATAAAAAGAAAAATTTTAAAATATTATGGATCAATTAGTAAAGACATTCAGATAATGAAAAATATGTCTGTATGGAATGTCCAGAAAAATTTGGAATGAATAATACATTCACCCCTTAGTATAGTGTATTGGTTTCAAGACTGTTTGTATATCAGCATCCACAGATGATTAAACTCCTTTTATAAATGGTATAGTCTTGCAGTAACTTATGCTTCTCCAAGGTACTTATAAGACCCAAGACCAACAAAGGCTATCATTGGTGTTTTTGATTTTAGCCATTCTGACAGGTATAAGATGGTATCTTAAAGTTGTCTTGATTTGCATTTCCCTGATCGCTAAGGAAGTTGAGCAAGACCTTTAGTGTTTTTTGGCCATTTGAACTTCTTCTATTGAGAATTCTCTGTTCAGCTCAGTGCCCCATTTTATAATTGGGTTGATTAGCATTTTACAGTCTAGTTTCTTGAGTTCTTTATATATTTTGGAGATCAGACCTTTGTCAGTTGCAGGGTTGGTGAAGATCTTCTCCCAGTCAGTGGGTTGCCTTTTTGTCTTAGTGACAGTGTCCTTTGCTTTACAGAAGCTTCTCAGTTTCAGGAGGTCCCATTTATTCAATATTGTCCTTAATGTCTGTGCTGCTGGGGTTATACGTTGAAGTTGCTCTCTTTTTTCCATTGTATACTTTTAGCTCCAGGTGTTCTTAGGTTTGTGGGTTAAAGTCCGGGTCTTCTATTCGATTCCGTTGGTCGACTTCTCTGTTTTTATGCCAGTACCAATAGCCTTTGCTGGAGAGGTTGTGGAGTAAGGGGTACACTCATCTATCGCTGGTGGGAATGCAAACTTGTGCAACCACTATGGAAAGCAGTGTGGCGGTTTCTCAGGAAATTTGGGATCAACTAACCCCTGGACCCAGCAATACCACTCTTGGGATTATACCCAAGAGATGCCCTATCATACAACAAAAGTATATGCTCAACTATGTTCATAGCAGCATTGTTTGTAATAGCCAGAACCTGGAAACAACCTAGATGCCCTTCAATGGAAGAATGGATGAAGAAAGTATGGAATATATACATATTAGAGTACTACTCAGGAGTAAAAAACAATGACTTCTTTAATTTTGCATACAAATGGACGGAAATAGAAAACACTATCCTGAGTGAGGTAAGCCAGACCCAAAAAGAGAAACATGGAATGTACTCACTCATATTTGGTTTCTAGCCATAAATAAAGGACATTGAGCCTATAATTCGTGATCCTAGAGAAGCTAAATAAGAAGGTGAAGCCAAAGAAAAACATATAGTTATCCTCCTGGATATTAACCTTCATCAGGCAATGAAAGGAGACAGAGACAGAGACCCACATTGGAGCACCGGACTGAAATCTCAAGTTCCAAATGAGGAGCAGAAGGAGAGAGAGCATGAGCAAGGAACTAGGACCGCGAGGGGTGCACCCATACACTGAGACAATGGGGATGTTCTATCGGGAACTCATCAAGGCCAGCTGGACTGGGTCTGAAAAAGCATGGGATAAAACTGGACTCGCTGAACATAGCAGACAATGAGGGCTGCTGAGAAGTCAAGAACAATGGCACTGGGTTTTGATCCTACTGCACGTACTGGCTTTGTGGGAGCCTAGGCTGTTTGGATGCTCACCTTACTAGACGGGGAAGGAGGTGGGAGATCCTTGGACTTCCCACAGGGCAGGGAACCTCGACTGCTCTTCGGGCTGCTGAGGGAGGGGGAATTGATTGGGTGAGGGGGAGGGAAATGGGAGGCGGTGGCGGGGAGGAGACAGAAATCTTTAATAAATAAATAAATAAAAAGCAAAACTACATTTTTTTAAAAAAAGACCCAAGACCAAGTAAATGCTTTGTAAATATCTCTAAAGTACAATGATGACTGACCCTGCCACAAATATGTGCAGATATTGTGGTGGTTTGAATGAAGATGGCCGCACAGCTGCTTGTATTTGAACACTTGGTCTCCATGATGAAAGTGTTTGGGTAGGATTATGAGATATGACCTTGGGGGAGGTGTCCCTGGGGTGGATTTCAAAAGCCCACGTCATTCATACTTAGCTTTCTCTCTTCCTTGTGCTTGGAGCTGAGGGGCAAGCTCTCAGTTACTGCTTCAGCATTGTGACTGCCTGCTTGTTGCCATGATCCCTGACATGATGGCCGTGGACATAATCCTCTGGAACCATGATCCCACACATTTAAATGCTCTTTTATAAATTATTTTGATTGTGGTATTTTATTATGGAAATAGAACAGTAACTAAGAGAAATATATAGATACACTTAAGGGTATGTATCCATATAATTTATATATGTGTATATTTATATCTAGCTTCAGTGAATCAATGAGTTATTAATTAATTAATTTAGAGAAAGGATCTTATATCCTCTAAGATGGCCTTATATTGACTAGGTATTCAAAGGAAACTTGGAGCCTCTGACCCACTTGCCTCTGCCCACCAAGTATTGGGGTTATAGTCATGCATTACCATGCCCAGTTAATGTAGCAATGGGGATTGGGCCCAGGGCTTTATGCATGCTAGGCATGCATTCTACCAACTGAGCTGCATTCCAGCCCCAGAGAATGTTTCTCATGTATAAATAAACTTGTTGATTGACAGTTTAAATCAGCACCAACGCCAACACTCTTATTTATTCTATTAAAATAATTTCCGTGGTATTTTTAATGTTTAAATAAAATATTTTTTCTATTTTCTAACCATTGCCCTTGGCAAGATTCAGTTCAAATACAATGTCCTGTGTTCAGAGGTAATTTATTTCTCGATTCTGCATAATTTGAGTCCAAGAGCAGTCCAAAGTATGCACATTTTTTCTTTCTGTTGTCCCTGCCCTGCCATGCGAGTCATTGGATAAAGCAGCCTCCTTCAGGGACAGCCTTCCTTGAACCCATCATTTCCCTATAAATGCCATGTGTACTTCTGCATGAAGTCAGCAAAAGTCCATACATTAGACCCTGAGGCAGGATCTATCCCTGTGCCTTGAATACTGAGCTAGACTCCAAGGCAGAAAGAAAGCATGCCTAGCTGCCTACCCAAGACCCTTACCCATAGGGCACCCTAGACTCTCAGGAAGGCACTCACAACATATGACCAATAAAGAGTAGTACTTTCAATGTTCACTTCAAAGCAGTAATGCTCAGATTTCTACTACTGTAACAAATACCCGAAACCAACCTTCCATCTTTGCCACTAATGTGAGCTTACACCTTAGGGTGCGTCAGTCCATGCTTGCCCTGCCGCATCACATTAGGTCTTTAGCACAAGGTGAACCAGGGAAGCAAGAGACATGAAAGAGGAGCCGGAGAACCCTGCAGTTCCCTTTAAAGGTACACTGTCAGTGGTCTCACACCAGGGTGCACCTCTTAAAGGTTTTACCAACTCCCAGTAGGGACATTCTGCGGGCAGAGTCTTTGCCACATGGACCTGCGCAGAATAATACTAATACCAAACAGCGTGAAGGCCACAGTGCAAGGGCTCCGGTCACTTCTTGGGTCCTGTGTGCAATGACAGTGCACAGAACGACTCCTATTCCTATCTCTAGAGTATCTGAATGTTTTTCTAATGATAAATGTAAGTACTGATGGTCGAATCTCTGCCAAGTACAGCAATATAGACAGTTAAATGAAGACATGCATGACTTTCACATCTGAATGATCACTCTTAACATTTCAATGAATTTTAAAAAAATCATTTTTCTGGTTTTTCTTACATATGTGAAATGGAACTCCCTACCTAAAACATTGTACATTGTTTTCCCCTGATGATTTGTAAGTTTCTGCCCATGTCATCAAATATTTCCTGAATGTACTGGTTTTATGATGGAGAAGCATGAGAAGCAGGAGTAGCATGAGAAGCAGGAGTAACATGAGAAGCAGGAGTAGCATGAGTAGCATGAGAAGCAGGAGTAACATAAGAAGCATGAGTAGCATGAGAAGCAGGAGTAGCATGAGAAGCAGGAGTAGCATGAGAAGCAGGAGTAGCAAAAGAAGCATGAGAAGCAGGAGTAGCATGAGTAGCATGAGAAGCTTGAGTAGCATGAGTAACATGAGAAGCAGGAGTAGCATGAGAAGCAGGAGTAGCATGAGAAGCAGGAGTAGCAGGAGTAGCATGAAAAGCATGAGAAGCTTGAGTAGCATGAGTAACATGAGAAGCAGGAGTAGCATGAGAAACAGGAGTAGCATGAGAAGCAGGAGTAGCATTAGAAGCATGAGAAGCAGGAGTAGCATAAGAAGCATGAGAAGCAGGAGTAGCATGAGTAGCATGAGAAGCATGAGAAGCTTGAGTAGCGTGAGTAGCATGAGAAGCAGGAGTAGCGTGAGTATCATGAGAAGCAGGAGTAGCATGAGAAGCAGGAGTAGCATGAGAAGCATGAGGGCCCAAACCATGAACACCCACACTGGATGCTTTCCTGAGGACTGTGGCTGTAAGAATGACCACCAAAGCTGATTGTCAGCTCGACAGACTCTGGATTATTTAAGGGATGAACCCATGTGCATGTCTGTGAGGGGGATTCTAGACTGGGTTAACCATGGTGGGAACATTCACGCTACATGTAGGTGTCACTGCCCCATGGACTGGGGCCTGGGGTTGACTAAGAAAGGAGAAGGCAAGCTGAGCACCACCATCCTTCTCTCTCTTCCCACTGTGCCCAGCTGCCTCACCCCCTGCTACCATGCCTTCCTCCCATGAGGGCCTGGACTCCCAAACTGTAAGTCAAATAAACCCTTCCTTCCTTTTGTTGCTTTTGTCAAGTATTGCCACACAATGAGAAAGTGACCGACACAGAGAACCAGCACTGACAAGTGCTGACTTTTCAGGAGCCACACGAGATTATTGCATGCGGTTCCTGCATCTCTGTGAAACGAGTATTGCTATCAGTTCTAAATACTCAAAATAAAAATGTCTTCCTTTGCTGCATATCTAATTCCTAATCAAAGAGGTAATAAGGTTACCACTAGGCTATGGGCTAGGAAATTAGACTCAAAGTCCACCTGCTTTCCAGCACTATTCCTTGCCTGCACGAGTGACTGGTCCCAGTAGACACCCTGTCTACAAGCTGCATACCAGTCACCCTCTGGGGTGCATTAGCTCTTATGCTAATGCATTAAGCTCACCCCATGTTCACATCCTCCTACCCTTTCAGTCCCCAGCTCTTTATATATGAGAACACTAAGTCCAAAAGAGAACAGAAAACACACTGGAGCTCACATGAATTAGGAATAGTCTTGAGTCTGAGTCCGGGCTTCTGATCCCAGCCCCTAGTTCAAATGCTTATTTCTACTGAAACACAGTACAGTGTCGGTGCCAAGGTGAGTGTCATTAATCTTTTCTTCTAAAAGATTTACTTACATGTGTGCCTTTCTGTTAAAGTCTTTGGATCTCTTTGAGTTAATTTTTTTATATAGAGGAAGGTACAACTTCATCCAGATGTGGGTATACAGGTTCTCCAGTACCCTGGTTGGATTTGCTAGTTGGTTTTTTGTCCCCTTAACAAAAACCTACATGTGTCTGGGAACAGAGAACCTCCAGTTTAAAATAATAATAATAATAATAATAATAATAATAATAATAATAATAATAATACTTTTGTAAGCTTGGCATGTAGGCAAGCCTGTGGGGGCATTTTGTATTTGTTAAGGAATAATGTGGGAGGGCTCAGTCCACCGTGGGTGGTGCCACCCCTAGGTAGGTCGTCCTGGGTAATATAAGAGAGCAGACTGAGCAAGTCATGGGGAGCAAGCCAGTAGACAGCATTTTTTCCATGCCTTATACGTCAGCTTCTGCCTCCAGGTTCCCACCTGAATTTCATACCTTGGCTTCCTTCAATGGACTGTGAGCTAAGATGCATAAGCCAAATAAATACTTCTCCCCATGTTGCTTTTGGATGTGACGTTTATTACAGCATTAGAAAAGCAGTTGTTATACCCCACATTCTTAAGCAGTCTTAGAACTTTTGTAATGTTAGGTGAGAGTGTTTCGGGGTTTTCCATCCCGTTGGTTCACAGACTATCCTCATGATACCCAGTGCCATACTATTGTGATGACTCACTTTGAGGCAAGTTTTGAAATACCATAACTTTATTAGTCTTCTTCAAGATTGTTTCGGATATTTATAGTTTTTTGAAAGTCCACATAAATATTAAGAAGGATCTTTTTCTGTATTTTTTAATCTTTCATCATTTTTATTTTCTCTGGTATCTATAGTAAAAACATGGAGTTTGTAATAATTATGAAGAAAAAAATTTCACAGTTTTGCAACAAAATACCCAACAGAAACAAAGGAAAAAATATTTACATTGACTTGTGTTTTCCAAGGTAGTCACTTGACATTACTGCTTCAGGACTATGGTGAGCTGAGTTTCCTGGGAACGTGTGGTATGGCAAAGCAGTTCATATGATAGTGAGCAGGAAGCAGAGTCAGGAAGAAGAAAGGGGTCAAGTACAAAGTACATCCTTCTAGGACACCCTCTCAGTAACTTCCCTCCTTCAAGTAAGCCCACCTTCCCAAATGTTATGAGACACATGCAAGATATCACTGAGATTTTAAAGGACTTCATAACAACAGACTTTCAGATTAATTTGCTACTAGTATTGGGTGTTACTAATCTACCCATATGACACTGCATGCATTTTAGAAGCAGCTGCTTTTATTTTATGCCCCACACAATCTACTTTGGCCTTGCCAGTACTAGCCAGTACTCAGAACACGCCCCTGGAGGAATCAGGGTAACTGAATTGTATATTAGCCAGTACTTGGAAACTGCCCCAAAGCAATCAGAGAAGCAGCATCAGATCCTTACATCCTTGTCTGATAAGAACCAAGGCATCTTAAGAGCTGAAACAAAATGAACTGAAAATAAACAGGCGCCTTTGATGAACAGACTTAGGATTTCTCGGCAAAGTAAAACAAACTTGAGTCTTGGTTGGCACACTTCAGCTGCTCCATGATTATGTAAGAGCTACAATGGACCCAAAATAAAAGCCGAAGGTTTTCTCGACAGTTTAAACAAGTAGAGAGAGCCTTCCCCCACCCACTGGCCTCCTTCAGTCAACTGCCGCTTAATAAAATCTACGGGTGACCATCGGGGCTAAGTGGTTTATTATTTCTGAGGCTATATTACCAGCTGCATACTTATTGTAACTGCTCATAACTGGACATGGTTTATTCTATTTATAGCGTTTAATACTATTTTTTAAGTTTAAATAAACAGATTGAAGAACTGGAGTCTGCATAGCAATGTTTTTACATAATATGAAAGGTATGAAACACAACCTTTTCCTTCCTTCTGTGGAGTCTAATGAAACTGCCAGTTGTTTATTTTAGCACCAGACACCCTGGGCCTGCAGAGCACGGGAAAGACACAAGAAAATCTTGCTTTGATGTTTCTAGAGTTAACCCAAGAGGCCTTATGGACCAAAATAGCGAAACTGCTCTTGCCGGCCCAGGGCCCTGTCTCCACTGTGCCCACTGCCATGGCAAACAGAACTCGTAGCTCACTAAGGAACAAATCAGTAGTGGTCCTGTGAGGGAAAAGAAGACATTTTTATCTGGTCTTGGAATGTTAACCTTTTATAAGACAGAGACTTCACCAAAATCTGATAGAATCTACCGGTTCTGATCCTCCACGGACAGCCAAATACAGACACACCTACATAATAGTACGTGTGGTTCCGAGGGTTCCTAGACAAGAATCTGTTCCTTTATTAAGCCCCAGCTTTGTATTCTATTCAGTGCTAAGTGAATGTGGTACAACATCCATGAATGTGGCAAGTGAGGGATGTGTGGCAGAGTGACAGTGAGTTTGCCAGGAAAATAATCCCAGAGGTGGAACACCTAGAGGTGGGGAAGGGACCTGTCAAGACAACACAAAGGATTCAGCATTGCCTAAAAAGAGGTCCAGCCCTACCTCAGCTTCCAGGAGGCAAGCCTGGACATACTTGACAGGAAAATTTTCACTTAGGAAAGAAGAGGACCCCATCAGCCCCTAGAGTGGGAGTTGACTGACTCTGTGCTTAGAATGTCTAACACTGTGATGGTCAATCTGTTAAAACAGTGCGTGTCTGTGTATGTATGTATTTGTGTTCTGTTAAAACGGTGTGTGTGTGTGTGTGTGTGTGTGTGTGTGTGTGTGTGTGTTTGTACATGAGTGTGAGTTCGGTGCCATGAGTACACATGTGAGATGAGAAGGCAACCTTGGGTGACGATCATTCTCTTCCACACTGACACAGGCTCTCTTTTCTGCTGCACATATCAGACTGGCTGGCCTGAAAACATCTGGAGATTCTCTTGGCTCTGTCTCCTATCTTACCATAGGAGCCCTGGGGTTATACACACGCTATTGTGTTTGACTTACTATAGGTTCTGAGGTCCTACACTCAGATCCTCATCTCCCTGTAATGAGTCTTTCTCTGTCCTGCCAGCCAGCTCCCAAACAATGACACAGAGACTTCTTATTAGTTATAAAAGCTTGGCCTTGGCTTAGGCTCACTCCACTAGTTCTTAAAACAAATTAGCCTGGTTTTATTAATTTACATTTTACCATGTGGATTTTTCCTTTTCATTCTGTATGACTTCCCCCATGTCTCCCTGACATCTCCTTTTTCCCTCAATTATCCTTCCTACTTCCTGTCTGCCTGTAAGTCCTGCCTATACCTGCTGCCTAACTATTGACTGTTCAGTACTTTATTAGACCAATCACAGCAATGTATCTTCACACAATGTACAAAGATCCCACATCTCCCCAGCCATGATAATTCATTCTGGATGCTCCTCTCCTCCAGGAATCTAACAATCGTTCCTCACAGCATGCCTTACACATGTTGTTTTAAGCACTCCTGCCGGGGGTGGTGGCTCAGGCCTTTAATCCCAGCACTCGGGAGGCAGAGGCAGGCGGATTTCTGGGAGTTCGAGGTCAGCCTGGTCTACAAGAGCTAGTTCCAGGCCAGGCTCCAAAGCTACAGAGAAACCCTGTCTCGAAAAATCCAAAAAAAAAAAAAAAAAAAAGCCCATGCTTCCCTCTCCTAGACCTCTCCTCACTCTACTGACTACTGTAGACATTCTAGTGCTGTGTCCTATGCTTGAGACATCCCTCCTCCTCCTCCTCCTCCTCTTCTTCCTCCTCCTCTTTCTTCTCCCTTTCTTCCTCCTCCTTCTCTGCCTCCTTCTTCTTTTTCCTCTTTCTCTTCTCCTTCTCCTTCTCCTTCTCCTTCTCCTTCTCCTTCTCCTTCTCCTTCTCCTTCTTCTTCTTCTTCTTCTTCTTCTTCTTCTTCTTCTTCTTCTTCTCCTTCTCCTTCTTCGTCTTCCTCCTCCTCCTCCTCTGACATCCTCCTCCTCCAGTTCTTCCTCTTTCTCTTCTTTCTTCTTTGGGTAATACAACTATCTTCTGTAAGAAGAGCCATCTGATCCAGCCTCTGGCCCTCATTTTAACTGTTTTCTGTTAACTTGTTACTATTGAATTTGCTGCAGCCATTGTTGTCTGCATGAACATGTCCGTCTACTAATCAGAGGGGGGTAGCTTTCAAGGCTTAAGGGGATATATTTATAAACCAGCAGCACCGTTTCTTTCTTCTTTTGCCTCATTTGGTTTCCACAGAACTACCCATAGATGTGCATGTGTTAAAAATGAGGGCCAGGAAGCTGGATCAAATGGTCCCACTTACACAAGAGAGTTGTATTACTCAAAGACATCTCCTCCCATGACAGGAATACTCTTTACCCACTGATGTCTAGTGTGAATGCTGTGGCCCCCAGTGGATGCTAAGTATCTGAAATGCCACCAACAGCTGCCCAACTGGATGGTGTGCTTCTAGAACAAGGAGATGTTCCAGGACATCTGGAGAATACTCTGCAAACGAGCATGACTCCAAACTGACTGGGTAAAGATGTCAAAGTTCCACGAAAGGAAACTGGTGGTTGGCCAAGCCCGAGTCTCCACAATGCTGTTTCTAAATGTCAGTATGTGCGCCTCTACCTTGGAAAGAATGGAGGTACTGAGTCAGATGGGCAGAGGTAAGCCAGAGGCTTTCATGGATGTATGAAATACCCCCTGCATTTCTTTTGCTCTTGCTACTAGCCACAATGAGGTAAGGGACCACATGGACTTCCAGAGCTCTCTTCTGATTGAGAGGAACTTGGACTTTCCAGACTTGTTCTATGAAAAACAATTTTAAAGCTTCAAACTGTCCTAGAGCACACCTAGACTAGCGAAGAGGTGGAAACGTGAATATCTCACCTTTGCAAGGAGATAACTGTGCTCTACTGTCTCCTTACCAGCAGCCCTCCCTTCTCCACAGACAGTCAAAGACTGACTACAGGGCCCAGGAGAATACTGGGAAGTAGAGGCTCACTGTTCAATTTCTATGGCTCTACAAGCCCTTCCTTCTGGAACAGTTCCAGAAAGGCTGCAGACACACGACCTGAGTGCCACACTAGTGCAGCTGCCCCTTCTGATGTTCTTTCAGGGGAGGTTAGGACCAAACACCGAGGGCAACCCAAGCAAGCCAGAGGGGAGGAGCCAAACAGTAACAGAAGGAATGAGCCCGCTAAGAAACGGAGGCAAGCAATATGAAAGGCAAAGAGACTGGAGACCACAGCCCTTTTCACAAAACTGCCTCCATGTTTCCTGTCTGTAGATGGACATGAAAGCACTCAGGAGAGACTGTTTGGATTAAGAGATGTTTACAACCAATGAGCTGTGTGGCCTTGAAAGAAACATTTCTGGGAATGGTAGGAAAGGGAGACACACCGGGTTTTAGTGACACAAAAGAATGGTTATGCATATTTTTAAGAAAACATCCATATTTTTGAGAAGATTCATACAAAGATATAAACAAGTTCTAGAACTTGTTTTCATATATTTACCAACAAGGGAGAGACGCAAAGGGAAGAACAAATAGAAGAGGGAAAGAAAAAAAGGTGTTGAGGGAATGGAAAAGGGAAAAGAAGATGGAGTTAGACTCTACCATGAATTTATGATCCCTCTGCCTCTGTTTCCCAAATCCTGCATTACAGGTAAGTTTCACGTCCCTGTTGAAATAGTCAGTGTAGCTACAGCCTTCTCTGGAGCATGTTGCCATATTTAAATGAAAGCCAAGCCTTCCTAAACATTCTCAGGAATGAGCCACACAAGATGCTGGCTCCTAGTGGGAGTTACCCATAGGTATTACATATTCTCAAATCAATCACTTGACGTTTTTACAACGTCACAAAATCTACACCTTTGCTCTAGCCTAAGTCAACAACAAAACGCCGGCCAAGGCTACACATATTACAGAAGCCTTGTAAATCAACAGTTGCCTTTAGGCTCCAGGGGCCCCCAGATTTGACCAGCTGTTCAAAACAATAAAATCTCATTAGTTCAATGTCCAACCACTCACCAGCTAGGCTTACTCCAAAGTCGTAAGTACCCAGAATCCAAAGAAAGAATAACCAGGAAACCTCTGTATTTTTAAAGTTCGTTAACAAGCTGAGAATTTAGCTTCTTGTCAATAGGTAAAGTAGCATGACATTAAAGGGGTTTTTCTTTTTAATTGCTTCCCCCTTTGCTTTTATGAGGATACCTTTTTGTTTCCCCTGGTGGAAAAAAAAAATTGGTCGGATTTTGTGCCACTATGATCAAAGTGAGAAATTAGATGTTAAAGCCATTTACTGAAGTTTCAGGGTGACAGTTTGGATGTCCTGAATAGGCATCATGTTGACTGGAGCACCAGGCTGAGGGGAAAAGGCATTGAAGAACTTTATGGAAGAAGCAGTATTCTTCATGGGCATTTTAATAAAATCAGAGGGCAACATTACCCGGGAAAATATGTCACAAAGCACTGACATGGTCCTTGGCAAGTATTCTGGCCAAGTCATCTATCAGATGGTAAAAGATTTGGTGGATGGGGAATGAGCATGTGGAGGTTTATTTGGGGGCTTTTGCTTTTCCTGAATTGGGCTTGGAGCATTCAACTCAGGCCAGTTTATCTTCTGATCTTTGGTGGAGGCAGATCCACCCAAAGAAAGATGACAGAAATGTTAGGGATGGTACGTATTATAGGGAAGGCTTACAGAAGTAGGGGAGTCATCAAAGGTACTGATGAGACAGTGGGTGGAAGACAGTTAGCTTGTCTGTGTGTCACTCACTGTTGACTAGATAAACAACTCTATAATGCACGTATGTCACTGTGCAGAGCCGAGTAAGTGGGAATAAACACTGGAGCCAAGACTATGAAAGGGGTATCCATCACACGCTTGGCCACACCAATACATCCTCTGTCACATGTGTTCTTGCCATGCACACCCATGTACAAACTGCTCATGAGACTTGTCTCAGCTTACTTCATGCTATCAGTGTCCATGATACCAGCAAACCTCAGCTTTAAATATGAGGAAAACAAGAGGGACACCAGAACCCTGGCCTTGTTACTTTTGCAGGGGAGAGGTAAGATCCCCCACATCACTTAGTGGTTATAATGCTTTTCTGTTCAAATGAACAGTTTCTCAGTTTACTAGACAAAGTTTGCTCAAAAATGTGGCTTATTTTGTAACTCTCTCTATCATTTGTATAGGAATCCTGTTGTCCCATAGTAAGGGTCAGTAGACATTGCTTGGATAAATAAATGAGATCGACCTAGATTAACTTTTTATTGGCAAAAGTCAGTCCATTTGCTTTACAAGGTCAAGTATGCCCAAGTATGAGCTCCTCTATGGCATTTCTTTGCTTTTCGTGTTTTTCACATGAGAACCCTTTCTGCCCTCTAAAGCTCGTCCTGGTTTGTTTGTCATGGGAATGCCAAACACAGTTGCCACAGTAGGAGCAAGCAATCCTGGCGAGCACATTCTGTGTTCTCGAAAGAAAGAACACGGAGCCCAGCACATAAAGCCACGGTCGAAACATTAAGCTGAGAATTCCTGTAGAACAATCGGTGCTCGCTGGCAAATTTTCCAAATTACTAAAATGGTTTTGGAAACCAGACCAGAGACAACATTCACGTATAAAACTCTGCCAGGTTCTCACATAAGCTTTTAACATCACCCTCCACATTTGAGACAGATGAAAGTACAATTGGAGGCCTGTGGAAAATGTGAGTAGTAGGGTTACAGATTCTTCTTTGCTTCTCACGTATCCTCCACATTCTAGAAGGGAAGGAAATGGCTTATGTAATGCCATGCCAGTGCTAGATGACTATTGTTTCCACATCCTACTAATCACCTTAGGCAGGTCCCGGTGCAGATCCTGGCTTTGCAGTCAAGGGAACCATGGAAGTCACCAGTACCTCATGGTTTTTGTTTTTTCTTTTTCCCCTCTTCAAGTATCCAGTCTGGACCGAGCACCAAACATATACACGTCCAAAACCCCCAGGTTCCTCTCTTCTAACTCAATGATGTGCTTAACAGGGTAAAGGAAATGACATGAAACAAACATAGGTTTCCAAAAGCCCTGGAGTTACTGGCCAGCTTAGAGTCCCCAAATGCTAACAACCCGTGGTTATATCCTTGGGAAAGGACCATCCGAAATAGAAGCCATCAGGAAAAAGACGTATTAGGCCAAGTTATTCCTTGAAAGGGAATCCCAGCCTCGACCCAAGTAGCTCCAACCTGCCTCACAGCAGGAAAGGGCGCCCTCTCCCATGTGGGCCATGAATCTATCAGCCCAAAACCTATTGCAATGCCAACTCTCCAGCTTAGAAAGATGAGAAGGGCTCAGCAGAATAGGAAGTATGTGGCTGCATACCCAAATGTGTCCTGAATTCTTCTAGGAAATTTAACATTCAAATACTTTATGAAGCATGCTTCCAGACCAGTGTTGAACTCCAAAACATGAGGTGACATTTTGCCTGTTTTTTAAGTTTTTCTGGCTGGCATGCTTCCTTGTGGCTAATACTATATCATCATTCACTCTGTGGCTTTGACATCTGTTTATTCATCTGGAACCTCAGTGATTAGCATCCTTATTTACACCTCTTACGCTAAGTATGCCTAGCTTTTCGGTCTCACGTTGTCCTGGTTGATTGTGTCAATTTAACACAAGCCAGAGTTATCTGAGAAGAGGGATTCTCAGCTGAGAAAATGCCTCCGTAAGAATGACCTATAAGCCAGTTCATCCATCTACTAATGATTGACGTAGGAAGGCCAAGCCCATCTCTGGGCTAACGGTATTTCTTGTACAAGAATGCAGGCTGCATAAGCCATAAGGAGCAAGCCAGTAAGCAGCATTTTTCTGTGGTCTCTGCTTTAGTTCCTGCCTCCAGGTTCTTGCCTTGGGTCTTCCCTGACTTTCCTCAGTGACTGGCTGTGACCCGAACGTCGTTAACTGAAATAATCCTTTTCCTCCCCAAGCTGCTTTTGGTCATGTGTTTTATGACAGCAATAGAAGTTCTAAAATGAATGATGTGGTGATTTGAACAAAAAGGAACCCCATAAACTCATATATCTGAATGCTTAATCATCAGGGAATGACACTATTTGAAAAGGATTAGGAGGTGTGGCCTTATTGAAGGAAGTGTGTCACTGGGGCTGGGCTGGGCTTTGAGGTTTCAAAAGTTCATGCCAGGCCCAATCTCTCTTCTCTCTCTCTCTCTCTCTCTCTCTCTCTCTCTCTCTCTCTCTCTCTCTCTCTCTCTCTCTTCCTGTTGCCTAAAGATCAGAGTATAGCTCTCAACTACCTCTCCAGGACCAAAATGCCTGCTACCATGCTTCCTGCTGTGATGATAATGAGCTAAACCTCTGAGACTGTAAGCCAGCCCCCAACTAAATGCTTTCCTTTATAAGAGTTGCCTTGGGCATGGCATCTCTGCACAGCAATAGAACAGTGACTAAGACACATGTATGTAAAACTCTGGTGTCTGCTGTTCCTACTATCTTCTCGTCTGTTACTTATAAAATTTCCTCTAAATGTGTGTCAACACAGAAAACTCACTCATGCAAAGCCCAAGTGAGAACCGAAAAGTGGTGTAAGACCACTCAGACGCGAACTCAGAGCAAGGAAAAGTGGAGGGGATTTGTCTCTGGTTCTCGACATTTGTCACATTGACACGTGCGCACTGTAAATAATGTAATAATGCTTTGTGTGAGCTTTGAAGTGGTGAAGGATGTTAAATCCTACAACTTGTTCTGTTTGTTTATTGACTAGGCTCCAAGAACAAAAATACGTTGTATCCAGTCATTCTGCCTTATTTAAATTTCTCATTAACGTAGCTGGAAACTTCCTTGAGATATTTGGACTGTTGTGCTTTCTCTGTCCTCTCGAAGAGTCACCTCTTTATAGAGTAGCCAGTCGCGTCAGCTTAGGGGATAGTGCTCTTTGAAAGATAGACCAGTTTTCTCTGTTTAGTCATCACCTACGGTGTGAAAGTTACCGCGTCCCTTGACGATAAGTGTAAGCTTCTCCAGACAGCTTAAGCCCCCGAGGCATAGAAACTGTTAAACCAGTGTGCGCGCAGATCTGCAAGGCAGGATAGCAGGAGCCCCACTCTGGAAGTGCAGAGACTGTTCCAACAGCCCCGAGAAACACCTAAAAGTGGAGGGAATCAGTTTCCCAAAAGCCGTTTTGAAGGTGAAGGAGTATGCTCGGGAGTATATGTACTGAATGGGTGTGTGTAGAAGTGTGTGGTGCTTTTAAAAGCTGTATTGTCTTTCCCGACACAGAAGGGAAGTTCCCTAAGGGCAAGGAACACGTCTGTACACAGTAGTTTTTTTTTTTTTCCTCTCCGATACCCAGGACAGTACCTGGAACGTGTTCAATAAATGTTTATTGAGTGAATAACTATTAATAATGAATTTGGTCATGGGGAGAATTCCAGGCAGTGGCCACAGACAGCCGCTGATTACAGACAGATTCTTTTGATTCCATTGTTTGGCAAATAGAGAATCTTTCAGCTATGAAAAATAAAGCAATCTGTTTCTTGTTCCATTTTCAAGTTTATTTTTATTTGAAACAAACTTCCTTGTCTCCTCCGATTGTCCCCCTCAGCGAACTGCCAGGCGTGCCTGCATACGCTGAGAGATAACAAGACTTGAGGTACGAATTTCCTTTTCTCACCCCGTTTCCTCAGCTGCTTCCCAACCGAGTGGGGGCTTCCTTAGCAACGCCTCCAAAATGTGGGAATGTTTCCCCAGGGCTGGGCCAAGGATTAACCACATTTGGGAAAGCAAGCATTAGGGGAGATTTTGATGAGAGTCCTGGCGGGGGAGGGGGGCGGCTCCCGAGGTATTAATGCAATGGAATGTTTAGGAAATCGTGCAGCGTGGGTCCAGTGTCCAGACTTGCAAGGCTGTGTGGAGTGACCGCTCTGGTCCCATTTCCAACAGACCACCGTCCAGATCTCCTCACAGCATGGGAAAAGGCTTATGGGACGCGAAGAGCAAACAAAGGCCTGGAACCTGCCTCACAGCGGTATCTGTGCCATCCCAGGGCAGGAGGATAGGAGGATGTGGTAAATATCTAAGTGAAAAGTGAGATCCAAAGAGGCTGGGGCAGATAAAAGAACAGCAACTGTCCCTCCTTTTATGGAGACTACTTAGGCCTGAACGGCCCCTGATGCCTTCCACTCAGCCCCGTTTATAGACGTCAAACGACAGAGAAAACCCTTTTATTTTTAAATAGGTTCTTAATGGAAAATTCATTTGAGAGGTGATTAAAGTTGTTAGGTCAAAGTTTGTGATCTCAAAAGTCATTTTAATTAAAGCTCCTGACTTTTGCCCTACGGATGTGGAGTGTCAGAGAAGGGTGCTTTCGCTAGAACTCTTAACAAAGTTATATTAATAATGCCTTACATTCAATAACATTCGGTACTCTGCATGTTCGTATTATGAGCTATTGGATACTCACTGTGCCCTAGGAAGGTCATAAACCCAATATTTTAATCTCCGTATTACAGATAAAGCAATAAACTCAGTATGAGAAGGCACATGAAAGTAAGGCCTGGACTTGCTGTCTTCCTGGTGGCCTGCACTGAAGTGGGGATTCGTGTGCAGGGAGAAGGAAGCAAAGAGAGCAGACGCTCGGGAGTCTGCTTTGCTGGTTTCACAGACTTGGTCACTAGTAACAGAGATTTTTGAGTATGTTACATCACTCAATCCTGCCCTCAAAAGACATATGATTATCTTTCTCTACAGAGGATTTCTCTCAGAGAAAACGGGACCTTGGAAACTCAAAAAGGATGATCCTACAGGGTTAAATTAGGTTATTTACCCGTATTGTCATTCATCCAACAACACATATACCGAGACCTTCGATGTGTGAAGCAATATTAGAAACACAATCGCCTTGTGGTGTGTACTGGCTCGGCACAGAGGTAGATGAACGGCCTTGGTATAGGTACATGTTGCCAGTACATGTTCCTACAGAGACTCCATGGGAATGACCAGTTTTGTGTGTTTGAAGTGAATCACCAGGGCTTAAGCTCCAGAGTGGAAAGAGCCTATATGTTTTGAGTACATCAAGCACTCGTCAAGTGTTTACAAGAGTCATTGCCAAGATCCTCCTGCACTGTGTAGCTGGAATCCAAAGACTACATCCTTGAAGAGCCAACCCCAGATCGTCCAGCGAAGAATTTCTTAACTCGGAGTCCTGTTCTCAGCCCCCACTGTTAGGACAAAGAAACCAGCAGTGTGACTGTGGATGATCATATTGAATTATGTACATGTATGTTTTGTCTGTAACCCAAAGAACCAAATGACCCTGATCTAAACTTAAATTGTTTATATATTGCTTTAATGTGAATTCATTCCAATTGATTCTCAAAACACAAAGAAATTATACGTATCCACAGGGTACCATGTGCTGTTGCAATGCATGGCACATCGTGTACTGTTTAAGCAGAATAAACATCCTATCTCTTTAAATACTTGTCGTTTCTATCTACTTCGCTTAAGAATAAGCCCTGCTATATGGACCTGATTAGTGACATGGCTTTCTGCAATCCCGCCATTAACTGCCTCTTAAGGAATTCTCAGAGTGCTATGCTACCACTCACATTTTTTTCTTTCTCTCTACCCTACTTTTTAAAAATGTTAATTGATTTGCTCCATGAAATCCCTTGTAAAATGGCCAGATGTTGTAAGAGAATCTTGATAGTATGGGAATTTAGCAGGAGACGCCAACAGTACGAAACGCTCCTCGGGTTTCCTCAGCTTTCAGCTGAGAAACAGCACTGGCTCTCAGTTTTCTGTGGGATTAAGAGAAATAACTTGGATTTCACCGGTGGTGTCTAAAGAAAGCGTGCCCACCACTACTTCTTCCACTAAACACATTAAGCTGAGATTTGGGAGCACAGAAATTACTCCAGAGTGTCAGCCAAGAGGCCTAGGTTAATTCTGAGCTCCATCATGGCCTAGCTGTGTGAGCCCGGACTGTGCACATGCTCTCTGAATCTCATTCTCAGCTATCGGTGTGAATGTCTGACACGGTGAGCATGCTCCAATGCTGTCAATTGTGCTTTGACTAGTATAGTCTGGCAAGGGGAGGCATGTGTGACGGTCTACTCAGGGGTGAAGAGGAATGATGAGTTACCACACAGGGTGTGGAGGTGAGGGTCCAGCATGTGTTCTGGTCAGGTTCCCCAGGCCTTCTGTCACCTCTTCAGCTGACCTACCATGTATATTTTTATGTGTCAATGGGATGTTTTATACCTACAGGACCAGATTTTTAATACAGGCAATATTGTCTGGGGAAGAAAGACTGGTTAGAGGGCTAGGGAAGGAGTCACTGCTAAACATCAGATGAGTCCCAGGAGGTCTGAGTTTAAAACAGGTAAGATTTGAAGATTTTTCTTGGAACGTCAACACTTCATGACCAGGAAAAAAGAAAGGGGCTGAGAAAGCCAAGGTATCCAGCTTGATAAAATAATTCCATGGAGGCCGATATTCTGTTCTTGTTGTTTATTTTAAATATGAACACACGTTAGAGACATCTGAAGGGCTTATGATGACAGATTACTAGGTTCTACGTGCCACACTTTTGGTGGAGGAAAGCTGGACAGAGCCTGGGGATCTGCCTTCTCATAGGAGCTACTGCCGCTACTCTGGCGGCCACACTAAGAGAAGCGCTGATGTGTGACTCAGGAGGATAAGAGGGCATCTAACAGGGATGGAAGCTTCAAAGCATGCGTGGTTCATGGAACCCATGCGACACGTAATTTGTTTCTTTTGTCTTTATCACCTCATGAATAAAAGAATGTTAAATAAATCCAGGTGACAATGGTCAGGAGTTAAATGGAAATCCATAGCCCTGAATCCATGGTCTTGCCTGTGAGCGACGTCAGAGGATTGATATTGCTGTCCACATGTTGAATCTCCTGGGAAGAGAGCAAGAGCTCAGGAGTTGGAAGCATGTACTGTTCTTACAGTGGACCTGCGTGTAGTAACCTTTCAACTGTATTTTAATAAATAAAGCTTGCCTGAAGATCTGAGAGTAAAACAGTGGGTGACGCACACCTTTAATCCCAGTAGCCACACTAGTTTGCCATAGAAACCGGGCAGTGCATGCTTTTAATTCCAATGGTACACACCTTGAATCCCAGCCCTAGAGAGCATTATAAGATAGGAGGAGACAGCTCTCAAATACAGTCTCTGGGGTCGAGGTAAGAGCCAGCGGCTGACTGCTTTGCTTTTTTGGGTCTTCAGGTTGAATCCCAGTTTCTCTCTCTGAGTTTTTTTAAATCATGCTTCCCCTGAGTTTGGTTCCTAGCATCCATTTTGGGCAGGTTACAATGGTTTGTAACTCTATCCTGAGGGATCTGATGCCCTCTTCTGGCCTCTGCAAACACATGTGTGTGCACACGTGCGCACACACACATACACACGCATGCACACACATAGACACACATAAGTAAACCTTTATAAAAAAAAAACCTTTAATAATTTGAGCCATAGGTATAGAGCCTGCAATGGTGAGAATGTGTGTGTTTTTAAGAGTACTGAATGAACATTGAAGGAGAAACTATGAGAACACCTAAGGAAGAACATCTGCACACAGGGAGAAGCTGAACTAGATGGTCTCTCAATGCCTTTCCGATCCTACTATTTATTACAAAGCTATGGCACAGTTGAGGAGGTTAGCAATGATAGATTCATGTGACATTGAAAGGAGGGATCTAATAATTTCTCGGAACTACAGAGCCAGCTAAAGTTTATTTCAAAGTGTGAACGGGCAACATAAAGAAAGAACAAGAGTTAAGGCACTATGGCAGAAAGGTTCATGAGCCACAACACTGGAAAAACATCTTCTGTGCCCTTCCCCATCTACTGGTTAGAGTGGATGGACTATTTCTGCTGCCAGTGGAGGCCTTATCACACACAACAATTGTACATAGGCACTCTGTCTTCCTCCTCACTAATCAGAACTTATTCGCCTTTATAAGGAAACAGAGTTTGTTTGCGGGGATGTTGTATTCACCAAAAAGATGCCAATTCTAGAGTCAGAGGCATCAGAAAAGGGCCCAGCTATTAACACTGGCATGGATATCTCACAAGGGACTGTGTTTAACCAAGAAAGCATATGATACATTGGCAATATTTTGCTGAGAAACGTTTCGTCAGTGAAGGAACTTGATGCTCTGGTAGTGACAAAACATGGTTCTCTCGAGTTAGAAAATACTTTACCTCTGTGACTGGGTTAGAAAGGCCTTTGAAATACACAAAGGACATCAAAAATAGGAGTGCAGGGCCTCAGGGAGGACCGCTAGTTTAAATAACACATGAAAAGTATTTATGAGCCTTTTTTTATGAGGTGGTCAAAGAAAAGACCATCCAGCGTGTAACATAAGACTGGCTGGAGAAGAAAACATTTTCAAACCACATTGGAGAGTTAAGCACGAATGGAATTTTATTTCAGTCTCTATTGCTTATTTAAATTAATGGTGTTTTCAGATGGGGCCTAAATGATAATGCAGATTAAGGTGAGGCTTGCCAGGAAGAAAATATAGTAGTCTATTATTCAAAGAATGCTTCTAGGTAATGTTGAAATAATGCGAAATATATAGGTTTAGCAAACAGGGGCTTCCTGGAAGGGGTATGTGGTTGAAATGTGCCCAAGTCCATTTTGAATCCTGTGAGCTGAACATTTTGCTCAAGTAAGGGCTTTGGAAGGATGCTGTGTTCAGCAAATGGAGACTTGTCTGCCACTAATATGGACCAAACCACTGTACATGGGGAATCTCGTGAGGCTGTGGTGCAGGGCGTGAGTGGCTACTAATGTTCTTATGTCTCTTCTGAATGTACCAGCTTACCTCTCTGCAGAGCACATGCCTGGGCTCTCTGTCTCCAAAGTGACAGTGGGTCTGAGCTAATGTCCCCAGTCTCCTTCCTGAACCTCTCTGTGACAAAGAACATGCCCTGGTTGTGAGAGCTGGCAAAGGTTCTGGGCTATAGAGGCAGCCACAGAGTAGAACAGAGATAACTGGACCCTGAAGGTACCAAATTCCTTAGGTTATAATGAAATCTATCTGGTGAGTTGTATCATTAACAAATTTTACCAGGCAAACGTTCCCTTCATCCATCAGCTGAGTTCTAGAGTTCTCAGTTCTATAGTTGTGTCAAGAGTTTTAACGTAGCCAGCTGGTGGTGGCGCACGCCTTTAATCCCAGCACTCGGGAGGCAGAAGTAGGTGGATCTCTGTGAGTTCGAGGCCAGCCTGGTCTACAAGAGCTAGTTCCAAGGCAGCCTCTAAAGCTACAGAGAAACCCTGTCTCAAAAAAAAAAAAAAAAGAAAAGAAAAGAGTTTTAACATAGTCAGTTGGCAAATGAATGCTAACTAACTGCTTCTACCCCTTCGCTCATTTGTTCCACAGAACTGACTGAGTCCTGGCTGTATCTTAGGTTGCCCTCGGCCATTACCAAACTTCCATAATTTCCCACCAATCTGCTTTTGGAGAATGCAATGTACCATATCAGCAGTTAGTCATTTCTGGATCTGAAAAGAAAGACCCTTTCTGCTTAATAACTTAAAACCAAGTCCACAGGTCACTAACCAGCCTTCCTTTTCTGAAAACCTGAGTTTCAAGTTTAGGATTCTCAAGCCAAATGACACATGTTATAAACCCCACGCTTGCTGATGGTACCACTGAATCAATATAGAGAAGGAAATAGAATCTTTTTTGTCATCTCTATCTACACAATAGTTTAAAGTATTAGGGAGGTAAGGAAAACGGAAATCAGGATGTTGGAAATTTGGTTTTCAGCAAATTCAGTCCAGCCATTAAATCACTTTTCATTCAACATTCCTAGAACCAAACCAAATTTAGTATAAATTTCCCTTTAAACCTCTATTTCCTTTTTTTGCTTGCTCATCTGCCTTTCTCACCCCAAGCTTTTGGTTTGTGGTGGACAGCACAGCGATGAAAATGATGGATTCACACCAGCCATCTGCCTTCTGCCCACTTAAAAGCCAGTGCACAGTGCAGCTTGGCTCACACACACACATCTCCATTCCTCTGCCGCCGCCCTCCCCTTCCCTGCCCTCAGATCCTCCTGGCCAGATGGAAGAGTAGTTTACCAGCAGGGGGGAGCTCCCATCTTGTGACTGGCGCTCTGCAAGACCCTTGGATACACAAGAAGGAGCTGTTGTCAAGCCCAACCTGGGGTAAATGATCACCCTTTTATCCTGGGGCTGGGAACAGGGTCATTTTCTAGAAGGTGGAGGCAAAAGTGCAACCGGTTTGCTTTTGTGAAGATACTCTGGGGCTGATGAGACAAGGCATGATGGTTGGGGAAATGCAATAGCGCAAGCTTGAGGACCCGAGTTCAATCCCCAGAGCCCATGTAAGAAAGCCAGGCACAGTAACTCACATCAGTACAAGGGAAGGAGAGACAGGTAGATTTCACGAAAGCAGAATGAAATTCAAAGTACATTCTGCCCCGCCATATACACATGAAATAAAAATAGGGATGCCAGCCCCATTTTATTTATAGTAGCCTTTGTCACACTGGGCAGGGCTGGCTGAAGTCTCAAGAGCTAATGTAACAGTTTATCCCCAAGTTCACTGGCCCAAGGCTACAGAGTGGGAGGGAGCTTTCAACATGACTGTGGAATTCCAGCCATATTTGAAATGGAAGAACTTTTTAAATTAATTTAATTCATAGCTTGGCAAAGGATTTTTGCCAACGCGTTTTCTTTTTCCTCTACAACAAACACATCAATATCCCACAGCTCCTTGATTAATTGCAGGTCACTCTATTAGACGCTGTTCAAATTCATTTTGCTGTTAAACAGCTGAATCCAAGTACTGCCTTAGTTTCTCCGTGAATATCGTGAATTACCTAGATGTAACTCTATCCAGATTGCTCCTGCAGCTTAGAGGTCATACACGTGAAATCTAACAGTGTTTCCCCATGAGGACCCCCATGTGTGTCCTCACAGAGAGGTGACGACCATTGTTAATGCAGTCAGGCTTCCAGTAGTATTGATTTGTGATTGTTGTGACTATAAAAACCACGGCTCTTTGCGGCTCAGCTGATAGCTATGTCTGGAACTACATTTTTATATACAATTTTCCATTTAAAGATATTCCAAAAGCAAAAGAATCCCAGTTCCTAATCTTAGCCACAGATTGGCCATAAATCAGACACCAAATTCACATAATTCAGACAGCACTGCAACGTGTCTCTTCTATGTGAGGGCTGCACTAGATGCTAGAACAGCCGAGTTTTACAGGTGATGTGGCAGTGAGGCATGCAGAGACCTCTGAAAATAGAACTGTCCCTGACTTTTCTATAAAGAGAAATCCTGAGACCCTCACAATAGTGTTTTTATTCCGACTTTGGACCAGGTACTACTCTAGACCCTGGGACCATTCATCCTGTAGAAAAAGTGACCTTGTTCTTAATATGTAAACATTTTGTCAAGATCTCAACAAGATTTGCCTACATGCAAAAGGACCATTGGTTTCCTGGAGCCAACAACTGTCGTTCATACTGCTGCTGTTCAGACCAGAACTATCGACGTACATGGCAGAGGGAGTATCATCCCTCATGCTTTCTAAGACATATGAATGTCCAGCCAAGATGACTTGGTGCTGTGACATTGGAAGTGTCAGGCTTGAAGGTAGAGTGTGGACACCCACCAACTGATGTCTCCAGTAGCACCTCTAAACACTCCCAGCAACCCGTCCCCCCAAGCACACATGTCTATTCTAGCCATGGGGCAGAGAGCTGTGATAGGGCCAATGGGCATTTGTTATGCTAACGACATCCACAAATATTCCTTAAAGTACTAAGGAGCTTAAAGCTGAAGGGTAGTGATTTTAGTTCAATCTTATTTGCTGTACTTTGGGAAAATGAAACATGGTGTAAGCCATGCTGACTTGTGAAGTGACTGTGTAATCACACTTGCCTGGGTCCCGATTCTAGAGACGCAGTGCGCAGCATCAGCATCTCACACCAGCTTCCTGAGCACTGAGTCTCAGCACCGGGTGGGACACGGGCACGAAAATGTCACAGTGCTACTGTCACTTTTTTATGTTTTAAAAGAAGTTTTCATTATGTGTGATGTGGGAGTGATCTCTTTCTAATCTGTTGCTTTCATTGGTTAATTAATAAAGAAACTGCCTAGGCCCATTTGATAGGCCAACCCTTAAGTGGGTGGAGTAAACAGAACAGAATGCTGGGAGAAAGAAGCCGAGTCAGGAGTCACCATGATTCTCCCACTCCAGACAGACGCAGGTTAAGATCTTTCCTGGTAAGCCAGCTCGTGGTGCTACACAGAATATTAGAAATGGGTTAGATCAATATGTAAGAGCTAGCCAATAAGAGGCTGGAATAATGGGCCAGGCAGTGTTTAAAAGAATACAGTTTCCGTGTAATTATTTCGGGGCATAAGCTAGCCATGCAGGCGGCCGGGTGCCGGAGACGCAGCCCTGCCGCTCTTATTACAACATATGTGTATACATGAGGGGTGGTATGTATGAGTATAGAAGCTAGCAGAGTCCAGAAAAGGGTCATCAGAACTTCGAAGCTGGAGTTACAGATGGCTGTGAGTCACCTGATGCTTGGCTGTGCCTGCAGAAAACTGAACGCAGGTCCTCTGCAAGCACAGCACTGATTCTTAACTGCTGAGCCGTCTCTCAGTGGGTGGACCAACTCCTCGTGGTCCTGACTTTCTTGCTCATCTTCTCCCTCCTTCTGCTCTTCAGCTGGACCTTGGGAGCTCAGAGGCTCAAGTTCTTTATCATCACAGCCCTTCAATCCCAGAATGAACGTGCTATTAGATGAAGCTTTGAATCAGTTGCTTACCAAGTGTGCTTGAAAAATAAAAAGATTGTTTTACACTTCCTATATATGTCTAATTTGTCGTTAAAAGGCAGGATTCCAACCTCACAGTCAGAAAATGTGGTGTTTCGGGTGGCAGTCAGAATACTGTACTGTTTCTCAAACCGTAAACTGACATGTGCTCCGACAAACATAAAATGTACTTCTGGAGACAGTGGGATAGAATATTTGAAATCAGAACTGGAAAATTTGGGACATATGAAGGCTATAAATAGTGGGCAGAGACTGGGCTGCCTCCAACAGAGCTCAACTCCTACTAAGAACCACATAATTAGCCGGCCCCTTGTTGACATCCATATAAATACTGGTACATATAAGAGGCAATTTAAACCGGCATGGTAAACAAGCCACGCTTGTGCCAGGGACCCGCCTGGCACACATGCTCCTTGTTCGCAGAGCTCTGGGAATCCATGTGCAGGATAGGGCTGCCCTTGAGCAATTGACAGTACAGCTGGGAACCAACACAGGCCGTCGTTAAGAGCTAACCACACCCATCCAGCATGGTCCGTCCACTGACTAGAAGGAAATGATAGGCTTTAATTGGTGCGTCCTCCTTCGCGCGAGAGGAAGGTAGGATTATTTTACCGAGGAAGTTTACAGATGTGCACACTTCTTCCTGGTGAGAGATTTTATCCTAGTCAAGGGGGACAGAACAATATTCAAGTTAGAGCAAAGAAGCGGTGGTGGAGATGCAGCACAGTGGTTGAGCGCTGTGGAGAGCTGACATGGGGCGTGATCACAGGATACACTGCACAGAGCCTTCCTGTAGGGAAATATAAACCTTTTCAAATATTGACATTATTGCTAGGAATAAAGTGCAATACCACTGAAAACCATACTAAGGACCAGGCCATAGTTTCCTGATATCAAATGGCAGTGAACAATAATTGCGCAGGACACAAATCCAGATTTATCAGACTGGGACAGGAACAACCCCACTGAAGAGCCTTAATCATAACTGGTGTGTAACAGACCAGCCATTCTCTCTGGGTCTCACTGGCTATCTTGACCATCTCATTCTTCCCAATATGCACCGAGAAGTGAAAAACCATTCAGAGGAATGTGCTCAGCTTCAGGAACTTTCCTTTGTACAGCCCCAAATTAAATCCCCACCTAACTCCAAACTCCAGATACAGATGTAACATTCACAGCAGGAGGGGAGCTTATTCCCAGCAAGACCAGAATAGGAATTCCTCTCCCAGAGAGGGCGCCTGAACTGGCCATCTACTGTAAGCGGGTTGGTGACTTCCCTAATTGCCATGAGATACTCTGTTCAGTAACTGATGGAAGCAGAGGCAGAGATCCACAGACAAGCACTGTGCTGAATTCTGAGAGTCTTGTGGAGGGACTGTACCAGCCAGGGGTTCATGATGCGGAAACCACAGCGACAGCTGACCTGACCTCTGGGAGCTCATGGACACTGTACCAACAGTCAGGGAGGCTGCACGGAAGCTACCTAGGCCCTCTGCATGTGTGTGACAATTGTGTAGCTTGGTCTCTTAAGAAGGCTTCTAACAGTGATAGCAGGACCTCTCTCTGGTGCTTAGCTGGTTTTCGGTAACCGATTCCCCATGCTGGATTATCTGACCCTGCCTAGATGTAAGGGAAGGAACTCAGTCCTGCCTCAACTTGATGTGCCAGGCTTTGTGCAAGGCCATGGGAAGTCTGTCCCTCTCTGAGAGGAGATGGAGGAGGAGTGGATGGGGAGGAGTTTAGATAGGAAAGAGGAGGGAACAAGAGGAGAGGAGGGAGGGGAAACTGGTTGGTATGTAAAATACATAAAAAATATTAAAGAATAAATACATAGATAAATAAATAAAATTTCTCTCTGAGGCCAATTCTTCCTCACAACACAGGCATCATAACCTAATGAATATTCTAGAAGTTGAGATGACTGGGCCTCATCCTAGAATTTCTGATTTGGAGACCTGATCTCAGTCTGAGTCTTTCCCATCCTGAGGACACTTTTTCACCCACACTGGCTCTTCCTTACACACAGCCTACTAGGAACTTCTTGACATATGCACCCGTATCTAGCCAAATTTCCACTTCTTTCTTTCTGTAAAAGAATTAGGAATTATCAACAATTGCTGCTATTTAGCATGTATGGTTTGCTCAATGTAAAGCCACCTCTGAGGATCACTGACTAGAAGCCAAAGGCCACCAATTCTGTAGTGATTTTTTGGGAATTCTCCAAAATATCTTGAGGCGTTTATAGATTTCCAAATTAATCCCCAGATATTTTGCGTTGAATTGTCATCCAGGTGACACATTCTTGGTTAATTATAACAAGCTAAATCAGACTAAGTCAAAACCAGGCTAAAGAGCCCTCTTCAGTTCCCAGCAAGGTCAATTTATGAAAATCTGGACAGGGGAGGCAGGCCAGAGAGTATGTGGTATAGTTGTGTAAGCCCTATGCAAAGACTACACAAACACAGCTCAAGTGCCTTTCGGTAAACAGAACGTGTGAATTTAAATGTATGGCTCATATACTTCAACAGGAGGAATTTACAGAATGTAAATCTCTACAAATGACTGAATGTAGGAAGGCAGAAACGATGAGATAAATAGAGGAGTCCATCTCCAAAGTCTTCATTTGAAAATGTGTTATTGATGCTGTGGAGATTGATATAAAACGGAAATTAGACCAAACGACTCTAGTGTCATGTGTCTGGATAATGTGGGTCTCAGAAGCTCCCTACTGTTTCATGCCTCAAGTGCTTTCAGAGTGTCCTTTAAGGTGCTAACCTACTCATCGACTTGGTACTAGAGAAGAACCTAGTAATTGGCAAACCATAGCTGATGTGTGAATTGCCTCTCTTTCCTATTCAGAGACCTGAGTACCACCCTGTCATCTTCCTCACAGTAGCTAACTTACCCACTATGCTACCAAATAAAATCCTTTTTAGGTTAGAACCATGGCACAAATCAGAAAACACTACCAAAGGACATGACATGTGCAGAAATGACTACCCAGTCTTTACTGCCATTTGTATGTATAGGTGTGTGTTACATATGTCTGTCTACATAGAGGCCAAGAGTCAATCCAAGCTTCCCTCATCAAGAGCGGTTCACCTGGTTTTTCAAGGTGGTGGAACAACAGCCTAGAGACTATCAGTTGGTCTAGGCTGGTTGACCAAGGAGTCTGAGGCATCCACCTGTCCCCACGTGTCCGGCACTAAGACTGCAAGCACAGACCACTGCTCCTGGTCTTGTACGTGGTTCCCGAGGGCAGACAGTGGGTCTTCAGGCTTCCATTTTGCCAACTGAGCTATCTCAAAGTTTTGAAAGAACAAATTATTGTGTGTGTGTGTGTGTGTGAGAGAGAGAGAGAGAGAGAGAGAGAGAGAGAGAGAGAGAGATTGAGAGAGATTGAGAGAGAGAACACACCACAAAATTAGAAATTTGAAGAACTGTAGGATTCCCTTTCTGGGTAAATTAATGAGAAATACATAAAAATGTTCATTTACTGACCCAAAGCTCTTTTGACTTGGCTTCAATGCCTCAAGTTGCCAACCTGAAAATGTGGGGAAGAGAAGGATGGGGAGTGTGGGTGAATGAGAGACACCACATCTGCCCTTTACTTACGCTCTAATTGCAAACTACCCACAGTTATTACATTCCGTTTTATGTGCTTTATGTGAGTCAGATGCGGAATTCCCTGTGGTAGCGGTTGCTCTAGCTCTCAAGAAACTTGAAGGGGACTTAGAACTGAAGAGAAATGAAAGAAATTGGCTTTAAGAATTAGATGTTTTTGACTATTTCCCTTCCTAATTTGTTCTGTAGAAAAAGGGAGCCCAGTCTATGATCAGTGGAGTGCTTTCAAATGCATCTTAATCACAAGCATGTGTAACACCATCAGTGCGGGCTCAATGTGCAATTAAATGCCGAATTACACTCAAGGAGGCCCTGCATTCTGGTCTGTGTGACTTCACCCTCGGGAAAACACACAGTTGCCTTCTGACTCGGTAATAGGTTCCTTGGAATGAGTCAAGTACCCTGCAAATACAATTGACTGCCCAATTAGGGGTACGACTTCAAGGTCAAATCGTGACCTTGATATGTTGGCTACCTCTCCAAACCTTTAACCCACAGAAGCCTTAATAGTTGATCCCTTTACCAACCTGGGATAACAAAAGAAGTGCTGGGTTTGTTATCCTTTATCAACCTGAGAGATGGCTGAGGAAGAAAAACCGAACCTGTGTAGTCTTTCTTGCTTCCTTCGGCATGTTGGGTTTCTGTTTGTTTGTTTGTTTTTTATTCTTCAAGTAAATGATTGAAAACTCTCTTCAGCTGCTGCCCTAGAGCTGTGGAGAAATGTCGGTGTGGTGGGCAATGAGAAAAGAAAGATAGGCACACTTCCTTTCATTTTCTCTTTCCAATGCAGGTCCTGGCCAGTCCCCTTTGCAATCCATTGAATAGAAACTTCAGGTTACCGAGATAGACCCATAGGAGGGACCCCACAAGTCTAAAATCAGAATGGGATAAGGTATTAGAGACTCTGTGTTCGGAAGTCACAGATCTTGTTGAAAGGTATTGAAACATCCTTGCAATTTCCTTAAGTAAGGAATTGTTAATGTAGTCTGACCCAGTCGGGAGAAACAGATGAGAGTCAATGCCAGCAGTTCTACAACCTGGCACTGCAAGGCAGCTGGAAGGGGCAGGCACCAGCTGTGAACAGGAAGACACGTTTGAAGAAACTCTATCAGAGATGGAAGGCTGTTGTATGCTTTCCTCAGGTTAACTGAGGAGGGAAACAGAGGAAGGGCTTTGGGGTCACTGATGGTTTTGCAAAGGATCTAGGGGAGCAAACCAGGAGAAAAAGTGGAAAAGCGATCAAACAGAATGCTGCAGTGTGGATGTTGTACTTAGGAGACAAGCATTCGGCAGATCATGGGAAAAGCCCTGGAAAAGGTGAATACATGGAAACAAAGATGCCCCACAGCCCAGCAGAGGACTGAAGTCCAGGCACTCAGGGCTGCCTCAGAGGATGAGGAAACAAGGTGACAGTACCAGGGTCTCCCACTTCAGCTCTTACAGACAAACTACTACGTGTCATCTTCTCGATTTTAGTCACTGATGTTGATGTAAAGAAGAAATTCAATTGATTAAAGTAATAATCAGGAGGGGGCCTGAGGAGGGGCCTGGGATGCTGGACACATCCCTGCTGTGGACTCTGGGCATGTTTTAGCTGCTTTTGCAGATTCCAGCATCTGCAATGACGTGTAAGTGGTTTCAGCTGGAGAACACAGAACCACTGGAAAAGGGCTCCTGTGGGCACAATGGGCCCTGCCTTCCCAGTCTGTTTACTTTCCTCACTTTTGTTTTCGTCCAGGCTGCTGCATTTCTACCGTCTTACTTGGAAAACAAAACAAACAAACAAACAAAAAAACAAAAAAATAAAAAGAAAGAACAAGGCTGCCGTAACATGCCTTGCCTACTTCCTACTTGGCCTATGAGCAGAAATTCCAGCTGTCAATATTTTGTGCCATACCAAGCCACACAGCGTGACCGGTCACTGGCAAAGCAGCTGGCACATGTCTCTCTGGTCCTGTTTCGCCAACTCTATCCTTGTCCTCCAGAGGAGCTCTGTGTGGCACCATCATGAGTCATGGAAACAAGGGAGGCGATGAAATAGCAGCCACAGTCTCAGGGGGAAATGTGGTGGGCCTGTGTGGACATAGAGCACAAGGGTGCAGTTCTCAGGTGATCTGAGCCAATCTTGTGGAACTGGTTCTTCTCATCAAGACAGATACAGTCTTGGTGTATGGTGCTGATGGCATGTCCGGGATCAAAGATTCTGTCTTAGGATACTTGCGATTGTGCATGACTAGAGTAAATATGGATTCCGACTGACTGCTGAAGGAAAGAAGAGACAGGCTGTGTAGCAGTGTGGTTTGCATTATCAGTGAAGGACTATGGAAAACCCGTTTTAGGGGATCTACGTAACCGTAATTATTGGTTATGAATGGATCCAACCTTTTGCTATGACTTCCCCCAAACCAAACTGTTGAGTCACAATAGTTATAGAGCTTCCATTGTATTGAAGGAAACTTGCACCTGAAGCTTCACTGATGTTCTGGGAACTCCATCTCTACCATGGGTAGAATGTTAAGTGAGGGTATCTGCTACCTAGGAAAACAGAGCCATGAAAAATTGGATTATCTTGGAACTTTAAGTATATCAAGAGTTGGAAAAGATCAATAAAAGACTTGGGTTTTTGTTGTGCATTGGGCAAATACTTCGTAGGCTTACTTTCAGTATTCATAGGCAGACACCAGTATGATTCTTGTCCCCAGCATGTCATGGTTCCAATCTATACACCTTCCTTCAGGTCCTCATCTCTCTCCCTGAATTTGGTTTGGTGTTCATGAGCAAATTTATCCCATTTGAAAGCTAGAGGTCCCTCTTAGCTCCTAGACGTCCTCACTGAATAGAGTAAACAAACAGCTGCAAATTCCCCCTTCGCTGGCCTTCAAGGCCTTCCAGAATCCACACTCCACCGATATTTTAGCTGTACCTCCACAAACTGTTTTTCTTTTCCTTTCTTTTGGCCAGAACAAATGACATGAAGTTCCCTGGAGAGGCTCAGATCCACTCTGAGGCTCAGCCTTGTGTCCGGGTCCTGTCTCTCAGAAAGATGCATCCCTTTTAGATTCTACCCACTAGTTTAAGGTGTGGAAGGATAAGAAGTTTCCCTTTCCACCACACCGTCCTCAGAGCACCACTGCACCCCTAACACACATGGTGTGCGTGACTTCTCTCTTCTTAGGTATCCAAAGGGGACACTGATACTCTGTCATGGCCTATTCTTTCTCTGCCTTTTGGTTAGTTTGGATAAAGGTTTGTCTAATTTTTTTTTATTTTATTTTCTTGAAGTACCAAGATTCTTTGTATTGTTTTCTTTGTTTCTATTTTATTGATTTCAACTCTCAATTTCATTATTTCCTGCCTTCTAGTCCTCCTAGGTGAGCTGATTCTTTTTGCTCTAGAGTTTTCAAATGTTCTGTTAATTCAACAGTGGTATTTTTTTCCAGCTTCTTTATGCAGTCATTTAGTGCTATTAACTTTCCTCTTAATACCACTTTCATTGTGTCCCATAAATTTGGGTATGTGATGTGATCATTTTTTTTTTTTTTGGTCCATTGATTACTCAGGTGAGCATTGTTTAATTTCCATGTGTTTATGGGTTTTCTGGAATTAGTGCTGCTGTTGATTTCTAATTTTAAGTCATGGTGATCTCATAAGATACATGGGGTTATTCCAATTTCTTTGTATCTGTTGAGGTTTGCTTTGTTACCTACTATGTGGTCAGTTTTTGACAAGGTTCCATGAAGTGCTGAGAAAAAGGTATATTCTTTTATATTTGGATGGAATGTTCTATATATGTCTGTTAAGTCCATTTGAGTCACAACATCTCTTAGTTTCCTTATTTCTCTGTTAATTTTCTGTCTGACAGACCTGTCCAGTAGTAAGAGTGGGGTGTTGAAGTCTCCCACTATGAGTGTGTGGGGTTTAATGTATGATTTAAGCTTTAGAAGTGTTTCTATTACATATGAGAGTGCCCTTGTGTTTGGGGCATAGATGTTCAGCATTGAGATTTCCTCTTGATAAATTTTTCCTGTGACTAATATGAAATGTCCTTCTTTGTCTCTTTTGACTGATTTTTAGTTTGAAGCTTATTTTGTTAGATATTAGGATTGCTATATCAGCTAATTTCTTTGGTCCATTTGATGGGAAATTTTTTTTTCCAACCCTTTACTCTTAGGCAATGTCTGTCTTTGAGATTGAGGTGTGTTTCTTGTATGTAGCAGAAGGATAGATTCTGTTTTCATGTTCAATCTGTTAGCCTGTGTCTTTTTATAAGTGAGTTGAGTCCATTTATATTAAGAGTTATTAATTACCAGTGATTGCTAGTTCCTGTTATTTTAGTTTTCATTGTTAGTGATGGTACTGTGTGCTTTCCCCTTCTTTGGGATTTGCTGCCATGAGATCATCTGTTGTTTGTGTTTTTGTTGATGTAGCCAACTTCCTTGGGTTAGAGTTTTCTTTCTGATACTCTATGTAGGGCTGAGTTTGTGGCTAGGTATTGTTTAAATCTGGTTTTGTCATGTAATATCTTATTTTGTTATTCTATGGTGATTGAAAGTTTTGCTGGGTATAGTAGTCTGGGCTGGTATCCATGGTCTCTTAATGTCTGCATAATGCTTGACCAGGACCTTCTGGTTTTCATTGTTTCCATTGAGAAGTCAGGTGTAATTCTGATAGGTCTGCCTTTATATGTTTCTTGGCCTTTTTCCTTTGCAGCTCTTAATATTCTTTCTTTACTCTGTATGTTTAGTGTTTTGATTATTATGTGGTAAGGGGACTTTTCTTTCTTTCTTTCTTTCTTTCTTTCTTTCTTTCTTTCTTTCTTTCTTTCTTTCTTTCTTTCTTTCTTTGATCCCGTCTATTTGGTGTTCTATAAGCTTCTTATATCTTCATAAGCATATCTTTCTTTAGTTTGGGAAATTTTTTTTCTATGATTTTGTTAAATGTATTTTCTGTGCTTTTGAGTTGGACTTCTTCTTCTTCTATCCCTGTTATTCTTTGGTTTGGTCTTTTCATGGTGTTCCACATTTCCTGGATATTTTGTGTTAAGCTTTTGTTATATTTAATGTTTTCTTTTACCAATGTGCCTATTTTCTGTATTGTATCTTCAGCACTTGAGATTCGCTCTTCCATCTCTTGTATTCTGCTGTTTATGCTTGCTTTTGTGGTTCCTGATCATTTTTTCATAATTTCCATTTCTATAATTCCCTCGGTTCTTGTTTTCTTTATTGTCTCTATTTTGGTTTTGAAGTCTTAGTTTCTTTCATCCGTTTGATTGCTTTTTCTTGGTTTTCTTTAAGGGGTTTGTTGATTTATTCTAATTTCTTGTTTGCCTTTTCCTTCATTTCTTTGAGGGAATTTTTCATTTCCTCTTTAAAGTCTTCAAATATTCTCCTAAAGTTATTTTTTAGGTCATTTTCTTCTGCTTCATTTATATTTGGTTGTTCAAGTCTTGCTATTATAAGGCCACTAGTTTTTATTGGTGTCATGTTGCTATTTGTGGTGTTGAGTGTGTTCTTACCTTGTCTACCCATCATTCTCTCTGAATGGTATAGTTGGGGCTGTCTGTGTCTCTGGTGATCAGTCTTCCAGGTGACAGTGGATCCAAGGCTCAGATAGTTGCTCCTTGCAGTACGGTCAGGGCCACAATTCCAGTCACCCCAGAGGTCACTCCGTGTTTATGGAAGTCATTCTGCACTCCCAGGGGTTGCTCTGCAATACTGGGGATCATTCGGACCTGTTCCCATGGAGGTTGCTTGCTTGGAGCTATTCCCACTGAGGTTGCTGCCTTGGCCCTGACCCTGTAGAGGTCTCTGGCTAGGGCCTGATTCCTTATACCTGCTTCTGTAGAGGTCACTGCCTCCGGCCTGTTCCTTTGGAGGTCACTGCCTCAGTCCTGCTCTTGCTGAGATTGCTGGTTTGGCCTGCTCAGGCAGAGCCGCTGGCTCAGGCCTGTTTCAGTATATGTCCCTGGCCTGGAACTTCTCCTGTGAGAGGTCTCTGGCTTGGGCCTGGTCCTCCAGAGGTCTCTGGCTCATGCCTGCTCCCTCAGATGTCCTTGACTCACATCTGGACCCGCAGAGGTCTCTGACTTGTATTTCCTCAGCTGTCCCTCCCTTGTCTGGATATGTCTTTGAAGGTTCCCATCTACCTCAGGTTCAGTCTCTCTGCTCTGCTTCCTGCTCTGCAGCCAAGGCTCTTGTCACACGGACAAACTGCTCTGCCAAGCCTTCTCCATCATGATGGAGACAGAGAAAAGACCATGTGACAATTGAAACAATAAAAAAGTGACTATTAACAACCCAAAGACTTCTCAGGCACCTTAGCCTTAATCAAACTTGAATGTTTAGACTACAGAATATGTGTGGGGTGGAGGGAGGAAGAAAGGAAGAAAGGAAAGAAGGAAGAAAGGAATGAAGGAAGGAAAGGAGGGAGGGAGAGAAAGGAGAGAGAGAAAAAGAAAGAAAGAAAGAAAGAAAGAAAGAAAGAAAGAAAGAAAGAAAGAGGAAGAAAGAAAAAGAAAGATAAAAAAAGAAAAGAGGAGAGGAGAAGAGAGGAGAGGAGAGGAGAGGAGAGGAGAGGAGAGGAGAGGAGAGGAGAGGAGAGGAGAGAAGAGAAGAGAAGAGAAGAGAAGAGAAGAGAAGAGAAGAGAAGAGAAGAGAAGAGAAGAGAAGAGAAGAGATTCTAATGTAGCCAATCTGTGGTCTGTGGTATTTGGCTCTGGAAGTCTCATAACTGCTGCATCTGAAACGCTGTGTGACACAGGGCCTGCAAACTGTGTGTTTCATCTGAGGATCTGAGAGTCTCACAAGTCAACTAGACTTTGATTAACTTCCTAGAATCATCTATGCCACCATGAACTACCAAAACATCCACACAGTCAGGAATCTGGCTTTCTGTCAACACAAGATTTCTGTGACCTTGGACAACCAAAAGGTTTTGTAAGGGAGCCCTACAAAGCTGCCCTTTCGCCAACAGGCCTGAAGACCCCGTCAGAGCACCCCTCACCAAGCCACACGGCACAGCTGTGGGCACCATTGGTTACCACACAGGACTCTTTCTCTAACTGGTCCGCTGTTGATATCTAATCTTCATTACCAGCTTGACTGGGTTAAGAGATGCCCAGGCAACTGACAGAGCATAGCTCTGGGTGTATCTGTGGTGGCGTTTCCAGAGACCACAGAGGGCTCTTACCTAACCAATGGATTGTTCCATTCATGCATTCACCACAGTATGGCATTGTTAGGAAGTGGTGAAAAGTGAGGAGCTGAGACTAGGTTGAGGGAATGAGTCCCGGGAGGTATGTCCTCACAGCTGTGCTGTGCCCTGGCCTCTTCCGGCAGCCCCTTCTCCCATTTCCCATCTAAGAAGTGAGTTGACAATCATTATATACTCCCAAGTCCCTGACATCCTGTCCAAGAGCATGGGACCAAGGGACAGCAGTCTGCACACTCTGAAGACAGCAGCCAAACTACACTGTCTCAACCTCAAGTCATTCCCTCAAAAATTTCGTCACAGCGATTTAACAAGTGACTAACACGCACAGCCAGAGCAGACACCTCTCTCCCCTCACAAAGGCTCTCGTGAGCTGTGCATAGCTGTGCCTTGCATCCCACACCCTCAAAGGCCACAGTAGCACCCCAATTCCCCATGCTCCATCAACAGCTGTGTCCGCAGAGTTCAGAGCGCGATCCCCTACACAGGTCTGCCTGGTTTCCACTGGCTGAGGTATCATTTTGTGAGCACATTTTCCCAGAAATCTAATAGACACCATGGCCCCATCATTACTTGATTTTGTGGTTCTAAACAGTATCACCCCAAAGGAGCAATTTAGAAATTAGTGGCTGTGGCTTTCAGGGTCTCACAATAATTAGGCGCATTGCAGCCCTCGGTGAGAAGAGTGATAGCTACTTGTCCTGCTGCGGTGTCTGGGGCAGAGCTGCACAGTGGATAATTGCCCCTTACCCTGCATGACTTTCAGATGTCTGGCTTCGTTTCATGGAGCAGAAAAACTTACAGATGCTCTCGAATACATACCAGCTCCCTACTATGTGCTAAGTGTTCTTTGGGGGATTCAGGATGAGAGCCACTCTCTGCTTTCTGGCGCTTAGAGAAACATACTTAAATTCTCTAAGCCTGGAGTCTAAGTTGATTTTTAGCAGACGGCACTTTGGTGCTGTCTGAATGTCAAGTGTTTTCCTGTAATGCAAACCACCATGCAAATCAAAGGAGTGCGCTGATTTTGATTCTGAGGTCTTCCAAGAATCATTCGCTCTATCAGAAAACCACATCACTAATTGTGTCGGTCCTCAGAACAGCCACACCACTAGTGTCTACCCAATCCACGTTGATAGCAGTGACATCGACAGGGGCCCCTGCATGAGTCACACATTTTCCATTGCTGTGTTTCTCTCATGTAGCCCTGTCTAGGCACTTGCATTCAGAAAAAGGTACCGTAAACGTCCCTTAGCTCCAGCCGCTTCTCGGTCTCATTTCTATACCATGTGACTGCTGTTTTCTAATGTGTGTGAGGCTGGCTGGATTATCCATGAATCTCATTGTAATGTGGAAAGTGAGAAATAAAACTGTTTTTCTAATAAAGAGAGCTTTCTTTAGCTGAGTAGTCCACAAATTCATTGCTTAATTGAATATTTGACCTGCTAATCTTCAGTAGGGTTCCTCTCTCAGGGGATACTGCAGTTAATACTGTCTTCACCTGTGACAATGACAAAGCCCATTTGACGTTGTTCCTACGAGAGCTACTGGCCACAAGCAGCTACAACATTGGCATCGTTACTGAGAAGAAACTGATGAGAGCACCAGGGTCAGGACTGTGACTCAAAGAGAACAATTGTGAGGTTTTAGGAACAAAAAGAGAATTGAGAAATAACGTAGCTGGGCAGTGGTGGCACACACCTTTAATCCCAGCACTTGGGAGGCAGAGGCAGACGGAACCCTGAGTTCAAGGCCAGCCTGGTCTATAAAGCAAGTTCCAGGATAGCCAGGGCTTCGCAGAGAAACCTCATCCTGAAAAAACCAAAATAAAACAGGAAATGGATGAAGAAGAGAGTGGTGTTAAAATGGGAATTACTAACAATGATCTTTAAATATTTGTCCTTAAGCCATAGATAAATTTAGTTCTCACCCTTACTGAGAAAACTTTTCTTTGCAGCAGGCTGAACCCACGACAGAAACCACAACTAGTCCATGTGCGGTTATGGAGCCCAATTCCATAAGTATATCTACAAAACACTCCCACCCTAAGGCTCTGGGAACATTCCGAAAGAGCCAGAGGATCAAGGCTGTGAGACTGTATCTTCTGGAATAGCAGGACTGCCCAAATGTAAGCTGAACAAGGACACCAATCTAGACATGGAAATCTTCAGGGGGAAAAGCCTCAACCCTACACAAAGAACTGTCGGCAACTAAGGAACGCTGGGAGCTAGAGAGGTGGCCCTCCTCAGAGGAGAGCATGCCAATTAATCGTACCAAAATCCCTAAAGACATCCACACAAGAAGCATTGTATGGACTCAACAGGCTGCATGTATGCACCAATAACAAGTGATGTAAGAGAGGTCATGAATTTGAAGGAGAGTGGGGAGGGGTACGTGAAATGGTTTGGAGGGACAAAAGGAAAGGAAGAAATGTGGTTATTAAAACACAATCTCAAAAATAAACAATATGGGGACAGCTAATGAACGGTTGTTTATTACAAAAGCAATAGGTTCCTGGACAGAGACTGGGGACTGGAAACATCCTGATTATTTTCTGAGTGTGCATACAGAGAGCAAGGCTTCCCTTCAGGGGCAAAGCTGGTTCTCATCTGTGAAACACCTACATTTCATCTTTATTGGTAAAATATGAGTTAAGAGCAATGAAGCCCTCTCTGCATTTGCCACCCCCCTCCAGCATCAGAGAGAACTCTTGGTAAACACAAAGAGGGGGCTAGGGATGGTTTTCAATGTGGATGTTTTATTAGGACTCTGAATGACTGGAAATAAAAAAGACACAAGAGAAACACATGGAGATCCTGAGGGGCGGGAAGGCCAAGAGACTGGGTAAGAATTGAATCCTGGAGTTGGGTGATGTGTGAATCAAGCCAGACAAGTTGACCCTCACTTGGGAATGACTGAGGGTGGGGACTGAATGCATCAGAACTCAAATAATTCCATGAAACAGAGGACCACTTTATTGTGTGAAGCTAATTCAATTATATCTGATTTTTCACATATTATTAAGTAATCTTATATATTATCAGCATACAATTATCTTAATTGGTATACACGCAATGATGTTAATTTTGTTTCGTTTTTGTTTGTTTGTTCTTTGCAAAAGGGTTTCACTGTGTAGCTCTGGATGTCCTCGAACTCACTCTGTAGACCAGGCTGGCCTCGAATTCACAGAGATCCGCCTGCCGCTGCCTCCCTCCCAAGTGTTGGGATTAAAGGAGTGAGCCACCACCATGCTCAGCTCTTAAATTTTATAAAACAAAATATAATTTAGGAAAACCAGTTAATAGCAAAATACTAGCTCCCTCTTAGTAGTGGGAGTAATGCTTGCAACTAATGGTTTTGTATTTTCTCATAGGAATTTTTTTTTCATCAGAAAGAGTAAAGTCTTCCTGAAAGAGCCATTTCCACCACACTGATGCTCAGTCCATAGACCAGTGCTGGCTATTTAAAACCTACTAATTTCCACTTCCCATCTGCTTGTGAACTACTCTGTACCCGTTGTTTTTGTTACTATCTACGCTCCAGTTTTCTTCAGGGCCTTGGTTTGCCGTTTAATTTATATATAAGCACAGTGGATCCATGCATGAGCAGCAACGCCAGCATTTTCTTGTCTCCAGGTAGGAAGGGCAACAAGCAGAAAGGGCAGAGGCTTGAGTTTCCTCGGGACTCTGCTAAAGAATTCACCATGGGACCTCTGCAAGACACTTTCCATGCCGCAGCCTGCCCTGCTATAAAAGGAAAGCCACTAGCCAGACTGTCTCCCAAAGGCCCCTCCAGGACGGCCGTCCCGCCATTTGCGTATTCCTCTGGGAAGGAAGAGCAAGCAGGCCGAGGAGCGACCTCACGGCCCCGTGACAGAAATCACACCTCCCGCAAGCCCCTTCTGCCTGATTCTCTATTTCATTTCACCCTCTCAGCCTGCTTTCTCTTGATGGTCATTTGGCAGTAAAACTTCTTTTTCGCTCTCAACACTTCAGCAAATGCTGGCTGTTACTCACATACTTCAACTCTTATTGCTGTCTGCTCAGCTCTGGCACTCGGTGGGGGTGTAAATATTTCCTGTCTTCCCAACTGCAACCTCTTCCAGCAAACCTTCACCCCTTTTCTTGCTGAGAGCTCTCCCCACGGACCTCGCTATTAATAACTGCACATGGAGCCCCATCCAGGCTCCCGCTTTCCTTGCACATCTGAACGCCTCCAAATCTTAATGCAATCGTATCTCCTTTCAGAACTGCGGTCATTTGTCCTTGGCTCCGCTTTTCCCAGAACGGACTGGCACAGAAAGCCCTTTTGGAAGGGCAGTTGGCACAAGGCTCGACTGGCAGTTTTGGGGGAATCTTTGCAGTTACACTTTCATCTGCCAAGACTGTACTCCCTGGTAACCCAGTGTGAATTTCACATTTCCATCAAGACCACCTGCCTGGTGTTAATTAGTTATGGTTTTATATTTTATATGCAAACTTAGTTTCCCATCCATGAGCTGGCACAGCCCCGGGGCTTCTCTTCTGGTTCGGCCTAAGCAGCTTTCTCAGCTGACCCAGGGACATGCTGTAGTCAGGATGGAGATGACAAGGGTCAAGTCAATCCCAGCAAAGCCAGCTTCTCTCTATTTTGGTACTTGCGTTCTTGAGAATGTTGGGTTCCTAATCTGGGGCAATTCTTTCTTACCCTACCCTCACCTGAGCACTGCCCTCTTTAGTAGTCAACACAGGAGAGCCTTAGATATGGAGCAAACCTACTGATTTCAAGGCTATGTTAGAGACCTCAGTCATTTCCACTCATTTGTGATGTAATTACCAATTAGCAGTCAGCAAATCTAATTGACTGAGATTCCTTACTTTATTGGGAGCCAATTGAAGAAATGACCTTTTCTGCCAGCATGAAAACATTAGAAGACAAATGTTCCTTTCTTCCAGCAGGGGAAGCACGGCAGAAGGCATGTTCTACCCAGATAACTTTCAAGAGTATAGCCTACAGATTCCACTCAATTTACAGTACTAAGATTAAAACCCATTAAAATGATAGATACACCTTCTCTGAAAGAAAATAAAGAGGTGACATAAATGTATAAATGAAACAAGGTATAAGAATCCAGTTTTCCACCACTAGTAAAACAAAAAACAAAACAAAACAAAACCTGAATCTGAAAGAACAGATCATCAAGTAGCAACTGTCGAAGAAGATCTGTCTGAGGGCGCAGTGCAACTCCTGTGTTCCAACCTCCTCCTCCAGGCTTGTCCTATCAGGAGGCGGTCCATAGAGGTGATTCGGTAATGAGGATAGAATACTCATAAAGTGATTAGTGCTCTTAGAGTGCTCCAGAGAAGAACCCAGAACTCTTGCGGTTCCTCGGCACATACCAGGACTTCCATCTACAGACCAGTAAGCAGGCCCTGGTGAGATACTGAAGGAACCTTGGACCTCCAGCCTCCAAGCTTGTGAGTTTACAAGGTTGTGTTGCTAATGAGCTGCCTGGTCTTTGGTATTTTGTTAGCGCAGCTTAAATCAAGCCAGGGCACTTCGCTTTTCCAGCAGTTGGTTTCTATATGATTTCAAGATTACGTTTAATTGAAATAGAAAAAAATCAGCCTGATGTTGTTATCATTTGTACCTGTACTTGAGCTGTCCTATCCTGTCTAAAGGAGGGACAAAGAGGGACAGCTTCACAGAAATGTTGCTGCTGTCTTTGTGTTCACATCCTATCATGGAAGTGTCTAAATTCAAGGCTAAAGTGGTGGAAAAGTCAGGCTGTGGAATTACTTTCCCATCACAATTTAGCGGACAATTTTCTGAGTGCTAAGTATTAAATGGTTTTAGGAAATGATAGAAAACATCAGTCTCAGGCACTGGAGGGATTCCGTTTCTCCTTTGCCTCTCTAGACCTAGAAGTAATGGCGGATTAGTTGGCCACAGGAAAAACCGTTGGCCAAGAGAGCCTGGCCTTCCCCGCCAGGAATGTGCACAGGGCTTCCCCCTATGTACATTGTCCCAGGAGTCTTCAGATGAAGGAAGGGAAAAGGCTGTAACAAAGGAGTAAGATTGCTCAGCTGAAGCCATGACAGACTGGAAAAAAAATCTAATTTGATGCTGGAGGACAAACCCAAATGTACATTATCTAAAAGCAAATGTGTTGTGTAAATAGCATAGTCCATATCAGTTTTCATTTATTGTGCATACTAATCCATAATAGATATTTTAGGTATTATGTATATTGGAAACGATATATTCTTTCAGAGGTGATGATAGATTTTGCTAAGTAGTTTGTTTATTTCCATATCTATTTACTTTTTATGTGAGTTGGTGTTTTACCTACATTACATTTATGCCTGTGTGAAGGTGCCATCTTGGACTTACACACAGGTGTGAGCCATCAGGTGTACGCTGGGAATTGAACCCAGGTCTTCTGGAAGAGTAGTCAGTGCTCTTAACCACTGAACCATCTCTCCAGCCCCTGCTAAGCAGTTTCTTACTAAACTGTGGCTGTAGCTGTAGCTGTGGGAATCCCCAGCACTTCCCATAGTACTGCTCCCCTTCAGAACTGACATTCATCCCTTTGGGGAGCTCTGTTTTGAAAGCAATGCAGGAGAGACCAGAAAGAATGAGTGTTTAATGGTTCTAATTGTGCTATCTGCCTTCTCTTGATCCATGTTCTCAGGGCAGAGGCATACTGCTGCCTTTCACGGCAAGCGCTAAACCATCCTTCTGTGGCCATATGCCGGCTACAGTCATCTGATACACGCAGTTTTTGGTTGTGCCTGCTGTTATGAGCTAAATCCTTTTATCTTCTTGGAACTGTCTGGATTGTCCTTTGATAGATGGAAATTGGCTTTGCGATAGTTGCTGCTTTGTCATTAATTCCCTTCCTAAATCACTTCATTCCCTAACCCACTGACTTCAAACCCTTTGTTCATATTAATAATTTGTACAGCCTTCATAGGTATAATTCAACTTCAACTCTGACTCCACAGCTTTGAGATAAAAGTCTAGCCAGGCATGGGAGCTGAAGCTTGGTCGCTGAAGCACGAGTGTTTTGCGCTGAGATCAGCCTGGGCTACATAGTGCTTCAGAGGGCTTATCTTTTAAACAAAGTGCCAAAGATAGATAGACAGGAAAATGGATATTTCTTTTTAAAATTCAGCACATTCAATCTTCTCCAGGGATAAAAGTCCCTAATAGGTTATTTAGGCTCAAGTGGTCAGCCCTAAACACATACAAACCTGAGCAACACTAAAGGGATGCAACAGGTTGTATTTATAAATTTATATGTGTGTGTATAAGATTGTAATGATAATAATTTTAAAAATAAGCTGGGCAGTGGTGGCACATGCCTTTAATCCCAGCACTCGGGAGGCAGAGACAGGCAGATCTCTGTGAGTTCGAGGCCAGCCTGGTCTACAAGAGCTAGTTCCAGGACAGGAACCAAAAAGCTACAGAGAAACCCTGTCTTGAAAAATCAAAAAAAATTAATTAAAAAAAAAACAAGAACCCATGAATTGAGAGGAAGTAGGAGAGGACAGGGGTGGGGCTTGAAGATGGAGACAAGGGGCAGAGGGAGGGGGAAATGGCGTAACTACAGTAGGGGTGTGTGAGTCTTCCAAAGCATGCTTAAAACCAAAGAAACTCTAAGCTACATAAAAAGAAGTTACTCAGCCTTAGTTGAAAGTCAGTAAGGATAAAAGATGAACTAGAATACACCATTTAAACGGGGCTAGTTATCTGTCAAAAGCTATTATCATAACATCCGTATTGTCAGCAATAAGGAGGGGACAGTGGAAGAGGAAGGAAAGCATCACTGACTGCCTTGACTAGACCAGTTAGCTGGAAACCAGCAGAAAGGGGAGGAAACCCTACCCTACCTAGTAGTAATCAGCAATTGGAACTGAATACCCTGAAAGAGTCTATGACTGGGACCCGAGCTTGACCCTAACAGTGATTAAATAGTAATTGCTCTGAGGGTTACTGATTTGAACTCTAATGTTTATATTTCTGCAATTCTTCATCTGTTTTTACATAGTATCTCCCTCCAAGTTTATAATTGTTAAATGCCTGCATTTTCATTAATTAGGTTTTTATATCAAAATGAATACTAAATGTTGTTTTCAGTCTATCTTCACCACATCGGGAAAGACATCCTTCCTTGTGCTGAGTGTTCTCCAAAGCGTTGTGTGTATCCACCTTCCTTCCCATACAGGTAAAACCTCCAGAGGTGGGCTGATTCCTGTGTCAGCAGCGTTTATATACGGTCATTGATATAAAAGAAGAAAGAAGCCTATAGCCCCATAAAGGAAATCACAGAAGGCAACAGACTTTCATTTTTATGGCTTGATATTAAGTTGCTACTATCAAATTGGTATTAAGGATTGTTTTAAGAAATAGTTATGGTTTGTTTTTATCCATTACAAATTTTCAAAGTATGTGTCCCTGGTTGGTAATCAATATTATCTATTGTCAAAATAGCATCTCTTCTTAGGCTCAAAATGACCTAACCCAGTGAACTTGAACCTAAGAACAAATGAGCGGAGGAACATACTTAGGTCAAAGGTGCTTTTCCTTGAATATTATTTTCAATGAAACAAAGATTTGTAATGTTTTCTTCTTCTTCTTCTTCTTTTTTTTTTTTTTTTGGTTTTTCGAGACAGGGTTTCTCTGTGGTTTTGGAGCCTGTCCTGGAACTAGCTCTTGTAGACCAGGCTGGTATCGAACTCACAGAGATCCGCCTGCCTCTGCCTCCCGAGTGCTGGGATTAAAGGCATGCACCACCACCGCCCGGCTTGATTTGTAATGTTTTTAATGTTGCTTATGGTTTTTTGAAGTAAGGAAAAATTATGTCAAGGAGAATTACTGTGCTTTTAAATATTTCAAGAAGAGTTTTAAAACACACAGTAATTTATCAACATTTAAATAGTATATATCTAACTGACAGTAACTGTACATATCTTCAGTGTAGACTATGTCATTCAGGTATGTATAATGATTAGGTCAGGGTATCTGCCATATTCATCACTTCAGACACATGTCATTTTCTGTGTTGAGAATATGCAAAATCCCAACTAATATTTTACAGTACACAATTATGTATTTTCAATGTTTTTGATGCTACTCAGTTAGGCAAAGTTGTCCTTAGTGGCCACTTCAGTTGGCTGTGGCCCACAGCCTCCCATCTGACTTTGTCCGCCCTGCTGCCACTCCTCTTCTCAGTCCTACACGGAGCCATCTTAAGAACTGCTGTGCTACTGTCTAAGACAATTTAGATTGATAAGCAATGGCAGAGGCTGAACATCCGTAAGCCAAATTCCGAAATCCCACATTATTCCAAATCTGAAATCCTTGGAGCACCATGATGAGACCAGAGTGTACAATGTCATGACTGGGGATGCACATGGAGTCATTGTCAACATCTGAGTCCCTAGTGGTAGTCTGTGATCACCTTTAGGTTGTGTGCACAAGGAGTGTGTGCATGAAGTATGTGTGTCAGCTTGGATCTCAGCCCCAAGATGCCTTATTGTGTGTGTGCAAATAAATAGTCTACATTTTAAGAAAAATAGAAATCAAACCGTTACTCATCTGGAGACTTCTGGATCAGACAGTAAGTAAAACAGCAAATGGCCAAAACAAAGGCTTCCTTCCACAGCAGCTAAATGTCTTGTTTGCCTGAACACCGGGGAGACGAAAGTATCGATGTGACCCAAGCACTCGCTTGCTGTCAGACACTTTATAAGATTTCTATCCAAATTGGCTATGTCATATTGGATACATCAAAACCCTTGAGCACCTTAAATTCCACTCATCACCTACACAAAGCCTTAAACAGGCTTTAAGATTTGGCTTAAACTCTGGGTGATCTTGCATTATCAAAACCAGCATATATCTACTTATAATAACAGTTCAACACAAGCAGGGTCTTTCACCGTCTCTTTTTGAGACTAGTTTTTAAAAAAGAGACACCGTGTCTCCAGATTATACAGCATGAAAAGCCCATTTTCCCTAATATTTTTGATTAAAAAATAAAACCATAATTTCAATCAGCTTCCTTGTAATCAAATAATTTTCCAGGAACCTGGCCCAAATGCTCTACCTAATACATACAATCCACATGATCTCCATAAAATCCAAGTAATATGTTTTATAAATAAAAGATTGGTACAACGTTTCTATAAAGCCAAAAGCATTTCTGTAAAAGTCACTGTCATTAGAATGCAGATTGTTTTCCAACATTCCCTCAATAAATCATCCAGCAGGCTGGATTTATCTTTTTATGAAAGATAGAAGAAAAGATCTACTTGAGTGATTATAAACTCACCGTGAAAGTAGTTTCTTCAGTGAAACTAGAGTGAAATAACTTTGAAATTTCAAGAATTTACAGGAATGGAAAGAAACCTGACCAAATTAGAATTTTCTCAAAAAAAAAAAGACAAAAAAGAAAAGATTGGATGCCATTTTGAAACACATGTACCCAAGTGTTTGCCAGCCTCTTTCTGCTTGTCAGTCACCAAACCTCCCAAAATGTCATCCAATCTCGATTAAAGACAGGTTCCACTCTTAACAGAAAGACATAAATTATTTAATATTGTTTGACAGAAAGGGTTCAACGTCAAGCTGAGGTGGAAGGTTGGAGCTGCTTGCTCTCATAGAGAAGACTCTCAGTCCCACATAATAGATACCCTCCCCCGTCTCAGCCATCCACAAACATAGTGGTTGTTCCTTACCAGGTTCTTCTTAATGATCTCTTTCAGTGAAAGATGCCGACGTAACTGCTACTCCTATAGTGTCAGGCTGGATCCTAGAAAGGCAGATGTGCAAACCCCAGTACTATCACAAACCATTCGACAAGTAGTAGAGGCAACACCTCAGCAACTGCACAACCTTAATGGGGTAGGATGTTGTTGGACGACTTCAAGAGCCACCAACTCGCTGAAGACCACAGCATGTCAGAGACAGGGCGCACAAGCCCTCCCAGATGTTCACAATCGGATGTGAAGAACAACATGTGGACAACATCCTGAGCTTAAGGAGCGTGCTGAATTTCTTTGAGTCCTTGGAAGGAGTTACCACTGACATCGAAGGGTTACAGGTGAGGCAGCTGAGGCTCGGGGAAGGAGAGCATTTTAGACGGATGAGAAGCCAAATGGTGAGAAAGGAACCAGAATGAGTAAAAGCAGGGATCAAAGCAACAACAATTTCTTTATAAGAGGGACACCCTCATCTTTGTTTTCTCAGGGATGTCTGTAGCACACACAACCCTAAAATCTACCCTCCTGCCACAGCAAAGTGTGGGCTTGCCTTATTGTCCAGTATCATAACTGCAATTTCTTTTTCTAGAGCAAAAGTTCCCTGAAACTCACAACAGGAGCTCAGATACTCTAAGCTCATGGTTCCCCCAAAGAGATGCAAACCTCACCTACATTAAGGTTTGATACCTGTACCACCGTGTTGTACCTGTGAAAAACAGCCAAGAAGTTCATGACGTTCATCTACTATGAAAAGCAAAAACATTTCTTGTCTCTAAACAGGAGATGTGCCAGCTTCCTTGAAACTGACAGACAACTTTGTGGTTAAAAATCATGGGGGAAATGAGAAAAAAATGGGGTAAGTTTGGTTTAGTTCCTATTGGATTGAAAGCCGTTATGGAGATGAAGAGTTGACCATACGGGTCGAAATTCCAAAAGAAAGACTTGAGCTGGTGACACACACTTGGAAGTTCTTAGAATCTGTAAAACAAGGCATTGAAGATAAAGAAAATCCTGGACAGTCAATATTTAAGTGGTACATATGGGACAATCAAAGGAGGCAAGTCTTTAAAGGAGACAGAAATAAATCAATAGAACAGATTGTAAACACTGCTTCTCAGAAGTCAAGAGAGTTCCCAGGATGCTGTCATAATCAGCATAATCTATAAAGAGCTAAAAAAAAAAAAACTACACAAAACTTCATTGAATTTGGCACCTAGAAAAGAGCTATTACCATTGCTGGCTAGTTCCTGTCTCTTAGCCTCAGATTAATTCTTATTCTTCCACGCTGTATAATTACATCTCACAGGCTCTTGGCATCCATGATCTCCATTTAGGCTGCAGCCAATGAGAGACATTGTGGAGAGGAACAGAAGGGTCCTGCCTCCCTTCTTTGGCTCAGACAGCCCTGTATGTACTTGCTGAGCAGCATTCCTTGTGAACTTTCCTCTTCCACGGGTCAGGTCTGCCAATCCACAGTTCTAGGACTGTGCGCCACCATTTGTCCCTCCATTATCCATGTCTTAACTACTCCCAGCTACCACTGTCTCTGGAAACCCACACCCTCTTTTTGTTTGTTTCTTAGATCTTCCATCTGTGTTTAAAGTTTCCCTGAGATGTTTTCTCTTTACATATTAATGGAATAGTTTCTTTTTGTTTAGTTGGATCTCAAGGGGTATGAGTGCTATAAATAAACGCTGAATATCATGAGATTAAAAAAAATGGAAAGAAATTACTGGAGACCAGAAGTATAGACTATTGTTCTAGTGACCGGGTTAAAACAAAAAGAGCCACTGGATGGTTGTGAGCAGGGACATAGATCTTGCCACTTGGTTCAGAATTAGATAGGGTATGGAGAAGTCATGTCTACAAAGAGCGAGATTTGATGTAGAGAGGTTTAAGCTTGATCAACAGTACAAAGTCTTGGAGGTAACAGAAGACAGCAGGAGGCTGCAAGGAACCTATGCACTGAGTTTGCCTTGGAGAGGGGTAGATCCTCCGAAATGGCTCAGAAGAGGTGGTGTGCCTGAGAGTTATCCAGAAAGAAAGACAGAGGAAGTTTCTGGATGCCATTTATCTAGAGTTCCACAGAGATTAAGAGAAGCAAGCTGGAGGAGGGTGAGAGCATCATCTGATAAATCTCTGGAAGCCTTTCTGGATGATACAAATGGCCAAAAGAGAGGAGACTACGGGGATTTGAGTGGTGTTACCCTATCTAGGTTTACAGTGTAGATTTTCCCTCCTCTTCAGGTTCCAGTTTCTTCAGCCAGTAAATATTCAAGACAATGTTGGAGTCTTGCAAGGAAGATTAGGAGGACAGAACTGCAGAGAAGCATAGACAAGGGGGTGTTTGGAAGGTTCTCCATGCAATGCAGGCAGCAAATCAAGCAGAAAGAGGGCTCAGTCACCGAGGCCACCAAGACTGGCTCTACTGTGGTTCCTAAACCTCCTCAAGTGGCCTAACCTGTCTAAGCTCAATCCTCCCAATTAAAAAAAAGTAGAGCTGACATCCCATAAAGAGGCCGTGAGCTAAGAGAGAAAAACATTTGTGGTGCATGTAGTACAGAAGCTGTCATAGAGAACACAGCATGGGCAGCAGATGGGGCTTCCCACCGTTCAGATCTGCTGTATCCATGTGCTGAAGAATATCCCTAACCCACAGTGCCTAGGGGAAGCACATGCCTGGAGATGCAGCCTTCTTTCACCCTACCCCAACCCATTTCCCACCCTCTACTTTGATGTGGTACATCACTGTTTCCCCTGTGATGTGCTGACTCAGCAATCCAGAAGTGATGACCAAGCTACCATTGGGTGAACGTTCTGAAACACTGAGCCAAAAAAAACAAAAAAAAAAAAAAAAAAAAAAAAAAAACTTTCTTCTTTGCAAGTTTTTTTTTATCTTGGGCATTCTGTCAGTTCTGGAAAGATACCAAACACACACTCTCTGCTCAGAGTGAAGGTCTGGAGATCTCTTTGGAGATGATTCCTAGGGAGTAATTTTGCATCTTCCCCGAGACACTCCACAAAAGAATCCATCCGAGCTCCCCTCTGATTCTGATCTACACAGTGAGGCTTGAACTCCTCTGGATATGAGAGTTGTGGGAAACCCCAGGTTAAAACTCGAACATGGAACTTAAGCCTCTAAGAGAGCTGCGGAGTCAGTAAGTCACCTAGAGCATACACATGTGACCCTTCCTGGAAAGAATTCTTCCTGGGATTGAAGGCTCAGGTGAGGATCTGAGAGGGGGTGGGGAAAGCTAACAGGAGGATGTTCTCCAACTAAGGTTGCTTCAGCTGTAACAGCTCTCCTCCAGCTCCTAGCCACGCACTCATCTGATCTCTTGCTCTCTTTGCTCCTCTGGCTCCTGTTTCTTTGCTTTTCCCCCCTACAGATTCATTTATAGCTCGTTACTATCACAGATGAGAAAGGGTCTCATAAAGATGGCATCCTCAGATGGTTCAGGAGATATGAAACACCTAGCAGCCTTTTATTTTTGCCATTGAAATTGTTGAAGGAAAATAAGTAGTGCATTGAATGTGCCTGTTGGAAATAAGCTGTGTGCTTGTTTCGTTCATAAATAAGCATCTTTTTTGTTTTTTTGTTGTTGTTTTTTTTTTTTTTTTTCGAGTCAGGGTTTCTCTGTATCTTTAGAGCCTATCCTGGAACTAGCTCTTGTAGACCAGGCTGGCCTCGAACTCACAGAGATCCGCCTGCCTCTGCCTCCCGAGTGCTGGGATTAAAGGCGTGCGCCACCATGACCTGGCTATAAATAAGCATCTTTGATCTATACATTTGACTATTTTCCCCTGCTCTCAGCCGAGAAGAAACAAAGCTTCATATTTGAAGGGAAGAAGTGCTCGTGGCCGCCTCTTCCTTCTGGTAAGGAATCTCAGTCATATGAAAACGACACCCAGCATTACTAATTCCCGGGAACCAGGGGAAAATATGCAAAGTACTTAATGAAGAGATGAAGATAGGAAAACTGGTAATTGATTGTTCTGGCTAGGGACTGAGACAATCAACAGAAGGGCTACCGGCCAAACCTTCTTTTAGGCTGGAAATGCTAAAAGCTCCACCCAGAATCAACTAATGCTGTGCTCTGAGGAGCGGTGTCTTTGGGGACAGATACGTTATCCATCAGCAGGTTTGTTTCATCTGACCGCTCACTGCAGGCCAATTAAAGGAGGCTGTGTATCTGCTTTCCAACAGAAACTGTAGTCTCCGGGCAGGAAGGCTGAGCTTGCCCTGGGGCCCCTGGAGAGAAGGGTGAGCAAGCTAGACACAGGCTGGAAATTTGTGTCTGGAGCTTTGTTTTCTTTTCCTGTTTTCCAGCAAAGTCAGAATGGCCTTCCCTTAGAATGCCATGGGTCTCATAAAGACAGCACGGCATCAAAAGGTAATTGAAAATTTAGCTTGACAGCTAGGTCCCTACCCAGCCTGCCTCGTACACACTGTACGTTTGAACAAAGTGGAGCATCCGTTTGATTTTGTTATACATCTTAGCATGTGATACGAATGATCACTAGGCCATTAGGGAACACTGATGGAGACAGGCCAGAATGAACTGTTCTGAAACTTTGACAGGTTACGGTGAGCCCAAGGAGATGCAATCCAAGTCGTCACTCTGTGGGGATGGGCTACTAGAGCTGAACAGGTGCCCAGAGCCCGGGCAGGGGCTCCGCTGTGTGTTGACCTCTCTACCCTGCTGCACATCAAGGGTTGCAAAGACCCTAACAAGGGGAGCCACTTGGAGCCGTGGTTCTCAACCTGTGGGTCACAACCTCTTTGGAGGTCAAATGACCCTTTCACAGGGCTCTCATATCAGATATCTTGCATATCAGATATTTAGACTATGATTCATAAAAGCGGCAAAATTGCAGATATGAAGTGGCAACAAAAATAACTTTATGGTTGAGGGGGGGGCTCCACAACATGAGGAACTGTATTAAAGAGTCACAGCATAAGGAAGGTTGAGAACCACTGTCCTAGAACCTCTCAGCATGGGCTGAATAAAGTCCTTCTAAAGTTTCTGGATATTTAAGAGAAAAACATTTATATACCCCATCCTAAGAACTATTGAAAGTAACCAGCACGTCAATCAACCTATGGTCTGCCTGCCATATCAAGGCCTGCAACATCAATCAATGCCTTCAGTTTTCCTCATTCTTTGTACCAGAGAGGAAGGAGAGAAACCTCATGCAGCAAGAGTCTTAGCCAGCATGAAAACTGCAGCAACGATTCCACATGCCTTGCTGTTGAGTAGAGCTGCACGAGTCTGCTCTCCTTCCTGCCCTTGTCTCCTAGGGAACAAACTGGGGGATGGGGATGGGGTGCGAGGGAAAGAGAAGTTTCTTCAGTGCTGCGCGGACTGGAGCAAGCCTGGCTGAATTGAGTGTGCTGTGGCGGTGGTGGCGGGGCAGCGCTGAAAGGCTGTCCTCAGTCCTCAGGCTTTCTGATTGTTCCCCAAGAGTAATCTGAGGAGAGTTCCTTCATAATGGGGCCCCTTTCACACAGCAGGCACTTTCGAATCCCACCTGGACATCAGGGAACTCTAGAGGGATTTGTGGTCCCCACCCCTTCGCTTTTATCTCTAGCTCCTCGGTTATTTGAAAAATAAAAGTCTTCCTAATACTTACATGTGAAAGCAGCTTGGGTTGCTTTGCTCTGACAGCCGCATGCTAATTTTTGAACAATTTTCTCACTGAAATTCAATCTCCAAGAAACCCAGGTTCTGCTTTAAAAAGAAAAAAAAATCTCCATGCAAATTTGTGGTCAAGAAGATGCAAAACTAGTATAATACTAAATTTTTGGCATTTCCTGCATGCTACGCAGCTAGACTATATGCATGCCTTATACACAGATGAATTAAGTTTTATGTGTTGCCTAATTTCTTTAAACAACTTAAAGTTGCCTCTCTCTAAACATGGACATGAAGTTGTTCACATAATTGTATATTATAAAATTGTCTGACTATCTCAGTCTGCATATGTATATATTTCTTCCTCTTTCTCTCAGTGTGTCAAATTTAAATTGAAGTCATGAAGTGCTCTGGTTTTGGATCACAAAATCAAGCTGTTTAAAGTTGTGTTTATAACATACATTTACAAATGAACTTGTCATAATTTAATAATGCTTATGATACAAGCAGCTTTAATGGCCAAGTATACTGGCTTGGTTAATAAATTAAATCTGTACAACAGGGAGTAGCCACTGAGAAAGAGAAGGGACATCAACAGTCTCTGGCCTGGAAGCCTCACTAAGGAGCGCCAAGAAGTACAAAGGAATAGATATAACATCCCCTTTTCCACACTTGCCTAGGATAAGAAGGTTGCAAGAATTTAAGACTCGTAGCCATGATTCGTCAGTAACTGCATCTTGAGTAACTTTCACTTATCAGTCCCCAACATCTTTTCAACCCCCAATTTTTATTAACAAATAATATATTGAAAATTATATATTCTCAAGAGTAATTACTCTTTTAAACCAAACTCAGAAGATATTTTATACTAGCAACAGACCCATTCACAGACAATACAAGCCTAGGACAAACTATCTGAATTAACAAAATCTTAAAGGTTAGAAACGAGTTCAAACCAGTGGCCAGGTGAGATCAGGGATGAGGTTGAGCTGAGCAGGTACAAAGTCAGCAGAGTCCTTCAGGAGACCTAGATTGAATGCTCCTTTCTGCCCTAGAGTCTCAGATAGGAGAAGGCAGTTCTGGAATCACTCGCAAGGATGAGGGTCTCAAAATAGCAGGAGGTGAAGGGTATCATGAAGAATTGTGTTCTTGGCCTAAAGAAATGCCCAACATCACAGCCATTTTAATCAACTGTTATATGTTTAAAGTGTGCTATAAATTTCCCTTTCTAGAAATTTATGAACATTGTAAAACAATTACAAATGATTTTGATGAAATTATTTCTCAAAGTATTTTATAAGGAATTATGTGTCAAACATATAAGATAGAAGAGAAAGAGAATGAATATTTTTAGGTATTTAAATTTTAAATATATTAAGATAACCAGGCATGAGATTACAATATCATAAAACATACTTTATACAAAAGAAGCCCTGAAATTATACTTTATTTTCTCAGTAGAAAATGTCATGGCATAGCATAGTCATTATTATAATTCAGAATATTTCTCAGATAAAGTTCAAAGCACAGTAGAAGCAGAGGGCAAGTTGTCCCCCAGACACTTAGGAAGGACCATGGCATGGGAGGAGAGATGGCCTTGGGGACAACTTGAGCAAGTGCATTCCTGCTTTCTGTAGCTCCTGCTTTACCGGCCCACAAACAGATTGACAGGCATACTCCTTTAACCATCCATGTACGCAACGGTTGCAGAGGGCAAGGATGCACACAGCACTCCACATTTGCAGCGCAACGCAACACCCCAGAGTAATCTCCAGATGAACATTTGCATATCGAGCTGGTCCTCACCCTTCCATGGCTACACAGGATAATTTACCTTTGCTGTGCTATGAAAACATACACACTCAGCAGAAGCCACCGAACTTTCCCTGGCTCAACGTATTAGTGCTGTCTTGAAATACCAAGCTGCCCCTCATCTGCCCACAGTCCCAGGGACAAACAACCACCACCCTACAGTGCTCTGAGTTAAGCTAGGCTGTTGAGTAGAGTGGCAGGGTAACTTGTATTTTCAGTTTACAATGATGGTTTGATCATTTAACCTCATCAATAAACCGATGGGCATCTCATCCGTGATGTGTATAGACTCTAAAGCTTTACATGTTCCTCTATGACTTCTGCTAACCAAAACTTTGAAAAGGGTCGTGTTGTAGTCAATTTGATATGATAGTCTCTAATTCCAAAGGGAAGCTGCTATTTGGCCTGTACAGCTAAAAATAGATTGCATATATTGTGACAATATACTAGGAAGATACCCTTTTCATTTGTGACTTCATTTATGCATTCAGATAGTTAAAATCAATTCAGTGACCATATACTGAATGCCTACTATTTCCCACAGACTTGTTTACACACAAGAGGACCTAGTGAGTAAAGCAGACTTGGCCACTGTAGTAACCTCATGGAAGAAGCAAGAAAATCTAGACCCTGCTTTCTTAGTTTGAGAAACTATGTACTTTATAAGGGCAGCCTCAGCCTGTACCCTCTACGTCCAAGAAGCAACTACACCCATTGGGACAATCCAAGAGGGCTCCAGATGCTGTCAATCACCCATGTAAACCAACACCTATAGAGAGGTGCGTCAGTTCTGAGGAAATATCTACAAGATATTAAGAGAAGGTACAAAAGAGGGCATACGAGTGTGGTGGCTTAGAAAGACCTCCTTGAAGTGAAACGTCAAAGCAGTGGAGGAAGGGCATGTAAAAATGGGTATTCTGCTGAGAAATAATAACCCGGATGTGTCTACACATTGGCTAACCTGTCCCTTGAAGACAGACTTTCTATCCAATTCTAAAACCCTGGATGTTTTCTTGAAAGTCCATGATAAGCAAAATCAGCCCGTACCAGATAAATTCCCCTTCCTGGGAAATGAAATCTTTCATTGTCCTTCCTAAGATCACAAAGCGGCCTCCTAGATAGAGCCTGAGTTGAATTTCAGTATGTATCACCCAGTTAGGTACTAGGAATAGTAAATTGATACAAAGAACTATTATTAAGCTTTCATCAAGGTAGATGTTTTTATTTAGAAAGTAGCAGTGGGCGAGGATTCCTTGCTTTCCTGTGTTCTCATCAGGCCCCTAAACAGTCAAAGCATTTAGGTGACATAAAAGCAGGTTTTGGTAAACAACCCCTACATGATCCTGAAGTCTCTGCTCACCCCTCAGCCTGTCTGTCCAGGATGAATCCTGTAGGTCAGTTTCATCAGCACCCCCCCCCGCCCCTCTCTCTCTCTCACACACACAAGCTACCTTACAGAGTTCCTCTTTGTGATTTTCTATTCACTGACCCTCACCCTGCTCCTCTTTAGCTATGAATACATATTTGCTCATACTCTGCCCTAACTGGAAAAAAATGCCATTGCTGTGGCCGCTCCACTTATGTTGATGGTCCTGAATAAAGTCTTACTCAGCACCTTTAACAAGGGTTGTAAATATTCCTTTCATATACAAAACAGAACTTTCTGCAAAACTACTGTGTCAATTAAAATTACACCAATCAACTATTCCAATATCATTACAGATGGCACTAAAATGTCCTTGAAATCAAGGATTCAGACAGCATGAATATCTAAATATTCCACTACCTTTTAATATTTTGTGAATTTAGATCTTGTAGTTAGCTTGAACTGTCAACATGACATAGTCAAGAGTCACCTGGAAAGGGAGTCTCAGTCAAGGAACTAGTCAGAAAGGATTGGCCTGTGGGCATGTCTGTGGGCATGTCTGTGGGCATGTCTGTGGGCATGTCTGTGGGGATTGGCACGACTATTAGTTGACACAGGAAGCCCCGCTTACTGTGGGCAGTCTAGCTCCCTAGGTAGGTAGTTCTGAGCTGTGTAGTAAGTAGCTGAACTAAGCCTGGAAGGGAGCCACCCAGAAGCATTCCTCTGTGATTTCTGCTGTCCTTCTTTGACTGTTTGAGTGGGTTCTCTGACTGGAGGTAACGTTGCGTGAAATATCAAGTCCTGCCCTGACTCTTCACACTGACAAGCTGTGACCTGGACGTAAAAAGCAAACCCACTGTCCTCCCCTAAGTTGCTTTTCCACGGTGTTTATCACAGCAGCAGAAAGGAAACTAGAACGGATCTAAATTCCATTTTTTTCCAATGGTAGTTCACTTATATTCTGTTTTAAGAGCATATTTTTATCATTAGAGCAGAAAAAACAATTTTGTAAAATTTATTTGAAAGGATTACAGTGTTTAAAATTTAGAATAAATACAGAATCTAGTACATTTTTTCCTTCCAATGTTCTCTCCTTCTCTGGTAGGTACACTGGCAAAGCAGGGGCAGACGTGACTGAACACTGTGGCTTAAAGACCTGAAAAGATGGGCTGCTTTCATCATCTCTGTTCTCTGGGTGCAGTCCAGGCGTCTCGACAGATGTTTACCCAGAAGAAGGTTAGGTCTGAGGCAGGCAAAGAACTTCTAAAAATAGTAAAAGAATAGATAAGTTTAAAAATGGGCATTAAAATTATTGGCAAATGACCTGAACTCCCTTCAAAAGTACAAAGGACCAAGACGTTAGTAGAGCTAAGATGTAGGTATCTGTCAACAGAAGAAAATATAGCGTGGATACACAATAGAGTATTATTAAGTCATAAGAATAATACAATCATTTTATTTGTAGAAAATGGATAAAATTTGAAAATAGCATGTTGATCAAAATAAAACAAGTACATCTCATGTTATCTTGTATGTGTACAAATAAAGGAAAAAGGTAGAAGGGAGGGGAGAGGAAGCCAAAAAATAGACAGGGCAGACTTTAGATATGGGAAGAGGGAGGTCTGGGGGGTGGAGAGGTCAGGCTAGGAAGGCAGAAGAGAAGGTAGATGAGATCACAATGCTATACACACATGTTAGCAAATGGTACAGTGAAACCCATTAATTTGCACAACTAATATGTTAATAATTACAACAATGTAAAGTCAACACCCATAAAGGATAATTTCTCAAAACCATAGATTGAACTTAGACAAGCGTGAAATCTACATCTACTCCAACTTGAGGTGCATTCTTCAGAGGAGGAAGGTTCAGCAAGAAACTGTAGGAGCTAAGAAATAGCAGACCAGTTCTGGACACTAGGCAGAAAGCAAAGTTCTACATAAAACCCCCCAAGAACCCCAGCTTCTACTTCATTAACAAAAAAAAAAAAAAAAAAAAAAACACACACATACCTAATACCTCTGACCCTCAAATCACCAGGCAAGCACGGGAACTGAAACGGTCTTCCCCTTTCCTAATGAGCAGATGGAGCCCACGGGCATCATGTTGGAAGGTGGAGTCTAACACTATAAGGCAAGGCTGGGGTGGAGACTGGGAACTGATGCTTCTCATAAGTTCTGGAGTGAGGCTGGTACTGTCCCTGAGTCACAGACCATACCTAAATAACAAGGCCACAGACCAATGTTGCATAGCCCAGTGAGTGGGGGTGAATCCCGATGCAAGCTCCCGGACCTCAGCCCCAGAGATGCTAAGCCATAGGCTTCCTTTACAGTAAGAGTGCCTGGCTGCTGAGTGGCACTGAATTGATGGTGAGTGGCATGCACATCTAACCCAGCACTTGAGAGTCAGAGGCAGGCAGATCTCAGTGAGTTCAAGGTCAGCCTGGTCTACAGAGTTCCAGGACAGCCAAGACTGTTAGACAAAGGAACCCGGTTTTGAAGTTCTCCGGAGTAAATTGGGAGCAAAGGGGTTATGAGAGAGGGTAGAAAGGCAGATGGAAGAGAGGGAGTAGAGTGGACAAAAATGTATAGCTCAATAAAAACAATAAAAAAGAAACCCTTTCTTGAAAACCAAAACAACAGCAACAACAAAAAGTGCCAGGTCATTCATCCCGGGGTCTAATAATCTGGACTTTGATAACATGGACTAAAATTCGGGCTCAGTTATTTCACAGTCCTCTGAAAGGACCTTCTGTGAACTTCAGCTTCCCTATCCTTGAAAATGAGAGCAAACCAGGGCCCGTGGTGGTGGTACAGGCTTTGTATTTCAGTACTCAAAAGTCAGAGACACACAGGTCTCTGTGAGTTCAAGGCAGGTCTGGTCTACAAAGCAAGTACCCAATCAGCCAGGGTTAGAAATTGAGACCCTGTTTTAAAAAAAAAAAAATGAGCATATAATAAATTCCTCATTCGATTGCACTCAGGATCAAGCAAGAGTGTATGTGGGAAGCATCTCCAATATTAAGAGGGACAGTTACTGAAATGGCACTGAGGTGATTACAGTGAGGCTCCTTTAAATGACGAAAAGCACAGACACAGAAAATTAACTCACATATTCAGACCAGCTCCTCAAGCAAGATGCGAACCTCATTCAATGCCAAGGCCATGCTTGTTTTGCCATGCCAGATTTCACATACCAAACTGTAGCCGCCTCGGCTGCCTTATGGAAGCCACCCAGGTCACTCTTTCCCTGTCAGTCTCCTCCCTCGGGACTTTGACCTCAGTCATTTCCCCTACACACTGTTCCCCATTCCATGGCATTTTACTTTCAGGGCTAGTCATGGACCCTCTGGTTCTCCTGGTCATGGCTTCCAGGACAAGGTGTCCCAGTTTGTCACCCAGTGATAAAGGCTAAACTGACCTCTGTTCAACAAAAGAGCCTTGAACTTAAAGACAATAAATAGAAAAGAAATGGTATCTAATTTTAAAGATGTACACACAAGTATCATTGGGGTCTTTGCATAGTACACAGGCTCTATTTTTTAGAATTGTTTTTTTAGGGAAAATATAAATGTCAAACCTTGAGAGAAAATCAATCATAGCTGAAATATATCTAACATAGAAGATTGAAAAATGGAATTATTTACCGATTGTACTCTAATACAAGGGAGAAGATACAAAATGTGCTATAGAGGTAACACAACCCCAGAAACCACACGACAAGGAAAGCCACGGATTTATGTTACTGCTGCTCTGCCTGTAAAGCTATTTCTTGAGGGACTGAGACACTTTAAAATGTTGGAAAAACTCAAGATCTTAAATAAGTAAATTGTTTTAGCATTTCTGTTCCAAGCAATAACATTCAATGACTGCATGGAGATTATTTTCAACAGAGATTTTATGGGAAGGTTGTAACTGGAAATAAAGGAGTACCCGAGCCATAAACATGACGTATCTCTTGTTGCACATGTTACTGATGACATTGAATGAGATCTCCGAGCAAAAGAAGAGTTATGATGTGTGGTGTCAGCATAATAAAATAAGACTTTTCCCTCTTCAAGGTCAATCTTGAGCTTCATAAAGATGTACAGAATTTCATAGCCTGAAAATTATGTCAAAGGGACTGAGAACCAGATGGCAAGAGTTTTACCAAAAGGAAATAGCACCTCATGCCCCTGCCTTAATCCAACGCAGCACAAATCATTGTTTTAAACTACCCATTTCAAGTCTTTTAAAGAATATATTCATAGACATAAATTCCCCTGAATAATGTGTCTACACAGGGAAAAATACTCACATACATGAGAACTGGGCTGTCAACTTCCACAGTCTCCATGGTTTGTTCTGTTTCGGTGTCAGTACGATCAGTTTTATAGGGCTATTTATGTTACTTCGGCAGCTTTCCGACTCCGTTTACATTGCTCTACATTGGTAAAAAAAGGAGAAGATAGGATTTTGGAATGGAGTAGACAGAGGCTAAATAGAAATGACATCCCAGCTAAGAGTTAGCCTTAAATTCGCTCCCACACCACCTCACTTGGAATCCTGTGTCCGTCATTATAAGATACCGTAACACTCAAAGAAAGTCTTAACTAAAGGCTCAATTTTCTCATCAGTAAAATGAGAGTACTGGTGAGCTTCTCTAAGAAGACCGTTGTCATCACTCAACGATGTAATGAATAAAAGATTTGCCAGGGTAACTAACTCATATCCCCTGCTTTTTGCGCATATTTACAACTGATCATACACTGTGCATTTTACCCCATTAAAGTGCACATGTCAGAGTTTTCCAGTATCTCCATTTATTGAGAGTCATGCTATCGTCACCAAAACCAAGTTTAGAACACTACAGAAATCTGACTTGACATGAAAATGGCCATTTTGGTTGTAAACAAGATTTTATCCACAGGTGATCTGGGCTCATTTTCCAAACTGAATATTAAAAGGAACATAATTTTAAAAGTCAGAGAATAGCATCTAATCTCTCTACCCAACAAGACCTTGAACTCCTTCTCCAGGGTCTAGCCCAGTGACTCTCCCTAACCTCCTTATGTATGTATTGCTAATCTACCAGATCTAGCCTGGGTCTAGTCCTACATCCAGTATTCTAACATAGTCTTGCCAGCCCTGACTTCATTACAGCCAACCTCTTGGCTTCCTGCAGGACCCACTACGTGTAACTACTCGTAGGTCCCTCTTATCTCCACCCAGCTAGGCTTCTGGTTTGCTTTTCCAGGATCTAACCCAGTGATTTTGCCTTACCTTCCCATTTAAACTTTCTCCCCAGCATGATGGTTCTAACTTGGGTCCCCCATATAGTGCTCCAGGCTAGACTACCCTGCCCTGCCTGCACCACACCCAATCTCTAAGATTCTGCCAGGACCCTTCCTAATGATTCCCTGAACAACATGCCCCTCCCACATGACACCCAACCTTTCTACTCAACCTGATCTACCACCCACACACCAGGTTTGGACCAGAAGTCACATCCTATATAGTAGAGCAGCCCCTTCTTTCCCCATGACTTTATTCCACTCAAACATTTCCAACTTCTAGGCCCCACCTGCCTGCACATTCTTTCAGCCTCAACCTGAGCTGTCCATATCAAACTTAAACTAATAAAAGAAGTCCACATGCCCAGGCCTCTTTGCAGAAATACAAACAATATGAAAGATCAAACCAGTGTCTTCTCTCCAAAACATCATTCCTGCAGAAATGTTTTCCTATGAAAGTTACTTAGGTGAACTCCCGAACAAAAAATTTAAAAGAACAACCATAAACGTCATCAAAAGAATTCTAGGATTTTACAAAAGACATAAAGAAACAGCTCAATGAAATTGAGGAGGAACATAAGAAATAAAAACACGGGAGTGATGCCCAGGAAAACACCAACATAAGGGTGATGGAAATAACAAAGACAACCCAGGACATAAGAACAGAATTCAGTGAGGAAAAAGAAACACTGAAGAGATAAAAAGAAGGTGGAATTGAAAAACTCAGTAACTCCACTAAAAAAACTCACAAGAAAGTCTCGCAAGGGCTTTAAAGGTATAGAATCTAGACAAAATAAGCAAGAAATATGAAAACTAATTTAAAAAATCACAGGGAAAGAAGATACAGAAAATGTGGGACACAATGGAAAAAATTAATCTTTCAAATTATAGGCATAAAAGAATAAGAATAGCCCCAGATCGATGGCATAAAGCAGCTCTTTAATAAGATCATAGGAAAAAACTTCCCAAAACTAAGGAAAAACACACCCATAGAGATACAAGAAGCACACATAACACCAAAGACCAGAAAAAAGTCTTCATGGCATGTTGTGGGAGATTCTTCAGGAAATAGCGTTTAAGATACTAGCACCCCCTCTTTCCTTTCTGCCACCGCCATGCCATCCAGACTGAGGAAGACCCGGAAACTCCGGGGCCACGTGAGCCACGGCCATGGCCGCATCGGTAAACACCGCAAGCATCCAGGAGGACGCGGGAACGCTGGAGGCATGCATCATCACAGGATCAACTTCGACAAATATCATCCAGGTTACTTCGGGAAAGTTGGGATGAGGCATTACCACTTAAAGAGGAACCAGAGCTTCTGCCCGACTGTCAATCTGGATAAACTGTGGACGCTGGTCAGTGAGCAGACTCGGGTCAACGCTGCCAAGAACAAGACTGGAGTTGCTCCCATCATTGATGTCGTGCGATCGCGCTACTACAAAGTTCTGGGGAAGGGAAAGCTCCCTAAGCAGCCTGTCATTGTGAAAGCCAAATTTTTCAGCAGAAGAGCTGAAGAGACGATAAAGGGTGTTGGAGGTGCCCGTGTTCTGGTGGCATGAAGCCACTCAGGGAGGCCAATTAAATGCTAACACTTTAAAACAAAAAAACAAAAAACAAAAAAAAAAAAAAAAAGATACTAGCCCCCTTGGGTATGGCCTCTTATACTACAAATACCAAGGTAAAGCATGCACTCTCTGGCTGCTGGATTTGGTTCCTGTTCCCCATTCCTGCAGAGGACTCTGGTCTGTGAGTCTAGCCCTAAATAAATAACCCTTTATTATTCTCAATTCTGAGCTAGTGTGGGATTCTTTTAAGCATCCATCTTCAATGGCATACCATAGTTAACATATTAAATAAACATAACAAAGTAGACTGTAAGCTCCAAGAGAAAAAACACAAGTCACATATAAAGGAAAATGCTAGTTCCAGGACAGGAACCAAAAAGCTACGGAGAAACCCTGTCTCGAAAAATCCAAAAAAAAAAAAAAGAAAGAAAGAAAGAAAACACATACAATCAGCCCACAAATGTTTGTGCTAGCCACTGATGGCCTAGACCAGTGAGATTCTCAACCTATGAATCTCAACCCCTTTGAAGTCACATATCAGATATGGTGCATATCAGATATTTACATTAAGATTCATAACAGTAGCAAAATTACAGTGATGAAGTAGCAGTGAAATAATTTTATGGTTCAGGGTCCCCACAACATGAGCACCTGTATTAAAGGGTAGCAGCATTAGGAAGGTTGGGACCCACCTTTTCACTCATGGTTGGTATGTTAATAGTTTTGAGAAGTTTTGGGTCTATTCCAGTTGGCCACAGATGACTTTGGTCTGGCTTAGCAAATAAACCTTTCTGGTGTCTCAGAGCAGAGTTCCTTCTGCCTAGCTGTCTCCCAAGGTTTGCATCTTCTCTCCTAGTCCGTTGCACTCCTCATCACCCTGGGCTTCCTAGTCTTCCCTCAGTCTGTGGCCATCTTGTTGTTTGGTGCTGAACTCTCCCTTAGCACTTCCAAGTACAGGAAAGCAGCATTCCTTCACAATCGCTGCTGTTTCCACACAAGCCATCCCTCAGTCCCACCCACCTACCCTTCTGTCCTGCAGCTCCCGACAACCATTCTTCTCCTTTCTGCACTTCTCCATTTGTCTACTTTTTTTGTTTTTGTTTTTACTTATACTATAACATGTATAAGTAACTACTTAGAAGGTTTCCCAAGTTTACTCCAGTTGTGAATTGGATGTGAACTTGTTTGGAGCTGGAACATCCACCTTTTCTGCTCTTTAGACTAGTGCTCTTAGTTCTCAAACCTTGTCCCCTCCTTCCCTCCTCCTAATTCTTGGGCCTTTGGATGAGGACTAATAAAGCTATCCAATTGGCCCCTTGGTCCTCAAGTCTTCAGACCTCAAGGCATTCAGACTGAATTCCACCAATTTTTCAGGACCTCCTAAGCCTCCTTTGTCTGTGGGGTCACACAGTCTTCATGACTGTGCTGCCAGGTCCTAGAACATGCTCTGTTTGCCTGGAGAATCATCTTGCGAAGTATAAAACTTAGACTGTTTTGTCAACATCTGTTGGTAGTTTTCAAAGATGTAAATAAATGGGATGACTTCTCGTGTTCATGAAGCAGAAGACTTTCCTACCAAATGAGAGTAAAAAGTTCATTACCCAAATACTTTTAGCTGAACTGAGCAAGCTTTGTTTTCCATTAGTCAGGGCTGCCTCCTTGAAGTGGCGTTTGAAAGAACAGCATCGAGTAGAGGAGGAAGTGGACTTTATAGAGCTCAAGAACTGTAAGACTAGTGGGTTTCAAAGGTTGGGGGATTTTCAGAAGAATTTTGGTTACAGAGGAGGTTGGCAGAACTTTCCAAAATTATTTGCCAGAACATCTTATCAAGATAGAGGTCAGGGTGGAAGGTACGGAACATGTCAAAATAAGTCCTCTATACTTCAAGGAGGGAAAGGTGAGAGCAACAAGAAAACAGTAGATGAGGAAATCTGAGAAAGATGCAGGTAGCCAGGATGTTGGGAAGAGAACATGGTGCAGGTGAAGGCATTCGAGGAAATCTGAGAAAGATGCAGGTAGCCAGGATGTTGGGAAGAGAACATGGTGCAGGTGAAGGCATTCGAGGAAATCTGAGAAAGATGCAGGTAGCCAGGATGTTGGGAAGAGAACATGGTGCATGTGAAGGCATTCGAGGAAATCTGAGAAAGATGCAGGTAGCCAGGATGTTGGGAAGAGAACATGGTGCAGGTGAAGGCATTCGAGGAAATCTGAGAAAGATGCAGGTAGCCAGGATGTTGGGAAGAGAGCATGGTGCAGGTGAAGGCATTCTGCTCTCAAGGTGTGGAGTAAGCTTCCAGGTTGAGTCTCAGAGACTTCCAAGCCCACGTTTAATGGAAAGTAGAGTCACCTATTCAAATGAGAAGACAAAATGGTATTTTCCGGGTGCAAATGGATGATTAATCGGATGCTCTTCTGAAGTGTCAGTTGCCAAAACACACTGATTTCTGAGTCAGAAAATACCTTGTTCATTTCTATGAGACCTAAGCCTTTCTGCAGCCTGGCCTATGGTAGAGGGTATTCTATTTTATGGTAAATTATATGATATAAATAAACGAAATCGTAAAAACTATTTAGTTTAGCAAAGCAACCTTGGACATTTGTCTACTTGGTCACCTCCCATCTGCAAACAATCACAGATGAACTATTCTCTTGCTCTGAGTCTCACTTGTTTGCTGGATTTCAACAGAAGCATTGCAGCGGAGCCCCTGTTTACTGTCCTTAGAGTCTGGGAACACCGGGACGAAACTGCCCTCTGAAGCTTTGGTCCCTAACGTCAAAGTGATAGTAATCACGCTGTTTGAATGTGAGACAAGATTTCACTATGTAGCCCCAGCTGGCCTGTAACTTGCCATGTAGACCAGGCTACCCTCAAAGTCATGAGATTCACCTGCCTTTGAAACTCTGGGTATAAAGACATGTAATGTACCAGTACAGCTGACTCATTTTACATATTTTAAGGGCCCAGTGTATTTTAATCTTTTCTTTTCTTAGGAAATGCAATACTGGATGAAGAGAATCCAACAAACTCTTTAAAATAGCGCACTAGAGTCATTACTTTAAAAGGCTTCACCAGCATTCATTCTTCAACCCCTCAAGCAGCTGCTTAATGGAATGAAAGAGATGAGTTGGATAGACAGCTGGGGGGGGGGAGAAAGAAGAGGAACAGGAGGAGGGAGAGGAGAGGAGGAGGAGAAGAAGCCATACTACCAATGGTTTCAGAAATCATCTCTTCTTATAGTAGCATTATTTTCCTTGAAATTGTGTGTTTATTGAACCTAGAAAAGTAGCCTTCAGGAATAAGCTACGGCTCATGCTAAGTTAATATCACTGTACCCAGCTTGAACCTGACTTTCCAAAGAGCCATGCACGGAGAAGGCCAGTCGACCTCTCTGGAGTGGAGGCACCAGAGCTTGAAGACTTGCAGCACATGAGGAGTAGATGCCTCTCCACGTTTCCTGGGTCTAATGCAGACTGCATTCTACTAAGAGGAAAACGCAACCACTTTCAAGGCAGGAAGCAGCTTCTTGGATAATATAAAGCGATGATCAGCACTCAAGCAGGATGAGAAAATACTGTTCACAGACAAAGGCCATGGTGAGCACCCGGATGTTTTATCCCGTGTTGCTAGAACTAAAGGTTTGCAGAGTCCAGAACGCTTCTCGGTACCACTCCTTTACATAAGCCTATGTCCGTGGCCAGCACGTGACTCCCATTCTCTTCCTTCCACAGACGTCTCAGCCTCAACTTGTGAAGTTTGACCCTGGTTTGCCCTTGTTGGTGCTAGCACGTGAGCCAGAGTTAGCATGCAAGAGAGGTATGTGAACAGCTGAACCCAAGCTTGCTAAGGCAGGAACTGGTTCTTCACCAACTTTCCAGGCTTACTCCCACTCACCACAGGAAGGAAATGGAATCAATGCCTGTTGATCTAACATTCTCCAGGTAGGTGTAGCCACTACCTTGTCACAGGCGCTACCTTAGCCTCTTGCTCCTAAACCATCCCTTCTCTTCTGGCATGTTCAAGTGCCTCCAGAAGGTAAAACAGTAGCACAGTTTCCCACAGACTGTCCACTATTTGTTTTCTCAGCTGTCTTTTGTCTCCATAATAGCATTTTTCAGATACACTGGTGCTGTTCCTTTTATTCTGTAGATCCTATTTACTCCTAGGCTCTAGAGTAGTGGTTCTCAACTTTCCTGTTGCTATGACCTTTTAACCCAGTTCCTCATGTTGCAGTGACCCCCAGCCATAAAGTTAGCTCATTGCTACTTTGCAACTGTAATTTTAATACTGTTATGAATCATAATGAAAATATCTGGTATGCAGATATCTGTTATTTGACCCCTATGAAAAGCTTGGTTGATGCTACAATGGGGTCCTCTCCCACAGATTTGGAAACTCTGAGTTCACCACCAAATACTCCATGTAATTATTGAAATTAAATCTTTCCCCCCAATAAGTTTTAGACTCTGACATGCAATACTAAAGGTATTCCTAAAACCAGCAATATTTTCCTGGTTGGCTAATCAGCATACATCGTCTTTAAGGCCTTTGATCTTAAAATTCTACCACAATTGCCAAAATAGCTTACCCATTCTCTCTGTCTTCCCCTCCCTCTACTCCTCCTGTAACAAATTTTCATTATGTTAATAGAAGTAGACCATAACTTTTGAAAGTTTGAAAAACCCATGGTAGTAGCTACAGTAACAATGGTTACCATAATCCCAGGCCACTTCCAGCGTTTTTCAGACTCCATAAAGGGATACACACCAGTAAACTTTGGTCAGGATCATTAGAAGAGGAAGATGGGGAAAAGAGTTGAGAACTAAAAAATTGACATTCTTGTGGCACGTGCGTGCACGCATGCACACACACACACACACACACACACACAGAGAGAGAGAGAGAGAGAGAGAGAGAGAGAAAGAGAAAGAGAGAGACAGAGAGAACAGTATGAAACATAAATGAGTAAGTTAAAAAGAGAATTTCCCATTAAGAAGCATCTCCAGAGCAATTCACTAAGAAGTGAAAGAATGGAAACCATTAAAACAAACAAAACAATTAGAGCAATGACAAGCAGCAAAGTCTGCTGAATGGGGGAGAGAATGTAACTTTATCATAGTATAAGAAAAATAAGACTGGTATCTTAAGGAAATATGAATTGCTGATGGAATTAAATGGCCTTCCTATTTTGACTAAGTCCTTGTCGAAGGGAGGGCCAGTTCCCCTTTATCCCTGCACCAGACCCTGACCTGAATGCTGGGTAAAGCATCAATAAGGAAATGTGTTGCTAAAAGTTTAGCTAGACACACTTGTCTTGCTTCCATAACATATTGATGTCTTGACACAACTTTAGTGCATTGTTCTCAAAGCCATAGTATCGCTCAAAAACATTTGTCATCTTCCTTGATCCCACATCAATGTTTTCTTTGTACCTTTGAAACAATCAATAAAATTGCCCCCCCATGTGTGTGTTTCACTGAAAAGCTATAATGCTTCCCCTCAGCTTTTCAAAAGAATCACATTCAAGCTAAACAACACAGTGTCCATCTTCTCAGCACTTATGGATGTCATAAAAGCATAGGGAAATAAGACATTGACAATATCACAAATGAAATGATGACCTTTTAAATATAGTCAAATATCTATCATTTACACAAATGGATTCAAATTACTAACATATGTTTGGATGTGGTCTTTCAGGTGCATAATAAAATGTTAGTTGGTGTAAATACCAAGTCAATTTTAATAAACACTATTTGTATAGAGGCTAGATTGTGCTATATGCCCAATACAAATCTGTTGAACTAATTAAAATAACAAGGCCACAGTGCACCTATTAAAGTAGCTAAGAAAAAGTATCAGTAATATATCTCCTTTCATCAGATAAAATGAAATACACATTTTTTTCCTGAAAATATAGCATCAAATTTGAGTGTGGACTCCACATTGATCATCATGTTGAATCAGTCTGTTTCAATAATGAGTTGAGGTATCCATTTTAGTCCTTTTCCATGCCTGTGATTCAAACACTACATCTTAAACAGATAACTGGATTGCTAAATATTATTTCCATGGCCCCAGTGAGGATGGTTCAGATTATTTTTGACAATGTGACTAAACGACATTCCCTTAATCTTCAGGTACATTTCTCATTGACTATTAAGGGATCTCCCAAAGAGCTCATGTACTAAAAGCTTGGTGCCCCCCCCCCCCAGCTAGTGATGTTCTTGAGAAGTCATTGGGTGTTTCAATCAATTAATCCATGGATGAGTTGAAAACTGAGTGAGCAATAGAAGTCAGGAATTTAAGGGAGGAACTCGGTCACCAACAGCTTGCCATTGGAAGATATGTTTGCCTCGGGCCCCTCATATTCTACTGAGGCAGATGGAATAGCATCTCGGCTCTCACCTCAGATCCCCACTATGAAGTTCTGCCTTACCGGGTCCAGGTACCACAGAGCAAACACCCGCACACTGAAGCTCCCTAAATTGACAATCAAAGGAAGCTTGTCCTCTCTCTCATTTATGTCAGGCATTTTGGCAGCACACCAGAAGACTAGCAAACCCAAGGTACCTGACCACATGCTGTTCTAAACTGATGGTAGACTCACCTCACTTAAAGATGGCTGGAGCATCCTTTTTAGCCTAATATTATTCATATTCAATTTAGAAAATTTTCCTTCTTTTTATCTTTATTCAACAAGCATTCTCTGGATAATAATTGGCTTCCCTTGTACATCATGCACACTTACACTTAAACGGATTCCAGTTTATAAAATACAGCACCAAGTGGCATGAATGAGACCACTGTGTCTGTATCGAGCCTTGCTGGTGCTGTCTAAAGTCTGTGTGACGATTACAGCTCTAACTATCCGTGAGTGAATGGCCATTTTGGTTCATTATGAACTAATTACTTTCTCATTCACCTTTGTTCATTTGCTGTGGAACCACCTGGAGGGTGGATCATCTTGCAGCATCCTGATATCGACTTTGTTCTTTGCAGGCTGACACATATGGTGCCAATGGCAGGAACAATTAAAGGCACAGATAAAAAATAAGTGTCTGGGGAGAACAAAATAAGTGTGATTATATTATTGGAAGACTCTTTCATCGGGAAACAATGAAAACCAATATGGTAAACCCTTATGCTCCTCACCACAATGAAGAACCCAGGAGAGCTGAATCTAAGTCCTGAAATAAGCAGAAAGAGAGATAAGAAGGAAGAAAAGAGTGAAGGGGAGAGGAAGTGAAGAAGAAAGGGCCGAATTCCTTAAACTGTTAGTGACAAAGGAATCTTTCTTTGCTTTGGCTTAGTCATAGTACATTTTGCTTTAAGGATCACTGTTAGTAGTGATAAATAAGTCATTTTGGAATGATTGACATCTTACCTATCTCTAGTTTACATATAGTTAAGTTTTGTTTGCATATAAATTCCACCTATAAAGGAAGTCTGAAAAGGACTAAAAGAGCTCAGAATGATTTTCACTTTTGAGAAACATGGCTTTGGGTCTCATTAATAAAATCTGGAAACTAAGTGGGATTATATTATCTTTCAAATTTCCCACATATGCACATGTTACTTCAAATAGGAAGATAATTAAAATATTGCATGTGCTCACAATCAATTGGTGGATATTAATCATAGTTTGGAAGTCATCTGTGAGTCCATCATGATTTATCGAATTTCGATGGCATGTGCTGTGTTTATGGACATTACCATTATTAGAACAAGTGAAAGGCTATTTGGATTCTTCTGTATGAATTTCATATTGAAGTTTCCAATACTGGAGACACATTTTCCACCAAAGTTTCAAAGTGCAATGTAATTCTAATCTATTCACAAATAGAACTTACACAATCACCTCCCAAAGCAGCAGATTTATCTCTAAAATCAACAAAGTGAATATGTTTCTGAGATATTTATTCCCTAATGAAGTCAATAAATGGTATTCCCATCTTTTAAAATATATATAGTTGAATAGTTGATGCCTAATTTTCTTTCTTCCACCCATTAATCATAGGACATTTTGTCCATTTCACACTAATTAAAATTAACTTCCGGACATTATTGAATTTTATAAATGAACAAAAGGAAGCAACAACAATGGTATAACATCACCTTCTATTCTGACAGTTTAATAAGTAGATGTATTTTAATTATTTATGAAATATCATAACGTGCTCGTAAATGCTCTCTAATGCTTTTTGTAAAGGCAATGAAGTCTTGATAATTCTATAACTATCAGTCCTTGCTATTAAATTGTTCACTAGAAATGGAAAGTGATACAACTGATTGAATTATGAGAATTAGATCTCTAGATCAGCAAAGTTGGAGTCATCGTAAGGTTACTATTTCTGTAACTAATTATGCTAGGAAGAACTTCATTTTGCCCTGTACTGATGTCATTTCTCTTACATTGCTCCTCATTTCTGAACATTTGTCATCACTGAACGTCAAACGCAGATTTTATGTCTATATACCTGCTACTTTGGGAAAAATACTCTCAATCTTCCAGTAATGGATTGGGGCACTTTAGGAAATTAATTTCAATTTTCTTGGCTCTTACCATTCAAAGTATAGATTGAGTCTGGGCTCTGGCTGGTGTCTGACATTGGGCACCCAAATCAGTGACTGTTACATCATGGAGAACAGCTGACCCTGAGTCCTTGCTTACCCATTTGCAGCCCTGTGGTTGGAGAATTCTTACCTATCTACCCTGATGACCCTGACTTGATAGTCCAGTTTTTAATTAGACTCTCACTCTCAACTACCATACTCTGCTTTCATAACCTGCCCAACATTCATTCGTTTCTATTCTGGATCCTCTCTTCCTAACCAGAACTTTTAGCACAAACACCCATTTTGGTCCCCATCTTGTGGCATGGGAAGAAGATCAGGTGAAAAAAGAAAACTGAAACACCCAAAGCATGAGTGTAATTTACTCTTTACATTCAACTTTAAGACATTTAGAATGCTATATTGATAAGTTAAAAATAAGATACAAGATTATCTAAATGGAGATTTGTTAGCATTTGGTTAAAAAACTACTACTTACAATCAAACTAAAATCCAGTTGTTTGGATACACTAATCTGCCCTCACCTGCTTCAATCAATGCATATAGCTAACATCTGCCACAGCATGGCTCATAAATAGAGCCACTGCATTAGAATTCCGCACTGGAAGGGATGGCAAAGTGTGACATTTTATATTCATTTATTTACTTGTTCCTAATAGCAAATTTTCAAAGTAGGGCCCTGTCTTAGATGCTTATTTGCTACTGCTATAAAATACCCAGATGAAAACAAGTTAAGGGGATAGGACTATTGTGGCTCACAGTTCAAGGATGTTCAGTCCATCATGGCAAGGGCATCAAGATGGAAGGAATTTGAACCAGGTGGCCATAGTGCATCCCCAGCCGGGTGGCTGAGTTAAGATTCAGCCATTAATGTTCTACACCTGACACAAGACCTTGAGTTCTATGGACGATCTTCCACAGTAACAACCAGAGAACACATAGAATAGCAGAAAGAGGGAGCTGGGGAGGAAGGGAGAGGGGATCAGGAGAATGGAGGGGAGCAAGAGAGGAAGGGAGGAGGAGTAGGAGAGGAAGAGAGGGGGGAGCAGAAGAGGAAGGGAGAGGGAGCAGGAGAGGAAGGGAGGGGAGCAGGAGAGGAAGGGAGAGGGAGCAGGAGAGGGAGGGAGAGGGGAGCAGGAGAGAGTTGACTTTTGTTTGGTTTCTCTTTCTCACAGCCAAACAATATTAACTAACAAAGAAGTCTCATTCTATTGGTTTTTGCTGTTGTTGTTTTGTTTTGTTTTTGTTTTTGTTCTTTAGAGACACGGTCTCTCACTCTGTAGTTTAGACTCGCCGTGCAAATTCATAACAATCCATCTGTCATCTATACTTTGTGTCCCATTTAAAAAACAAACGACAACAACAACAACAACAAAAAAATGCTCTAACACTAAATTTTGCTGTGACAATTCTCAGGGATTCAGAAAATTATCCCTGTTTCATAACAAGGAAGTCCCTCACTACTAACATTTTCTATCAATCAGAGAAGAAGCCCACTTGGGCTTTGAGCTGGGGCCACATTGGTGCCCAAGCCCAGGCTTTCGCTAATACCTACTTTACCTACATCACTCTGAGGATGCAGAGTTGGGTCCAGAAGTACCATCTAGGTACCTGACCACAAGGCATGCAGTTGGCATGTGAAGCCAGTATGCACACCAAGCCTCCCAACAGAGCAGAAAGAGGCAACGCCTTTTCTTGGTCCTCGAAGAGAGATGTGAACTAAGTACAAATCAGCAAAACGAAAGATGTCCACGATTATATGCGGACAGTATAAGAAATGACACGCGATGGTATTTTTCAGTACGTATCAGAATACTTATGAAACTGTGCTGATGCAAGTGCAGCTTTCCAGGTAATATAGAATTAGTAATTACTCTATCACAATGGGACATTAAAGGCAAGACTCTAGCAAGTCATATGCAAATACACTGTCAAGAACAGATGCTTCCAGAAATGCTGTTAAAACATTCGGCTCTCACATGACTAAGAAATGTGTTCACGACTTTCTGCTCAGAATTTACTTTTTTTGTTTTGTTTTGAGACAGGGCTTCTCTGTAACTTTGGAGCCTATCCTGAAATTAGCTCTCGTAGACCAGACTGGCCTCAAACTCACAGAGATCTGCCTGCCTCTACCTCCTGAGTGCTGGGATTAAAGGCGTGCACCACCCCCACCCAGCTCAGCATTTTTAAAGGTCTTTTAGACAGCTAGTGCCCTGGTAACCGTGTGGGCATGTCGTGACCTCATTAGATCAAATTCTAAATCTGTGAGATTTAAGGATATTTTATTATATGTAAAATTTAACCCTGACTCCTGGTCAAGCCAATTATAGAATATAGCTAATGCCAAGAAATCAGGGAAAGAATCACCTTTAAAATACATAAAATTACATATTCAAGAATACAGCAACATTCTTCAAATACTATAAAAGTATATTTTTGTTACTTTAAAGAAGCAAACAGATAAAATTTGTAATTTATATAAACAAATGAAAGCATTAGTGGTACCGACTGACTATATGCCAGGTACCCAGAAGACTTTTGTCTTCTGACTACACTGTTTGCAACACTGTGGATCGAACCAGGGGCTTCACACACGCTAAGCAATCATTTTACCCCCAAGCCATACCTCTAGGTCAGATTACAATTTAACTTTAAAATTTAACTTTCGAGTCTTGGATGAGCTCTAGATGTTTTCTATTTCTTTTACTTCGGTAGACTATAAACTCTGAGAGATCATGTTTCACACTCCGGCCTTCCTCCTGAGCTAACACAGTTCTTGGTAAGCAGCAGATTGGAACCAACCAAAAACGGTCTGTTTTCCTCGCAGTACTTCTGGGAAAATCTCCGCAGAAAGACAAGGGACCAATGACTAGACTCCTGGAAAACAGGCAGAAGTTACTTGGTGACAATGGCCATGTTCATGAAAGGAGCATGCACAAATGAGAAGGAGCAGTACAAATGCCACCTGGATTTCTGCGTCATTCACGCACCTTCCTTTCATACTGGTTAGGTGAATAAAAACATGTAAGCCAGGCAGAAAGATGACTATGGTTCAAATTTACCACTAAGCTTAATTTTCATTGGCACTCATCTAAAATTATGCTGCATTAATTCATTATTAATCATGAACTCAGTCAGCAGATGTTGATAGGCAGAACAAAGCTTATCAATTCATTAGAGACACTTGTGCTCAGGCTTGAGCTATTCCTTAAGATTCTTCATGCAAAACTGACCTGCCTCAATCTGGAAGCAGGCAGGCTCCAGGGTTCTCGGAGCTCAGTGTATATGCACCCAAAAGAACACACTGCAAGAGGCTCAAGGCTAAAAGGATCAAGGGAACCTCGTCCCATCTAAACAGGGCTTCCCAGCTCTGCCACTTTGAAACCAATGCTTCAGACAAAACCAGTGTTTGCTAGCTCCAAGTAACTGTGGGCCCCCACGGTTCTGACCCCACCAGGTAGTTATAATAAGGCAGATAAGAAACATAATCACATCTACTCCCTCACCCCTGGGCACACGCGTCAAACCTGACTTGTGCACTCACGGGGAACTCTGTATAAATACACCTGTTCTTTATTCTTGCTGACATTTCATAGGAATGGAGGTTTTCCGTGGTAGGTGGTTCTGATAGGAAGAAGGTAGCGTCAGTCTGTCGCTTCTGCTGCTTGTGGTTTGTATTCTGGAAGAGGACATAAAAGATTGGTACCCTAGGCAGTTTTTCACTAAGAGCAACCTAGCAAAAATAAATGTTTATTCATCCAGTGGTGTATTTAAAACAGGGGGAGTAAAAACATTATTGTCCTAGCTGAGCGATTCACTTCACCTCAGTGCGCTCACCGAAGCTGAGCGCTTGCTTATGGTAGGTGTCAGGCCAAAGGGTCCTGTCTGATGCGGCATAAACCTAAATTCAAATAGTATGGTAAAGCAGTTAGGTTTGCTGTTTTAACTAGGGCCGTATAAACCTTATAGTGTTTGCGTAAAGACACATACACTTTTTAAAAATTAAACCCACATTAAAACTCACAAAAGCGATGCCAGTTGCCCATGCCCAGCACCTGTGTCCTGGCGCTACCAGGAAAGTCCACAGGACACAAAGTGGGTGGCCGAGAGAACCCACAAGGCCGCTGGGCTTGACCCCAATTATCTTTTATTGTAAATGGGCCATATGTCAAATTCCAAGATAAATTGGAAACATTTGATCCATCTCCTGTCCTAGATTCATTTGAGGAGTTCACCTTCCATTCTTCTCGAACCGCTCATTTAGAAAACTCTGTTTTTGTGCTTTAAGAAAAAAGCATACTTGCCTTTGTAGACTGAAGAAGGTTGTACCAGTAAGAATATGTTGAGAAGAAGAGAATTTAATAGCCAGAGAATACTTTTAAAATGTATATATAATAAAATAATAAAAATGACAGCAGAAAATTACCACACGCAAAATTTAAGATTATTTTTTACACCATATATTCTCTATATTAAGTTTCTTCCTTGGAATATACATTTACTAGGGAGAAAAACAGAAGAAGAAAAAATTCATTACCATGTTCACCCATGATGGCTGATTCAACAAATCTCCCTATTTTCCCAGGCAAATCCCTGCTATCTCCATGCAAACCAACACAAATAAATAGCCCACACAAGAAAAATAATACCCCGTTGAGCCTTTGAGGTATATTTGGAACAACGTTTCCCTAAGATGGACTACTAAACCACCTACAGGACTTTGATTTATTCAAAAATGAAAATAATGTTAAGCCAACGTGATCCACAACCAAATAGATACTGCACGTATAACTCAGGACAATATGATTTTCATAAAACAATTTGGCATTAAAACTAAACAGCATAGCAAAATAGGACGCTCACACCCCATTCCCCTTCCCTGAATGACCATGCATCTCAGCATCTACATGTGCACTTCTAAGTCTTAGACACATACTCTATTGTCTGAGGAAGTTCCCATGAAAAGCAATGTTTTAGTTCTCAAATTAAGGATGGAATGAAACTTTTGTTTTAGTATCTAATTTGAAATGGTTATGTCAGCTTCACAAAATGCCTCTGCAGTTAGAGAATCTGCAGGTATACAGATTATTAAATGTGTGTTCTTCTTCTGTTTCTCTTTTCTGATTTGTTTGTTTGTTCTGAAGGCTTTCCTATAATCATTAGCCTGATTAATCGCCACGTCTGTGGTCGTCCAAATATAACCAAGTCACTAGTTCTGAAGTCAGAGTTCTCATCTCTGCTCTGCAGATGACACAAACAGCTGCTTCCAGCAATGGGAAGCTGAAACAGGGCAGAAAGGAGAAGGACGAGAAAGCAGCGAGGCGCTCCGTGAGGCACAGAGGAGCTGGTGTCGTGGAAAGAAAGCCAAATCCCGTTCAGCTCCTGCTTGACCTCAGGGGCTACTTAATTTTGAATTTTATGTCATGACACTGAAGAAGTGATGAGAGGTAACTGTCAAGGCAATGACCTCAAATGCCCTGTGTGTGCCCTTCAGTAACTCCTGCTCACATCCACTGGCGCTGCCTCCTCCCTGTTCTGTGCCCAGGTCCTCTCACGTGACCCCATCTTCATTCTGCTATGCATTTCTCCTCCAGTGTCATCCTATACGCTACACAAACCTACAAAAGAATAACTGGATGCTGAGAAAACAGCTGAAAAAGACAAAGTTGAAGCATTGAATTTACCTTAAAATATGTGTGTGTGTGCACGCGCACATGCGCACAACCTAATGGTCAGTCCACAGTAAAGGATTATTAAGAATGAAACAAGATCCCCATGGTATCAGTGGTCATTAATGATGTATTCATTATTAAGATGTGTACGTGTGAGATTGGTGATGTATCGCTATACAAACCTAATTAAAATATTAAGTAGCAGGTATGCATGATTAATTTGTTTTCCTAAATAGCCTGGCATTTTTATTAAGAACGTGTTTCTGTGGAGGGTATCTTATTAAGCTGATATAGAGGCTTTGGCCATATGAGTTCATCTGGACTAGTGCTCTAAGAGGAAAGCAAGCAAAAATATTAATTTCATGAGAACAATGAAATAAGCTGACCATCCTTTAGACTTAGAAAAAAGTAAAGAATTGCTAAGTTCCTACTTGTTTATTCGACCAGTCACGATGATTTAAATATGAGCTGAAATGCATAACACTATATATTTATATAAATATAGAATGTATGAAAATCCATTTTCTGAAGCTTCAGGGAAGCAAGAACTGGTTCCTGCAGCAATTGTTACCATCTGGACCTCTGTCACCGATCTCTCCTTAGACCCAGAGTTGGCACAGGAGGTGACCTAGAGATGACAGTGATGTTATGCTCATAAGTCTCTGAAGAGCTGCTCTTACACTCTGACCCTCAGAGGCAGGCTCCAAGCTAGGAAAACATTCCTTCATGGTCACATGAACCCTGAGTCAGAAGCTCCTCCTACGGGGCACCTACCCATGGTGCTTCGGCTTCCTGACCGATGACCCCTGGGTATTGCGCAATGACTTCACATTCAGGGCGTTCTTTATGCAGCCAAAACAACATCGTTCCATATCAATTAGCAAAATGAGTAAAAAATTATGGTTAACTCAGTCATTATTGGAATATTCAAATTTTAACAGCAATACTATGTATTTCTCTCATATTATGAGGCAACTTGTTTAAAATATGAAATATGTTATTTTATTGTTTATAATAAATACAATTCCTGTATTGTAGAAAAGTAGAGGGTTGTGGGAAAGATACAGAGAGAAAAAAAGGTATGAATAAAGAGACAGGGAAGGCAAGAGATAAAGAGGGAGGGACAGAAAATGTGGAAGAAAATCCAAAATAAATTCCAGAGAAATACAGTCAGTCCTTAATGGTTTCAGCTTTCTTACAAAGAATTGTGTTCAAACCTCTATTAACCCATGGGAAGAGCAGAGACTGCACCCCATTTACCCCACACTCCAAACGCTAGGGATTACCCCCCAGGGTCGTAAATGTATTTTTATAAACACCCCTTTAAATGTTAATGGATACCTTTCTTCATTGCTATTTTGTGACAATGCCTTAGAAAAATAAATCCTGAGAGTCTCCCTCTACTATGACCTGGCATCTACTTCAGTTCAAAATACAAATGACTTATTGAGCTCTTGCTGTGCTCCGAGCTGCACTCTAAGGACCACGTGAGAGAGAGAAGTAAGCAGGGCTCTTTATCCCATTAGGTATGGAAGAGAAGCAGCAGGTGGCTTATATCAGTCAAGCACTGGACACAGGAAATAGAATTATGGGAGGAGGAGAGCAGGTTTAAGCCAAGGTATGAAAGAACACATATTTTGAGAGAAGAAATTGGAAGTTTCATTCAGTAAAGGAGAATCACCATCAGGATGTGTGTGTGTATGTGTGTGTGTGTGTGTGTGTGTATGTGTGTGTGTGAGTGTATGTGTGAGCATGTGTGTGTGTGAGTGTGCTGGTGTGAGTGTGTGTGAGTGTGTGTGTCTGAGTGTGTGTGTATCTCTGTGTATGTGGAAAGTATGTGTGTGAGTGTGTATGAGAGTGTGTGTATGAGAATGTTTATGTGTCTGTGTGTGAGTGTGAATGTGTCTGTGCGTGTGAGTGCTGTGTCTATGTGCATGAGTGCTTGTCTGTGAGTGTGTGTGAGTGTATGAGTGTGCACACGTGAGTGTCTCTGTGTGTGTATGTATGTGTCTGTGTGTGTGTGTCTATGTTACTGTTGGGTTCGCTCTTGTCGTTGTTGTTTTTGTTTTGTTTGTTTTTGTTGCTGTTCATTTAGAAGCAATCTATTGAGGTCTGAACTTGCTTCCTACATTCTGATCTCACTGTTCTTCTTAGGCCGTGGGAGAATGGATTTAGATGGGCATCCCTGTGTAGAAAAAGGAAATTCAACTAGGAGTGATGCTGGCAGGGAAGAAACCCTGAGTGCCCATGGTGGCGATGACAGAGGAGACAATGAAAGCACAGCTTGGGTGGTGGCAATAGAAATGGAGAAGAAAGGCAGCAAAATGACGTCACTCGTAGACAGCTGCTCCACTAAACTTGGCAATGGTGCACCCGTGAGGGTGCAGTGTCTTGATTTTGAGCCCTAAGCAGGGGCAACCTGAGCTGAGATATAGGGACCTTTGAAGTAGATTTGGAGGCAACAATGCACTCTATCCAATATGTTTAACCTCAGGGTCCCAGGGCACTCCAGGGGAAGCACATGGGATGCTTAAGAGAGGGGCGGAAAGTAGACATGCAAATATAGAAACCTTCCTGTAGCTGAAGTCCCTAACGAGAACAAAATGCACTGAGGTTACGTTTGTTTCTGAGAGAAGCCTGAGGGCAGAAGGGGACGGGAAATTAACTCTAGCCCAGGCTCTCTGCGAATCCTGGACACTGAGTGCATTTATCCCAAAGTACCCAAATCATTCCTGTTTCCCCCACAACTCATTCATTCACACCATGATCACCCTTCTACTGTCATCACCCCATCTGACACAGATACTACTCAGACACGTGGGCGAGAGAGAGTGCTTCCAAGTTACCTTTGACTTCCTTTTGTCCCCGGATCCTAAAAACCCTTCTCCTGGAAGTATCTTACATGGGGCACTCTTTCACCAACTCCGTCCCTTCATTACATCTGAGCAGAACTCTTAAGATCCATCCCCAGTTGAGCTCAACATTTCTGCCCCACACCATTTTCAGCATCATTTCTCAGTGGTATCTTTCTAAGAGGTTAAATGTATCCCATCCGGGACCTTCATTAAACCCTCTGATGATTGACTGTTGAAAACAACAGTGATACCTTGGCAGAGCTTCCCACAGATGCCCGTGTCTGCTGAATAAGTGCTGATAGTCCAGTCCCACTTCCGTGACCTGTCTGTGATGGTTAGCTTCACGTATCAACTTGATATAACTGATGATCAACTAGGAAGAGTCTCAATGAAGGGTCATGCTCGCTCTGCTCTTGGCTGAAGATGTAATATTGCTCACTGCTCCTGGAACTGTGCGTGAAAGTACTCTTTCCCCCTTTTGCCGGGATATTATCTTATCATGGCAATGGAAGCAAAACTGTCTTTCTCCTTCTTAGAACTCTCTGCAGATCTCTGGCCCTGTGATCCAAACACTATCTCTGAGGTCCACAGCAACTGTAAGAGGTCTTAACTAAGCAATCCTAGGAAAAGGGCTTTAAAAACAATTGGCAAAAGTGATGATGGGATCGTTATAATAATGGCAGAAGGCTGGGAAACAGCAACCTAATGCGATAATTGCCAAAACACCTCATGTGCTGCAAGAAAAACCTAACAGTCAACTCCCAGCATCCCTCCAGATGTGCCTTGACATACATTCTTTGCTGTATGCATTCAATTCTAACTGGCTTTACTGAAGAAACTTGAAGGTCCTTGATTTGTGGTGCTCCCTCTGGCTGAATTATTCTTGCTTATCTCTGAGTCACTGAGAGTCATGTAGTCACCATGGCAGCCTCCCTCCTTACAGGGACCAGGGCCTAACCTCCAAGCTCATGAGTTCTGAATACACAGCTTATGGGCTGTTCTACATACATTCTCCTGGAGCCCCCCAGGTTTTCTTCAACAGTTCTTAAAGTCTTCTGCACAATAGTAACTATTTGCTACCTGGCAATTTGCAGTCATGGGCGATCTTATCAGTTAACAAAGTCTTACTATGATGTTGTGGAATGTCATTTCAACTAGGTAAAGATGTATTACATTTGATTATGATGTGGAATATTTCTTTAACTGTGTAAAGGTGTACTACATTTGTTTATGCTTCATTCGTTTAGTGATGTAAGGATGTGTGTTTAATTATGTAACGATGTGCTGCATGTGTTTCACCTTTCCTGCCTATGGCACCTGACTGGTCTAATAAAGAGCTGAACAGCTAATACCTAGGCAGGAGAAAGAATTGGAGGGGCTGGTGAGCAGAGAGAATAAATAGGAGAAGAAAAAGAGACCTGAGAGAAGGAGGAGGAAGAGGAGAATGAGAAAGAGGAGGAGAAGGACGAGGAAGAGGAAGAGGAGGAGAAGGAGGAGGAAGAGGAGGAAGAGGAGGAGAAGGACAAGGAAGAGGAAGAGGAGGAGGAGGAAGAGGAGGAGGAAAAGGAAGAGGAGGAGGAAGAAGAGGAGGAGGAGGAAGAGGAGGAGGAGAAGGAAGAAGAAGAGGAGGAGAATGAGGAGGAGGAGGAAGAGGAGGAGGAAGAGGAAGAAGAGGAGGAGGAGAAAGAAGAGGAAGAAGAGGAAGAGGAGGAGGAAGAGGAAGAAGAGGAGGAGGAGAAGGAAGAGGAAGGAGGAGGAGGAAGAAGAGGAGGAAAGATCAGGGAAGGATGCTTGGGGCCAGAATCTAGGCATCCCACCAACTGGTAGATAAGAGAAGCATTGAAATTAAGATATACAGGAAGAAAAGTAAGAGGCCCCAATGCAAAAGGTAGATAAAGATAAAACAGGTTAATTTAAGTTAAAAGAGCTACCCAGAAAAGAGCTAAGCTGAGGCCAAGCAACATCAAGTCTCTGTGGCATGATTTGGGAGCTGGTTGGTGGCCCAAAAGAACAAGTTTGGTACACTATATACCTTTTTCATTTATGATTACTGTTGAAAATTAAGAACTTCATTCTGAAATGCAGTTCTGGAATGGTTTAGACTGACCAAGCCAATAATAATTTATGACCAAGTGCATATTTCAGAAGGTAGAAGCAAGCTGTTGATATGTGTCCCTGTTATAGGCTCCAAACACCCAGGGGATTCTCATAAACAGGGAAGACCTTCTGAGTCAATATTTCTAATTTAAAATACTTTTTATAATCATGGAACTTTTATGTTCCTAGAAAGAATGAACACGTAAAAATCATGCCCTGATATTTCAAAAGCAACACAGATAAAGATGAGGGGTAGCCCAGACATCCAGTTCTGCCCCAATGGGAGGTATCATCACCTTACCTTTTCCAGCCTGCTGTAGTGGACTGATTGACAATAAACACGGGCTATACAACTGATGGCGCTGAGTCCCAGAGCAGTGAATACTAGCTAGGGCTTTGTGTAGGAAGACAACAGAAAATGGGCAAAAGAGTTGCGCCGTGTGATCTTCTAAACAAGAGTGCTTGAGCAACGTGTAAGAACAGTGTGACAGCAGGACTGAACAGAGGGGGCAGGAGAGAGAGAGAGAGAGAGAGAGGCTTTTGCTCAAACCAAGCAGTGCTTGGTTGTTTAAGAACAAGACGAGAACAGCTGTAATTGTGTCCAAAGAAAAACTGGGTTGAATTTGAGTGTGAGTTAAGAATTTCTTCTCTCAATGTGTTCTGAGGCTTCAGGTTTTGTAGTACTAACACAGGCATGACGCACATGGCCTTGACACTATATAATACGGTATATTCATAAAAACACAGTTTAAACAGTACAGAGCCCTGTGAGAGCAGATGGGTAGACAGGTTTCCAAAATTGATTTGGCTGAGCTATAGTCACCGAAATCTTCCTTCAGGTTTAAGGGGTTGAGTAGGGCTTGGTTTGCGAACAGTGGCACAGAGTTAGTTTCTAGCGGGAACTTAAACCTACTAGGTCTCGGGCGATGCCTGGGTGAAAGGTGTGATATCCTAACATCCTTGGGTTTCACCACATGCTCCAGTCACTCACAGAGCTGACACACAGCTGCTTCACCTTGGGGAAGCAAAAAAATATCTCAAGCCTCTTGAATCAAAAACTTTTAGGAAGTACATTTTCTACCTGAAGAATTTATTTCAGATTTTTGTTTACACTGTCCATCTATTTCCTGTTTATTTACCAGCATATAACAATTTTCTTTTCTAATGGCCTTTAAAAATATTTTGGAGGAGAATACAGAACGCATCTTTGTCACCTAAGGGAAGCGTGGCTTTATAGGTTGGTAGGCTACCAATTTATCAATATCTAGAAGTATTATGAAGAAGCTGTTTGAAAATTCCAGAGTAGGACCAAGGTTTCATTCATTCACCACATGATTGATTGCGTATACTTGGCAGAAATGGATTCATATTTCAGAATACATGCTACTTTATATCCCTCAAAGACAAAATACATTTGCACTCAGTCCGCAGTCACAGGGTAATAGGACACAGGTGTGGTAATGCTCGCACGGAGACGGCCAGTCATAAAGAAGAAAAATAAAGGCTTTCTCGGGAAGAAACTCGGATTTCAGAATGGAGTTCTGAATTTGTAGGCAGGAAAATAGCCAAGTGTGAAAGATGTTTTTCATATTAGAGGGAAGCTGGGGCAACCAAAATGTCTCAGAGGCAAGCTTCTTAGCAGGACATGTTGTAAGACAGAATTACATTGGCGACATCTGAGACGCTGAGTAAAGTAACTGAAGCCCTAAAAACAGGTTGAGTAGGAGGCTGCTACCCAGTGCAGAGGGAACATCTGAAGACATGGTGCAGAGACAAGACCCCACCCCCTTAGCATCCCATGTGACTGCTACCCAGTGCAGAGGGAACATCTGAAGACATGGTGCAGAGACGAGACTCCACCCCTTAGCATCCCACGTGATGGCCATGTGAAAAGACGAGCTGCTGTTGCTAAGGAGGATTCAAGATTGATATAAAATTTTATAGGTGCTGATATTTATAATCCACCTAAGTTCTTTCTGTATCATATTTATGTACATTCTGACTAACAATATTATTTCCCATTAATCTTTAAAACAGGACTCACAGGTTCTTAAGATCTGGTCACTCATCATGGATATTAGTGATATGCAAGATGAGAAAACAAATCATACTAGCCATTAAATCAAAAATACAAGCTACATTGGATCTTTGCTGTCACACATCAGAGCACCTGTTTCTGCAAACCATGATAGCTGGAAAATGCCAGAAAGAAATGTTTGAACTACAAACAACCCTGTACTTGTAAATGGATCTTACAGTGAGAAAGTGAAAGGCGTGGAAAACCCCTTCTCAGTGTGCCTGGCCAATCACATGCAGACGTCAAACAATGATGAAGAGGTCAACGATGAACAAGTGGCGGCATTCATCAACCTTTCAAGAGACTTTAAGTAGATCATCTTATTCACTGAGATAATGGTATTTGTGTGGATTCTGTATTTAGTCATTATAACAAGCATACCATGTTAACCAGTTAAAATCATGGGCCCTGGAGTCAGTTACACTACTAGCTAGCTGGATGACTTTAGACAAGCTACTTAACCTTTGTGCCTTTATGTGATTCTTTTAATGGAAGAGGAAGGTTAATGAGAAGTGGTTGTTACTATACATAAACGATCTGTAGGAGCTCTGGAATATGTTGAACCTTCCAGCATGATAGACACTATGATTATCACTACCTTAAAGCAGGACAACTGTGGGGGCATCAGGAACTTAGCAAAGAATTGGAAAGCTTGGAATTCCTTCAGGTGGACTCTGTAGCTGGAGCTTCTATGCATTTGCCACCATGGACATTGAGTCTTCCTCAGTTCTTTCTAAAGAAAAGGTTTGCCATTTAAAAGGCTGAATACTATTTATACTATGAGTATTGTAATTATTCTTAAATTTATATCTGTACACACAACTCTATACATGATTCTTGTTCATGTTCTAGGATAAAGTCACTGGTTTAATTCATTAAGTCATAGAACTTAAAATTCTAATCCAATTTTCACCAGAATTTTTTCTTTCATGACTTGTATTTTTCTATGCTCAGTGCATGCAATCTCTGCACTGCTGCATGTTTCTCTGCAGAACATGAACTATCTAAAATATATTCTTCACATCCCATGACCCTTGAGTGGTAGAGAAGGCCCTGTAGCCTTTTCCTAGAACACAGATAGACTCTCTGAAGGCTGGTATAGCTGGACACATAATCCAAGAGAGAAGGGACTGAAGACAGTCACCTGTTGCTGTAGGACAATGGTCTGTACCCTGTCACTTGTATTATTTTAATAAAATGCTGATTGGCCTGTAACAGGCAGGAAGTAGAAGTGGGACAAGGAGAACATGAGAATTCTGGGAAGAGAAAAGGTTCAGTTTGCAGCTGTCATCCAGACACAAAGCAAGCAAGATGAGAATGCCTCATGATAAAAGGTACCAGGCCACGTGGCTAACATAAACAAGAATTATGAACTAATGTAAGTTATAAGAGTTAATAAGAAACCTGAGCTAATAGGCTAACCCGTTTATAACTAATGTAGACCTTTGAATGTTTATTTGGGACTGAACAACTGGGGGACCAGGCGGGACAGAAACCTCTGTCAACAACCTGTGTTGGCAGCCATGGAGACAGAGAAGAAGAATCTTTGAGAATGGACAGTGCCACCTTCAGTACTCACCACCAGGACTCTGTCTGGATGGTAGGGTGTTTGGAGAAAGATGGCCCTTTCTGATCCTGCCCGTCACCTCTATGCCTCTCCGTATTCCCATACTTTCCCCCTGTGGTTGATTTGACACTGAGGTTCCTCTCACCTTTGACTTCTCACCTGTGACCCTGTGACTCAGCTCTGCAGTAGACAATAGTGCTTTAACAGAGTTTGTTATCTGATCCCTGTGGAGGGTCCCTTCACATCTTCATTGGTTCCTAGCTTTTATCTCTATTGGAAGGCAGAAGGGTCATTAAAATCATTGAACTCTGCCTCTTCTTCCTCCTCCTCTTTCTCTTCTTCCTTCTCTTCTTCTCCTTCTCCTCTGCCCCTCCTCCTCCTTTTACCCTTTGTAGCTCTTCTGAAATCTAATATATACAAATACAAATGTACTCACTGTGTGACATGAAATGAGAAAGCTAAGAGTTAATATTAGTATTTAGGATTGAAATAATATAACCTATATTTGCCTCTGCTCCCTATAAAAGCAGATACCTGGCAAATTGTTGTCAACAAAATTGACATACCTTATGAGTTCACTATTATTCAATAAGTTCTGAGATTGTAGAAATTTATCCATAGATATTTCTGACATAGGACACACACAACAATTTGCAGAATCTATTTTCTAAGTAAGAGGGTTTAGTGGATTCCACAAAGGCTGACTGTTCTTCAGGTTTGCTTGAACTGCCTCATTCATTTTTGCATAAACCACTTCCTTTGCCTCCCAGTGAGTTTTCGCTGGGTATGAGCTGCCCATATTTCTGATGTCACTTCCTGTGAGAAGGACTGTTGAATGGTTCTACACAATCTGCCCCTGATGGACTTGCTTCCTTTTATAGTGTGGTGGCCTGACACTCAGAGTCGTGTGAGGATGGCTTTCCTCTAGGCAGATCACTGATCACAAACACTTCCCGTTAATCACCATGTCTGGAATACCCTACACAGTAGCTGGTGAACAGTGGAACAAATATTTATAATGTAAAATATAAAAAGGGAGTAATCTGTAGGCTTTGACGTTGGACCCTGTTTTATATCTCAGTCTGCATCACCAATGGCAAAATGACTTAATCTCTCAGATCTTTGATTTCTTACTCTATGAGATGGGTATACAATCAATTCCAACGCAACACCAGGTTCAAGGTCTGCAGATGTGAGCCACCACTCCATCTGCATACTTGGGGAGGAAATGTTTATCTAGAAGCTGCAAGCCTATTGTATTTGTCATCAATGAATTTTCATGGCATTTTTGGCCTGGGAGCATTTTTCAGAGAAAGGTGTCTATCTTTGGGTAAGGACATTCCAAGTAGAAATGGGCATAAGTTTAAAGTTCCCAGGGGCTTGGAGATAAGAGGAAAGGAAGAGTTTAAGAAGTCAGGGATAGGGCCGATAGGCAAGGTTTGGATGCTGTTGTAAACCTATGACTGAGTCAGAAACATCATAAGAGTTGTGAGCAGAATGACAAGAGATCCCATAATTTAGCAGGGTCACTCCATGTTCGAAGCTGAGTTAAATTTCAGAGGCTCTTGCAAAAACCCAGGTGAGAGAAAACGCAGAGACAAGGGTGACAATAATGGGAGAAAAACTAGATTCTGATCATTTAAAAGCAAAGCCAGCACATTATGTTGATGAATTAGGTAAATGTAAACTAGTTGAGCTACCATGGAGATAAAAAATTACCTAGATCTACCATATGGACATATGTCTGGAAGACTCCAAGTCAGTGTATCACAGAGACTTGCTTATCAATGTTTATCACAGCACCATTCCTGAAAGCTAAGTGTAAAAACCAACCTAAGACTCCAATAATGAGGAATAAATAAGAAAAGAGTGTGTGTGTGTGTACAGGAATTTTTTTCAAGCATGAAGAAGAATGAAGTTATATCATTTGTAAGGAAATAGTGATAAGTAAAGACAATGATATTGCATTTTGTCAATCTCAGAAAGACAAATATATGTTTCCTCTCATTCCGGTTTCTTAGATTTTGTTGAGTTACATAAAATCATGATTGTGTCTAGAAGATGTCATTAGAAGTGAATAAAGGGGAACAGTGAAGAGGAACAAAGGCGGCAAATGGGAGAGGGGGAAGATGAAAAGGGGAGGGGAAGAGAGGGGAAAGAACAGGGCCATGGGAGGGTATGTTTGCCATACAAACTACACATACACAAAAATAGATTAAATTGGTAAATAAAATAAAGAATAATGACTACAAGGTTTTCAGTGAAGTCATAGTACTAAAACTGACATTTCCTGAAAAGATCAACATGGGGGTCACAAAAGCCCACCAGACCACTGGGAACCATGTGAATCTCAGTACTTCCAAGTGATTAGAAAGCAATGGAAATTGAGTTTATCTAGTCCAAGATAGGCATGATGGTGCAGGGCTTTAATCCAGCAAAGAAGGTGAAGGAGTTCAAGGTAGTTCATACTGCACAGCAAGGTTGAGGCCAGCCTGAACTATATGAGCTTGAGAAGGAAGGAAGAAGGAAGGAAGGAAGGAAGGAAGGAAGGAAGGAAGGAAGGAAGGAAGGAAGGAAGGAAGGAAGGAAGGAAGGAGTTAGGGTGGGTGAAGGGAACAAAAAGAAGAGAAGAGAAAAGAAAGAAAAGAAAAGAAAAGAAAAGAAAAGAAAAGAAAAGAAAAGAAAAGAAAAGAAAAATTGTTGCATCCAAAAGTCTGGATTCTTTCCTTTTTATCCTATGGTGAGAATTACAAAGTACTACTGAGTAGTAATAAAAATTATCCACACAGTAGATCATTGTCTGGGATACTGACTGAGTCAGGTCTCCAGAGAAGGACAGGACTTGATAGTATAGTTCCAAATAAATCATTTTTTCTAGCATATACAACTCCTGAATTCATAAGGAACAGAGGCCAGGAAAGACTGAATGGTGTTATAGCTGAATGAGGCACACCATAGAGCCATTTTGATATGAAGAATGGCATGAAGAAAATGAGGTCATCTGCTGCTTGCACTAGGTTGTTACCATCAGTATATAATATGTGCACTATGCAAGATACACCTAAAAGGATATGTGACAACATGGAAGAGCATTAGTGTCGTGCTTCAGAGTTACAGTTCAGTCATTTAGACACAAAGGAGAAGTCAAGAGCAAGGAGGGGGTGCTGAGCTGAATAGTACAGAGGTTTTGATGATGATGATGATGATTATGATTATGATGGTTTTTCTAGACAGGGTTTATTCTTTAAGTAACAAACCTAGTTGTCCTGGAACTCTCTCTGTAGACCAGACTGTCCTGGAACTCAGATCCATGTGCCTCGTCCTCTCAAGTGCTGGGACTAAAGGCATATGCCACCGCATGCAGCATGGATGGAATTTTTAAAACATTAACTTTGAAATTGGTGAAAATGATGGAGAGCCAGAAGATCAGAATCAAGGAGACCAAAATCATAAAAATTTTAGATAAGATCATCTAGACCTTCATTTGGCTGACATTCTGCTTGTTTTCCCTACAACACAGAAATGGCATGTTGAAGAAATACTTGGTAGTAAACTTACAGAATTTTGGACCAATGAGAAGAGAAAAGTGAAGCCGAAGAGCAAGTCAAAGTGGTCCAGCTTGCCCGGCTTTGAGACGGATCACTTAAGCAAGAAATGGACAATGAGAAGATGCAAGTTTCCACGGAGAGGTTTAAATGACAAGCAGATTCTGTTGAGTCCAGAACCATATTTAGGTTTTTTGGCAATGAGAAACAAAACTAAGACTCAAAGTCCAGAATTAAGAGTCATTGGCACAGAGCTGATAGTGATTAACAGGAGCGGAGGAGTGGCGGGGAACCAGAGGTTGCAAACAGAAGATGTATGTGGACAGAACAGAAGGAACAGTTGCAGAGAAAACAGAGAGGATGGGCTCAGGGAACACAGAAACACAGCGGAGAAATTTCAGACATGTCCTTCAGCAGCCCATGAAGGACATTCGCTCTGAGAAGCCAATCAATGATGACCCTGCTTAGGAGGTTCCAAGATTGCAGAGAGGGTAGTTGTGTGATGAAGAGCAGGTCAACGTGAGAACTAGGACTTGAAAATAAAGAAGACGGTGGGCTCACAGGAGAGAGGGCCAGGAAGCCTGGAGCAGCTCTGCCCGGTATCTGTGCTGGGAGAACAATTCCAACCTAATCCTCTCAGGGGAAAAAAAAAATAACATGCTCCTCAGTGGTGCTGGTGGACAGCATCTCATGGGGTGGCCACAGAGTCACATTTTATCTGGGTCACACATAGATGAAGAACAGCTGTAACTGAGATTTCTTCCTGGAGCGAGGCTCCTGATCCTGACAGGAAGTGCGCATCTGCTCTACCCTCTTTCCTACTCAGCTTAGCAGAATATGAACTGAAAGACCTATACAGTATGTGCTTGAAGGGTCAAAGTCAAATGGGAAAAAGTTTCAATGGTAAAAGTCCAGCCAAGCCAGGAAAGCTCAATGCCCCAAGGAGACTCTCAAAGGCCAGTAGGAGCTCAGAGTGAAGTCTGGATAAACCAGAACACGGATCCTAGCTTCATGCCCATGGCTACCTGTGCTTCTGCAACGAACAGCCTGAGACAGGAAAAGCCAGCCAAAACGGAAGGAAGCACAGCCACCATTTCCCCTTGTCTCCAAAGCTGACTTGCTTTGTTTGGCCATGGAAGATGTTAGGAGTTAGCCACAAAGTGATAGTATATGGGATTCATCAACAATGACGATGTCTAGAAAAGCACCCATTTGCCTTCTAGAAAGATGTGCTCTTGCCCAAAATGCTGTATGTAAAGTACACTTAAATGTGTGCATTTAGGGTTGGTTAAGATACTGGGACCTCATGCATTAAGAATCACGCTTTGCTTCCTGAAGGAGAGCCCGTGTTGTCTCATCTGGTGGACCCCTATTCCCTGTCCTGTTTCATGCATATCCAGGCTAAACTGATTTTGAGATGGGCTAGTTGCAATTGTTTCTGTAATAAAGAGTGTGCAATATAGAGGGTAATATAGAATTTTATTTTAGACCTACTTGCTCTTGTTTTTATACAGCTTGCCAGTACCTGCTCTCACAGGAAGGAGGACGTGTTCTTGGGGAATTTTTCTCACTCGTCCAGCCTGGATCTAACAACATCTTCCTTGGGATGGCCAGAGCATGTAACCATAGATACTTTGCATCTTGAGATATTTTGCATCTAATATTTTGTAGAGACTTTTTAAAACTTAGAGTTTATCTCCTTGTCTCTAAGAAGAGACTACAGAGATGAGGAGCGCTTAGTCACCTTTCTTGACGCAGCTGGTCCTGATGCAATCAACTTGACAGGATGAGGAAGCAAGATGAGTGCTTCACAGGTGTGGTCGGCATGGATTCAGACACGCCCTTGCCTCTTCATGCATGAAATGAGATCTCAGGCGTATCATAGTGGGCATTAGACAGTTGCTCCAAATAATATCTCAAAACTTTTCTCACCATTTTAACTAAAAATTAAATAGAAAACCCGAAATTTAGTAAGGTGCTAAATGTCTGCCTGCTTGTGTGGTTCAAATACGCACAGGAATGAAAACCTGTCCAACCCCACTTCACCTGACACTGAGACGTCCGACCAACTCACTGCGTCTCTAGAAGAGACCTCGCTACCGTTAGTCACAATTTACACAGTCACAGTTCACAGGCAGAACCAGAGACTGTGACAGACATCCAATCTGGGAAAGCCAAGTGATGACCACCCTGCTTGGGGGGCTCTGAAATGGCACACGAGGTTGTTGTGGGTAGAAGTCAGATTGGGTACTCCAATAACTATAACCAGATAAACGAAGAGTCACCTTGAAAATTCTGCCTGTGATACAGGAAAAGCAGGCTCAGATGGCTACAAAGGATTAGAGCAAGCCTGCTGGCAAGATTTGAGAAAATGAATAATAATACCAAGATGTAGCTGGCGCCTGTCCTGGCCAGACCGAATGCTGCATGCCTTACATACATTCCTGCTTATTCTTGCTGTATCCCCACAAGGCAAACATCTTCATCTCCTCTCCAGACAGTAGAGAACAGAGCCATTTGCTCAAAAGTCAGAACATCTGCAAAAGTACCAGAACAACTATTTGGGGGTTTGTGTGAGTGTTGGTTCAGAGTCCCCTCCACCTAAAAGACACGGACACCCGTCTAAACTCTAGTTCACTCTGGATCTTCTGTGTAGGCCAATCTGTATTCACTGCCTACACTGGAAACACTGATATGGGACCAAGCTACTTGGAGTTTTGATTCCTGCATCTCGCCTCCCCCAACTTCACACATTTCCTGTGGGGTTGAAAGGTGCATTTTTACTGTGAACTAGCTTGCGTGGCAGCTAACTGAATACAAGTGGCTACTCAAGACTGCTGGGGAAACTGCCCTGCACTTTTATACTCAGAGTTCTTGGGGGCTGGAGGGAGAGGTTAGTTCTAATTCTCAGAAAGTAGAGAGCGCTTTCTTGAGGGTAGAAACAGCATAAGCAGAAATGGAAAGAAGAGAAATATCAGACCGGGTGGCCATGTGAAGGAGCCCACAGTTGTGCTGAGTGGAAAAGAGAGGTTGGGGATCAATAAAAGAGTGCACAGGTGAACTTCAGTCCTGGGCTGGTTGGTTATATTAGATATGAACATTTTAGGGCACTTGTAAAATGAGGTTGTATTCTTTGGTTGCCACATCAAAGCCGGTGTTATTCACCCCATGTAATGAACCACACATACCCTAGGGCATCTATATAAGGAGCAAAGACCCCCTTGATCAGCATTGTGATTCATAGCTGACATAGTCTCCAAGTTGGTGAACTGTTGAGGAGGATGAATGCCTCGTTGTACATATTCTTTATCCCTCCTCCGTATCAGCAGCAGCGCTGTTAAGTGAAAGTGCCCTTGCGGAAGTATATGCTGAACTGTTTGGAATAATTGCTGGTGACTCGAGAAATTCTGAGATGCTCCTCAGGATAGCAAAGAAGGGGCCATAGATTTCATTAGCATAAGCTATTGCTTCCAGAATCTAAGAGTTGATCTTTCTTGTTGTTTAACTTGATTTAGAATCACTTTGGGAACACCCTTTTGGATGTTTCTATGAGGATAATCCCAGAAAGGTTTAAGTGAGAAGGAAAGACCTGCCCACCCGAGAGGCAGCTCACCTAGAACACAGAGGCGGCACAGGCATTCTGGTGCCTTCAGATCCCTAAGTCTGTGTGGCCTGAGGACCAAGTGCCTCAGCTCGAGTATCTGTTAAAAACGATCTTTCAAATCTTGTCCCAGATCTACAGACCCAGAGTTTGCTGAGGGCAATCCAAAAATTTCTAGTTTTCACACTGGGATTTGAGGGTCACTGATCTTTACTGACTCTAGACATAGAAGATTCTCTAGCGGTGAGGGGCTTTGACGGATGGTTTTCATCCTTACTTGTGTTGTTTTGGACTAAGAGACCTGACCTAAGAGCAAATAAGATAGCGTGGTGAATATACGAGGCAGGGTGCTCAACCTGCAGGTAGTGCCTGCTCTGGGGTCGCATATCAAACATCTTGCATATTTGGTAAATGCATTACAAATCATAAAGGCAGCAAAGTTAAACTTAGGAAATATCAATGATATAATTTTATGGTTAGGGAACACCACAACATAAGGGCTGAAGTGTTAGGAAGGCTGAGAACCACACAGATAAGGAAAATGAGAAGTCAGGAGTGTTTCTGTCCAGCATTTTTTACTCAAAAGAAGGCCAGACTAGGTGATGCCAGCACTCAGAGGCAAGTGGATCTCTGCAAGTTCAAGGTCAGCCTGTTCTACATATATTTCAGGACAGCCAGGGCTATAAAAAAAGTTGGAAGTACTCTACAACATATGGGTACAGGAGATCACTTCCTACGTTTATCCCCAGCAGCACAGACATTAAGGGCAACATTGAATAAATGGGACCTCCTGAAACTGAGTAGCTTCTGTAAAGCAAAGGACACTGTCGCTAAGACAAAAAGGCAACCCACTGACTGGGAGAAGATCTTCACCAACCCTGCAACAGACAAAGGTCTGATCACCAAAATATATAAAGAACTCAAGAAACTAAACTTTAAAATGCTAATGAACCCAATAAAAAAAATGGGGCACTGATCTGAACAGAGAATTCTCAACAGAAGAAATTCAAATGGCCAAAAGACACCTAAGGTCATGTTCAACCTCCTTAGCGATAAGGGAAATGCAAATTAAAACAACTTTGAGATACCATCTTACACCTGTCAGAATGGCTAAAATCAAGAACACCAATGATAGCCTTTGCTGGAGAGGTTGTGGAGAAAGAGGCACACTCATTCATTGCTGGTGGGAATGCAAACTTGTGCAACCACTTTGGAAATCAGTGTGGCGATTTCTCAGGAAATTTGGGATCAACCTACCCCAAGATCCAGTAATACCACTATTGGGAATATACCCAAGAGATACCACATCAAATGACAAAAGTATCTGTTCAACTATGTTCATAGCAGCATTGTTTGTAATAGCCAAAACCTGGAAACAACCTAGATGCCCTTCAATGGAGGAATGGATGAAGAAAGTGTGGAATATATACATATTAGAGTACTACTCAGCAGTAAAAAACAATGACTTCTCGAATTTTGCGTGCAAATGGATGGAAATAGAAAACACTATCCTGAGTGAGGTATCCCAGACTCAAAAAGAGGAACATGGGATGTACTCACTCATAATCGGTTTCTAGCCATAAAATAAAAGACATTAAGCATATAATGTGTGATCCTATAGAAGCTAAATAAGAAAGTGAACCCAAAGAAAATCATATAGTCATCCGCATGGAGAGGGGGAAGTAGACAAGATTCCAGGGCAAAAACTGGGAACTTGCGGGTGAGGTGGCATGGGGCAAAGGGGAAATGGGATGAGAAATATGAGAAGGGGAGGATGGGAGGAGCTCGGGGGATTGGGATGGTTGGGATATAGGAAGGATGGATACGGGAGCAGCGAAGTATATATCCTATCTAAGGGAGCCATCTTAGGGTTGGCAAGAGACTTGACTCTTGAGGGGTTCGCAGGTGTCCAGGAATATGTCCCCAGCTGGTACCTTGGGCAACTAAGGAGAGGGAACCTGAAATGACCCTATCCTATACTGATGAATATCTTGCATATCACCTTAGAACCTTCATCTGGCGATGGATCGAGGTAGAGACAGAGTCTCAATTTGGAGCAACGGTCTGAGCTCTTAAGGTCCAAATGAGGAGCAGAAGGAGGGAGAACATGAGCAAAAAATCAGGACCACGAGGGATGCACCCACCCACTGTGACAGTGGAACTGATTTATTGGGAGCCCACCAAGGCCAGCTGGTCTGGGACTGAATAAGCATGGGTTGATTCCGGACTCTCTGAGCATGGCGGTCAATGAAGACTGATGAGAAGCCAAGGACAATGGCACTAGGTTTCGATCCTAATACATGAACTGGCTTTGTGGGAGCTTAGCCTGTTTGGACGCTCACCTTTCTGGACGTAGACAGAAGGACCTTGGTCTTCCCGCAGGGCAGGGAATTTGGACTGCTCTTCAGTAACGAGAGGGAGGGGGAATGGAGTGGGGGGAGGAGAAGAGGAGTGGGGATAGGGGGAGGGAAGTGGGGGGAGGGCAATATTTGGGAGGAGGGGAGGGAAATGGGAAATGGGGAGCAGGTGGAAATTTTAATTAAAAAAGAATAAAAATAAATAAATAAGTAAAAAAAAAAGAGACCTTGTTTTAAAAAATGTAATAATAATAATAAAAACTCAAAACACTGAGCAGAGAGACAAGCATAGCACACACTCAAACACAAAGAACCCTTCTAGCCACTCTCCAGAAGTTTTAGGTTTCAAACTTATATTATTTGTTGTTGTTTTAAATAAAATCACTCTATTCTAATCAACTCACAAATCAAAGCACCACACAGCTGGTTTAAGGGAGCCTCTCCAGCATTTGCCCATAGTCCAAACCTGAACATGTCTCAGTGAACTATTTAGTTACAATGGCCATTCAGAAGCAATGGGACTTTGCTTAGGATTTTACAATTTCACTATCAATTACTTAATCTTTTTATGGTTTTTGCTACTTCAATATCCAAAAAGTTAAATTCATTTATCCACCATGAAAAAGTAAAAACAAAACAAAACAAACAAAAAACCCCATAAAGGACTTGAAATTAGTAAAAAAAAAAATGAAAAACAAAGAAAGTTTGTAACCAATTTCATGACTCCTGTGTCCTTTAGTGCACGCCCTGTCTTTCATTATCACCTTTGTTCTCCTCTCTAAATTTTATACTATATCCACACTTAATCCTCTTTACAGATATACATGGAATATTGCTTTGGCAGCATGGTAAATGGCTGTATTTCTCCTAGTGGCTGCCCAATTGAAACTCTAGAAATATCCAACCAAAATCAGGACATTAAACTAAGCATTCCTATATGTCAAGTCATCCTAGGGGTGAAGAGGTGGTTCGGATGTTCAGAACACTGACTGCTCTTACAGAGGACCTGTGTTCAGTTCTCAGCATCCACGTGGTAGCTCACATAGGTCCCAGGGCGCCCAATGGCTTCTTCTGAACCTACCCCACCCCAGGTACTAGGCAAGAATGTGGTGCACACACATACAGGCAAAACAGTCATATACATCAGATAACTAAATATGCTTTAAAATTAATTGGTTCCACCCTTTCTAGAGGAATATTATAAGGATTAGCAAATAAAGGGATCTGCTCTGCTTTATAAAACATTAACTTCAGTAGACAATGGAAATAAACTTGGATGTGTTCTGCCCATCAATGCCTGCTAGAATTTTGTGCACTAATGTAAGATTAGTAATGTAATCTCTGCTATGTAACTCTTAGTTGTATGTCAGGTCCAGCCTGACTTGTCCCTACTTTCCTGAGAAGGGAAGTATGAATTGAGGAAAGAAATAGACAGGAGACAGAAGACAGAGTCAGGAGGGCTTCCAGTGTAAGACCGTAACAGAAGCCCTGAGTTTATCACTCATAGTCCTTATATATCCCAATCAGAAAAGGGCACAAAACTTCCATGAGACAAAGAACTAGCAAGCCTAATTACCTCCTTACATCTCAAAACACCTGGTAACCATGCCCTAAGTCAAGCATCCTGTTGTCTGGCTCTTGAGGAGCAAAGCACCTAGTAGCCACACCTTTGGCCAAACATCCTGTTGTTTATCCTTGAGGAGCAAGAATAGGTTTGAACTCTCTGACCCTTAGTCAGGATGGAACGGATCCAAAACTGTGGCCTCACAGTAGACATCTAGTGTATGTGATCTTTGTTCTGAGACAGTAAAATATTATAATAGCTAGGAGAATAAAAGCTGCCAATACTTCCTCAGTGACCGTCCCATTTCTTCTCTTCCATCTCAGCAGAACCCCGTTTCCAGGATGGCTCCACTGTGTTCAGTCTCCAAAGAGTAATGAGCAAACACATTTTCTAACCTCTTTCACAGCATGGAGTAATTATATGAAATGGTTCAGAGAGTGACATGAGCAGAGAGGGCTAGACGGGACTGTTTACTAGCATGAATAATGTAATGATTAGAGTGATTTTATTAAGAACCCATTAGACTAACACTAGTGAGTTGTCATGGAGAAGAGAAATTAACACTGCTGAACCCCAGTAGTCTTGCCAAGTACTGTCCCAGGAGCCTTAGTGCGAAGACTTCAATAACTCTTAGATATGATTTTTTTTTTTTCAGGCAGGAAAACTGAAGTTCAAAAGAACGTGTCTCAGGTCATGGAAGGATCAAAATGAGTTTTTTGTTTGTTTGTTTGTTTGTTTTTTAAGCTGTACCACCAAGGAAAGAAGGTCTGAGAATGTGTTACCACCATCCAGAATCATCAGCTGCTGTGGTTCCAGCTCAGCCCACATTGCTATAACATCATACTTGAAAATCAAAGAAGAATGGGAGCCATGATATTGATAGACAATGAGCAGAAGGAGTCATTGATGTGAAAAGTCGGCCTCAGCATTTTGAGCCAGCTTTAGTGATATAAAGGAGTGGAAAATACCCAGGGTGACACTTCTCAGCCCTCAGCTGATTTCTCTGGGCACACAAGCCTCTTGCCACCACAGTCTTGCAGGAGACAGAAAGATTTCTTCCTAGTAACTTCTTTCACTCTTGAGCACACAGGAACAGTTAGACCATCCTTTTTAACACTCATTTCCTTATATGGATACTAACGGGGTGTTGGGGGATGCTTAGGAATGTGGCTGAACCCAGATTCAAGGCTCCCTGCCAAGTTTTCACCTATATCAAATCATTCAGCAGGCTTAAGTACTCTGCCTCTCCCCCAAGGAAAATAATAACATGATTTAACTACAGTTAAGAATTCCAGTAGGCGCTTACTAAATGTGGCATAATGCCTTCCACTGTGCAGACAAAAGGAAGTCATCTTGCTGATATGCTCCTCACAGCTAACAAATGTCAGAGCTCAGTTCACACATCAAAGCTAGACCAATTAAATAAAGTTCAAATATATTCGTTATTAAAGATGTGATTATGGGGAACTCAAAAATTCATAGATACAAGATCTCTAAAATATCTTACATGGCTGAATTACATCAACCAGGTTAAATCAGTTTCTTTTATGAAATCATCGTAGCATTCTGCTCCTAAATTCTCTTTGACCACATCATTTATTTTATTCAACAATACAAAATGTGTGAAAGGGGCTGAGCTGCCCATGGGAAGGGAAGGAGAAGATTCCCAAGGCAAAGGATAGGGAGAGGATCTCCGGGACTGGGGACTGAAAGGGGAGAGGGGTCTGGAATGGAGCATGTTTCTGGCTAGAGGCCTGGGTCTGCAGGCAGTGTGATTATCGTCTACAGTTCGTCTGTGATCTCTTGCCAAAGTCAGACAGCTTAGCAATGGTAAGAACAAAGGTGTGACTTGCCTTACAACCGATATGACAGGGAAATTACTTGGCAGCACTTTCTTGCAAGCAATGAGATATTAAAGACAATAGCTCAGACCTATAATGGAAAGACAGTCCTGTTTATACTGAAAAGCTGGGGTAGAGAAGTGGGGCAAAGAGCACAAGTGAGAAACAAAACCAAGGCCAAAAGCTCAAGTTAGCTCAAAGGCATTACTTAGAAGCACAGGCAAACACTTCAGTTTAAAGGACAAACTTGGGAGCTACTGCTTCAGCTAGGATCGCCTAGGAAGTTGTGACTTCAAAGTGAGCCGTACAGTAGTTGAAAGGGGGCAGATGCTGTGGGCTTTCTACAGCGGGGTTGGGGGAGGGGAACAGGTGGTGGCCATCAAATTGACTGCCTCTCTGGGAGGATGGTGTAAACCATGCTGTACGCTAAAGAGTAAACCATATGAGAAGACTTAAGGAGGTGTTTAATGCTCCAGGTTGTTAGATGGGGTACTTTAACGGTAACATAAATGACCACAGTGATGGAAAATTCTTCAGAACTAGCTATGGATGAACAAAACCAAAGAACTCCTGTGAGCCTTCTCAAATCCACAGAACCTTGTTCTCCAACTGGATGAATAGAAGTTAAAGGACAAGTAGATATGGAGGATGTTGTCTGGGGGACTTATGTGGTTGAATTCACTCTATAATTTGGTCTTAGATAGTAAAATATTAGTATAGACAGAATAAAGAGCTGTCAATACTTACCCCATAACCATTCTACTCCTTCTGTTCCCTTTCAGTAGAACCCCATATTTTCAGGGTGGTTTCGATGTGTTCAGTTTCAAAAAAATAATAAGCAAACCAATTTTCTTTTTTTACATCAGGGTACGATCACATGAAATTATTCAGAGAGTGACATATGAGCAGAATGGACAGAATTTTAAAAACTCTTTGAAGACAGCAACTAGGGTGTGGATGCTTTGCCCCTTCCCTTGCCCTGTAGGCGCAGGTTAGGCTCCAGATGTCATCTTAAGAGAATGAGATCAATAGATACACGCTAAGGATGGAGAAGAGGAAGCCCAAGTTCTCTGTTTCTCATGAAGTTGCCATGGTAACCCTGGACCACCACCTTTCACTCTGCCTTTTCAGAAGAAAAGAATGATCTCTATTTAAGCAAGTCAGGCTTTGGAAAATGGAAGAAACCAGGGTGTGGGGTCTCTGTTAGCCACAGCTGTGTAATTTCACCCTTGCTTGCGTAGAAGGTACATATTTGACATTTCCTGTTTCCTGACTGCACATTAATTCTTATGGTTTAATAAGTCTCAAAGATTCCTAGTGCAAAATTTCCAAACAGGATCCTGTTAAAGTTTTTGGAAGTATCTGGTCTTGTTCTCTCCAAGGTAACTGTGTATCTAAAGGAAAGAACAAGAATATTGATTTTAAAGAGCACTGTGTAGGCTCGTCCCCCAGCAAAGCCAGTCAGAGGTGTGGTATGAGGCTGGGGCTTGCGAGTGGTTCACCACCACTCTGAACTTCTTCTCATCTTTAGGATTGCAGCTGAAAAAATATTTCACTCAGTGTTTCAGGGAAATCAGCGATTTAAGGTTCTAAATCTTCCTAGCAATCACACTCAGAAAAATTAAAATGGTATTTTAAATAGTTATGGTTAAACGCACCTGAGAGTTTCAGGTGTTCGTCAATGAAAATATACGTATGAAAAAAAAGAACAAAATTCTTATGGAAATTTCAGAAATCTTTCTTAAAACAATTTTTAGTAAGGCCAAAAGAAGAGGAAAACTAAAGAGGAAAAGAGACATTACTATAAAAAGGTTCAACAGGTTCATTTTTGTTTTACAAGTATGTGTTATGAAATTGTGAGTTTGTGGAAATTGGAAAGAAAATTGGAAGCAACTTCAAGTCAGTTTTTGAGCTATTCTCTGGGTCTGAGTTCAAAATATGAATCAGACACTACTCTTGCCTGAGTTTTCTCTGTGCAGTTACAGAAAGCCCTGCTACTTTACATTAAGGAAAAGCCAAAAGAGAAGAAAAAAACTTCAGCATCATCCAGAGAGGTGTCCCCACTGCCTTGCTCCTCCTCTTCCCACATCAACTACTTAATAAAGTCCTTGATTGATGCTGACCTCAAACATAAGTCCAATTCTACAAACCTGATGCTGGTAAGATGGTAAGATGTGGAGGGGAAATGTTTCTAGGAAATCTAGCGACTAGTTGAACCCCCCCCCCCGACACACACACGTCTACTTATGGAGCACCGACTTAAAAGGAAGGCTACAGACTTAATAGACACCTCTCGAAAGACATAAAAAAATGATAACCAGGCACCATTCCCAACCCTGCTAATCATTGGGGAAATACAAATTAAAACCAATGTGAGTATGATCGCACACCTGTTAGGATAGTTAGCTCTCCTGACAAATGGCCAGAGTTGGGAAGAACGTGAAAGAAGCCGGTGTGCAGTGTTGGACGAAACCGTGTGGGTTCGACCATGTGATCAAACAATTCCACTAATGGATTTTTATTCAAAAGACCTGAAATGAGATGTCCTGTGCTCAGGGCCAGCCTGCAGACCGAGACCATGACAGAAAACCACAAATGGCCAATACAGAGAGAACAAGTGACGTCAGGATGCCTAGCCCCGATTGACACCTCTACAGCAGCACTCCCACACCTAAGACTCGGGGAACATTGTGGAAGAAGGGGTAGAAAGATGTGGGAGCCAGTGAGCCAGGGACCCCATGGGAGACTGTGTCCTCTAGCTATGAAGCGGAAGTTACACCTATGAAATCGCCACCACACGGCAGCCTGAGTAAGACCTGAGTGGTGACAATGTAGATGAGGAAGTCCCTGCTCAGAGGAAGCGACAAACCAGTGACAAGTGGAGGAAAGAAGAACTTGTCTTCTCCAGTAATGAGCCATGGATTGGCTACCTAACACCAAACCATCAAACCAAAAACCATATACCTATAAGCAACACTGAACAAACACAACAGTTTGTGTCAGTGTCTGTGTGTGTCTGTGTGTACACCTGTGAATGTGTGTCTGTGTGTGCCTGTGTATGTGTGCCTGTGTATGTGTGTCTGTGTGTATGTGTTTGTGTGTGTCTGTGTATGTGTGTGTCTGTGCATCTATGCCTGTGTATATGTGTGTCTGTGTGTGTGTGTGATATAAAATCTCCATCTTCTTCTATAGCCTGATTTTAACCTGACCTTCATGAAAGTACAGACAATGGAAATAAATTATGAAGGAGAAAAGAAAGCTAATTGTTTTATTGTTTTTTCATTTCTTTTTCTTTTTGTTGTTTTTTTTTGGCTTTTTTGTTTTTGGTTTGGGTTTTTTTTTTTTTTTTTTTTTTTTTTTTGGCTTTTCAAGAGATGGCTTCTCTGTGTAGCCCTACTATCCTGGAACTTGCTCTGTAAACCTTGAGCTTAGAGATACACCTGCTTCTGCCTCCCAAGGGCTGGGATGAACTGCGTGGACCACCACTTTCCAGTTTGTTTTTCTAGTTCTGTCATGGAATTTTTCACTTTTTTTTTCTGACAGTAGATAAATACATAAAAAATATATTCAATGGTGAAAATGTAAAATCCACTGTGAAGTTTCATAGATTTAGAATGAAGTGTGTGTGTATGTATGTGTCACTGTTTGTGTGTACATGTGGTATATGTTCATACATGACTTCATGTATGCTACTGTGCACATGCATACATTGACATTCTCTGAAAACTAGAGGTTGATGTGGGATATATTCCTCACTTTACAGCTTTTTAAAAATTGAAAATAGATTTTTTTCGTATAATATATTCTGATTACACTTTCCCCTCCTCTAACTCCTCCAAGTTCCTCCCCAGTTCCCCTCCCATTTGAATCAGACCCTTTCTGCTTTTGTTAGAAAACAAACAGGCCAGGCATCTAAAGAATAATTTTAAAAGATAGTATAAAATAAGATAAAACAGAAACAAGCAAACAAGAATGGGATTTTTTTTTCAAGAAAGGGAACCTCACTATGTTGCCTGGGCTGGAGAGCAGTGGCTTTTCACGGGTATCACCCACTACTGATTAACTCGAGAGTTTTGACCTGTTCCATGTCTGACCTGTTCCATGTCTGACCTTGGCCAGTTCACCCCTCCTTGGCAAACTGGTGGTTCCCCATGTTCCGTGGAGATTGCCAGTCATATTTATGCCAAACATGAATGTGTGTGGTCATCCAATCTGTATAGGGCACTGTAGTCTAAAACATCTGGACTTGAGCCATCTTCCTGCCTCGGCCTCCCGAGTAGCAGAGATTACACCTCAACTCTACCTTACTTTTTGAGACAGAGTCTCTCAATGAGCCAGAAGCTCACAGATTCAGCTAGGCTGAATGGCTAGAAAGCTCCAGGGACCTCTCACCCCAGTATTGGGTTCCAGATGTGTGCACAGCCAACTTCATAATGTCCTTGCTACGGATCCAAAAGTGGGTCTTCATTTTTACAGTCAACAAGCCACCCCTCCATCCTCATCACCTATCCAGTTCCCCCACAGTGTCCGCTCTGGATGGCATTCACAACTAGGAAAGCAGCTAACTGCCCTAACACAGCAGGTCGGATGAGGTTTACTTAGAGAACAAGTGTGACATTTCGGGTATGACAACCCTGAGATGAAATTCTACTCCTACGATTAACTATGAGTGGAAGTTTTGGGGTAGCTCTCCCTGTCCTGTGGTCTTAGGAGGGTAGTCATACACACCATTATCAAATGGCTTGCAAAAAGCTGGAAGGCAAAACCAACCTGGTGGGAGTGGGGTATGTGGCATTTTTATTCCAAGCATACTTCTGTTTTGACTGATTTTGATTGAATACTGTTTTCTAAAGATGTTTTCACGCAGTTGTTAAGACTGAAAGGTAGCAGTTGTCCATGTCAAAGATGTTCTGGTTCTATCTGTGTATCTAGTATCATCTACCTATCTAGGTCTGTCCGTCTAGCTACCTACTTACATATTTCTACAGTAACTATTATTGTATAACTGCCAGGGTAAGGATGTCATTGAGGCCCCTTCCAGTGTCTCCACCAGATGAAAACATGGCCATCCTGCTTCAGCAGTCTTCAAAGGCCCTGCTGGTAGGAAATGAAGCTTCTGAGAAGGAGGGAGGCAGGCCAGTGAGGTGAGACACTGTGACCAGACTGCCCTCCTACGACCTCAGGAAAGGCTTCAAGGAAGGCAACACAGATGGAGAATTGCTGCAGACGCTGGAGTGAATAGGTCAGGAGACCACCATCTGCTGGCTTTGTGTACCGACTAAACAGGGGCAGGAGAGACAGTGAGGTTGCTGCGACCTGTGGCCCCTCGTATGTTCCTGACAGACTTCTGTGGACGTTAGTTAAGGAAGAAAATGTTGGTCACACATTGTACTTTCATGTTGTTTGTGGGGTTATTTGTTCCTGATTTCTGCACCAACGGGGTATTTTTTTCCACATGACATTTTTATATTTATGGTAGAAATTTCCATCAGGATACATTCTAGTACCACAAGTAAGACTTGATTTGGGGTTTGGAGTCACTCGTGTGGGCAAAACCCAGAATTTGTGAAAGCAAAAGTGGGGGTGGCGAGGAATGCCTTCCCATTCTGCTGCCGGTGGAAAACCCAGCTCATGAGCTCAACATCCCCACAGCGGCGTCAGCCTGGCACGCAAGGGGCGGCACCATGTTGCCTCAGGCAGACAGCCAAGAGCAGGTGTCTTTCCTTCAAAACCCTGTTAGTGCATTCCACGGCCAGAATTGAACCGCTTACAAATTATTCCAGAGAACAGGGTTATTTCTCAAATTCTCCACGTGGGAGATGGCTCTGAACTGGGCCCTGGCCTCATGGGATGACCTGCCACCACAAGCACCTTGCTACTGAGTCCAAAACTGAGAACATGCTTTTAGTAGAAAAAGAATTTTTTAATTGCGAAATGATTTTTTTTCTCTCAAAAGAGAAATAATGTTTTTCTTTTTAAAAAAATCATTTAGCTGTCCATGGGCCCCTTAGCATCTTTCTACAGCTATGTAATGATTTGCCATTTTGTCAACTTTAACCTAAGGAATATTTTCACATACCCAGACAATCTCTAAAATGTAATTTTAAGGATTTGTTTTAAGAGTTCTTTTGCTCCATGGGGCCACTAAATTTCTCTCACCAAACCGTTGACTCTAATCCAGAGCTTCTCTCTGAATTCCTATACAAAACTGGCCAATTCTGCCAAGTTCTCCAGCCAGGAATTGGCCACGACCAACTTTCATGTTGAGTCTTTTCAAGTATTTACTTTTCAAATAAATGTTTTCCTCGTCAAGAAAGAAGGTCAATGTTTCCCAAGGAAGCTTTTTTTTTTCCTGCATGTGACATTCTTCAAGAAGTGGAGGATCCAAGCTCACCACAAGTGTATCTTTTGAAAGCTGGCCCCACTATAATTATGCATGACTTATGGAGTGCATTAGGCAACCGTGTGCGTAAGCAAACAGAGGGGCTCGCAGCTGTGTGACTCAGGGGCGCGTGGGGGAAGATCACAAGTTCCAAAAAGGTGGTAAGTGCTTCTCAGAAGACAGAGCAAGAGCAGAGGTCTGCTTTCACGCTAGCTGGATAAATCTTACATTTCTGAGGAATGTGGAATTCGAACAACGGTATCATCCGGCTATCCTTGTATACAGGTGGCCTGAGGACGTTTCTGGAAAAGAAAGTGCTTTCTCAGTGGTTTGTAATGTATTTTGTCATTATCAGAACTTATATGTTATATCCCAGGGCTTTACAATTTGTGTGCAAGACACTGAAATATATTATTTATAGCTCTTCCTGCTGATATGCTTTTAAATGTACATGTGTATCTAAAAGGGAATGCACATGTACATGGTATCTATGTATCTGTGTATGGGCCCTATCTGACCATGTGCACATGCGTGTTCACAAATGCATATGTATGTGTGTATACTGAGAGACTGAGAAGGGTAGAGCTCTCTCCTCTGTCACAAGAAGATGTATTTGGCATTACAGATGGTCAGAGCTTTAGTTGTGAATATAATGGCCCTTTCCCCATACATAACCACTTTATTTAAGACTAAAATGCAATCATCCACTGCTGTTAGGAAAACAGTTCTCTGGGGGAATAGCCCATTGGTTTAGACCTACTCTGTTTCATAGGCACTTTTGCCATTCTCGTCACAGAGACTGTATTTTCTGCCTTGCTAAACCAGTGTTTCTCAATGAAGGACAATTCTGCCTCCATTCCATGGAGAGCATTTGGGGCTATCTGGAGACCTTGTTGGTGTTATGTCACCAGATAGAAGTGCAGACATCCTTCTGGCATCTATGTGCATGCAGTGAAACAGGATGCTTCCCATCACCACATTGCGCAGAGGTAGTCAATATCATCAACAAATTTTTACTATTCAGGGCCTAGGGGGATGGCTCAGTGAGTAAAGTCCTTACCACACAGGCAGGAGGACCTGAGTTCAGATCCGTAGACTACATATAAAGCCATGTGATGAGATGGAAAACAGACAGGAGAATTCACAGAGACTTGAGGACCAGCTAGCCAGGCATATACAGAGGCGAACAGGAGACTTTATCTCAACTAAGGTATAAGGTTAGGACTGATGCCTGAAATTGTCCTAAACATACACACACACACACACACAGAGAGAGAGAGAGAGAGAGAGAGAGAGAGAGAGAGAGAGAAATGCTTCAAGAATTAATTTTAATTGAGTTAATATCATGGATGCAGAGGACTTTTTTCAAGGACTGTACTCATTCTTGACACAAACTAGAGTCCTCTGGGAGGAGGAAACATCAATTGAGGAATGCCTTCATTGTACTGGCCTGTAGGCAGGTTTTGTTTTTTTTTTTTTTTTTTTTTTTTTTTGCACTTTCTTGATCAATTATTGATGTGGGAGGACCGAGTTCACTGTTGAAGGTCCCATCCTGGGGCTGGTGGTCCTGAGTTGTTTAAGAAAGCAGAAACTTACTGGCATACCGATAATGGTTTACTCTACAATATCAGAAATATCTACAATTGGCTCATTTAATTCAAGAGCTTTGCCTGCCTTTCCGGAAGTCAGTGGGTATATCTCATGTGAAGAAAAGGAAAGAAAAGTAGGAAAAGTTCTTAGAGATGTCAATAAAATTCTCATAAATCGGGCAGCACAGAACAACAGAAATGCATTCTCTGTAGTTCTGACGGCCAGAAACCCACAAAATGATGCTATCTGCAAGGCTTCTGCTAAGGCCATGAGAGGAGAGCTCTACTCTGCCACCTTCAGTGGATGAGGGCATCAAACCATCATTTGGCTTCTAGATGTATTGCTGCAATGCTTACCTGTTTTCATAGAGAATTCTGACCTTCTGTGTCTTCTTTTCCTGTCTCTCACAAAGCAGGAGTCATTGGTTTATGGCCACCAGGACTATATTATCTCAAGGTCCTCGATTGCATTTCCAGAGGCTACTTTCCAGGTAGAGTCACACTCGTAAGTAGCAGGTTTTGCACTTACTGACATTCAAAGTCACTGCATCTCAGGCAGACTGAAAACAAGCAAAGCATTTTCTCAAGGTAGGAAGTAGGCTTTAGCATATCTTGAATTAATAATTGTACTATTGATCATGTCTACTGAAGTTTGAAAGAGCATCAGTTATTACTATAAACTAATTGAAAATAAAATCCAATTCTCAGAAAACATGGTGTTTTCAGGAAATGCCGGAGAAAACTTAGTAGTCTGCCTCCCATGGAAACAGCATGGAATAATCCAAACAGTGGAGGCCTGGGGCAACTTAAAAGGTGTGCCCTTGCAAAAGCAGCTCTCAACCGCGTCCATCTTTGTTGTCTCTTCAGGGGACCTAAAGCGAACTCAGATGCGGCTCTGAGATGGTTTGAAAGAAAATTGACCCCAAGGGGAGTGGCACTATTAGGAGGTGTGGCCATGTTGGAGTATGTGTGGAAGAAGTGTGTCGCGGTGGAGGCAGGCTTTGAGGTCTCATATATGCTCAAGATACTGTCCAGTGTTGTGGGATATTTGTACACCGTGTAAAGATCTATTACTGTGATTGGTTTAATAAAGAGCTGAACAGCCAATAGCTAGGCAGGAGGTATAGCCAATAGCTAACAGGCAGAGAGAAAGGGAATAAGAGATGAACCTAGGATCGCAGGAGACACCAATAAGACATGGAGGGAGTCAGACATACAGAAAGGATGGCAAAAAGCCAAAGACAAACATAGATTAATATAAAAGGGTTAATTTATGTTAAAAGTGTTTGGTCGGAAGCATCACCCCAGCTCCCTAACACCCCTTTATACAAAAAGTCTGGATTGTTTGCCTGGGGGCTTCACCCCAGCTCCTGAAATAAGACCCCTCCCGAGGGAAGGTCAAGAAAGTCCTCCAAACGGTAAGCCCTCCCCAGGGAAGGTCAAGACCGCTCCCACAGGCTACTCAAACTGTCCCCCAGAGAATGAACACGTGGTCCCCGGGTTTTTTCCTGAGGCACCCAGTAGCACTTTATTAAACTTTATTAAACATGGGTGCCCTTTAATTTGGTTTAATTTGGTCTGATTAGAATTATTTGCATTTACAGAGAGGCTCATCTTTAGAAAAAAACTAACATTTGGAGGTTCCACCAGGGTGATGTTTTTCCCAATGGCCCAGGGCCACATGTTGGAAAACCCCCTTCTCGCGCATGCTTTCTGCCAGGCTAAAATCGGCTTTGTCTCGGTGAGTCCCCATTTTTAATCTATGCCGCTAGGGTTATGGGACCCATTTGCATTTATCTTTGTCGATTTGGGGGCTTTTCTGTCAGAGTAACAATTGTGCCCGAAGCCCGATCCAAGTGGGGAGCCAGGGCTCGCTGAGGTGAGATTGTGTGGATCAGAGATGTCTGCCACTCATTTCTCGCGATCCCCATTTTTGACTCAAGAGTTCTGTCCTGATGGACGCAGTGTGACAGGCTTGAGTCACAGTTTGGCATAGACTATTAAAGGGGTTCTTGCGATTCAAAGCCGAATCTTCAAATGCCCTTGGGCTGCCTTTTACAAAAATCATTTTAAATTGGAACTATCTAACACCCAATGTAAAAACAAACAAGGCTCCAAAAGCCCATGGTTTCTAGATGTGTGCTCTCCGTCCCCCCTCACCCTCCCTGCTTCTCTAGCTGTTTGCTATTTGTCTCACTCTGGGAGTCTCTAAAACGGATCTGTTCCCCCTGCACTTCCACTCTAGAACTGTAAAACTCTACCGTCCTTATGTTTCTGCCCCTCTTACAGCGTCTGCTAATGCGGTCCTTAACGGGACTACCACTGTGCTTCTCTGGCTTCTGCCTCCTGCCTACACCAGGATTTTTAAGTTGGTCAGCCGACACATGTTCCTAAAAGTGTTTTTATTTGTCTGTCTGTTAGAATGATGTGGCCACAGTATGTCTGTGTGGGTATGTAGGTGTATTTTCATAGTATGCTTGTGATGCCAAGCACCTTCCACTGCTTCAGCCAATAGCCTTTAAGATACCAGCTTACTTGGGTGTGGTCTCTTTTGCTTTAAAAATCAGCCGTAGCCCTGCTCTCTGGTTCTGCTTCTGCCTACCAGACTTCTTTCCTGGTCGTGCAGAGGGGTGTTGTCTAGGACAGTGATCTGTAAGTTTTTCCCTTTAAATAAATAACCCTTTTATTGATCATAATTCCAAACTGGTGTGGAATTGTTTTGTGACTTATGCCTTCATACTTGCTTTGTCTTTCTGTGTGTATATGTGCATGTTTTAAGATCTTAAAATATTCCTTTTAATCTTCTTACATTTACTAGCATTGGTAAGCTATAACTAATTGGGTAAAGTACATGTCTAAATTTAGCTTATATGTCCAATTTAAATATAACAGGTAATGGTACCCAATTCTCAAGTGCCATAACAGAGTATGGCATTTAACAAAGAGCTTCTAACACAGAGACATACCAACTCACACAGCATCCTATAGCTCCTCCAAGAAGATACATGGTTACAAAAGACCTTCTGCTTTGAGGCTTGCCTTTAGGTTGGAAAAGCCACCCACACAACAAAAAGTGTCCTTCCACCTCTTCAGGTTCCTGAATGCCACCCAGGGAATAGATCTTCTCATCCTGCCAAGACAGGTAGACTAAATCTTCTCCCCACAGGAAAATCTTTGGGCCTCTTGTACTCAGCAGCTAATCGCAAGCACTGCTTCTAGGCTGGTGTTCTCTAGGGACTAAGAAGAGACGTGAGATTGCCTGCGTAGCTAAAAAAAGCTGTCTCATTTCTGCTCATTTATCCCTCCCAGATCTGTCTAATGGCTCATTACTTCATTTGTTAAGTTTCCAGCCAAAATACAGACAGGTGTGCCTCTTTAATAGGCTTCATAGTCCAGGACTAACAGATTTCAGTGTTGTCAGAGGTTCAGAGTTTCAAATTCCCTTTAATTGTCTTCTAAAATGTTCATACTTTTTAACCTAAAGCAATAGCCTTTTACTATGACACCAAGATGTAAATCTGTTCTGGTTGCCTTACAGATACCTACAGGTTCGTGGAAAAAGTTCTACTGCGTTTTCAAGAAATCTGGTCTGGTAAAGACTAACAGTCTCCAAGAACATATTTTAACCCCACCCATTTTTTTAAACATATTTTACGGGTCACTCCTGCTGTCTTGGTCAAGACAAAGCACTCTCCAGACATCACCAACACCTTCATCAGCTCCTGGGACTTCACCATTGGTACCAACTCTCCTGGAACAAAGACACCTACCAACTAAAATCTGGTTTTATCTGCTATTGTGTCCCAATTATACACCCGAACCTCACCTGTACAATCCGGGGACTTCTCTGTCCCATTCTTTCTGACAGTTAATGACTCTTCCCATGGCTAACCCCATTCATAGAACCAATAACAACAAAATTCCTTTTTCTCCTAGCCACCCGTCTTTTCATCCCCCTCAGGAAACAGCTGTTTGAGGTCTCCAAGATGACAGTAAACTGGGTGCCGCTCCAGCCCCACCTCTCGCTGAACCGTGAGCCCATCAACTCTCAGCTCTTCCCTCTCCCACATCGCTCTATGCCCACAGGAAGCGGCCAGACTTGAACTGATGCCCCTTTATTCAGGGAGTCTAAAATGTTTGGTTGGGGGCCTTCACTTCAGCTCGCTGGCACCCCCTTACCCAAAAAGTCTGGAGTGTTTGGTCGGAAGCATCACCCCAGCTCCCTAGCACCCCTTTATACAAAAAGTCTGGATTGTGTGCCTGGGGGCTTCACCCCAGCTCCTGAAATAAGACCTCCCCAGGGAGAGATAAGAAAGCCCGCCAAACGGTAAGCCCTCCCCAGGGAAGGTCAAGACAACTCCTACAGGCTACTTAAACTGTCCCCAGAAAATGAACATGTGGTCCCCGGGTTTCACATGGTCTCCCCTTTCCTGTCTTTCCCACTCCATGCTTTCTAGGGGCCACCCTGAAGCATTGTTTTAAATGTGGGTGTCTTTTAATTTGGTTTAATTTGTTCTGATTGGAATTATTGCATCAGTGGAGAGGCTAATCTTAAGAAAACCAAACAATAAGAGCTAGTGGGAAAAGCCTAAGCTAAAGCCAAGCTTTCATCATCAGTAAGAAGTCTCTGGCCGGGCGGTGGTGGCGCACGCCTTTAATCCCAGCACTCGGGAGGCAGAGGCAGGCGGATGAGTTTGAAACCAGCCTGGTCTACAAGAGCTAGTTCCAGGACAGGCTCCAAAACCACAGAGAAACCCTGTCTCGAAAAACCAAAAAAAAAAAAAAAAGTCTCTGTGTCATTATTTGTGAGCTGGCAGACAAAAAAGCTTGTTGCATGTGACACTCAACATCCAGCCACATGTATCTACATAAAGCCCAAGAAAGAAAAACTTCAGAACACTGAATCAAAGGCACCTTCCTTGTGGAGCTTTCTGGTGACTAGAGTCTCTCCAGCAGGCTCAGCTTACAAAGGCGCAGCACATTTTTAGAGGCTCTGCTGTGCAGGAGAGCACTTGAGCAGCCTGCCCTCTAGGTAAAACATCCTGCCACTCAGACTCAGCAAATTCCCAGAGCTGGGACAGTAAATGCTGCTCCAGTCCAGTGGATGCCACCATGAGGCTAGGCTCTCACAGAACCAAGGAGGATGGAGCCAGCCTCCAGAGCTGTGCAGCACCTGACGTAACCAATTTAGGTTTGTGTTTTTGTCAGAGAACACTGCAGGTGCACAGAAAGTCAGGCACAGACTAAGAAAACCTCTGAACAGGTAGAGTATGCTTTAAGAAAAAAAGAAAATTGGTATAGTCATAGAAAAAGTACATAATTTAAAAATAATAAAGTATTTAAAAAGAAAGTAAAGCAATATGAAAAAGGCCACATAAAAATGGAAAATATTATAATGCAGGGAGTTTGCCCTTATATGGTGTTTTGGTAATTTTGAGTTTTTTGAATTCTAATGAACAGAGAATGACAGCCACTGAAAGACATTGGATTGTGGGAGGGATTCCTGAATTAGACCTACCTACACACTTTAGGGATATCTTGGCTTCAAAATGGAAGTCCAACAATGTATTGTGTTGGGAGAAAGGTTATGCTTTCATTTCCGCAGGAAATGAAAAGCTATAGATTCCTTCAAAGTTAATCAAGATTGAATTTGCCCAAGGGAGATTTAATGAAGATCTTGGCTACAGACAGGAGAGAAAAAGCCAAGAAGATTACAAGACAGGTAATGTACAAGCTGATCCCTCGACATGGGAGACTGGATGAGACATGGTAAATCTTGTTGGTTACAGAGTCCTCGTGACTTATTATTACATGCCATCCTTTCATATGGCGTGGACAGAGGTTTGGTTATACAGTCCAAACAGACTTATAAAGTTTACAGATGCCTTTACCTGATCAGACCTAGAATAAAAAAATCATCTTTAACTGACTTGTGCACACTGCCCACTCCATATTTGAGATAAGGCAGATATATATGTTACCCTTAAAAGTTTGTCGGTTTTCAGAGAGAAAATAAGTATTAAACACCAATGAAAACAAGTAGATCAGGTGATCCAGCCCCTCAGAATTCCTTTGTTGTAGTTTCAGCAAAATTCTGCATCCAGAACAACTTTCAAAGCTGCTATCTGAGATGTCCCAGCCTCACAGACTATTCAGCCAAGACTGCAGAAAAGCTCTACACTTTCCCATCACACAGAGACTGGACAAGAGATCATTAAGCTCTCCCAGGACTTTATCATTATGCCTATATTCTCAGAGTTCCCTAAACATATAATTGCCCCCAAACAACAGGAAAGAGTCTAGAGAATACAAACCCCATAGTCTCTAGAGGTGGAGTGAGTCATTTGGTGGGTTATGAATATTTGACATTGTTTGGGGGGGGGGGTTACAAGTTGTTATTGGTAATGGTTATTAAAAACACTAAACAAGCCGGGCGGTGGTGGCGCACACCTTTAATCCCAGCACTCGGGAGGCAGAGGCAGGAGGATCTCTGTGAGTTCGAGGCCAGCCTGGTCTACAAGAGCTAGTGCCAGGACAGGAACCAAAAGCTATGGAGAAACCCTGTCTCGAAAAAAAAAAAAAAAACACCTAAACAAATGAGACTACATTCAGAGATATCTTTCTGAAGGGAAAAGGGGGTATATAGTATAGAATGATGGAATTGTTGAGTCTACTAGTCTCAAATATTTTACATTAGTATAGATTTTTATATAAAGTTTATTTTGTTATTATATATGTGTGTGTGTTTCTACTTTTGTTTAAGGTATTATACCTAAACAGATTATTTTAAAATGTAATGTATAATTAAGAAGCACTGGTTAATAGTTAGTAATCTATAATAATCAAACTTGTGGTTATGTTAGGTATATTTTCAAGGTTAGAGATATATTTTAGATAGGTTGCCTTCAAACACTTCAGAGACATACAGAATATGGCATTTAAGGTATTTTAATAATCTAAGGCTTTTCACAACAGTGACACATGGCTTCTCCTAGGAACACCAATTTACTTCAAAAAAAAAAGATGGGCATCAAAGAACCTTCTAACAGAGTTTGATTTTGTTATGGCAAAGCTAGCTACTGAGCAAGAAACTTCCTTTGCCTCAACTGCTCACAGTAGGCTATTCAAATTGGATGAGTAAGACAGAAAAGAAGACAATTGATAAACTTTGCCATGACAAGGTAGGACAGTTCTTCAAAATTCTTGCTTCACAGAAAAGTCTGTCAGATATTGTAGGCCTGTAGACTAAAGATAGATGCTCCAATGTTGCAAAGGAAACTTGGGTGACTGTCTAGGCAGCCAGATGTTTTGACATTTCTATAGTTTTGGAAGTTTTCTGCTCTGCATTTCTTGCTTATTTAGATAATATTATATCCTTCTTGTGTCTCTGAGAGAGTAGAAGATAAGATCGTTATAGTTCACAGTTTTTCTTGTCATCCAATTCAGAAAATGAATTCACAAGAGTATAGTTTGAGCAACATAAATGCCTAGATTGTTCATCTAAAAAATGTTCTGAAGGTTGGTAATTCAAAGTAAGATAGAAAGTGAATTAGGTACAAAACTTTGGACTCACCAACATAGGATAGATAATAGAGTGAATGAAACGAGTGAAATTTATGCCCTGGCAATGCTGAAGCACGCATGGGCAGCCCATATATGGTGGTTCTGTTGAACTTGTTCATATTGGGTTTCATGGTCTAAGTTGTAGTTTCTCTGAATTTGACAACTGGACATTGTAAATGTAATTCTTACCTGATAATTGCTCTTATTCTATATAGTTTTACTATGTTAGAGTTAAAACCTTTCCCTTTTATTTAGACAAAAGGGGGAATGTTGTGGGATATTTGTACATTGCGTGTGTTGTAATTTATTTTAAAATGCCTTGAAGAGAAGTCAAACCATGCAACAGGGCTCATATGGGATGTTTATTGGAAAATGAGAGAGAAGGGGAAGAAAGAGGAACAGAAAAAGGGGCAGAGGGAGGGGAAAAAACAAATCTCTAGGGATAAGAGTGGTGGAAGAGAGAGAGACAGACACACACAGAGAGAGAGAGAGAGAGAGAGAGAGAGAGAGAGAGAGAGAGAGAGAGAAGTGAGAGGTGGGCAAGACCTACCTTTTAAAGGGGAAAGTAGTGCATGTACACAGAGTATGCTCTTAGAGGCTGCAGCTGAGGATGCATCCTGACAGGACCCCAAGGGTAGGTCAGTACAGAAGCCTGAATACTAACCGTGTGAGTATATATTACTATGATTGGTTTAATAAAGAGCTGAACAGTCAATAGCTGGATGGGAGGTATAAGCAGAACTTCTAGGCCGAGAGAGGGGAAGTAGAAGATGAATCTCGATGCATGGGAGACGCCAATGAGACATGGAGGGAGTTGAACATTCAGAATGAAAGAAAGGTTAAAAAGTCACAAGACAAAAACATAAATTAATATAAATGGGTTAATTTTAGCTATAAGTTCTAGTCAGACAAGCTTAAGCTAAGACCAAGCTTTTGTAATTAATAAGAAGGCTCCATGTTGTTATTTGTGAGCTGGCAATGACAACACAATTTGCTACAACCCAGTGTCTCAGGCCACTTCCTGTTGCCTGCAAGTCAAGACGTAGGACCCTCAGTAATTTCTCTAGCACCATGTCTGCTTGAAAGCCACTATGTCACACAATGAGGAAAATGGACTAAACCTCTGAAAATGTAAGCCAGCTCAATTAAATGGTTTTCCTTTATAAGAGTTGCTGTGGTCATGATGTCTCTTTACAGCAATAGAAGCCCTAAGTCAGCCTTCAAGTGACAATGCATGGAGACAGTCATTGCTTATGACTTGTCCAAGTTCACAGTCAAAGTGACTGCCATCCTCAGTGCTTCCTTCCAGACCATTGCTCTTTCTCTACTGTGTTATGTCAAATCTTTCCTCTACTTCAAAGTAAACCTCTTCTCACAATTTTCTTTCTGCTGTCATAAAGGGGAGGACATTGTACACTGAATGCATTTTTCCTTCTATTTGTAATTGGGCCATAACAAAATCCCTTCAGTTGAAGCTTAAATAGTAGATATTTTTCATAATAATGGAGTCTGTATGTTCAAATCAGGTCCAGATCTAAGCTAGAGTCTTCATTCTAGCTCACTGGTGTTCTCACATGTCCTTTTTCTCTACATATGTAGAAAGGGATGGAGGGAAAGAAAAGGGAAGGCTATCACTGCTATTATTGGATTAAGAACCCCTGTTATGACCTCACTAAACCTAAATGACTTCCTGCCAGCCCTATCCCCAAACATCCCCAGTTAGAGGCAGACATAGAACTCTCAGTGTGAATTTGGGAAGAGCACAATTCAGTGTACAGAGTGACTCCTGCTACTTTATATCAATAAAGAGGGTAATCATTTTTTAAAATGCTTCTTATTTTATTTAATCTCTATGACTTTGAGAGCGTTGGGAAGCTGAGTTTTATATAAGCTGGATGACTTTGGTCAGTCAATTGACTTCTATGAGCCCAGTCTCTCAATTAAATGGTGCAAATCAGAAAGTTATAGAGATAAATAAAATGAAAAAAAATCTTTGAAAGAGCATGTTACTTAATCCATACTGTTTGTTCTCACTCAGCATTGCTTCTCTGACATCCAAGAAAGCCTTCGCATTGCTCGCCTTCCAATATTGTCCTCATAAAGCTCCCACAGGCAGCACAGAAACACATGGCTTCTAACAAGGTCTAATGTTGTGATCTGCACACTCAGCCATCTGCACAGTAGTTACTTGAGCCCGGAGAAATGGAAGCAGCTTAATGTGTCATCTGTTCTCACATGCACTGGCTTGAGAGGAGGAGATTCAGCTGTTCCCACAGTAAGCTGTCTAGTTCTGAAACAGAGTCATTAAGGAATAAATGATTATTCATGCTGTCAATGGCGTGTTGAACAAGAAAGCGTTGCGATGAAGAATAGAGATGGAAGTGGATGCAGATTTACGCAATGAGTTTCTCAGTGAAACCCCTCATGTTAAATATAAAAGCTGTAGCCTTCCATATGAGATGTGATTTCAGCAAATGAGAAAAATGCCACGAGAGACTGGGGAGATGGCCCAGTATATAAAGTGTTTGCCTAAAAACATGAGGACCTGACTGTAGATTCTCAACACCCACAAAACCAGCCAGACACAGCAATAAGCATATGAAACCCAAATGTTAGTGGGAGGTAGAGACTGGAAGATAGATCCCTGACACTCACTGGCCAGCCCAGGAGCCAAATCAGTGAGCTCTGGGATCAGCAAGAGATCCTGTCTCAAAGAATATAAGGTGGAGAGTGATTGGGGAAGAAATTGTGTGTCAACCTCTGGCTTCCACACGTGCATATACACACACACACACAATATCAAAATGATTACTGACAATGATATAAATTCCTAGATAATTCTAAATATAAACTTAAAAGCTCTTCCAGGAGTTTTAAAACTATCATCTGTATTGCTCATAAGCATCAGGGGCTTTTATAGGCATGAGAATACTAAAATGAGTATGGGAGTACTATGTCAGAGATGTAATAGTAAATCCTAAAAATAAAACATTATAGGTTTGTGGTCACCTTTCAGGTAGGTAAAAAGCTGGTGTGCAGGCTCTGAATCTGTCACAGTGAAACCTGTTACTTTGAATACTAACCAAAAACTTCAATAAAAAGCATTAGTCTAGTGATTTGTCCTCCGGATCTACCAACAAGATTAGTTATCTTACAGATCATCCATCTATAAAAGGTCCATTGGGGGTGCATAGGGTGGCGCTTTACAGTCTATATTTATCTTTCTAAAGTGAAATAAATAAATAAGATTTCTAAGCATTTATAACTCAAACATCTTGGAAGCAAAAACAGTTTTACTGCATTATTTAATAGCATCTGACTACCTGGTAGAATATGAATGAGAAATGTAAGAGACAGAGGTAAAGATGGAATTGTATATCTGTTTAGAAAAACACCTCATTCTCCCTTTTTCTACTGCTCTGAGCACTAGTTAACTAACAGAATAATCAGAGCAGCATCAGTTCTCCCTGGCTTCAGCATTGAAAACTAAAACTTACTTGGAATAGGATGCACCAGTTGGATTTCAATAACTAGCATTATTATTAGCCAGGGTAAAGGCCAGGGTGTGCCTGCAGGAGAACTTGGTCCAAAAGTCACCAACAATAAACACTCCATTTGGGCAGAATGGGGAACAACTGCAAACGCACAGGTACATTCTATATAGACTTTAAACATAGAAGACTTGTCGAAGGATTAGAGCTTACCCCCACTCCTGGTACAGTGAAGTAATTTGTTATCGAGTTTTGTTGATTGGTTGTTTTCTTTTCTTTCTCTTTTTGTCACTTCCTCTAATTTTTGCCCCAAGATAAACTACAGGAAGCCAATTCAGAGCAGCTAGTAAATTCAGTCATTTTAAGAGGTCAGGCTTCCCCTTTTCTACCCCCTCTGCACAATTCTTACCTCACCCCCCAGGAGGATGACAGCCAGAAAGAGAACAAAAGTGAGATTGGGTTTAAGTGGAGGCTTTAGCCTTCCTGGGGGGCTCTTATTCAAATAAAGCTTCCTATTTTACTACTCCTGTGAATAGTGGGACTGTGTGAGGAGCCAAAACACCAGGAAAGCAAATCTGTCCCACGCTGGTGCCCTTCCCCAGACTCCTGGGACACCATCTTGCCTCTGGAAGCTATTAGCCATCATCTTCCAGTTTGCAGTTATCACAATAAATTTATTATTTTATTTGACAAATAAGTCTGCAATTGACCTTTCAAGATTAGAGAATTTAGAAACATGTGGGGTTAGAAAAGATGCTAGCCCTTGTGACAGAAAAGATGACGGAGCCTCACCACATAGGACAGAGACAAATGAGGTGTGTGTAAGTGGCAGCACACATCTGTGAGTGCTCACACGCTCACACAATTACCCGGGGAGCCCAGAGGAGAAAATGTGTGGTTTCTACCTGGAGTATGAAGGGGCCAGAGACAAAGGGGCAGTGTAGTCAGTGGACGACGGCCCACAATTTTAGGAAACAGTGAAATTGCAGATATACTATTTTCCTGTTAATAAAGAAATAAGTGTTTCTTTTTTTAAATTGTATTAGAAAAAAAATTGTCCTGCCCTGGAAATAGCTCACTATTAGCACCTGGCTCCATGACTTTCTGGGTAGTCAGATAAATTTCCCCCAATAAATCTTTCTCTAAAAAGACCAAAATCTGTTACCATCAACTCCACTATAGAAATTTAGGGTGGAAAAGGTCAGAACGCCCAATTTGAACTGACTTAAATAAGAAAGGATGCTGGGCCAGAGGCTTAGTGATAGCCCTGTGTAGTGCCTGGAATATTTGCCACCCTGCTTTTCCCACCACCTGGCTTACGAGCTGAACCCCACTTTAGAGGGATTAGGAGGCTAGGGCTTTAGATGGTTATTGGGTTGTGGGGTTGGGGATCTCAGGAATGAGATTAGTACCACCATCCAAGGGTCCCCGGGGAGCTCACTGGTCCTTTCTAACAAGTCAAAGAATAGTGAAACATGACCATCAAGGAAGCAAGGCCACGCCAGAGCCCCTGATCTTGGACTTCACAGCATCCAGATATGTAAGAAGCAATCTTCTGTTGTTCACATGGCCATCCCAACCATCTAAGGTGCTGCCCCACATACCCTTTCTACATAATGGCTCCCCTGGCAGACAGGTAGACAGAGGCAGGGGCATGATGAGCAACAATAACAAGAACTATGTTCTCTCAGATTTCAGTCCCCAAGGAAAGAAACTTCATCGACTGCATTTGCACCAGAAAAAAAAGACTGACTCCAGGTCGCTTGTGTGGTCATCTTCAAACATCCTAACTTGACCAGGAAGACAAAGACATCTGGAGTGCCAGATACCTGGGAAATGGAAAACATCTCTTTCATCTCTAAAGGGGGATGTGGTGGCATGAATGAGATGTCCCCCGTAAATCTCAGGCATCTTAATACTTCATTTCCAGTTGGCAGCTGTTTGGAGAGAACTAGTTAGGAGGCTTGGCTTGCTGGAGGACGAATGTCCCTGAGTGGGCTGTGAAGTTACAAAATACTGGGGCCATTCCCCATGTCTGGCATATGAGCCCTCAAGGAGTGATTACTGGCCTAACTAGAATCACTAACACTAAACCCATGCTGGCTGGAGCCTCGACTACATAAATGCAAACACAATTCTATCCCATCGCAAGCCATGCATCCTGTTCTTTCCAGTAAAGAAACCAAAGGACCTATCATAGATTAATCGTCTGTGAGATGAGTAAGTTCGTTGGTAGATCTGGAGAACAAACCACCAGTTTAATATTTTCTATTAAAGTTTTTAGTGAGTATACAAAATAATGGGTTTCATTATGACAATCCCGATTCTTAGCTTTCATTTCCTTCCTCCTTCCAATGTGGTCTCAACCAAGATTCATCAAGCCTTGGTTTACCTACAAAATAGGCATATGGACAAAAGCAAAGATGGAATAAGTGTATCTCTTGGCTACCAGATATTGCTTATTATTTTACTTCTATAGCATGATATTTGAACTGTTCTAATAGCATAAACTTCCCCAATGCCTTCTTAAAAAGAAAGGAAATATTCCCGCTTTGTCCTTTCTACCCCAAACAGCTGGAATTCAGTAGTTGGAAAACAAGCCTCTCAGCTTAAAGGCAGTATTCACTGCTGTCCATAAATGCTCACTCCAGGCCATGAACAAAGGTGAGACCCTAAAGAAGAGCCCTCAGCAGATGTTTTGAGGCTCAGAGACACCATTACCTTGGTAGTGGAGCAATCGGATTGTTCCCTGAGCGTGATGCTGGTTCTTTCAAACTAGTCAAGGGCTCCTACAGTTTCCGCCACTCAGTTCAGCTCTACTGCAGGTTGTGAAGCAAACATTGGTCCCCAGATTCTGGCCCCATATGTCCACAACAAAGATAGCCAACTTCAACATCCACAAATACTTTCTATTGGTTTTTGGAAACCTACAGCGTTTTCTGTAGCAATGATGGAATCACATGTGACTAGTCACAAAAGAGATGGCTTAGACTTTCCCTGTGGCCCTAGCAATTCAGTGTTTAAACAACATTTTAATGAAGATATAATTTAGAGAAACTGGAAAACTGAGTCATTTCCCAAGACCACAAAGCACAGAGGAGACCAGAACTGCGCCAAAATAATGGGGTGAGCCTAACCCAAAGAAATCTCTAGCTTACTAGCAAAATGAGGTTCTCAAGATTTTGTCAGTGAAGACAACCACCTCGTACCCCCAGATTGAGGCATTGGTGGGCACCCCATGAGGCATGCTTTAAAAGTCAAGCAGACTAAACAATGATGACATAGAACCAACTCTCCCTTTGCCAGGTGAAAGGGTCTAAAGGCTGGACCATTTACTCCCCGGTCTAACTTCTGTGATAAGTGATGCCCGTTACCATGGATACTGTACTTTGTGTTAATGGAAGAGAGAGCTGGTGCTTCACACTGTGTCTCAGCTCTAATGTTAGTTTAACCAGTTCCTGCACACAGCCCCCCTTTCAGGTCACTGGAAGTATCTCGGGGAGACAATAAGGCTAAGAAAAATCAGAAGCCTTTCTAGCCCTCTTCTCTGCAGGCATTTTGACCCAGCACCAGATGCTAAGAGCACAAACTTTTGGCGGGGCAAATCACTTTGATATGCTTTTCCCAGGACTCAGAAAGGGAAGGCTAAAACAAAGAACTTGTGACTTGGGGGAAGCAAAGGCATCTAGGAATTTATGAGGTAGCTCTTTTATTTTTTTCTACCAAGAGGAAGGGCTCCACTGTGGGATGAGATCACCACATATTCTGGGGCTTCTGAGAGAGCATGTTTGAGGCCCATGGGCATTTGCCAAGTAGGCTCTCAACCCTTTGCAGCTACCCTGCAGGTAAAGCAGAGAACAGCTCTTGTTAGCAAAGGTTGACACTCCAGGCTGTTGTTTATCTCGGCGGCGCTGTTTATCTAGGAGGCATCCTTACCCCAGTTTGGAAAAGTACTACTGGGTTCAAACCAGTTCTTCAAAAGCATTTGGGCTTTCTGTAAAGATATTTCTCAATGGATGAAGTCAGACAGGAAAAAAAAAAAAAACGACGGTTTTATTTGGATTTTATTGCAATAAATGGGAAGCATCTAAAGAAAGCCCTTTCACTCTCTGGATCCTAGCTACCATGGCAATGACATTATTCCTTCAAAGATTACAGTTTTCATGATCCAGATTCCAATGTTGAGGAACAAATGGCATGGACGAGTATGAGTCATGTCCCAATATTAGTCATGTATCTTTGTCACCTCTCTGAAGCAATGTGACTGACATTCCCGACCTTGTCACCCCCACTGGAATAAGACAGACTTTAAACAGTGACAACTTTTGGATGGTGTATGTCTCTGGATATTCACCAAGAATTTGAGAAGTAAGAAATAAAACTCTTCTTCCGTTTTTGATGGAATAGGACCGATGCCAAGAAAATTACAGCGTAAGTCCCGGGCCACCCTGCTGGTGCACGGATGACATCATAATTGGAGCTGAGTTCGGAAACTTCACAGGATCTCGGTGCTCATGCTCACTAATTCCTCAGTCACCCCAACTGCTTTCTTCCCACTCTCGGGAATTAGTGAAGAAACGGCATTGCCCAGCCCCCTGGGAAGGTGTAGCAACTCTTCTCATAGACAGAGGGTGGAAGGAAAGGAAAAGATTGTCCCTGATCTGCCATCCCTGATTCTCTCTTCCCATGTTGCAGGTGAACAAGATCAAATAGAGGTGCGAGCTGGATCAGACTGAGCTTGCCCGAAGGCACCCCCTGAAGTGATACATCATTACTCGGGCCTGGCACACGTCTGCATATTCAATACTAATGTTCATTTTCTTAATTGGCCTACAGTCACCAGCTTCCAGGGACTGGACTGAATCAAACAGCCCATGAGACCCATTTAAAATGCAACTTATTAGAATTTGTTAATAGTTTACTAAATTTTCTTATAGTGTTACGACTCCCAAGACTCTTAGGCATGGTGATCATTCATGCTCTGGAAGGAAGTGTATGTGGGAGTTATGTCTTCAGATAGGTGCGCTGAGGGTAATGTCACATGACGCCGAGACAAAGCACACTCAAAATGTCATAAATGTTTTTCTAGAATTGGTTCTCAAGGAGAAAAAAAGGAAAATCAAAGGTCCATAGGAAAATCTTCACAAACTGAGCTTGGCAGTGGTGGCACACATCTTTAATGCCAGCACTCAGGAAGCAGAGACAGGCAAATATCTGAGTTTGAGATCAGCCTGGTCTACAGAGAGATCCAGAACAGCCAGGGACAACTTGAGCTTCTGAGTCAGTGAAAGACGGTCTCAGAAAACCAAACCAACCAAGCAAACAAACAAAACAAACAAAAATCTTTCTCAAATTAAACTGATAGCCTTTTTCTACTTTTCTTTTCCACTCTGTGGTGTTGTGGTATGTGTGAGTGCTGTGTGTGTGTGTGGTGTATGTGCATGTGTGTTTGTGGTGTGTGGTGTGGTGTGTGTGTGTGTGGTGTGTGCATATGTGTATGTGGTGTGTGTGTGTGTGGTGTGTGCATGTGTGTATGTGGTGTGCATGTATGTATGTGGTATGCATGTGTATGTGGGGTGTGTGGTATGTGTGGTGTGTGTGTGGTGTGTGTGTGTGCGGTGTGGTGTGTGTGTGTGTGGTGTATGTGTGGTGCATGTGTGGTGTGTGTGTGTGGTGTGTGGTGTGTGTGGTGTGGTGTGTGTGGTGTGGTGTGTGTGTGATGTGTGTGTGTGGTGTGTGTGTGATGTGTGTGTGTGGTGTGTGTGTGGTGTATGTGTGGTGTGTGTGGTGTGGGTGTGTGTGGTGTGGGTGGTGTATGTGTGGTGTGTATGTGGTGTGTGTGTGCATGTGTGTGCCTCTCACTGACCCAGAAGCTCAAGTGTTCTGCAGGAATTGCTGCCAGAGAGCTCATGCCAAGCTCCACCCACCAGTGCAGGACTGGTTGACACACATGGCGATGCCTAGCTTTTCAGTAGGTGCTAGGATCTGAACTCACATCCTCTTGTTCTTCCAGTGAGCATGTTTACTCACTGGAGCCCTGGTTCTCAGCCTTCCCAATCCTGTGGCCCTTTCATACAATTCTTCGTGTTGTGGTGTGCCCCAAACATAAAATTATTTAGTTGCTACTTCCTAACTGGAATTTCACTACTATTTTGAATTGCAATATAAATATCTAATACGCAGCATATCTGAGACGAGACCCCAAGAGGGTCACGGAGCTATAGGTTGAGAACTGCTATACCAGACAATCTTCTCCATTTTTCCCTGGAATTTCGGTACAGAAGCACCACCCTGTAATGATAATAAACTAATCTCCTTATGCATAGGAAACATCCATTCAATAGAGTCCACCATGCCATTCCCATAAAGCAAAATGCTACAAAACAATCTGGTAGTCCTGACAGCCCCGAGGTACTAGAGGAGGCTTCCTGCGGTCCCTCCAGGAAACAGGGGACTACGTGCTTCACGGGAAGTGTGCAAATTAGATTCCACACAGAAGACTGGGTTCTGCTGATGGTCAGATGTCTAGCCTGTCCGCAGTGTGCGCTCTCCATGTTCACCTTCATTGATTTTTATTTATTTATATATATATATATAATTTATCGTATATAAATATAATTTACATATTAATTAATATATAAAGAAGTGGGATGACTGCGATATAGGTACACACATATATAAACATATACATATGTGCGTGTTCTTTATTATCATTCGCCCTCCAAGCTTCTCTCATCCTCCCTTTCCTCTCTTGTATTCACTTTTAGAAAGCTGCATTTTCCAGCCCAGCTCCAATACTCGTGACCATGCCTTCCACCACACTGACGCACCATAATCTTTTGCTACCAGGCAAGGGGAGAAGTGGTGTGTGTCTCAGCCAGGAGTGGTTCTTGTGGCCATCGGCCTTCATTTCCAAGGAAAAGACTTAGTTCAATAAGAGAAAGACGAGAATTCCAGAACATCTCCTCTAACCAGAAAGGTCCACGAGGTATCCCGGGCCAGAATCTACTCAAAGACTGGCATAAGGGGGCTGAGACCAGGAGCCAGCAACACAGCTAGAATAATAAGTGGGGTTTCATTTAAGTCTGTAGTCCAGTTGAGTATAAATATATAGATAGGCCTGTGTGTCATTTATTACATTACAGTAACGGAGGGATAAACCTTAAAAGTCATGAGCATAATTTTTGGAACTCAACGTCTCCATCAGCTTTCCTAATATCTAAAAGATATCACAGAACACTATCAAAAAAATAATTCTTCTTTTTCTTCTTGAAGTGAATTTAATCATGGGGATTTTAGTTCAGTGCTAATGAAAACAATTCTTAACACTCACCGAGCACTTGCGGCTTCACTACACGTAATATATTGAGATTTCACGGAGAGCCTCACAGTCGTGTTGTGAGTTAGGTGCTCTGATTAACCCTGGCAGACCTTAGGTGAGGAACCTGGGCAAGGTGTTTCACTTCTGTATGCCTCAAGCTTAAAGCTTGGAAGTGGAGGAGCTATTGCTTAAGCCCAGGAAATCTGGCCCCACAGCTGGCCTGCTTAACTGCTCAGCACTCTGCCTCCTCAAGATTTTACACTATAAATACTTGTGTAATTTGGCCTGACCCATTATATCCATTAATATTGCCTCCATAAACTCGATTACTGTGCCAATGTTTCTCGTTCCCTTTTCTTTCGAGAGAAAGAAGGAAAAATGTAAAATTAGAACAGCCCTTGCTCTGTTTGCCAGTGAATGACTTTATTATCATGTCAGCCAAGATTGAAATCCCTGTCTCAGAAAGAGTCGCCACCACCCACATTACCTTCATTGTTAATATTTATAGCATGTGGCAAGAGAGTTTGGAACTCGGCTTCATTGTTCCAACAAAAATCCAAATTCTTCCAAATTGGCTCAGAGGTCCTGCTCATGAGATCTGGTCCTCAGTTGTAGGCCTCTTGCCAGTGTGTCCGACACAGGCTCAGAATCTGAATGTTATCAGAGCATCTTTTGGCTGGCGAGGAAGAGCTCCAAGTGTTAATGGACCGCACGGTGCATCTCCAAAACATAAGTCCCTCACATCTGTATATAAGAATTTAACCAAAGGGTCACTGTAAAGAGAAATGGCTGACTACGCAAAGGCCTGTTAATATTCCTTTAGGAAAGTTATCAATTTCAACATAATTCAGAGCAGTCTAAACCATGTGCCTTCAGAAATGGTTAGCAATAATTCTTAACGATAGTATTTAACTTTATTAACATGAAACCTACATTTTTGGTTTCGGTTAAAATGGTAAGAGTGAATATTGTCCAGCATTTCTATTTTTCAAAGTTGTTTCCATGGGGATAAAAACCAAGCCAGGGTCCAATAATGATCAATCACTGTGATACCATAAGAAATAGTAATCAATTTATAGGATGCTTTTCTTCTCTTATTTCTCTAAGAATCCCTAAGGATAACATCAAAGAGGGTTCTGTTTCAGGCGTAAAGAGCCCTTCATCTTCTCACTAATCCTTCAGTGTCTAGATGTGCAGGAAATATGGATGAACTGCCTCTGCCCCGTCCTCTGAAACCATGTACAACAGAAGCAAGCTGTCCTGCCAATACCCTCAGGAGATAATGCCATTTTAATAACCTTCTGGGTAATATTCACTTATACCCATGTGTTCCTTCATTGCCCATCTCACTGAATATGTATATACATGCCAATGCATATATGTGTATATATCCTCACATTTTCTACCAATTACCCTGAACATCAAATGTTCCCTACTTTTGTCTTGGAGGAAGACAAACTGTCCTTTTAGAAAAATAGACAAAAAGGAAGTAGATATGAGATGCGACCCTACTAACTAATAACAAACACCAAAATAATAAAATTATACCAAGTCTACTGCATACATAACCAGTACATTATATTTTAAAGTATGACTATTTCATATCATATTTATAATCTTAGGAAACATTTCCTAGTTGTCTTTGACTTCTACTCTTACTTTAGCCTGATAAATATGCCAAAACCTCATGCTAAGGAATATCTGAAGGGGCCGCACATCCAACCAGACCCCATTATATGGCAAGTTACTCATCGTACGCAAGTGGTTTAACATGGACAGATATCACACAGTGTTTTTAGTTTCTATCTTCTGGATCCCCATACCAAAAAGCCAAAGAAGAATCCAAACAGTGTGGCTGTAATCTGTAGTCCAGTTGAGTATAAATATATAGGCCTGCATATCATTTATTTCAGTAACGACCACTTTCTACACACTCCATGGGGCCTAAAAGGTGGAGCATCCACCTCAGTGGGATCAGTGGCCTCCTTTCTAGTAGAGACATCACCAGATACAGGTTGAGGTACCCACAGGCTCAGCACAGGTACCATGCTCAGCAACAGCAGACATGAGGTTACCCTTAGTGTCAAGATAGCAAGCAAACATGGGTTCAGAACAGAGATATCAGAGGGAGAACAGCCAGTATCACGTGATAGCCAAAGGGACCCATTTCCACATCATTCACTCCAAAAAACATTTAGGAAAATTATGTATGAGCATTATGAAGGCACTGGGGTTGTCATAAGTAGGTGAGAATGTGCCCCAAGTATTATATTGAAATTGTAATAGTGATTTAGTTTCATAACTTCAGACTAGTATGGGCCTGAAAACACAGTGTCCTCCGCTTTAGTCACCTGTTGCTACATAACCAGCCACCCTAAACTAAATGGTTTAAAATACTTGCTTGCCTATTTTATGATTCTCTGCGCCTGGGCTCAGATGGTATTTCTGCTTCATGTTTGCTCCCCACCCCAGTGCTGGGATCAAATCTAGGGCCTCTTTGTGGTAGGCAAGTGTTTTCTCATTGGGCTGTGTGTCCCGCTCAGCAGACTTCTGCTCCACTGTGGATGAGGTCTCGGTCAGCCAGATGCTCAAGACAATCCACCTCATGTCTGCTCTGCTTTGGATGAGGTCACAGTCAGCCGGGTGCTCAAGACAACAAACCTCATGTCTGCTCTGCTTTGGATGAGATTGTAGTCAGCGGGTGCTCAAGACAACCCACCTTATGTCTAAGCACTTAGCTCTGCCGATTGAACAAATAGCATCCAACACAACCTCCTGTAGCCCAACTCAAGATTAGTCCCAAAATGGATACAATAATACTTCCCCAAATTCTTTTAATTAAAGTAGTCGCAAGTTCAGTCGAAGGTCATGGCAGAGTAACACATAAAGCAGAAGGATGGAGAATTTGTGTTTGTGGTCATCTTTAACCTGCAGGACCTTCAAACAGTCTTCAGGAAAGAGAACATGCCAAAAGAGGACGAGATGTGTATAACTAACTGGGGTAGAATGAGAGGGGACCAGAAGGGGTGAATGGGGCAGGGTAAAATGGGTCTGCAGAGAACTTGCCAGTCTGACCCACTTGGCTGTGGTTATGCCTCGGACTGCTTTGGCCTAAAACTATACTTTTCAGACTCACTTTATGACTCTGTACAGTGTATTATGTATAATAACTTGTATGTGTATGCATGTCTGAGTGCACATGTGCAAGTGTTTATGTTTATGCGTGTGTGTATGTGTGTATGAATGTGTGTATATATGCACATGTGTATGCATGTGCACATTTGTGTATGTACATGTGTGTGCATGCACACATACATATGTATGAATGTATATTTGCATGTGCGTACATCAGCATATGTGTATGTGTGTGTAATGGAACACACGTGGAGGTCAGTTCTCTCCTTCTACCATGTGGATCCCAGGAATCGAACTCAGGTCATCAGGGTAGGCTGAAGGACTTTTGCTCTCAGCCACCTCCCAGACCCCTTCTCTGTGTTTTTACACTAGAATGTTGAGTGGAAAACACCGACTTCTGCAGAGCAAAACACTATGCTCTGTATCTGCTCCACTTTGTGCTTGGAATTTTATGTTTCCAACTAACTTACTGGGAAAACCCGAGAGAGCTCGGCTGCCATTGGCTTCTCCTTGGGGGGTTGGGGGGAGATTCAAAAATCTGCATTTGTAGCATAATGATTCTTCTTCTCCCAAATAATGACATGGAGACTTCTTATTACTTATGAAAGCTTGGTCTTAGCTTAGGTTTGCTTTTAACTAGCCGTATAACTTAAATTAATCCATTTCTATTCATCTGCGTTCTGTCACGTGGTGCCCATCTTGCTTCCCCCATGTCTCCTGGCATCTCTTGTGAGCGTAGATTCATCTCTTAATTCTCTCTCTGCCTGGAAGTCCTGACTATACTGCCTGCCTAGCTAGGGACCATTCAGCTCTTTATTAAACCAACCACAGCAATGTATCTTCACATAGTGTACAAATACCCCACAACACCATAGTGTGTTCCAGAGTCTATGAAACTATGAATCACCGCCGTTGAGTGGGGTGTGTGTGTGCGTGTGTGTATATATACACACCAACCCACAGAGAAAGCACTCCAAGCCATGCATATCTGTGCCATTTTGATGGGAACCACACTCAAAAAAAATGCTATTGTTTAAAAGTTAACTTAGTGTTTTTAAATTTTTCAAGATCTTCTCATGTAGGAACTAATTTTCCTCATAACGGAGTGACTGGCCCAGCTGCCCAGGTTACCTGTCTATGGTCGTGAGACTAAAGGTAAATATTATCCATTCTAAATGCCTTGTCATTGCCATAACCCCCCTTATACAGTGTGGGGATGATTATGATGGAAAACCAAGGCACAAACCCAGCTGTTGTGTAGTCCAGCCTGGGCTACGGCTACTGACTTCTCTGCAGAGTCTGGGCTGTTTAGAACACTTGTGCCGGACCAAATTGCCATATTGTAGGGATCATATGCAGGCACGAACTGTTCGCTAACAGCATCCCTATGCTCAACAGGCAGAATCCTGTTCAGAATGCTGCTGAACCCTGTTCAGAATCCTGTTCAGAATGCTGCTGAACCCAGGCACTCAGGGAGTACATAAAAGCCAGTAGGCGGGCAGCAGGCCAGCACTGTGCCTGCCAGCAGAAAAGGGGAGCTCAAGAGAAGCAAATCCCAGCTGATAGAATGTCTGGCCTGCTGGGATGGCAGCCAGGTTGAGTGTGGATCCTGAGCTGTCAACAGAAGCCCACATCCTGGGGGCTAATGTGACCGACACCTTTCAGTGCCTCAGTTTCCCCCAGAGCAAATTAATAGCTGAGTCCTCAGCTACTCCTAAGAATGCTTTAAGGATGAGTGAGATAACTTTCCCAAAGTGTACCAAGGAGAATGCCTGAGAGCTACATAAAGATATGGTGTACCAGAAATGCCTTCCGGGGCTAGCTGCCAGGCTTCAAAGTCTTGCTCCCATTCATTGGAAGAATAAGACACAAAGGCAGCCTAGTTAATAACATAGATACACACTGAGTTTAAACATCGGACTACCTTGAATGCTGACGTTTGAAGACAAAACAGTGTAGAACATCATTATCAACAACAACCACGTAATAATAAGTTCCTGCTTCTCAGAAGCTGGTCTGGCTACACAGGCTGTTTCCCGTAACTGTCAGACAGCAGGCAGCACAATTTCTTCCTCGGCCGACAGCCATTCCTACAAAGGCATGTGTTTTTTTCGGAGTAGCCTATGGTGACACAGCAACCCAGACATATGGTGTCATTATTCAGCCGACACAAATTTGACACTTAAGGGAATTTATTATATTTTGCTTTGCTCCTGGTGCCTGAGAGACTCTGCCACTGTCTCTTCATAGAGCTTGTCACAGATGTTGATGTATTTTCCTCCTCCACAGCCAGGTTTTACTGCGGAAACTGATACAACTTCACGATAGAATTTCTAGATGAATTATTCACGCATTGCACGCTTTCTGCACACCGGAGCCTGAAGAAATCTCCACGACTCCATCAACAGTCTTTCTCCTGTTCTTTCACCAAGCATTCTCTCCTGCTTTTAACCATTTCTTTTATTGCCTTTGTAATCATAATGTTTTGTATAAAGTATTTCATAGTTGATAGCTTCGTTAAAATACGTCCACAATATTTCATATCAATATACAGTAAAACTACTGGGGCGGTGAGGTGAAACTGATCTATTCCAACAGGAAAAAACCATATGGGCTCAATTCTCGTCAGCTCAACTTTTGCTCACTTAAAAAAAAATGCAAAAACCTGAAGTCAATTCTACTTGCAATGATTTATAGAGCAATTCCTGAGATATCTCAATGTTTGTTGTTTTAGACAGAAAGGGTCTCTCTTAACGCTAATACCATGTGTGGAGATGGGTTTTTAATTGAAAAGAATTTTCAACATGATGGAAAAAGAGTTGGATGAACTCATCACTAGCTTCGGAGGAAAGATTAATGTAACAAAAACACATCAAGCTGCTTTAATACCTGGAGAAGCTGGAAAGAAACCTCGAATGACATTATGGGCTGTGGTATATGGGAGTGAATAGGCTTGGGTCACAGGAAGCCCACTGAAGAATTAAGAACCATAATTACAGTTTTTAAAGCACACTGCCCTGCTGACCTTGAAGATTTAAGACTTTGCCTTGGGGTCATTTCATGACCTAGTTTTTGTTTTGTTTTCTTTCATCATTTTTTTTTAAACTACCAACTGAAATAATTTTTTGACATCATTCAGTTAAATCCAAGTGTCTGGAAAGTTCAGCTCTTCCCCCCTCCCCACCTCTGTCTTCTTTGTAATTTAATGAAATGCTCCAGGACACATTTTCAAGTCAGAAAGCTCCTTCAGAACCCACTCTCCACTCACAGCCCGACTCGTTCCTACAACAGATGGCAAAAGGGTTGCACAGGCACACAAAGGAAGATGAAATTCTACCTAATGGCTCTTATTATTTGAGCGCATAGAGGCTAAGTGCAGTGGGTGTCATTTACGAGGCTTTGAGGTCCATCCATGCATAATTTCCATATTTATTGTCTATGGTCCCAGCCTCTTCCCAGTCTCGAAGTCCTCCCATCTCAGAGCCACGTTTGATTACAAGCGCTTGCATGCCCAACTCCTAATTGTTCTTTTTCCCCCTTCTTTGAAATACATCAGTTTCCTCTTCAAATCTTGCGGTATTTCTCCGTCTTAGTTCAAGCACCACCATGTTTATCTAGATATTCATGAAATCTGGTCTCTCTCACCTTCCAGCCTCAGAAATGTCCATGCAATTCTGCTCTTGATCTCCAACTGCCCAGAATCTCTAGTAGTTTTTATTAATTTATGAATGACATTTTATTTAGAATTAGATGAGATAGATAAGTAATAGATAAATGATAGATTGATGGATGGATGGGTGGGGAGGCTAGGCTTATGCTGACATTTAAAAATATCAGTTTATTGAATAGCCATAATGGTCCTGTGGGATAGTAGCTCTTACTTCCCCTTTAGAGGTAAGGCACAGAGAAGTTAAAATACTTGCTTGAGACAATCTAGACAGAGAATGATGGAGCCATGATTTTATCTCAACCACTATAATATGTGGCCCCATCTTAGAGTAAGTAGCATCCACGTGACCTTTTCTATTCTTAAATATTTCTATTTTATTCCTAATTTGACCGAACTCTTCAGTAAGATGCTGGTTACCCCTAAATTAATTTTGTTTTTCACGTTTAAGTATAAGAATTCCTCTTTATGCTAACTGCATTCCTATGCCTGTGTGTGTCCTGCTCTTGTAATTGCTTCTGTTTTCCTACCCAACCTGCTTTCCCCCTTCTTTATCTTTGACATGCATCTATCAAAGCACATAAACCATAGCATTTCGCAATGTAGCACATCCATCTCTTGCAGACTGTGTTACAGCTCAAGGAAAGATTTTCTCCAACTCATATCAATTTCCCTCCCTCTTTGCTCTCTTAATATATGCAGGAACACAAGCCAAGTGTCTACACTTCCTTCCCCAAATTTCCTCAAACTCCTTTCCTTTTCCTGAAGCTGGTTCTCACAGGTAGAACTTTGAGGCTGGGTCAATAGTGCTTCCATGGTGCCCTAGAGGTGGCTTGACTCTCAATGACTATCACACCCCATCTCACAAAACTGCCTCTCTCCACACCATCAGATTACAAAAGAAGATGCTTCAAAACCTTTCCCTGTATTATAGTGTGGTAGGGAACCTGCGCTGGTTGTTTTTTGTCCCTTTGCGCTACACTAGAGTCATCTGGTGAGAGGGAACATCAGTAGAAGAATTGTCTCCTTAAGATTGGGCTGTAGGCCTGTCTGTAATGTATTTTCTTGATTAATGAGTCATAAGGAGAGGGCCCAGGCTACTGTGGGTAGTGCCACCCCTCCTCAGGTTGTCCTATGTTGTATGAGAAGTCAAGCTGAGCAAGCCATGGGAACAGCCAGTAAGTAGTGTTCGTCCGTGTGTTGAGTCCTTTCCTGCCTTAGCTTCCCTCGATGATGGGCGGCGGTCACCTCTAAGTCAAATCAATCCATTCCTCCTCCTTGCAATTGGTCAGAATGTTTATCACAGCAACAAAAAGGCAACTGCGTGTGACATCCATGATACGACACTAGAGGCTTTCCTTCATTTGTTCATTCATTCGTTCACGAGAAATCTCTCAGTGCTATCTAAGCATCAAGAACTTCTAGGCTCACGCCATCTTCCTGCCTCAGCCTCCTAAGTGATGCTAGCTAGGGGCTCATGGAAGCAATGGGAATTTTTAATACATGAATGTACGGTTTCATTATGCTTCTTACTTCCTGGTTGAGTCTGCTAGCTTTATTTTCAAATAATCATGTAATTCAACAAACACAGACCTTGCCTCTCCTTTCCTTGCATTTTTCATCAAACCAAGCACAATGCAACACTATCCAATCAATCCCCCACTTGCTGTGTGAATGGGTGAGTTATTAAAATTACCTCAGGAAATGAAGATCTGTGGCCTGGATTGCCAAGTGTTAAAAATGGCACCACTCAAAAATATATAGTCAACCACACATTAAAAAGCACTAAGAATAACTCAATATTTCTTGTATGGAATGGTTGCATTTTCTTCTGAGAATCCATATGTTAAAGTCTCTCTCTGCATTTCCCCTGTGAGCACTTAAACCCAGGACTCACAGTGTACCTGGCTTCAAACCAAACACATTAGTTATTTTGGAACTGTAGAATTAATAGTCATTCTCCCACTTGCAGATCTACCTCAAATAAAATTATATTTCATTTGGATTAAGGGTTATAACTTATAAACTCGGCTTCAGAGAATTGCACTGCCATCGCTCCGGAGCACGCATCCCACTGCTGTGTTCACAGAGTCCCAGCGAGGACGAGAACCTGCTCATTACACACAAAGAGGAAACCCTCATCTTGCTGCACAGAATGTGAATATTGAAATCGATTTCCTTACACTAAAACCAGGATGACATGGTGGCTATATGACTCTGAGGCCAAAGGCCAAAGCCATAAGCAGAGTCTAGAAAATATTTTGGTAACTCAAAAGTGAAAGTGGAATTTCAGAACAGGGGCGCGATAAACAACTATCAAATGTCTCCAAAAAGTCAAAATGAATAATGGACTGTTAGAAGTTAGTTTTATAGAAAACTAAGCCTCTTACTATTTCTACTAAGAAATAGACCTATTATTAATAAATAAATCTATTTCTACTTTTAATTTTCACATGTATCATATATAATATACATGATGTGTGTGTGTGTGTGTGTGTGTGACTGTAGGTGCATGTGTGCATGTGTGTAGAGGCTAAAGGTTGATCTCCTGTGCTTTACCTCTTTCCAGCTTACCTTTTTGCGACACAGATTCTATCATCAAACATGAAGCTAACTGATTACTAGGCTGGCTAAGCAGTGAGCTAGGGAATCTGCCCCTCCCTGTCTTCCAGGAAGAGAAATCACACATTCTCTCCTACTCAGCTTTTTTTTGTTTGTTTGTTTTGTGGGTTTTTGTTTTGTTTTGTTTTGTTTTGTTTTGTTTCGAGACAGGGTTTCTCTGTGGCTTTGGAGCCTGTCCTGGAACTAGCTCTTGTAGACCAGGCTGGTCTCGAACTCACAGAAATTCACTTGCTTCTGCCTCCCAAGTGCTGGGATTAAAGGTGTGCACCACCACCGCCCGGCTCCTACTCAGCTTTTAAAAGGGACTTGAATTCAGGTCCTTTACCAAGCACATCACTCAACGAGTCCTCTCCTAGCCTATTAACTAAAAAAAAAAAAAAAAAAAAAAAAAAAAAAAAAAAAAAAAAAAAAAAAAAAAAACCATACTTCTAGTACCTATAGACTATACTATAGAATACTGTTCATCTGTAAAGAAAAATGAAATCTTGGAATTTTTAGGTAAGTAGATGGAACTAGAAAAGACCATACTGAGTATAATAACCCAAATCCAGAAAGATGATGTCTCATGTTCTTTTCATCTCCGGTTCTTTCTGATATAAGTATAGTCCCTGCCCTGCATTGAGAAAGAGTCTCCTTCTAACAGAGACCATTACAGAAACTGATAAGATGCGGAGTTGTGGAGCCCAGTCCCAGCTGATACATTTACAGCACAACTCCCCCACCTATGGCTCGGGGGTCACTTCAGAAGAGAGGATGGAAAGATTTTAAAAGCCAGAGGACCAGGGAGTTTGCTAGAAGTATCAGAGAAGCTACACACATGATGTCTTTCTTCAATGTGGCTGCCTAAACATGACCTGAACACAGACAACACTAATAGACCTGCTAACGTAGAGGCAGCTCACGGGGCCCTAGCCCTAGACAGAGAACTACAGGTCACTAAGCAACGCTGAGAGAAGGAAAAACAGTCTAACCCAACCCCCCAAAAGAGAGGCCATGGATTTAAAGGAAAGGAAAGTGGGGTTATATTGGAGGGCCTAAAGGGAGGAAATATATAATGAAAAAATTAAAAGCACTGTTATTTGAATTTGGAAAAGAAACCACATTTCAAGGGGTAAGGGAAGCTCAGCCCAAGTAATATGACATTACAATGAACTGGAAAACCATGGTCTTGGAAACAAAGACCAGCAAAGAAAAAAAAAGAACAACAAATACTTTCCAAACAGTTTTATTGCTTAAGCTTGGTAGAGCAAGAGAAGTCAGACAACACCAGGTCCCTTACATAGCAGCTATAGATCAGAATCAAATAAGTCAGGACCTGCTTCTCCATCAGGGAGAGCATGGCTGTCTTGTCTCTTTTCATTGTTCCCACCACAGTGCATTGGAGAACCTCAGGCTCCTTTCCAGAGTGGTCGAGCCATAGATGTATATATTCCTGTATGTATATATATATGGAATATATATATATTCCTGTATATACTCCTGTATTTATATATTCCTGTATATATATATCCCTGTATATATATTCCTGAATATATATAGTCTTGTGTATATATATTCCTGTATATATATTCTGTATATATATTCCTGTATTTATATATTCCTGTATATATATATTCCTGTATATATATTCTGTATATATATTCCTGTATTTATATATTCCTGTATTTATATATTCCTGTATATATATTCCTGTATATATATATATATATCCCTGTATATATATTCCTGAATATATATAGTCTTGTGTATATATATTCCTGTATATATATATATATATCCCTGTGTATATATTCCTGAATATATATAGTCTTGTGTATATATATTCCTGTATATATATATATATATATTCCTGTATATATGTTCCTGTATATACATGCATATTCCTGTACGTACAGGAATTATATGGTACGAGCCCTGCAGCCAGGTTAGAGGCCTGTATTTGATATCTACAGCTCCCACTTCAGAAGTTGTCTCTTATTTTATTGGAATTCAAGCTGATGGCTTTTAAGTGACTCTACACTAGGGAAAAATTTGTTTGGCAATGTAAATACATTTTTCCAAATGAATAGATTTTTCACATAGGAATGATATTGTCGTTAAAAACAAACAATCAAGATGCTGTGGGAACCAGCTAGTTGCAGTCTGATTATGGGAAGTTATAGGACCTAGAAAAGGCCCTTGCCCTCCAAGTGACCCCCAGGCCCATAGGGAACACAAATAAACAAGCCAGTGCTAAATGAGAGATTAGTGTTTTTAATTATCTCCCTAAAGTGATAAGGCTTAGAAATGCTTATGAGAAAGACTGTTCTTCAGCCTGGACAGCCAGCGCAGGGAGGTAAGATAACTTCACTTATTGGATTTGGTTATTATGGAGGTCAAATAGAATGGAGGTGGATGAGGAGGTTTCAGCACACACTCTGGAGGTGGGAGTGAGCTCTGGGTCACTAGCCATAAGTATGCGATGCAATGCAAAACATCCTGGTGCTGCCACACCCTACGTCGAGACACTGCAGACAGGCAAAGGAAAAGTCTTTGTCTTCCTAGCCAGTAATTTTATCGTGCAGCAAACTTCACACGTGTGCCATCCCTATCACAAGGTAGACCAATATTTGGTTACCTGCCAGAATCTCTTGTTTTTCCAAAGACAAGCATGAATTGCCTTCTGCTCTAAGAAAACCGCCTTTCCCACAATCTTTCCCATGGACCTGACTGCACAAGAGACAACTCTCTGCACAATTCTTTTCCAGCTTTTCCACTTGTCTGTTACGGACAAAAACAGCACCATGAACGACATAATTATCCCAATAGACAGAGTAAGAGATAAAACTTTGTGTCTTTTGGTATTTGTTGAAAAATGCAAAAGAAATATTATTGCTTAATGACCAAATAGACCTCATGTTTGAGGCCATGGTCTTTCTCAGGAAACTAAGTTTTTACAGCTTTTATAGGCATTTAGGTATGAGGAAAAGTCAAGAGAATCAGCTGTAACTTGAAGGTGCACCAAACCAGGGACTCAGATTCAGTAGCAGGGATGTTTCTCATAGGGCCCTCGGGGACTTTCTGCCAGGTGGGAAGTCAGTTTCACTAATGTATAAATCTCAAATGCTGAGGGTTTTTACCAGACCCACTCCCTTTATTCCATTTCTTAATCTGTTGATCTCCTTCAACACAGGACTTGGCTCCATTCTATACCCTACTGCCACTTTTCTCCTCAAATTGCACATTTTGTATTTTTCCTTGCTCAGCTTGCTCCTTTTCATTATAAATCATCGTTAGAGTTAACACTAGTAACCACACAACAACGTCTATACTAGTCTGTTTTGTGATTACCTTAGCCAATGCAGTTAATCAATGCTCTTCACTTTAACCTCCAGGAGACTTCTCAGACAAGGGCAGAAAGTAGTCCTAGCCGTGCCCCAAATATCACAAGAACGATCTCTAGGCAACATACTAAAATTCTTGTCCTCTGAAGCTTCTTGAGCCAGTGCCCCACAGTTCAAAATCTCCATGCCCACACCAGTATGCTCCATTAAGTAGTGCTTAAATCATTCCACTGCTTTCCTAGCTCAAAGTACCAAAGTCCAAAGTCCTCCAAACAAAAACATGGCCAGGCCTGTCACAGCAATACCCCAATCCCTGGTACCAATTTTTGTCTCAGTTAGGGTTTTAATTGCTGTGAAGAGACACCATGACCACAGCAAATTTTATAAAGGAAAACCATTAATTTGTGCGGCTTTCAGTTTCTAGGGTTTGGCCCATTGTCATCTTAGCAGGAAGCATGGTGGTGTGCAGGCAAGCATGAGTCTGGAGAGGGAGCTGAGAGTTCTATAGTTTGACCCATAGATGGCAGGAAGTGAACTCTGACACTGGGCATAGTTTGAGCATGGGAAACCTCAAAGTCCACCCCTCATTTGTACACTTCCTCTGACAAGGCCACACCTCCTAATAGTTCCACTCCTTTTGGGGGGGCTCTTTCAAAGCACCATAGCATATATACATAAAATTAGCAAATACCCACTCCTTTTCTATTACTTTGCCATATAGCGTAATATCAGTGTTAAATTTATATTTGTATTTATATTATTATACTTACATTACATGATCTCAAAAGAGAAAGCAGAGATTTTGTCACGTATTTGGGGGTTAACATTGGCAGTTTTTTGTTTGTATGTTTGTTTGTTGTTGATTTTTAGAGACAGGGTTTCTCTGTGTAGTCCTGACTGTCCTCGAACTCACTCTGTAGATCAAACTGGCCTCAGATTTATAGAGATCCACCTGCCTCTGCCTCCCAAGTACCCGGATTAAAGTCATGCACCACCAGCAGCCTGGCATGTTGGAGTGTTTTTATTTGTATGTGGGATGGTCTTATCATATCAGGAAGATTCTGTCTTTATTTGGAAATTAGCAATGAGGTAGAATATGTGGCTGGGTGTCAAGTTGCCAAGGAGTGGATGTATAAGGTTGGCCTAAGTTACAGAATTTATTAACTATCAAGTCTACTGATGGGGAGAAGTGATTCCTAAGAGATAAGCCTTCAGGCATGTATTTGACAGTATTTTCAGAGAGAATTTAAAAGGAAAAACTACCCTCAATGTTGGTGGCACCTTCAAACAAGCAATGCGATATGGATATGTACACCTCGTCTACCTACCCAGCTTTTCCTCTGATGGGTGTAGTTGGGGCTCTGTCTCTGGTGATCAATCTTCCAGGTGCCAGTGAATCCGAGGCTCAGATGACTGCTCCTCGTGATGCAGTCAGGGCCACAGTTCCAGTCACCCCGGCGTTCACTCAGGGTTCCTGAAGTTGCTTGGTGGTGACTCAGTGTTCCTGGAGGTTGCATGGTGCTCCTGGGGTCACTCTGTAATCCTGGAGGTTGTTTGGGCCTGCTCCCATGAAGGTCACTTGCTTGGGACTGCTCCTCATGAGGTAGCTGGCTCTGGCCTGCTCTGGCAGAGATCCCTGGCTCGGCCTGGTCCCACAGAGGCCTCTGACTCAGGCCTGCTACTTCGGTGGTCACTCCCTTATACCTGCTCCTGTGGAGGTTGCTGCCTAGGGCCTGCTCCAGCAGAGGTTGCTGACTGGGGCCTGCTCCAGCAGAGGTTGCTGATTCAGGCCTGCTCTTGCAGAGGTTCCTGGCTTGGGCCTGGTCCCACAGAGATCTCTGGCTCAGGTTTGCTCCCTCAGAAGTAGCTCCCTTGTACCTGTTCTGGGTCCTGCAGAGGTCGCTTGCAAGGACCTGCTCAAGTGGAGGTAGCCCAAGATCTGTATGTGTATGCAGAGAGATCCGAGGGAAGAGATGTGTATATGTGGCTGCTTTCAGGGATCTTGTTGACTGACTGCTTCTGTTGCTGCTGTACTAGTCTTCCACTGACATTCGACACTACCCACCTTGCACTTCCAATGTAAACTCATTACTAGTGATTCACCAAGGATCCACCAGGCTTTCGGCAAAAGATTAGGATTGCAGAGTGTCATCTTTCTTGGACTGAGCAGAATCCAGCATGCAGGTATCCACTGTTGGAAAGCCCCCTATCTATAATGAAACTCTCTCTCTCCTTTCTCTCTCTCTCTCTCCTTTCTCTCTCTCTCTCTCTCTCTCTCTCTCTCTCTCTCTCTCTCTCTCTCTCTCTGTCTGTCTGTCTCTCTCTCTGTCTGTCTCTCTCTGTCTCTCTGTCTCTCTCTCAGTTTTGTTTCTTAGAGAACCCTAAAGAAATAGAAGCCTAATATATGTTCTTTTATTTGTTTGAGGCCTTTCTACTGGGGTCTATCTCAGTCTCCAAAAAAGTAAGATGCTCATTTTCCTAGTTTCATCCCTGTCGCTGTGATAAAACACCCTCACAGAAAGCAACGTAAGGGAAACAGGACTTTTCCAGTTTACAATCCAAAGTTCCAGCTCACTCTTGTGGGGAAGTCAAGGCAGGAGCTTAAAATAGACGTATCCATACTCCAGAGCAGTGAGAAAATGAATGAACACATGCTAGTTGTGTTCAGCCAGGTAGGTACACTTACATAGTCCAGGACCCAAACTCAGGAAATGATGTCACTCGTGAAGGATGAGTTTGTCCACCTCTGCTAACACAGTTAAGGCAACTCCCCACAGATATCCCTGATATAGACAGCTTCTTGTTGAGACCCCTTTCCCAGGTAATTCTATACTGTGTCAAGTTGACAATTAGAACTAGCCATCGCAGATAGTACCAGAGTTTGGAATGAAACATTTCATAAACAGCCTGGCTCACAATCTACCATTGTTCAGTGGCAGGGCTTTCGGGAAATGACTGGCTCATGAAGGGTCTGATCTTTTTAATATGGGTTCACAACTCGACGGACTGTGCTTGGGGATGCGGCTCAGTAGCATAGTGCTTGTGTAGCGAGCATAAGACTCTCGTGTGAACCACCAGAGCCAGAAAAGTAAAGGAACATAGCTAATAGACAACTGAGAAGTGGTAGAAGCTAAAGCAGGTGGAGGTCCTTAAGGAACTTAACTTGTCCCATGAGCCTTCGGGCTCTTCCACACTTTCCCTGACGTGACATTCTGAACCACCACAGGCCCACAGCAATGAAATCAGCTAAAGAGGAACAGGCGCCATGAGCCACAATAATCAGCCCCTTCTTCAAGCTGTCTTTCTCAAGCATTTTGTCACAGCAAGAGACAGTTGGCTGAAACAGGCTGACAGAGAACGACAGCGAACAGCGTCCCTCCTCCAGCCAAGCCCGTGCTCCTCCACCCTGTCTCTGCCTTGGAATGACTCACTCCTTCTCAGGGAGCTTCCTGAACTTCCTTCGAACAGCTGCCGGACATGAGCATCCTGTACTTTTCAGATATGCTCAAATCTCAGAGAACAAACAATGTGTGTTCACACTGAGGCCCTTGCTGTGAATAAGACAGAAATTCATAACTCCCAGTTTCTTCATGAATTACTTTAATATGAAATCAACCCACTATTTAGAAACAAAAGAGTACTTTACTTCTTCAAAACACTGTTTGTCCTCCTTCTCACCTCTAGACCATATACACTTGTCAACCTATATCCCTACACCCCGCCATTTCTGTTCTCCTCATTCTTTTACCCAAACTAAATTTTGATTAGACTTGATAGTCCATATGCAACAAACATGTTCAATCCATACGTTTTCAGACTACGGAATTTTTTTTTAATTTTGCATCCACTATGAACAGAGCTTTCTTTCATCCGTTGGTGAAATGTACCAGGTGCACTAATTTGCAATAATGAGACAATTTGTGGAGAAAAGTTACTAAAATACATGCCAGTGAATTTTAACTTTTAACTTTGAAGATAATTCATGCCGTGAAGCTTTTATTCATATTACCCCGGAAGACATAGTGGATGATGTCAGCCTCCTGCCGTAGTGAGAGTGTATGCTAATACGTTTGAGAAAGTCTTTTTAAACTGTTTGTTTCAAAGTTAGCCATTTAAAGCATAAACACTTACAATACACTGAGATATACACAGGAATCTTCTTGAAGAGTGCAAAACAGCTCTTCTAACAGCTCCAATAGGTTTCTAGAAGGAGTGACTTACTCTCTGCCTCTCTCTGGTAATTTGTTCCTCATTGGATCCCAGTGAGTTCCCCAGTCATCTCTAATCTCTCCCAGCACCTACTACAGCTTCTCAGAATGGTACTCATCTCATGGGCTATTTTGTGCTTCTTCTGGCAGACAAAGAGCAGCTGAACAATCTCATGAGCTGACAAACTATCTGTCCAAAGCCACGGCCAGAAAGCTTGGAAACCACTTTAGAGAGCAACAGCTCTTTTGAGTAGATTTAAGACGCTTTCTGTCAGTCTCAGGACACTTGGAACAGATTAAAAGATCTATGTATATCGCATATGCATGACAGATTTCAACAAGCAAACCCTGTAGACATAAGCGCACGCTCCACCACAGCTCCACCCGTACTTTCCAATTTGACTCACTCCCAATGAGTTTTTCCATGAATCCATGAATTTTGATGAATCCTTTCAACTTGAATTTTACAGTTTTTCTTCATGCATACACTAATGTTCCTGGAATCAGTAGTTAAAGTCTTGTTTAACCTCAAGTCGTTTTGAAGCAATTATATCTTTTAAGTCTGCAAGAGTCCATTTTGCTGTCAAAAGATAACACTTTGACAGCAAATGTCAAAAGCAATGGCATGTATAAACTTCATGTTTTTATAGATCTGTATATATTAAAGGAAAATGAGAAATCAAAGGGACTTTCGGCAACTCATAATGAGATGCATTATTTTGAGACACTAAGACAGAGAAGTAGGAAAAATGATTTTACGATAAGAATCTTGAATGTGGGGGGTGGCACCCAGATTATAACCAGAGTTGTGGGGTCTATGGCTGCCTGCTTTGAGAAGGTCCCGCCTAGTGGCCATGACAAGTACTGTCCCCATAGGCATTACCCAAGCTCTGAGAACATGCTTTTCTGTCTCCACTCATGTCCCTTGGGGGCTCTAACTGGTTATCTGTATGATAATATTAGTGACCCCATTTGAATCATGGCTTGATTGTGGGTCTTAGGATCTGCTGATTTCAGGGCATCGTTTGTATTAACAAAATGTCCAACACACCAGGCAATCACGCCCCAATTCTGTGATCCGTTCTTTCTCTGCTCTCCGCTGCCCACTGTTCCCAAGGCCATGACATCAGAAACAGATGTTCATCCTTTATTGCCTGTTTTCTCCTCATGCATTGAAAGGTAGAATGACATTCACATTGGTCTGCTCGCTTCATTGCATTTAGGGAGTATTATAGGGATCTCCAAGCATGCCCATGAAAGGATCTCCGACCAGCACCCAGTCATCACTATAAATCATGCATTTTAAGCCAAAACACACCAGCTAAACAAGTGGTTCTCAAACTATGGGTCGAACAACACTTTTAATGAGGTCCCATATCAGATATCTTGCATATCAGATATTTGCATAAGATTCATAACAGTGGCAAAATTACAGTTATGAAGAAGCAACAAAAATAATTTCATGGTTGGGCAATTACCCCAACATGAGGAATTGTACTAAAGGGTTGCAGCTTTAGGAAGGTTGAGAACCACTGCTTTAAACCAAAACATAGTCTGCCTGTTACTACTTCTTCCCTAAGAAGTGAAAAGTTAAATTTATTCTCTAGAAAATTCCCTAAACACAGACTAACACTTGGTCTCCCTTTCCTTCATTTCTTCAAGGCAATACACACACACACACACACACACACACACACACACACACACACATATATATATATATATATATATACACACACACATACAGGACTGTAAGAAACCCAGTGTGCCTGGAGAGTTGAGTCTTTTTGCTTTCGGCTTGTTCTGAGGCATTCCTTTGAGAAAAGCAGGTTGTTCTCTTGACACGAGCAACTCCAGATCCCTTTTCCTTGAGCACACTACAACCTTCGTCACAGAGTATGGCTTTGGACCACCATGGAAGCAAGTCATTTCAAGAGTTTTTAGTACATCCTGTGACTGATGAGGAGTGAAACTTCATATAGCAAGCAGTATTGAAAATAGAGCTATTTGTAATTGACATGTATCAAGAGATTTTTCTGTTTGTACCATTTGACCAAATAATCTCACTTTGGGGAACCTGTCCTAGAGAAATAACCTGAAAGAACAGTAAAAGCTTCACACGCAGACAGTAACCCAACCACCCGATGGGGCCCGAATTCAGGGATGGATAATAAACTCCCCACTTAAAAGAGCAGTTTAGAGCCCTAGAAGTGTAGTTATGAAGATTTTATATAGTGAAATATTTTCCTCATGTTGAATAGAAAAGTGAAAACAAAAATTTATGGGTGCAAGTTAGTCACTTTTAAATAAAAATAGGGAACTTTGCAGAGAAAGAAAATAACGGAACAACACTTGAGAACTCACAGCAAAAATACTTTAGAGGCTGGTCTTCACTGAGAACTTAACTGTAGGACTCAGCTGAAAAGGGACGAAATAAAAATAACCTAGTCCCAGGCCAAGAGACTGTAGCAGGGCCTCAACTTTTCCAGCTCTCTTGTGTTAGACAGCGCTCAGTAAACATTTGTTTGCAATGGGAATGCAGACGTTCCTCGGCAGCCCAGATGCCACAGCATATGAGATTGCCGGTATTTTAGCATTCTGACCAATTAAAACAGCAATTTCAAGTGGCTCAAGTAGAGTCAATGAGACTCTGCTGCTACCTGTCATACAAGATCAGCATGCAAAGATCCACTCGGAACTTCCAGCAGCTCCCCCTTGTTCCCCTTATGTTCTTCCTTCCCCCTCTACTCCCAGGGGCCAAATAACCAGTCTGAAGAAAATCCAACCGGACGCTTGATACTATATTTCTAAGATGATAACATAAAAATTAGACCCCAAAATGGTTTTTTCCACTTTGCTGTCATCGCGTAAATACCCTACAGAGCTTATGCAAGAAGGCTGGAGGCAGACCCCTTCTTTCTATGTCGTTAATGGCACCCTGGGATGAGACCTGAGAAATCCACTTTCCTATCCCTGCCACCTAGTGAGAAAACCACCAGAAGATTTGAACGACTGAGAAATAAATATTTTTCTGCCAGAGATAACTGAGTGATGATGTTTCAACACATCAATAGAAACCCTAACCAAGACAATGGGAAACATACCTCATCCACTTTTCATTTTAAAAAACATCTGATTTTTTTTATTTGTGTGTGTGTGTGTGTGTGTGTGTGTTTGCACTCACAAAGGAGCTGGGTTGAGGCCAAGAGGGTGCATTGCATCCCCCAAGTTGTTGATATAGGCAATTATGAGTTGGAACGTGAACTCGGATTCTGTAGAAGACCAGCAAGAGGACATGGAGCCATCTAAATGGTCCCATCATTTACTTTCTCAAATCAAGAACATAATCTAGGATAATTACTCATGAGGATTCTGGAATAAAACAAAGTAAATTTTCTTTAGTTTTATGACCCAGCTGCACAACCAAAAGATGAGGCACAAAAATGAAACAATAAAGAAATGAGCCGATTTGACCGCAGGGTAAGGTCTCAGCAAGAAGTTAATGGTATGTTCTGTTCTGCCTATTACTTCATTGGCAAAGTGGATTGGTAAAGTGTTTTTATCTAATAACATTCTGTTGGGGAGTGAAACTAAAAACAAACTTTAACTGTTCATATCCAGAAAGGGGAAGAAAAATATAACCCTGTCCTAAACACACATGCTTTTAGTATCTACTTAAGAAATCCAATAGAAACCTTTGTGCATGAAAATATATTTAATTTTTGTCATGATTTCAAGACAGATGTATGCTGTAATATAATTTATTCATCAGAGGAAGCAAACTTTTTAATGTTTGTTTCAAATGTCTCCAGAAATTTATTTTATCCTTTTGTGGTCCCAATGGCTTTGTTCAGATTAAGATACAAGACAAAATGAAAATTACACAAATGAAGTTAAAATGATCACAATCATCTGAAGTCTTGCAATTTTAAAATCATCATGTGTTCTAATTCCACATGTCTTTTTTTATTTAAATAACATTATTTTCATGTATTTTACATACCAACCAGTTCCCCCCCCTCCTGTCCCCTCCATTTTCCTGTCTACCCTCCCCCATCCACTCCTCCTCCATCTCCACTCAGAGAGGGCCAGGCCTCCCATAGGTGTGCACAAAGCCTAGCACATCGAGTTGAAGCGGGGCCCATCTCCTTCCCTTATGTCGAGGGAGGGCCAGGTAATTAATCCAGCATGGGGACCAGGTTACCAAAAGCCAGCTAGTACCAGGGAGAGGTCCTGCTATCCCCGTTAGAATCTTTCCTAAGAGACCAAGCTACAAGATTGTCACACACATGAAGAGGGCCTAGGTTGCTCTTCCACTCAGGCTCCCTGACAGTTGGTCCCGCGTCCATGAGTTCCCACGAGCTCAGGTGAGCTGTCTGTGTGAGTTCACCCATCATGACCCTCTGGCTGGTACAATCCCTCTTCCCTTTCTTCAAGATTCTTGAAGCTCAGTGCAGTGCTGGTCTGTGGATCTCTGCCTCTCCACATCAGTTACTGGCTAGAGTATCTCTGATGGCCACTAGGAAGTACACGTGTTTTAACCTCGTAACTCATTTTGTAACAATCAAGCCATCTAGATATTGCCTCACGTTGTTTTGGGAAGTTACTCAAATTTAGTGAGTTAATTGTTAGATCGGTGATTTGCTAGCTAAGGTTTTAATGATGTGGGGTTTTTGTTTGTTTACATGTGTGAGTGTTTTGAATGCACGTGTGTATGTGCCTGGTGACCACAGGAAGGTGAAAGAGAAAGAGTCTCTCATAGTTGTAAGCCACTATGTAGTTGCTGGAAATTAAACCTTGGTCCTCTTAAAGAGCAGCAAGTGCTCTTAGCTGAAGAATAATCTCTCCAGCCCTACATAGATAGTTATTGTCACTTATTTGGTATTATTATGTTTTATCTAGTAGGAGGAGATTTAGAGAAAACCTTTGGACTAGGAGTTGATTCTTAAAAAGATTGTGTCTGTGTGTTACCATGATGGACATGCATCTCCAAACAAAGCAGACCTGTTTTGTTAGGTAATTATTGAGTTTGAATCCGTTTCTTGACACGTTTGGGTTTTAGCTTCTTAATGACTATAATGAAAACTATAACAAAACCAAACACAGTTTAAGTTGAAAATTCACACACACACACACACAAAGACAAAAACAAAAGAGATTTATGATCCTCACAGAAACTCAATTTATGAGGCAATTTTAACACCTGTGGTCCTTCATTACCAGTAGAAACTGGTATAAAAAGGGGGGACCTCCACCTAGCCACATGAGAAAATTACAAATTGAAAATTGATCTAATTGGTGGATAGTAAAAGAAAAAAGTAACATATTTATGCTACTATCTAGGGAAACTAAAAGCCCAATTTTGAACACTAGTGACAGATATCAAGAAAGATAAATTTGGATTGCATTAGTGTTCAGTGAACACCTGTGCACCACCCATTGTGACAGAATCTTTCAGACGTTAACCCATTTGCTTCCTCAAAACTCTCTATGAGAACTATTAGCCCAGTTTTACAGATGAGGTGCATAGAAATCCAGGGCCTACATAGGATCACCCACTAGCATTTACCTTCTTCTAGACCCCAAGTCCCAAGGTTTTGACTCTTTTAATGAGGAATGGTCAGTAAAAGAAGAAAAAATTAACTACCCTAGGCTTGACAAAAGTGATTCATTTCCCTCTGCTTGCGCTCATAAATAATTTGTCGTTCACTGTTGAGTCAATTACAAACGAAACTGTACATACACACATACACGTACACTCACGCACACATACATGAACATACATATACTCACATGCACACACACAAATATACACAGACACACACATGCACACAGACACACCCCTGCACACACATACATATCTCTATTTTTCCACTTTCAGCTTCTATTGTTTTATGTTATTTTACCCACACTCATTATATAGTAAATGTTTTAATAGCTAAATCAGTTGTATTTAAAAACTTATGCTCTGTTATCACGTGCATATGAGAGACAGTCCAAATGAGCAAATGGTCATCATAATTCTGTGAAGACCATCAACACTAACACAGCCACAATGCCACACAGAAGGAAAAGCTGTTCTGTCCTCACTCATTTCTTCACAGCAAAGGCAGACTAGCAAGTGAGTGTCATGCAAATTTATTACGGTTTTAGCTGACATGGGACCTTTATAAACGAAGATCAAGTAACAAAGCAGAGAAGGATGTAAGCTTCTACAGTGTCATACTGAGTGTGACTGGGAAGGATCTAGCATAACAAACACGGCGTGTCTGTCTGATGAGTCTTCAAAGGTAAGAGTATCCCGCCTCCAAGAGGAGGACATACCCTCCAGTAGGGCTCTCGAGGTGACGCTAGAGTAAGGATACAGAACCATTTGTGACCTGCTTCTGGGAAGAGTGCTTTGTCTGGTTCCCAAATGCCAAGTTGCTGTGCCTTGAGGCAGCATGTCCTAAACCCTGTTAATCCCAACAGTCAATTGATTTAAATATTCAGACCCCTGATCTCTGTTTACAGGTGGCTTTCTGTGCTTTGCTGAGATCACATCATGTCTCTACTTGGCTTCCTCTCAGCATGGCAGCCTCATGAAACTCTACTCTTCTATGGCGAGTCAGGAGGATTCCCATCACTAGGGTTACAGCAAATGAAAGAAAACTGGCTTTTATTCTTGTGACTTAGCCTCAGAAAGTGCTGTCACATGATACTGTCACATATGTCACATGGATAAGGGCCAAAGAATTATAAGTCTGCATACCTGAATGCAAAGAGTAAGAAACTCAGCTCTCTCCCCTTAACTTTGCCTGACTTTCATATGTTGACCAGCTTGTCAAATGATGGGTGGACAGGATGGATTCAGTTCAGAAATTATCAAATACATAGCTCTGTTCATAGTAGAAGTCACAGTGATTATGCTTCTAAAATTATATCACTTCAATATCAAAATAACAAGACAATTTACAAATTTAGTCAAGGAAATTAAAATTTGTAGTGCTTGCTAATATCAGTGTACAAGTTAGCTTTGCACAAACCTTCCACACAGCTTCTGCTCCCTCTTTATGTCTCTTTTTGACTCCTTACACTCCTGCTTGGAGTCCTCGTGAGTTCCCCATGACAGCAGCTCTCAACCTTCCTAATGCTATGACCCTTTAATACAGACCCTCAACCACTAAATTATTTTCATTGCTACTTCATAACTGTAATTTTGCTACTGTCATGGATCATAACATAAATATCTGTTTTCCAATGGTCTTGGACAACCCCTGTGAAAGGGTTGACCCAAGAGGAGTCAAGACCCACAGGTTGAGAACTGCTGACCTTAAAGATTCCAAGTTCTCTGAGACTGCCATGCTGGGAGAAGGCAAAACTGGCCCGTCTAATATGTCTTCAAGAAAGTGTGGAAACACCGAGTCATCTGTAGATGTCAGCAGAGAACATGAGGCTATTGAGTCTCCTGTTTCAAAGGTCAATGACATTCTCTTCAAAAGGTGCAGCTGTGGTTTATAAGCCAATCCTATGTGCTTAATTAGTATATGCTATCTCTTTAAGGTCCAAACTGATGCGTCAACTTGACAGATTCTCTTTAGCTTATTCTCGGCATGCAATAAAAATATACATTTAATGTCTCTATATCAAAAAAAATCACAGTACTCTAATACTCAGTGTAGTGGTTTGAAAGTGGACCCTAAAGGTAGTGGCACTTTTAGGAGATGTGGCCTTGTTGGAGGAAGTGCGTTAAACTTTGAGGTCTCCTTTGCTCAAGCTACACCCTGTAGTAATAGTTCACTTCCTGTTGCCTGCAAGACAAGACGCAGGCTACTCAGCTACTTCTCTAGCAACATGTCTGCCTGCACAACACCATGTCTGCCTGCACAGCACCATGTCTGCCTGCACGGCACCATGTCTGCCTGCATGCCATCATATCACACCATGGTGATACTGGCTTAAACCTCTGAAAATGTAAGCTACCCCAATTAGATGTTTTCCTATATAAGAGTTGCTGTGTTCGTGGTATCTGTTCACAGCAATAGAAACCCTAAGACACTCACTGATTCTACCTCCAAGTATTATGTGACAAATTAAATAACTGAAAAAAAAGAAGAAAACTAGTTGCTCAACGAAAAGGAATTGTTTGAAATATGCTACATCATATTGTTCAACAAAGGAGTGCTACTAGGTGCAAGCTACCCAAGATTGAATACTGAATAAAACTGAAGTGCTTACCATGTTCCCTTACTTCAAAATCTGTTTGTCTGATGGTCATTGCTGTATGACAAACTATCCCTGAACTTGCAGCTTCAAATAGCAAGTCATCTTATATGCTGTATACTGTGGAGAAATACATGCATAGCAAAACCACCCCATTACTTCTCAATGATACCTGGGGTTCTACTGGAGGCTGGAGATTTAAGGCACACTCCTCCTTTAATGACTGGGGTTAGACTGAATGGCTGGGGACAGTATGTGACAGGTGGCTTTGCTTTGTTGCCTTTTCTGAGAGCACATGGCATGGGTAGGTTTGGCTTCCTCTCAGCTCTGCAGCCTCAAGGCACATGATCTCCTATTCAGCAACTCAGGAAGACTGCAGTCACTAGTGTCCTTCAAAGAAGAGAAATGGCTTCCCTTTTTAATGACTTAGGTTAAAAAGATGATACTCCAGGAACTAAAGTGTTATAAAGCCTAGATACCTAAGCTCAAGGAAAGAGAAGCTTTCTCTCGACTTTCCTGTACGAAGCATACAGAAGAACATGTGCGTTGAGAGGCGTAATCTTTGGGGTACATAAATCTGCCACAGGTCACCTTCCTTGTCACATCTGTTTGCTTATTCATGTTTCAAGAGTAGGAGAAGCAGAAAAGGGTTGCTTCTTGCAGCCGGTGCTCTCACTCTTGCAGACGGCTGGGCACAGTGCTTCCCAAACTGGCCAAGGCCAATCCTATAAACAAGATTTAATATTTAAGTTTGAGCAAAAATTAATTTGAAATATGTAGCAGTTTTATAATTTCATCTTCAAAACTTTTTATAATTTCTATTTTTATCTTGAAACATGAAATCTATTACATATTTACTCAGACTGGGAAAAAATTATAATGGCAGACAACTAAGAAATGCTGAGAATGGAAGAGTCTTCCCCAGGGAGGAGCACACCAACTGATTGTCCAATACCAAACCGTCAGCCCTGAAAACATATACGCCCAAGAGACATTATACAGACCGAGCAGGCTATAGTTAAGGATATGTATGTATATACATATATGCATATAACAACTATGAATGAAAAAAAGAGAGGTAGGTCATGAATTCAAAAAAGAGAAAGGGGAATATACAAGAGGTTTTGGAGGGTTAAAAGGAAAGGAGGAATGATGTGATTATATTATAATCTTAAAAATTGTTTTAAAAAGAAAAATTGCTAATTTTGCCTTAAGATTTTCTTCTTTGGAACACATTTTAGGATATACTAAATAGCAATATAAAAATAACTTTAGAAATACCTAACCCATGAGAATTTGTTAAGATCAAGCACTAAGCATTGCCTCATTGGGTGTCTTCTCTGTTCTCAACACAAGGACACCAGATCTAAAATACAGTAGCCCTTTGCCCAAGTTTTCATAGCTGTGATGTTTCAGGGTTGGAATAAATTACTAAATGACACTATAAATGGCCTTCATATTAATGAAGATATTCAGTAATGTCTCATGTAGTCATACTTATGATACTTGTTAGCCATGGAATTTTTAAAAATATTGACTATGCTTCCACTTTTCTTTTGTACCAGGAGTTGGGAGGAGCCACTACACACGTGTAAAGATCAGAGGATAACTTGGGAACAACAAGTTTGGTGGCAAGCACACTAAGGCATCTCACCAGACCCCAGCCACAGCATTTCAGATCAAAATCAATTTTACTCCAGTTCATGAAACCTTTATATGTGGAAGAAAGAGTGGGAGCTGTTATAAAATGTTATAATTCTGTAAAAGATCAATTACCAGGAACATGGAATGCATGAAAACCATTGTCCGAAAGGCAACTGAACATGGAATCTAGTTCAATTAACATTCATTATTCTTCTGACATATATGATATTTCATCCCATTTCTAGAATTCACAAATTGGCTTGTGAGGGCCAGACACACAGAAGAAACAAGGGGAATGGATTTCCTCCTCCTCCCCCACTCCTTTTGTGTAAAGATAGTATCTCAATATATAGCTGTTCCTAACCTGGAGCTCACAGGGATCCACCTGCTTCTGCTTCCTGATTGCTAGGATTAAAGGCATGTGCCACCACAATCTACTCTTTCTAATTTAGCCAACACTTGGTTAATGGGAAGAAAATGTTGTTTCATTGATGAAGAAGGCAAAGTTGTCGCAATGTACAATCATCAGTATTATATAATATTTATTAAGTTATAGAAAACTCAGTTTCATCCAAAGAGGATCAAGAGTTGCCTCTTGGGTGATAAAAGATGATGTTACATTGCCTAATTATGTATTAGAATTTAAATTCTTTAAAATACCACTTGGGAATCATTAAAGCATTTATTTGTGTTCCCTCCTTCTCTACCTACTGATGGCAGGATGGATTCCTCTCTTATGAGCTTCTGTATTTATTCTGGGCCAGATTTTCAAGGAGTCTGCAAGAAGACGTCACAGCAACTTTCTGTGGGGCTTTATTCACTCCATGCTTCAGATTGAAATGTTTTTAAACTTTGTGTTTTTTACATTGTGAGTGGCATCCTAGACTTTAAGGCCACAATCTCACATTTCCAAACAACTCCTCTGAGAAGCCTGTTCTTTAAGTTATGAATAAAACGCATAATAAGAGACTGCAGGAATTGTACAATGTACTAAACAGGAGAAAATGCACTGTGAACTGGAAGGACACAGAAGTGGTAAGAGACTCTGTCCGTAGTTTGAAAGCAAAGTCCCTTTCCTCCCTGTAGAAGTCAAGGAGCCTCGAGCAGATTTACCTGCCTTTTAGTCTTCAATGTATCCAGAATGCTTTGCTACTGAGGATGCGGAGCACACAGTTTGCCTGCCAGCATCTTCAAGTCTGAAGAAAGTGTACAAATGGAGTCATGGAGGAATTCCAGGCCCGAGTCCTGGATAAGCAAAAACATGTTCTGTTCACGATGATTTATGCATATCCAAGAGATCCCATCCATTTCCTTATAAGAGGGGTTAATCATAGGTTATTAAAGATACAGAGTGATCTGGTAGCCTCCCTCACTTGGTCATGAGGCTGCAGAGAGTTCTGCAAACTCCCATTCGGCAATGTTGATTTAACACCTCATAAAAAAGCACAGGTCTTGAGAGGAGCAATGTGTCTTCAGGCAGGGGACAGAGTGACAAGAATGTAAGGTAGGTCAATTAGCCAACATTTTTTAAATCTAAAAGCTTGTGCAGAGCACAATATGACAGAAGTTTAGATGTTCAAAGAGTCGTGAGGTCCTTGCCAGGACATTCAGACAAGCGGATTCCACCAGAATGTCACATTTTGCCTCCATAATTTTTTACTGCTTTATGAAATTAATATACTCAATCATTGGGTTTTCTTAAATAAAAGCTGAAGATAAATTGACTCTAAAAATGAAGTGATAATTTCAGAATTAATACCTTTGTTCTATAGGTTAATCATAGAATAGTTTTCTATGATTAAGTAAGACAATGAGAAAACAACATTTAGATTCCAGAGAGGGCATGAGACACAGTGTAAGATTTTTTTAAAGTATATTTTCTACATTACAATATAACTCTTAGAAAACCAAGAAAAAATATTGAGAGTTTCATTATCTTAATAATAAAACCCTCCCTGAATGCAGCTGACAATCTGAAAATTCCCCTCAAATCTACTCCCTTCCAAGTATTTTCAAGGATCCATCCACAAATAGCTGAAATATTTGTTCCTTTTCATCTTTTATACCAACACTTTAGAATTATAAGGAATAGCAAATATGCCAAAGCAATGGAATATTTTACATCAGGAACAAGACTTTTATATTTCACAGATCTCGGAACCCAAGGCCAAGTCTCATCACAGCTCCTGGACGGGTAAGTGGCCATCTTCTGCCACAGGGAAGCTGTCTGAGATCCTGGAGACCAACGGGGAGAGAACAGACCTGCAGGGAAGGATTACACAAGAGGCCTTGTCTGTGCAGCCAGAGGAATATGGGCTAATGGAAACCACCGGGGCCATGCTTGCCTAGAAATGGGCTGCCTCTTTAAAGCTGTCATAAATCCTTCACATTTTTTCTCTGCCCCTCCCCCTCCACATCTCCCGAGCATGCCCTAAGCCTGCAAACCGAAGAGCTCAACTCCATGCCATGACTTAGCTGCACGTTATTAGGCATATTAAAAGCCCATTTCTTAGATGGCTTCTTCATGTTGGCATGATTTCAAATTGGCAAATTATAGCTGTATACATGTACAGGAAATGAAGTGCTGCCTTCAACTAAATATACAACGTGAAATGATTCAATCAAGTCAACTAACATATCCATTGTCTTATTTTTTAAATAATTTTTCGCAATGAAATACTTGAAATTTACTCTTGGTTACTTGTGTCTACGATACATTATTGTTAGCTTCGTTGCTCTGTTGTACGGTGAATCTCATAATGTCCAGCTACCATCTAATTGAAACATCTGGGCTTTTCACCAGCAACAGCCTGTCTCTTCTCCACCCCTCCCCTCCAGAACCCATCAGTCTACTTTCTATTCTATGTACTTAGATGTTTCATATCTGACTTATGAATTAGATCATGCATGTGCACACTATTAACACACTATTCAAAGAAGACATTAAGAATTCAATTTGTAATCGCAACCAAAGTAAATAAGTAAATAAATAAGAAAATTTTTAAATAAAATAAATGACTGAATGAAATACTTAGGTATAAATTTAACCAAGGAAGTAAAAGACCTCTATGTGTAAGCCATAAAAAATTGGTGATACAGAAGACGCCCAAGTTGTTAGCTGTCTTGTGTTGATGGAGTGATGGGACCAATGTTGATAAAACATCCATGCTATACAAATATATCTATTAACTTATTCACTGCAATCTCCATCAAAATCACAAGTTTATTTCACAAGCACTAACACATATAAACAGAGAGAGAGAGAGAGAGAGAGAGAGAGAGAGAGAGAGAGAGAGAGAGAGAGAGAATGGAGAACCATTATTAAACTGGTATGAGCCAAAGCTGGGGACATCACACTCCCTGAGACGTGTGTCTTTAAAAATCTGCAGAACTGGTTCTGCCCATCCCTGAGACCCAAAGCTGTCTGAGGAAGTTCTCCATCCAAGAACTGCCCAGGTGGGATCCTCTAAATGGTGTATAGAAGAAACCTTTCCTTTGTTTAGTTGGTTAGTGGTTGGTTGGTTTTGTTGAAGAATAAATTCGCTATTCATAGGCTAAACTGGAAGCAATCCTCTGCTCCAAATTCCTGAGCACTAGGTTTACAAGTGTGGGCCAGTCAACCTAACTCAAGAAGATCTTAGGGAATAATTAAAATATGAATCGTTCGAGAATCTGTACTAGAATAAGAAAATAAACCAAGCACAATAAAAGTAGAGAATGTTGATGGATGAACCATAGCTGTAGCCCTCCCTGATTATATTAAAACCCTAATACACTCAATTCTACTGGCAAATTCTATAGTTGAATTGTAGTTATTGCTTTTCAGCTTCAGCAGAATAAAAGAGCCAATATTTAATTACTCTGACATACAATAAGGTTTAGCAACCTTAAATCCAAATATAAGAATATTTAGATTATTTCAGATAATAAAGTAAATTTCTGCCACTAAGTAAATTAAATTTAACTTTTAAAAAAACTAAACAGCCCCATTTAAAAACAATGCATTGTTCTCAAATATTTTGTTGTTGCCTTTGTTGTTCTAGCAAGATCCAAAATCAGAGTTTCAAGTGGTTCTTTAATGGAAACTTTTGTATATTTTCCTTTTAGTGCTATGAGATTACAGAGTGCCTCTAAATTTCACTGATTGACATAACATAGAAGCAGCAGCTTTATATTGGTCAAATTAACATGGCCAGATGGAGAGGCAGATCACAGTTAGAGAATAATAAATGTCTTTTTTTTTTTTTATAGCCTCAACTACTGGCGAAGCAGGTTGACTGCAATACTGCTTGGATACTTGTTATTTGGTGGCCAGAAAAAGGCAGATTTCGGTATGTGCATAAACCCCTCCAATACATTTGACTACTCAGGTTTCTTCCACATGCCAGCAGAACATATCCCCATATTTCTGTAGCCCCAGGACACACCATGAATACTTTCTTCTACCTGACACTGGCTACACTGTCAATACTTTTCCTGCTCCCTCTCTCTTGAAATGAAAACTCCTGAAAAAAGCAAGAAGCCTAATCTATTATGGTTACCCTAGATGAATATTCAGTACATAAATGATGTCCTATAATTTTAGATAAAAGGGTTCAATAGGAGGAAACTGTAGGCAGACTAATTCCAGGCATTTTGAGAGCTTGTTTGGTGGTTCAGGCAAGGAGCCTAACAGCTTGTATCCCCTTGACAGTACAGCAGAAGACTGGTCCTCCTCCATGGCCGGGTGGGGGAGGTCACCTTCAAAACAGCATGCAGCCTGGGGAGAGATGACACAGAGCAGTGGAGAAGGAAGGGGACACTGCCCAGACAGCCGTATCAGTCCAATCCTGGAGTCAGAAAACAATGCTTGATGCTTTTTAGTCCAAATGATAATAACCATTGCAAGAGATGATATAATGGGGTTATCACAGCGTGCTGACTGAATTGCATGTCTGCGTTCATGTGTGAGATCAGGGCATGTGGTGGGGGTTTAGGCTGTCCAGGTACACGTGTTTGGGGTGTGGAAAACAGAGGTCAATCTTGGTGTCATCATTAGGTACCTTGCGTCTTGTTTTCTCTCGCTGACCTGGAATTCACCAGTTTGGCTAGACTGGTTAGCTAGCAAGCCCAGGGGTCTGGGGGATTACACATGCAAACCCCCATGTCTTTAAAAAAAAATGTGCACAGACTGAGGTCTTCATGCTCGTTCAGCAAGCACATCTCTGTCACATCCTCAGCCACCAACTTTTTTTTTTTCAATTAAGGATGTCTCCATTCAGAAAGGTCTTCCTTTGGGAGCATGGCTGGTGAGTTAAGAAGCAGGCCACTGTGAAAACTCCATCCTATGGCACCAAAGTTACCTTCCTGGAGTGACCAAAGCCATCTAGGAACTGGGACTTGGCCTCACTAACATCATGTTTCCAGCCAGTTCACCAAACTCAACCAGGAAAGGCTGCATCTTGATTCTGAAGTCTGGAAAACTGTCTACATCTCCATTTGCTTGGCAAGACTGACAAGAACTTCTAAATGTAATGGTCATTTGCACCACTTCAAGGGTTCAACCAGTGTAAGGAATAAGAATCCTAGTCCAGACTTTACTGAATTTATTTGTTGAATGCCCGCACATGGTTGGCATTCAATAAATAAATGCCCTCCAAAGTGACTGATGAGTGATGCTAAATTCCTAAGCACATTCAATAAAAATAGTAGCCTGCCTAGCCATCAAAATAGCAGCAAGCAAAAGGGATGTCAGTAATTTATATGGCTTTGCCAGGCCAGTTAAGAACCAGGTGTTCAAAGCTTTAACTGTTACTATATATACGGCTCAAGACAGACTTTTATATGGGCTTCCCTGAAGGTAAAGTGCTCAGCTTTGAGCCCCCTTTACAGCCTTCTGCTTTCACCTTAATGGATAACATCCGTCCACAAATTTGTAACATCGGTGAATTCAAGTAATGACTGGTGAGAATTCCGCTCCTATTTGAAGGTTAAGACATTTTCAACTTCATTTTGGAGTGTGCTTAATCTAAAAGTTAATCAACCTCAACCCTAGAGATTTAACAAAAACAGAGAAGAATAGCGCAGAGACCAATCTGTGTTCCCCTAAAGACTCCCGGGGAAAGGAAAGGGGTTGATCTCTTTATTGAATCCAGCACAGACAGGCTGGATTCTTCCTGCCTGCGGGCACAAGCCCGTGCTAGCACGTGGAGAGGAGGAAAGGTCTCCTAGCAGTGGTGCACGCGGGGGTGGGGGACAGAGGTAAAGCAGGTAACCCCGAACTTTGGTCTTTTTAGGTGCCAGAGATCAATCCTTTCAGGAAACACTGCAACTAGATTTCTTTGCTATTGCGTCTGATGTCCTCCTCACTCCTTTTTCTCCTGATGGTGAAATGGTTCCAAGGGTTGCAATAAAATTCTACAGAACTCAAGTCTTTAAGCCAATCAAATCCTCCTTTATCTGCTTCTATCTCTAAATACTTCCTGACAGTACCTGGAGGAAAACACACACACACACAAAAAAAAAAAAAAGAGAGAGAGAGAGAGAGAGGGATGGGGAAAGAAGAGAAGAGGAGGAAAGGAAGAAGAGCAGGAAGGAGGAGAGGCACATCTCACTTGGATCATATGAAGAAAAGTCCTATTCTGATAGTTAGAAAGTTGATGCAGAGGACAAACACTGTGTAAGCCCATCAGAAGTCCCAGGTAGGATGGAGCTGTCAATCACAGATCCAAATGACAGCCATATCTGCTGTTTTGTTCTGGAATCTTCTTATGTATTCTCAAAAGGGTATGTTTTAGTTAGAAAACCTTATATGAAATGTAAGAAGATATTTTCCAAAAGGGAGTTTTAGAGTTAACTTTTCCAAGTCTAAATGTTCTTCATAAAAGTTCTTCATAAAAGCTGTCTTTGCCAACATCCCCAGCAAGTCTGCTCTTGTCTCTGCTCCTGTTCTTGTGTCTGGCAAATACTTCTCCATTCTTGCTGACTGCAGCTAATGATTTTACACCATTATAGATGATTTGTTCTTCAACCACTGCATGTACCCACCTTCTACATGCCAGGAGCTGGCAAGCCCATCTACCCAGGTGTTGGGGTGCCTCCATGAGAATTATTTCCTCTTATGCCACGACTGGCTTCCCCCTCTATTTATAACCACCATTATTCCATTTGACTCTCTTTATGTCTGTGGAGATCCCACAGAGTCTCCATTGGATATCTCTCTCAGGATATACCGAGGCTTGCCAGGAGCTCTCGCCTCAAACACCACAGTACAGGAAGCCTAAGCTGTGTTGGCCAACATTGTCTTCTTGGAGGGCGTTTCTCCACAAGTGGTCAGATTTGGGCATCAGCCATTTCCTAGTGCTTTTCCTGTCTTGGTGATCTTATGAAGGATGTCTTCCACCTTGTCCCAGAATGTTGTAGCTCCTACCCTTGACTACTTGCTCCTTTTGGTAGCATCCCTCACTCTTCTCTCTCCACCCCACTCTGCAACTTCTGTGATGTCTAACCTTTCCTTTCTGGATACAGAAAGTGAGGCAGGTAGATTAGTTTCACTAAGTGTAAGAGTTACACTCACATCGCAAAATAGTACCATAGGCAGAAATCTGAACATGGTCTCTATTTTAAAAGCACAGTTTTTACAAAAACTGTATGTGGGAACTTTCAAACCTGAAATCTTATTTATTCCATACACTGTACAGCAGAGCTGTCCATTTGCACAACCCCAACCAAACTGAGCTGCTATATGTGCTAGCTAGTTTCATGTCACCTTGACAGGAGCTAGAATCACCTGAAAACGGATGATGCCATCCCTAGTCTGGTGGTCCTGAGCTCTGTAAGAAAGTAGACTCAGCATGCCATGGAAAGCAAACCAGTAAACCATACTCTTTCGTGGCCTCTGCATCAGTTTCTGCTTCCAGGTTACTGCCCTGATGAGGTACTACAGGTTATAAGATAAAATAAACCCTTTTCTCCACAAATTGCTTTTGGTCATGGTGTTTTATCAGAGCAGTGGAAACTCTATGTACTGCACTACAGAAAGGCTTTTTAAAAATAAAATCCAAGCTATCTGTGATGGTGCATGCTGGAATGTAGGAGATGTGATGGAGGAAGGTCATTTGTCAATAAACAAACTGCCTTGACCCATTTGATAGGCCATCCCTTAGGTGGGTGGAGTAGACAGAATAGAACGCTGGGAGGAAGAGGAAGTGAGCTCAGATGCAGGGCAGCTCCTCTGAGAGACAGACACCATGCTCCCCTCTCCCCGCCAGACGCAATGAAGCTCCGACCCAGGATGGACGTAGGCTAGAATCTTCCTGGTAAGCGCACCTCAAGGTGCTACACACATGAATAGAAATGGGCCAAGCAGTGTTTAAATGAATACAATCTGTGTGTTGTTATTTCTGGTGTAAAGCTAGCCGTGCAGGAACCGGGCAGGACGAAAAGCAGGCCCGCAGCTCCTACTACAGGGATGCATATGGGAGGATCAGGAGTTCAAGTTCTGCCTCATAAGAAAAATTAAAAATAGTAAGTAAACATAAAATAAAGAGGGAAAAGAAAATCAATTGGTTTTATTAATGGAATGACCAAAACCACGAACAAAAGCCACAAAGTCGGACTCAGTTCCAAGTAACACCACTACCAAGTCAAGACAGATGCCTGCTGATCTGGAAGGGCTTCTCACTAACCCCACTGTGGGTACCCCAATTTCCCTGGAAAATATCACCTAATTCTGCTCTTTTGGCAATAGAAGGCATCCTTAGGGGCTACAGAGAGATATCTACTAAATTAGATAATACACAGAGGTGAGCCTGCCTTTTGCATTACCAAACCTCTGACTTCACCTTCCACCCCACTGTACTTCCAAACCCCCATCCCATCCTACCTCTTTTGACTGAAAACCTTCTCAAGAACGGCATCTTTAACTCATCCCAAGTACACCCATGGTACTGCAACAACAGACAGAATAGCCCCACAAACATCATGGTTACTCTGAACTCATCAGCAAAACTAAGTATTAGAGCTACATCAAGATGCTCCACCTGAAATGTGCATGTATGTCAATGATTCCCTCCACACGATATTCATTGCTCCTGCATGCTATATTGAACCAGTAAAGGCATACCTACTTCCTAATATTCATTCTTCTTGCTCATTATCTCTGCTCTCTGGCCTCCGCCACGCCAGAAATGTCAAACGCCGCACCAACAATGATTGAGAGCCCAAGCATAAACTGCACTGGTTCCAGTGACAATTTGCTCTGACCCCTGTGAGTAAAGCTATTCTGGCACTACACAAGCCACAGAACACACCTACAAACGCAGCTCTTTAAAATCTGCACAACTCTCCCAGAGTTACCCATCTGAAAACACTCATGCAAACTGGAATTTCATATTCATTATATCCATGCCTACATTTAACTTTTGCAACTCTCCAAGCCAATGGTTGTGTGGTTAGGGGGAAAAAAAAGCAAGCAGCCAATGGATGTAAGTGAATTTAATTGTACCTCAACTTCCTTTAAATTCCCCATTTCGTTGTTAATGCCATTAAGAAATTTACGGAGACTGTTGGAATTGGCCTCGGTAAATCATTTGAGGCCTAATCGAAATACGTGACTTGGGTATCATATCTGCAGTGTATTTGACTCAAGAAGAGTAGCTGTGTTTTGTATCAAACAGGATTTGGCAGTGCACATGGGCTTTACAAATCTCTCGTGTCAGGCCTGTGCAAAAGCACCGTTTCTTTGGGGCAGATTTGAAGAACAGGGGCAAGTAAGAAAGACTAGGTCCAGATGTTCTGCTTAAACCCAGGTGTGGCGGTTGGCCTGCTTCAGGCTGAGGACTTTTCCAGAACGCAGGAAGCAGCACCTGTAGAAGATTATACATCGCTCTAAACTGCAGCAAGCTCATGGCCTTTGGTCTAATCTCCTCCCAATGGAACGGCTTAAGCAGATCTCAGGTGGGTCTGGCCAAACTACAGCCTCTGTCTGCTGCCGCCTGGACAGACGGAAAAGGTACACCAAACCCAAGGTGCAGTTCCATGTCTTTAAACGAGAAATATCAGGCACCTATATAATGAAATCAAAGTCAAGAGCCCCCAAATAATTGAAATTTGCCAACTTAACCTAGTCAGAATTTAATTGCTATGAGAGCTAAAAATATCTTTTGACATATTTCTCATAACGATGCAATACTGAAACCAAAATCAAGAATTGGGTTGCTGAACTAAACATAACCGATTCTGTGATGATGTCCATGATAGTTCTTAGGTGCTCCACAGCCTGGCTGTAAAGCAGCCTGGTGTGTGTAGATGACTTTTGGCCGCCTTATTAAAGGAAATTTTTCTAGTAAAAATACACAGGACCCCTTTTTAGATAGTAAACAGATGTCAGCCTTTCGTTGTAAAGTACTTTTGATTCTGTAGATGTCAAATATGACTTTAACAGACAGTTCCTGTCTACAAAGAATATTTCATTTCACATTTGTGAGATGAAATAGTGATGCAAAAGTTTGGAGGGGTTTTTTTGGGGATCTTTTCTTTAACTTAAACAGCTAATGAGGCGCCATTAAAATAAATGGCTTTGAAAGTCTAGCCTTAACACTTTAATTTAGAGATGATCTCTGGGCCTTAAAATTTCTCTGATGAATGACTTTGCAATGATAAAAATGCTGAAGTTAAATGTGTTTATCCAACCCAGACACCCACCCAGAAAGTCTGTTGTGCTTTCTCGGTTGGTTGAGTCCTCTCCGTAGCTCCAGGCTGAAAGTGCTGAGTGACGGAAACCACAGTTAGACAGAGAACCAAATCAAGGCGGCTTGTTCAAGGAAAGCTGGCTTTCTGTGGCTGAAAGAATATGCGAGGACCGCATAGGAATGCATTCTTCTGTGTCCTCAAGTCTTATCTTCAGATGAGTTTTGGTAGGAAGAAATCCTGCTAATGCAAAATAAGAAGCTACCTCCAAAAACTCTCTGACTCTAGGATTAAAATACCAGGTCCTTTCCTGGACTTGAAATCATCTTTGTAGCATATCCCCCTAAAAGCAAAGCACTGAGCAACCCCACGTCCTTCTGGAGACCTTCTTAATTTAATTATTTAGGGTGTCGTGTATCGGAGGCTGGTCTAGAACTCACTATGCAGTCAAGGCTGCCCATGAACTCCTAACCTGCTGCTTCTACCTACCAAGTGTTGAGATTACAACATACACCACCACACGTGCTTCATGCGGTGCCGGGGACTGAACCCAACGCTACCTAGGACAGGCTGCCAGTTTGCCGTGAGCTCCATCGCCAAGGCCTCTCCAGTCCTGCTAACAGTGTTAAACGCCTCTGCTTTGTTTTTCCACCAGACCAAGCCATGTGGGATTACATCTTCCCATTATTTTAAGAGATTGACTCCTATACCAGGGCAAGCCGCTGACTGCCAGCCAGAGGAAAGACCTTCAGTTAGCTGGCAAATGATGGACCCAGCCTCAAACCCGGAGTTTTTAAATGTAGTGAAGTGGGAATTAAGCCATTCTGGGTCTTAGAAACTGCAAATGGACTTGGTGCACGAACTTTTCCCCACCTTGTCTTTTCCGGGGAATGTCAACAGGCCCAATCTTGAGAGTTGTCCAAACAGTCACAACTGCCCTGATGAAGATGATAATGGCTGTTATGCTCAGTTGACAACTTTCTACAACAGAGTTTTTATAAATCCTTAATATATTTTATAGTTGAAGAGTATAATCTCTTTTAAATGAACCCTATTTAAGGAGTATGAGAATAGTGTATTGGATGCAGTCACTCAGAAGATCCATACCCTCACACCTAATATCTCAAAATTCAACTAAGTTTAGAAAAAGGTTTTTGAGATATACAGATATACAGTTAAATTAAAGACCATGGGATGAAATCAACCTGGATTATGGAAGGTGTGCGACAGAAATCCAGTGAGAAGTGTCCTTATAAAAGATACAGAGGAGAACTCAGAGACAGGGCAGATCGTATGAAGATAAAGGCAATATTTGGAAAGATACAGTCATGACTGTGGAATACCTGGAGTCAGCAAACACAAAAGGCAAGAAAAGATCCTACCTTGGAGCCTCTGAGGAAGAACAGCCCTGTCATCACCTTGGTTTCTGCCTTTTGACTCCAGACCTGTGAGAGAATGTATTTCTGTTGCTAAAAATACCCCCCCCCCCAACAGTTTATGGTGATCTGTTATGTTAGCCCCAGGAAATTAGCACCCTGTTATGATTGTGTCCCAATTTTAAACCATGAATTTAAGTAACTGCTTTGTAAGTTAATTCAGTCAGGAAGATATTTAGGCTCCCATTGAGGAAAGTTCTAGATGGACTCCAAGCTTTAAAAAAAAAATTCTTCTCTTATTATCCCTGGATTCTTGATGTAGATTGTAGCATGAATGAAGTTACAGAATGAGTCTTTTTTAAATCTTTATTGATTTTTATTAAGTTCTACATTTTCTCTGCTCCCCTCCCTACCTGTCCCTGCTCTTTACCCTCTCCCACAGTCCCCAATTTACTCAGGAGATCTTGTCTTTTTCTACTTCCCATGTAGATTAGATCTATGTATGTCACAGAATGAATCTTAGCCCAAATTCATAGCAAAGCTTTGCTGCCAGGAAAGAGATTGTGTATAGGCATGGAATGGTGATCCAGCTCCAGTCCTGGAAACCAGTGTGCTATAGGTTCGTAGTAATGGCAGCTGACTACCCTGTACATCCATACATAGGCATCATGCTCCTACAAAGTACAAAGCCCGTTTAAGCCCCATCTCTTTAATCATCAGATGGCTGCATTGAGGTAGCACATTAGAGTCACTTCATAGTTGCAGACCATGATGGCATGGTGGTTTGAATGAGAATCTATCCCACCCCCAGGCTCATATATTAGAATGCTTGGTCTCCAGGAAGTAGAACTGTTGGAAAAGATTATAAGGATTAGGAGTTGTGGCCTTGTTGGAGTAGAAGTGGCCTTGTTGGATGGAGGTGCTACTGGGTATGGTGGTTTGATTAATGGCCCTCAAGGGCTCATGTGTTTGAATGCCTGGTCACCAGTGGCATTGAGAATTATACAAAGGTGTGACCTTGTTGGAGGAAGTGCACTGGGGATGGTGGACTTGGAGGTTTCAAAAGCCCTTGCCAAGCCAGTGTCTCACTCTCTCTCAGCCTACAAATCAGGAAATAGTGCTTAGCTATGTCTCCAACACTATGTTTGCCTGCCGCCATGTTCCCTGTGATGACAATATGGGACAAAACCTCTGAAATTGTAAGCAAGTCCCCAATTAAATCATGTCTGTTCACAGCAATAGAACATTGATTAAGACACTGGAAGTGGAGCTTGAGGTTTCAAAAGTTCACGCCAGGCCCAGCATCGTTCTCTCTCTCTCTCTCCCTCTTTCCCTCTCCCCCCTCTCTCCTTCCCTCCCTCCCTCCCTCCCCCTTTCTCTCTCTCTTTCCCTCTCTCTCTCTGTCTCTCCCTCCCCCTCTGTCTCTCCCTCTCTCCCTTTCCTCCCCGCCCCCCCCACGCCCGTCTCTCTCTCTCTCTGTGTCTGGATATCAGGATGCAGGATGTAACTCTTTTTTTTTTTTTTTTTGGTTTTTCGAGACAGGGTTTCTCTGTGGTTTTGGAGCCTGTCCTGGAACTAGCTCTTGTAGACCAGGCTGGTCTCGAACTCACAGAGATCCACCTGCCTCTGCCTCCCAAGTACTGGGATTAAAGGCGTACGCCACCACTGCCCGGCTCAGGATGTAATTCTTAACTACTGCTCCAGTGCCATGTGCGCCACCATGCTCCCAACCATGATGAAGTGGACTAAACCTCTGATACTGTAAGCAAGCTCCCAATTAAGTTTTAAGAGTTTTCTTGATCATGGCATCTCTTCACAGAAATAGAACAGTGACTAGGCCAGAAGCTTGTACCAGAGAGTTGTATATTGTTGTGTTAGTCCTGACCATCCCATTCGTTGGAGGAGTATGGAAGGCATTGAGACTTTACACTAGAAAAGAAGTTGGATGCTTTAAGTGGGAGTCTAATCAGTCCTACCAGTAGAAGCATGGAGCGTGATGGTGCTAAAAGCAATGTAAATTATGAGGGCCCAGAACAAGAAGTTTCAGAAGTGATTTTAAGTGACAATTCTCATTGTTTTACCAACAGATTGCAAAGAGAATAAAAAAAAAAGCTGGTATTGTTTAACACGCTCATGTAGTCAAGGTAATCCAGACATTCAGTCACCAGTTAGATTTGACAGTCCTCTTTTAAGGCTCTCTTATGAGCCAGTCCTGACTAGCAGCAATCTCTCTGGATCCACCGTAGACTAGAACAGGAATGGGATAAAGTAGTAGGGGCTCAAAAGGTTGTCTTCAGTCTCCTTGAAATCCCAGGATCTTCTGTGTTATAGATATGGTGGTTTGAATAAAAATGGCCCACATAGGTCCATGGAGAGTGGCACTATTAGGGGGTGTGGCTTGGCTGGAGTAGGAGTGGCATCACAGGGGCAGGGTATGCTTTGAGGTCTCAAAAAACTCAAGCCTGCTTGGTGGCTCACAAATTACTTCTACTGCCTGTGGATCAAGATGGATAACTCTCCACTCCCTCTCTAGCACCCAAGCCTGCCTGCATGCTGCCATACTTCCTGCCATGACAATAATGGACTAACCCTCAGGAACTGTAAGCCAGGCCCAATTAAATGTTTTCCTTTATAAGAGTTGTTGTGTTCGTGGTATCTCTCCACAACAATAGAAACCCTAAGACTTGGGGTTACTTGAGAACCCCATGTCACATTTTCTCTTTATCTATCCTCTCTCAGATATGCTCAGTTCACTAGTGGGGACAGATGTATGTCACCTGGGTTACCTGTGTCCCCTTGCAGGGATTGCCTCCTCACTGTCCAAAGATAGAACTTTACCCATGCTGTCCCCTCCAGTCACTCACATGTCCTTCCTATACAAAGGGAGGCTGCCTTCCTATCGTTTCCAGCAGGTCATTCTTCAGTGGGAGGATCCGAAGGAGGATTGCCAGCAGATGAGAAGATAAAGAAAATAGGAAAGGTGGGGTCAGACGATATTGCTCAAGTTATATCTTATGCCAAGCAAGTTTATCAAGAAGTACAGTTTATATGGTATTTGGGATTTGGAAGACAGAGTTAATGGAAAGCTTTCATACAGTCGTACAAAGTCACCAGGAAGCTAATCAGGTGGTATTGCACAATGGGAACAAAGCATTTCTCAAAAGCATCACAGGCCAAGCACATTGCAGTCTTTAAATTGATTTTATTAAGCTCTACATTTTTCTCTGCTCCCCTCCCTTCCTTTCCCCTCCCCTCCCCTTCAACCCTCTCCCATGGTCCTATGCTCCCAATTTACTCAGGAAATCTTGTCCTTTTCGGCTTCCCATGCAGATTAGGTCCATGTGTGCCTCTCTTAGTGTCTGCATTGTCTTGACACTGATAATCTTAGCGTCTTAGGATGGGAATAATTGGATTCTCAGGATCCAAAGCCACAGATCCCTCAAGGTCCTGTCCCCAGGTTGTTAATGGTTCTGTGGAGCCTATTCCTGGTTTTAAAGATGAAGCTATGTTCTTCTCCATACATCAGAACCTCAGGGAAAGCCTTGGTTCAGCCTAACTTTCACAGGTTCATTTTTTTCTGGTTATTCACAGTTTCAGAGGAGATTATGGAGTTTAGTAGAAGAAATTTATTTTTTATCATTTCATGGACCAGGGAGTCCATCACCAAATGGCACCTGGAGAGAGCCATTCCATTGCACCATTCATAGTGGAAGGAAAAAAATAGAGTGACTAGTGAAAGTAAGTCAAACTAACACACACACACACACACACAAACATTTTATATTTTACCAACCAACTTATAGTAAACCACTGTGTCATTGGTTTATTAATTAAACAAGAGCTCTGGTGGCCTAATTAACTCTTTTAAAAAGTATATCTTTACTTATATACTTTATTTTCAGAACATAATAAATAAAATGACATAAACCACAATACACAATATTTGATCTTGTTGTCTAATAAAGAACCGGTTTGGTAAGTGCCTATGTTTTCTTATGTACAAGGGCAAGGGAGAAAGCAAAACCAAACAAAAAGCAATAGATAACAGCAGAGGAAAGCAGGAGGGAGAGAGTCATTCAATACTACTGGAGAATATTGATATATTGATACTCTATGAACTATGGAACAGGTGGGGCTCTGAGATAGGTATGACTGAGCCTATTGATGACCCCATACATAGATGCTTCCAAAACCCATCGTGCTCTCTTCTGTCTTCTTCCTTGGGGTGCTTCCATCCTTTCTCAATAACTGAGACCAGATATTTCTAATAGATTCTTCAAGCTGGGCATACAGTGCTCATCAATAAACTCAGTCATACCCTACTCTATAGCCTTCTGCACAAAGGCAGAGCTGGCCACCTGCCCTTTTCTCTCATGAATGGTACAGTAGATGAACTTCTGAGGCTCCTTCATGAGAGAAACATGTTGGGGACTGTGAACCCCTAGACCCTGAATTTCCTGTGACCCCCCTGCCTGTCAGTGTAAACAACTTGTTTTCCTATGCTTGCAGCTGATCTGAGCACGAGAGCCTCAGGAGTTCCTGACGGCAGGGGAATGGTTTCTGGTGGGCTTGCAACTGAGAGTTAGGGCATGGAAACTAGTCAAGGAGAGCCTATATAAGCTGTCCTGTAACACAATAAAGGGGGCATTTTGGGGGGCGTTCTTGGTGTTACTCATGTCTCTGAGTGTGGGTGTTTCAACCTCCAGGCCCTTGCCCAACTAGCAAACTGTATCATGATGCATAATGCATAGAGCAGGCATCGTGCTACAGAAACACACTCTGACAGAAGAGACATACCATCTCCAGACCAGACGTGTAACAGCGTAGGAGCTCTGAATTGGCACCAGTTAGTAGAGTCCCCATAGAATTCAAGCACTAGATGCCTAAAGAATATTCCGTAGAATTTGTTATAGTGATGTCATCTACCAGCTTTTTGACCATAGTCTTGCAGCTGACTTTAAAGACCTGGCTTCTTCTGGAGCATTTCTCTGGAAAGATTCAAGAACAGGTCCTCAGAAACAACCACACTATAGATAAAACTGAGGTATTCTGGTGTTGGATTATCACTGTTACCCATGATGAAGTGATTTCGTGAACATAGACTGTCACGTTCCCCAAAAGACTGAAGAAATCCTACTGAGGATGAACAGCAATTCCATTAATGCCAACCAATATTTATGGTTCTACATTTGACCACCAACTGTCTTTCCCTCCTTGGAAAAATGGAATCCTCTGCATTGCACCCTGGTGAAGTCATCGGAATTTCCAGTTTAAACTGCACTGATCATATTTACTTTTTCCTGATTCATTTATTTTTCTTTATTGCTATGATCTTCCATACCCGAAGACCTCATTGTTCTTTCCAACCATGCTTCTCTTGCCCTTCTCCTTGACCTTTTCAGACCTCCTTGGTGTCACCATCATTGATTTCTTTCTCTCCCCATACAGGGCATATTAATTATTGATCTATTACTATGACCAAGCAGCATGACCAGGTCCACTTGTAAAGAGAAGGGTTGATTTGGACCAATGGTTCCAGAGAAATAAGAATCTATCACCATCATTGCAAAGTGGTACGGCAACCGGCAGGCACGATGGTTGAAGCAGGGAACAGGGAGCACGCATCTTGAATTGCAGACATGTAACAGATAGAGAAACCTGGAATGATGGAGGTCTTTTACTCTTAAAACCTACTCCCTGGTGACGTGCTTCGTACATCAAAACTGCACCACCTAAACCTCCCCAAACAGCATTACCAGAGGGAAAATAAATGTTCAAATACCTGAGACCAAGGGGGCTATTTCTTAGTCAAGCCACCACACAGAGTAATGGGATAAACTGCAAAGTGATTCTTCACACTTTGCCCTGTCCTTTCCCCAGCATGAAGACAGAGAGTCACATCAGTACTTCAGCCTGTTTAGTAGAAGAACTCCAGAGGAAGAGTAGCTGGCAATCTGTTCATCATCACCATCATGGCACACAGGCAACTCAACAACTTCCCTGGCACTAGGTGTCAGGATAAACACCAACATGAAATTCTCCAATCGAGACACGGTCTGCATCCAGCTGAATAGCCTCCATACATGCTTTAATAACAGACTTGGCGGGAGCTCCCAGGAGATCTAGAAGACCACCTTTGGTCACCCCATTGCACTAAAGTCAGAGTGTGTTCCTGAGAATTGGAGATGATGCCCATCTTCAAGTTGTCACTACTCTCCAACTCAGATGAGTGTGCAAAGCTTTTGTAGTAAAGCCTGTTGAAAATTTGAGAGGCATTGAAAATCAACTCTCGGAGTTTCCCACACTGAAATAATAGGTACTGATGAGAAGCGTTGGGTCAGCAATTTCCTCAGAAGATGCATTCTGAAGGGAAAAGCAGCAAGTGCCAGAGATGAGAATGAGTCCAAACTGGGTCTGACCTACCCTCAATCCATAAATCCCACTAAAGACTATACCTCTCTAGGCTGGATATAATAATATGTGTATGTAATCCCAGAACTCAGGAAGTGGAGGCAGGTATATCAAAGCAAAGCCACGTCTTCAAACAAACAAACAAACAAACAAAAAACCCTGCTTATTTGCCACATTTTCACTTTCTCTCTCCCTCTCTTTTTTCTCTTTGGTCTTTTGATACAGGGTTTTTCTGTAGCTTTGGAGCCTGTCCTCTTACTCGCTCTGAAGACAGACCAGTTTCAAACTCACAGAAATCCACCTGTCTCTGCCTCCCAAGTGCTGGGGTTAAAGGTGTGTGCCACCACCACCCAGCCACTTTCTCATTTTTTTAAAGACGAGCATAAGTTCTATGCAGAGGGTTCAGATGCCCACCTTCCATCCTCTCTTTCTAGCACCCACTCTAGACAGGGAGAACCCTTTCCCATCCTGATCTCCATTCTTCTACGCAAGTGGAAAGTGTGATCAGAGGAAAGGACAGTTAGGATAAACCTAGCAGGCATTGAAAAGGTATGAGTTCCAGCATCAGGAACACAGTAACACTGGGGAACCACCATCTTTTCCTCTCACTGAGTTTTCCAGTATTCTTCTAGGTTTTTCTTTTTTTTTTTTTTATTAGCAGTACGGATCTAAGCAGTGGTTCTAAATGGTAGCTAATTGAGGCCTAACCAGGTATATTGGTTACTGTTCACTCTGTGGCAAAAAGCAGGTCAGTGGAGGACTGGCTTCTTTGGGCTCACAGTTTGAGGTTACACTCGTCAGGCTTAGAAAAACATGATGTTAGTTGGTCACTCTAAGCCTGTAGTCAGGAAGCAGATGGAGACAAATGCTCACCTGAGCTTGCTTGCTTTCTTTCTTTTACTCAGTCTTGACTCCAGCCCAGAGAATGGCAACACCTATTTTAGGGGTGGGTCTTCTCATTTCAACTAACCCCAGCTGGAAAATCCTCCCAAATGTTCCAGAAGCTTCAGTCCTAGGTGGTTCTAGATCCTACCAAGGTGACAGAATCAACCATCACGCCAGCTACGCCTTACTTTTATCTCTTCAAACTTAGGAAAATGGTACTTCCCTTACAGGGGAGTTAGTAAGAAGCAAGTGCAAAGAATACTCCCTAAGTCCTCAGCTCACAGCCTGGCCCTCGGGAAAGCCAGGAAGTTACTTGTTGGTGTATTGTCTAAAGACCTGAAAAGCTCTGACTGTTATCATAGTAAGCCTGAGATCACAGATACACAGATAGTATTTGTAACCGTGGTCCATCTCAGCTGATGCTGGCATGAATTAACACGAGCTCAGATTCACACTCTGAGACAGTGCCCTTTCCTTGAGATATACCACACACATGCACACACGCATGCACACACATGCAGCCTCTAGTCTTTCCTGGAAACCTAGCCCGGCTAGTCATGGCTGATTAGCTTTCTCTCGCTACCACCTTCCTGTGGCACAAGTCCCTCCATTTGTCTCCAACACCCTAGCTCCCTCACGTCTTTCTAGTCACTTCTTCACCTTTGCTTCTTTCTCAGATGTGACTGACTCATTGAAGAAGTTGAACTTGGCTTGAAAATCCCATGGCAAATGCTTCCATGTCTCATTGCTAGTTAAGAGTGGTGTTATTTTATTTAGACAATAAATGCAAAAGGAGTCCAGGGCAGTGTAACACTCCTTCCTCCAGGCAGAAGCCACGAGACACATCTCCTGTGAATGTCTAACCAAAAGCCTTCAAACTATATATTTTTAAAAGAAGTATGCTGCTACCCAGCTTTGAGATTCTTATCTCGTGTGATTAGCTAAATATGTGATCTAGTCATTAACAACTTTCTCACCTATTCTGCAAGTTACATGTTTTTTAATTTTATTTTTTAAAAGCTATCTTTTCTCATTTTAGAGGCCAAATCCATTTCCCACTTCCTCCCCTCCTCCTGCTCCTTCCATCTCCCCACTCCTCCACCCTCCCATCCACTCCTCAGAGAGGGTAAGGCTTCCTTCCCATGGGGAGGCAACACAGTCTGGCACATTGTTTTGAGGCGTGGCCAAGGCCCTCCCCACTATATCTAGGCTGAGCAAGGTATTCCTACAGAGACAATGGGTTCCAAAAAAGTCAGAACAATCAGGAGGAATAAATTCTGGTCTCACTACCAGTGGCCCCATAGTCTGCCCCAGCCATACAACTGTCACCCACATTCAGAAGGTCTAGTTTGGTCCTATGCTGGTTCCCTCACTGTCAGGCCAGAGTTGAAAGGTTTCCATTAGCGGAGGTAAGCTGTTTCAGTGCGTATACCCATCATGGTCTTGTCCTCTTTGTTCATATTCTCACTCCTCCCTCTCTTCAACTGGACTTTGGGAGCTCAGCCCAATGCCCTGCTGTGGTTCTCTGCATCTGCTTCCATCAGTTGCTGGATGTAGGTTCTATGAAGACATTTAAGATACTCATCAATCTAACTACAGGGCAAGGCCAGTTTGGACACCCTCTCCACTATTGCTTAGGGTCTTAGCTGGGGTCATCCTTGTGGATTCCTGGGAATTTCTCTAGTGCTCAGTTTCTTGCTAACCCCATAATGGCTCCCTCAATTAAGATATCTCTTTCCTTGTTCTCCTGCTCTGTCCTTTTCCCATCTTGACCTTCCTGTTCCCTCAAGTTCTCCTCCCCTCCTCTCTTCTTCCCTCCTCCTCCCCTTTCACGCTCCCTTCTCCTCCAACCCCCACACTCCAAATTTTCTCAGAAGATATTTTCTGTTTCCCCTTCCCAGGGGGATCTATGTATGTTTCTCTTAGGGTTCACCTTGTTACTTAGCTTCTCTGGAGTCATGGACTACAGGCTCCTTATCCTTTGCTTTATAGCTCATATCCACTTATAGTGAGAACATATCATGCTCCTCTTTCTGGGTCTGGATTACCTCACTCAGGATGTTTTTTTTTTCTAGTTCCATGCATGCACGCAAATTTCAAGATGTCATTGTTTTTTACTGCTAAGTAGTACTCCATTGTCTAAATGTACCACATTTTTTGATCCATTCTTCAGTTGAGGGGCATCCAGGTTGTTTCTATGTGCTGGCTATTACGAATAATGCTGCTATGAACACAGTTGAACAAATGTCCTTGTAGTATCTTTGAGCATCCTTTGAGTATATGCCCAAGAGTGGTATTGCTGTGTCTTGAGGTAGGTTGATTTCCAGTTTTCTGAGAAATTGCCATACTGATTTCCCGAGTGGTTGTACAAGTTTGCATTCCCACCAGCAATGAATGAATGTTCCCCTTACTCCACATCCTCTTCAGCATAAACTATTATTGATGTTTTTGATCTTAGCTATTCTGACAGGTATAAGATGGAATCTCAGAGTTGTTTTGATTTGCATTTCTCTGATGATTAGGATGTTGAGCATTTTCTTAAGTGTCTTTCAGCCATTTGAAATTCTTCTGTTGAAAATTCTCTGTTTAGATATGTACCCCAATTTTTAACTGGACCATTTGATATTTTGATGTTTAATTTCTTGAGTTCTTTATATATTTTGGAGATCAGTCATCTGTGTGATATGGGGTTGGTGAAAATCTTTTCCCATTCAGTAGGCTGCCCTTTTGTTTTATTGACTATGTCCTTTGATTTACAGAAGTTTCTCAGTTCAGAAGGTCCCGTTTATTTATTGTTGCTCTCAGCAACTGTACTACTAGAGATATATTTAAGAAGTGGTCTCCTGTGCCCATACATTGAAGGCTACTTCCAACTTTCTCTTCTGTAAGGTTCAGTGTGATCAGATTTATATTGATGTCTTTAACTCATTTGGACTTGAGTTGTGTACATGGCGATAGGTATGGATCTATTTGCATTCTTCTACATACTGACATCCAGTTATGCCAGCACCATTTGTTGAAGATGCTTTTTTTTCCATTGTGTAATTTAAGTTACATATTTTTAAAGCCTGTGATGAAACAGGCTGACCACATGGATTTTACATTCCCGTTTCTCAGCGTTCAAGTTTCAACCAAGGGTAGTTCATAAGTAGAGCAGTCACATAGCATGGGAAAGAGTGTGGTCCAATGCCCAATACCAGAAGAAAAACATATGCACAGAGATTCAGTTCGAGGCAAAAACAAAAGAGAAAAGGCAAACTTAATATAAGTCACTCATTCTTTCTTAGAGTGAACCCGATGGCCGGTTTAGTTGACCAGACTCACAACTTCCCCAGTGACACCGAGTCTGTCCCTAAGTGTTTAAACATCAACACACCACCGTGTGGTATGCTTAGTTCTGTTTCATTTGACCTCTCAAAAACAGAATCGGGATGGAAGGATACAGTGAAATAAGGGTTTCCCTGCTCTGCACTGACTGATTCATCTTTTTATGATGAGACCAATAATAAACTTGGAAACCGTTTGAACTTATGAGAGCAAATTCGGGCTGAGGGCGGCTGGGGTCTTGCCGCAGCTGTGGCGTCAAGCCAGTTGCCCGTTTATATGCGCTGTCAGGCGCCCATGTTTTCGGGAGAAATGGTGGTGCAAACTCATGCTCCTGTTCTCCGGGGACTGCGAGTCACATAAACTGTCTCTTAGAAATCATAGTTTCGCTCCTCTAAGTGGATGAGACGAGAGAGAGGGAGAAATGGACTCTCCATGGCAAAGAGCTTTGATCATTTTGATCAAACACAGACCACCTATCAGCCTTCCAAGTGCCACCATGCCTGACACGAGTTTTCAGTACTGTGTCATAATAGCTACCAGTCATTGTCATCGAGATTAAAAAAGGGGGGGGGGTTGTAATTAAACATGTGATTGGGTCCAGACATTTCCACCATGCCATCTATCTATGTGGCAGAGCCGGCCTGCTGTTTTTCCAGCAGCCCTCGGGAACCGCCCTGGGATGGCAATTTGCATGCTAAATGAATGCATGGTCTGAGCAGATTCACCAGAACATCTGTTGCTGATTGTTCTGGTCCTCTGCTTTTCAGACTCAAATATGACAATACAGAAAGTAAAAGGCAAATTATGGAGCCCCAGGCAAAAGTGCAGACTGGTTGATTTTTCTTTCTCTCGCCATTCTCCCTGGAGGAGCACATTACAGAAACTAAAAACACCCCCCACTTCGCAGTCCCCTTGACCTTACAATAAAATCAGAGCCCATGAAATGACACTGACTCCCAGCTGCTTCTTGTCTTAATACGATCCAATTTGGCCTTGAAAGAGACCTCCAGTCCCAGCTCAGAAGCTCCCAGACACAAGACAATAAGAAAGGAGAAAATCCTCCCTGACCTAATGAGGCTGACATGGGAAGAGATGAGACCCCCAAAGATTCCATGTTCACGTGGAAGCTGAGGGAGCCACCTATCAAATGTTCTTTCCAACCCTAGGAAAGCTTAGGGAATGAGAAGTTTGAAACACAAAGGCAAGTGTCAGAGAAACATGAAAGGGACCATTACAGCTTCCTTTGGACAAACAGCTTGGAGGTAGGATTATCTGTGCCCAATGGATTGGGTTCCCTCAGCCTAATCTCCGATGAGGAGTGGGGATGGAAGCCCTAGACTGTAGCTTGTACCCGATGCTGTCAAGCTAGTTTTCACCTACATTTTTTTTTCTGGCAATCCTCTGTCCTAAAAGTTCTGGAATTATCTTAACTTCCTCTTGGAAATGCATCTGTAGCTCAGAAAGATGAACAGCTTGTGGCAGTTATGTAGGCTGAAGTCACAGGCCAGGTCTTCAGCCTCCAACGCCTGATGCTCCTCCCCTTGCAATTGCTCCCCAGCCTGTCTCCCACTCACTTGCGATACATCACTCGATTGGTTTTTCCATCACACACAAAAGTCACAGTCTTGAGAAAGCCCCATCCTTTCTGCCTTCTGTAGAATACATTTGTGTTTATTTTAGCAGAATAACAGAAAAACATTTACCTCAGTTTTTAAAACGGTCCTAATGGAGTCATTCAAAATTTATTTGCACTAAGTATGAAAAACCACATTTTGAGTTCTCCCCTAAACCTCCATAAACCCAGGACTGGAACAGTGTGGCTTTCTGCCACTGTATCCCTCCCCATCTTATGTCATGGGTGTGATATGACCAAGCCCTGTGGAATCTATAATCACAGACATGTAGAAAAAAGAGATTGATGGGAAACAAGATGCTAAGGGCAGGGGGGGGGGAGAGGTGGATGTCCCATTCTAGAAGTAGTCTCTACGTAAAAACCTCTCTGCATTCTGCAAAAAAACTGGAGGAAACTGAGCATTCTGGTTGAGAAAGCCATCATTATAGGCCATCACCAAGACTTCAGAACCCTGCATCCACTCATCACCAATCTCCAAGGCATTCATCTAAGCAGATTTCCAGAGACCTTCACACGTCTGAGCATCCCCTTTACCAAGAAATCAGAGAACAGTTCGCGTGGAGCAGATACTCCTGGTCGGGTTTGGAGCTCACAACAATCGCTAGTTAATTTCTCTCAAAGCTTTCAGTTCACCCTGATGTCCTTGATTCCCAGAGAACTGAGTCAAGCATATTCTCCCTGTAAAGCTAGCTGCTATTCTGCATTTCCTTCCTGACCCAAAAGTCGCCCAGTTAGCATACAAAGTCGGATTCCCTGACATCCTGCTTCTTTTACTCTCTATACCTCCCCTGCATTCCAGCTGGACTCCGGTTCAGGAAATTCGTTCTTTTATACAGGTAGAATTGTCTCTCTGACCTCACAGTCGCCAATCACCTATCCACCAGCATAGCATCTCTCTAGACACTTCACCTGCAAAGGACCCGGGCTCCTGGGATCGCTTCATAAATTCGCTCCTTGCTTTGCATTAGCTATTCTCAGCCACTAGCCCTTCCCAAAGGTGGTCTTTGTGATCATTGTTTGGTCAGAAGGGCTGACGATTCCTTTGTCAGAGAAAAGGCAAAGCCATCTCATTAGAGTAGCCTAAACTGCTCATTTCAAGTCAAGCCACATAGCTAACAACCCAAAGTCACCAAATGTTCCAGAAAGTTAGAAATGAGATTTGTTTTGTAAAAGGTGACTGGATAAAATCCTATAAAGATTCAATCCTTCTGGGCATGAATAACAATGCCTTCTTGACAGCTATAAGAGAAAAGGTATCACAGAGGTGAGGAGAGAAGGATTCTTGTGTCTCTGAGCTCTGGCACTCACGGAGTGAGGCTTCCCTTGCATGTTGATCTAGCCAATGGTAAATCATATGCTTTGATGTTAGGAGCAGAGGAATACCTCATGTTTATTTGAAGATTCCCAGATTTTCCATTTCTGGATGTGGATGAGAACTATGTCTGATATAACTATGTCATAAACCATGAAACTTGCCTTCAAAAATATGTAGTTCTGTCTTCTCATCTCTTCCTCACTTCCAGAGGAGCCCTCGTCTTGTTCCTAGACATTGTGAGCCTCTTGCTACAAGACTCCTACGTGGCGAAGCTCTGTGTCTCTGCAGAGATGGGTGTTAAGAGCCCCCTGAGTGCTTGTGGAAACCAACAATGCCTCTGCCCCACCCAAACCAATTACATCTGAAAGCTCTAGCGAGTTTTTTTCTCCTCTGCAGGATGACACTATTTGTTTAACAGTGATACAAAAATTTCATTTCTAGGTTCCAATCTAAATGAACAAAAGGTTTTTATTTTGTCTTTCTAGAGCTAATAAACAGCTGTCTAAGGAGAGTTTCTAATTTGATGTGAAATAACCTCTGTAATGTCTAAGATTGAAGTCATTCCTCTCTCCTCAAGATAAAAGTAAGAAAACATGAGAAGAAATTTGTTCACTTTAACAAGTCCTTACTTTTCTTTTTGGATGATATTTTTAAAGAGTTTATAACACAGCTTATCCCTGAAATCACAGATACCCTCCTGCCTCTGCCTGCCAAGTGCTACGATTGCAGGTATGTGTCCTTTCACCTAACTTGAGGAATTTATATTTTATTAAAGAGGATCCAGTACTCTGATGGAAACTGAAATGCTCGCCAGCAGCTGCCAGCATAAAGCGACGCTGAGGTTCTCTTGGTGCTGTGTACCGAATAACATGGAGGTATGTTTTTAAAACCATATTTTTGGTGAGTTACAGAACTGCTTCCTTAAAGGGAAGATGGTCGAAATGTGAAACTGGCCGCTCTGTCACTGAATTAATTTGACAATTTCTCTGGTCTGAATTTGTAAATGACACAAGCAGCTACTACAAAAGGAAGAGTGCCTGATTCTTGTTACTTTGTGGTTTCTGCGTTTCGGTGACAAAGGCGATTTCAGAAAGTGCCTTCAAGTCCAGTCTGGCACATTAAGGAAATTTTTTTTCTGTCGTGAAGAACAGATCAAAAGAATGCCCTGTAGCCATGGCTGTCCTTTATTTCTGCTGCTAGAGTTATTGATCTATTGGGTAGAATACCACCATTGTACTTTTTTTTTTCTAGGCTCCTGATTCTATTACTATTTTCTTAACGTTTGCTGTCTAAAACACCAGCAGTAAGTCTAGACAAAATCAGCCACTTTGGTCACGATCAAAACTTTGGCTTCAGAGTGACGTACAGGCCGCTCAGTGCGATGAGTGTGAAAACACAGTAAGGGCTGCCTCACCCGGGCAGGAGCTGGAACAAACTGCAGACGACAGTCATGTATAGTTTCCGTACCTAACGCGATCAAAGAAAAGATGGCTGTCAGGGCAAGGGAAGACTTTAAAAGGAGCACAGCAAACCAGTTTCTCACTCTGCCGCCTGCCTATTTCGCAATCCATTATCTCAGAACCCAAATGATAGTAGATATTCTTCATTTTTGTATATACTCATTAACTTTTGGGAATTCTCCACAAAAAAATAATAAAAATGAATAATCATAAACTTTAAAGAAAAAGCTTAACTAACAGCTGTGTTTACAATAATAGTACCCATGGCCGGCACTGTTCCTGGTGCTAACCCCCTCAACCCTCCACATAAATGATGCCTGAAGATGGGCTACCCTGTGGCTCAAAATGGCTACAGAAGACTCTGCTGGGGTGCTTGGATTATTTTTATTGTTGTTGTTCATTTGGTTCATTGGGCTAGGTTGGGGAGAGGTGGTGGCTGACATTGTTTGCTTGTTTGTTTGTTTGTTTTGGAGGCAAGGTCCTGTGCATCCAGGCTGACCTTAAACTCCGGATCTTCTTGCCTCAGCAGTGAGTGCTGGATTTCCAGGTGTGAACCGTCAGGCTCAGATGCCATGCCTCCTCCACATGTCAGTGTCTGGCCTTCTCTTGTCTTTGACAGAAGCACACACTGCTGTGAAGACCATGGGTCTGCCCTTAGCCAAACCCTTAGGTAGTTTTTTTCCCCAAAATTTAGCAGCCACTGGCCCAAAAATGAACTCGAAGTTCTCCTCATGATCTCCGGTTTTTTCCAGAACACTTGGAACTGGCAATTGACTTTGACTCTTGGGAACTAAACTCTGTGGAAAAGTTTTCAAATTCTACCTAAAACAGAAATATGTGAGTGGCCAGCGCTAATGAATACCCAGGTAGGGCCTCGCTATCTCCTCAGGACAGCGGACCTCACAATGCTCCAGGAAGAGTATCCTGCAGAGAGCGTGCTGGTGCCTGAGGTCCATGGGAGTGCCCTAACTGAGACAAGCTTCCAAGAGAAACTGGGTAACTAGAGAGCAAGCACTCAAGTACCTCTGAGGAGCTACAAAGCACTGAGAAATATACAGGGTGCTAAAAGGCTGTGGGCCGCAATGTGCGTTGGTGCTAACTGTGAGAAATGGGCTCTTTTGAAGTCGGCTTTCAGTGCCTCTGAGGCAGAGGCTGCCACATAGATTTGGTGACCAGCGCTCATTATTCTTGGTCTGCCGTGTTTCCACATTCCTTTCTGCTCCCAGCAGCCATTCCTCCACCATCATTTTAACTTCCTTCAGAATGTCCTGTTAGGACCTCTGTTGACCTTGGTGTCTGAGACAGAATAGTAAATTGTCTCCTCTCAGCTCGCATGCTCTTTGCTGTGCCTGGCTTTGTGATTCAAGGGAGTGGGGGCATTACACAGCATTGCTTTTACCTTCATCATTTGAGTTTTTATTTATAGGATAGAAAGACAAAATGTGAAATAATTCTCTTATTTAAGTAATCTAAATATGAATTGAGATGTGTGTATGTGTGTGATGAAAATAGAAGGGGACTCTGTGAGAAAACAGGAACCAGGGAGAAGGAAGGAGAAACAGAGGGGCTCATGAGAGCAGAGAAAATATGAATAAGAGAGAATGATATATCTGTGAAAGTGTCATAATGAAACTAATAATTCTGTATGCTTACTAAAATAGCTCAGTTATAAATCTACACAATAAATATGGCAGAAAGGCAACTGAACTTGTGTGTGTGTGTGTGGTGTCTCTGTACATGTGCATGTACATGTGTACTTGCCTGTCTGTGCATGTGCACACAGGTGTGCTTGTCTGTATGTGCACATATATACAGCTGTACTTGTCTGTGTGTGTGCACAGATATACAGGTCTACTTGCCTGTGTGTGCACATATCTACAAGTGTATTTGCCTGTGTGTGTGTACATATACACAGGTGTGATGGGTGGGATTCCCCTCTGTATGCTGTGATTAATAAAGAAACTGCTTTGGGCCTATAGCAGGGAAACAGAGCTAAACAGGGAAAACTAAACTGAGTGCTGGGAGAAAGAAGGAAGAGTCAGGAGAACTCATGTAGCTCTGCCAGAGACAGGCACCAGATGGAACCTTTCTGGTAAGCCACAGCCACATGGAGATACACAAATTAATAGAAATGGGTTAAATTAAAATATAAGAGCATGTATAGCCAAAAAGAAGCCAGAGTTAATAGAACAAGCAATGATTTAATTAATATAGCTTCTGTGTGTTTATTTCGGGGCTGAGCAGCCAGGATCAAACAAGTGGCCTCCTATTACACATATGCACTTGCCTGTATGTGTACATATCTACAGGTGTACTTGTCTGTGTGTGCACATATCTACAGGTGTACTTGTCTGTGTGTGTGCACATATCTACAGGTGTACTTGCCTCTGGGTGTGCACATATATACAGGTTACTTGCCTGTGTGTGTATGAATATGGATGCTAAAAAGAAATTCCCACACTGGCTCAGAATTGAGTATAATAAGTGGTTATTTATTTGGGGGTAGACTTACAGACCACAGTCCTCTGCACAAATGGGGAAACATGAACCAAATCCAACAGCCGGAAGAGAGAGTGAAAACACACTTTATATCAGCATTTATAGTATAAGAGGCCACACCCAAGTGGGAAGATAACTTAAAGGCTACTGGCTGCAGGATTTCCTACAGCACCTCCCCTTTTTGTTTGAATAAGAGAGTTCTAAGCCTAATACAAAATTATATACAAAAAGAACAAATATCAGGTATAAGAATTAGAATTACAACCAGAATAAACAATATCAAGGAAGAAACATGTGACAGATGTTTCAATAATTATCCTATCCTAAGGAGTTTAAGACTTGCATTATAAATAACTTGGCCAATTCATGAGAGGAAAGTAACTACAACTATCTAGTCTTCAACCCCATCTGAAAAGGGAAATAATATTGCTTGAGTAGGCATTAAGTGCAATCAAGCAACTTCCAAAATGTGTAACAAATGACAGAGTCAGCTGGCTAGTTGAGCAATCACCCAAAGTCTCATTTGCAACGTTGGCACAACCAACTTTGGCTAAGGCCTAGAGTAACTAACAGACCATTTTCAGAGGCAGGAAAAATTTCAAAACCATCTTGGTTTATCTTGGCAAGATTTGACAGTCTTTTTTCTTGTATCCTGCTTGTCCTGTTCAGACATTGTGCGTTTTGCCAGTGGTCAACACATGGGCAGTTCCTTGCCCAAAGTCCAGTTTTGCCAAGAAGAAAAGAAGCTCCAAGTGGAGTGTCTTAGGTGCTCACCATTCTCTCAGGAGTAGATCAGTGCTGCCAGGAGAAATCGTGTCTCATGTCAACAGAACCCTAAGTTATTTAAATGCCATATTCTACAGCTTTTTGAAGTGGGTGAAGATTACCTATCTATGCAGAATACAATCTTTATGTAATCTAAAGAACTTGATTAGTCTAACTATAAGAATGACAAACATGGATGACTATTTACCTATAATTCTATAATACTCTAATAACTTAAAGACTAAGACTTCATATTAGAATATAAACATTCTTAAACAACCGTGCAATAAATGAGGACAATAATCTTAAAATGTAAGCAATGTATAAGTATATAGATCAGAGGTAGAAAGGTATATTGCAATATGATAAATATATCCTAAAATTGTGTCAACAACAAAATGTTTTAATCAGAGATAGAAGCATGCATGCATACAATATAACAAAATAACTGCCTAGGTATACAAATATTGTAGATGAAAATAGGAACATATTCAATATAAGTTTATATCAATATACAAGAATCTATACCAATATAAATTGCCTATAAATAATAGCTCACCATTATTCACTCTATTACTCACTATTATTATTAGTGTGAGTAAGCTCACACTAACCTATTATCTTACCCAATTTCCCTTTTTTTTTTCAACGAGATCCCTGAGCCTATATAATTTTCCCCCAACTCTATGCCAATTATAATCAGCCCCTAAATGATGTTCCTAACCCTGAGGACAAATTTTGTTGGGAAAGGGGACGTTGTCTTCTAGAATTACTTCCAGCTGTCATAGGTGCAATGTTCTTTCTATAGGATCCTGTGAAAGTAAAATGATGGTTAAGTTTCTAGATTACTGTCTGGTATAATTGCAAATAGTCTCTGAGTATTTGATAGGGTTTTTCTGAGGTTTTTATTTGGAGTTCTGGCCAGAATCTTATAAAAAGGTGCAAGACCCCTTCCCTGAAAGGTCACTGTGAACACCCCCAAAAATTATTTTGCCCAATAAACAGCAGGAAGTAGTTTGAACAGAACTATGCCCAAATTTTAAAATATTGTTTATAAGTGTTTGTTTACATTTAAAAAGGGATATGCTGTATAGATGAATACTTTGCATTGGTATGGATCTTGGTTTATTAATACAAATTTAAAGTCAATTTTGTTATTGAATATTTTTGTTCTTGAATAAGGTATTGTGTTTGTGCAGCTCATTTAAAAATGTAATGTATAATTAAGAAATATAGGTTAATAGATAATCATCTATAATAGTCAAACTTGTAGTCATCTTAGTTAGATTTTGTAGATGTACAGAGATGCATTTCAGATGGATAGGCATTCTTCAAACCTTTCAAAGGCTACAGAATATGGCATTTAAAATGTTTTAAGAACTTAGGAATTTTTATGACAGTGAGTCACATCTGCTCTTGGCATTGCCAATTACTTCAAGAGGATGATGGGCACCAAAGAAACTCCATGTCGTTTTTGTTAGCCATTTGGGCAAGAAATTGCTCTTGCCTGGACTGCTTGATGTTATCCTGTGTGAACTAGACATGCAGGACCCATGGAAAGATAACTGTTGAAGCTGCCTAAGAAAGGTGAGATCGTCTTTAGGGGGTCCCTGCTTCATGAAAAAAATCTGATAGACATTCTGCAGGACACAGAAGAAAATGACTGATAAACTGCCAATATAGGTGGAACTGTCTTTGAAATTTCTTGCTTCATAGAAATGTCTGCTGAATACTATGGGCCTATAGTCTGAAGATGGATGCCCCAACAATACAAAGGAACTTTGGGTGACTGTCCAGGCAGCAAGAAGTCTCTGTCAATTCTAAAGTTTTGGAAGTTGTTTACAATGCACTTTCTGTTTACTTAGATGGTATTATATCCTTCTGGAGTCTTTGATGGAGTTGAAGAACATAGTTATAGTTAGAGTTTTCCTTAGATATGATAAAAGATAAAGTAGAGATAAATATTCTAACTGTAATTCTTGCTTGATAACTGTTTTGTTATATGTAATTTTACTATGTTAAAGTTAAAACCTTCCTTTTTATTTAAACAGAAAAGGGGGGGTGATGTGGGATTCTCTTCTATATGCTATGAATATGTTTGGTTAATTAATAAAGAAAATGGGCTTGGCCTGATAGGGTAGAGTAGAGCTAGGCATGGAAAACTAAACTGCATGCTGGAAGAAAGGAGGCAGAGTGAGAGAGAAGCCATGTAGCCCTGCCAGAGATAGATCCTGGATAGAACTTTACCTGGTAAGCCACAGCAACATGGCAATTTGCAAATTAATAGAAATGGGTTAAGTTAATATGTAAGAGCTCGACAATAAGAAATTAGAGCTAATGGACCAAGCAGTGATTTAATTAATACAGTTTCTGTGTGGCTATTTTGGGAGTCTGGGCAGCCAGGAAACGAACAAGTAGCCTCCTATACATATGTACATGTATGTACAGGCGCACTTGCCTATGTGTGTGCATGTGTAGGAGAGTTTGATGTCAGATGTCTTTCTCTATCTCCACATTAGATTTTGAAAGTAGGTATCTCACTAAATCTGGAACTTACTGTTTCAACTGGATAGTCCTGTTGCTAAGTGTGCTCACATTGTGCCTGGTTCTTATGCTGACTCTGGGGACCTTAACTCAGGCCCTCTTGCATTCATACAGAGTACTTGACCCATTGTGCCACCTCTCCAGCTTGCAGCTAACCTTTCAGTGCAGCTTCATATATTTGGGACTTAGGTTCTTAAGCAGAAGACATATAAATTGGACTATGAATAATATGGGGCATTTTGGGTATGTCTTTAGGGAAATCAGACATGAATGACATCTGGAGAACTTGACAGAGCAACAAGAAGCTTAGGAAGAGCTCCTAACAAGAAGCATAAAACCAGTGACACACCTCCACCACTACCACCTATACTACCACCACCTCCATCCTTACCTCACCACCACCACCTCCACCTTCATTGTGACAGGCATTTTCCAGCTATGCTAAATTCTCAGTTTCCTGTAGACTCAAATCATGGTGACTCAACTGTGAGCCATGCTGGGTCTAGAGTCTTTGAGGAAGGCAATCTGGGAGTTTACTCTGTCTCTTCTGGTAGAGCCCAGAATAATTTAATAGAAAAATTGTTAATGCAGAGAACTGGAGGACTAAAGAAAGTCAAATACCAAACCGAAGATGATATATAGAGGGAGTAACTACATGGAATACTATCCTAGGCCTGCTAGAATCCTCTAGAAGCTAGTAGAAACACTGTCTCCTAAATTGCAGCCTTGAACAGAATTGAGTCCAGCTAATGCTGTCTTAAGATGAAGGAGCACTTTGCAACCTGGACTCTTGTGGTGACCCACAAGTGACTCAGTTTCCATCAGGAATCCATTCTGACTTATAAATCATTTGAGTTCAAGCTTGCATGTTTCTGTCTCCTTGAGAGCTATGATAAAGTTCTGATTAAGCTCATGGGAAATAACACATTATCTACTAAGACACAGGCTGGTAAATGTCAGTTGAAGGCATATCCAGATGGAATAAGAAATTGCTTGCTGCTTGCAGGACTCACATGATAGATAGTGGACATGCTTGCACTTTCTCCCATGGACAGTGCACGGAGGTGGTTTACTGACTGTACTGCTCTTTGTCCTGCATTCTTCCTTTACTCTGTACAAAAGCAAGTTCTAAAATAAACTCTGGGCTGTTTGGCATAGACAAACAGGCCTCCTGGATCTTCCTTGTGTCTCTATCTTTGTAACATGAAGGGGCCTGCTTGTTGGGGTTTATGTTTTGCCCAGTACCCCACAGCTGACAAGCCCAAAAGAAAATCAAACAGAGATCTCCATAAGTTATAAAACTGATTGGCCCATTAGCTCAGTCTTCTTATTAGCTCTTGTAGCTTATATTAACCTACTATTCTTATCTATGTTAGCCACATGGCTAGGTACCTTTCTCAGACATGCAGATTACATCTTGCTTCTTCCGTGGTCTGGGCAGGACTGGGAGGAATAGACTTCCTCCTTCCCAGAATTCAGTTCTCATAGCCCCGCCTCTACTTCCTGTCTGGTTGACCCACCTATACTTCCTGCCTGGCCAATCATCATTTATTTAAAACATGATTGACAGAATACAAAGAATTCTCCCTCACCATTTCTCAGTTTCTTTCATCTGCCATTTCCTCAATTCTCTCTCTCTCTCTCTCTCTCTCTCTCTCACACACACACACACACACACACTCACACACACACACACACACACCCTCCAAGTACCCAGGCTCACTCCTCAGCAGGCTCCCCCTGACTCTGACCATGGGAGGTGGGTCTCTGCCAACTGGCTACCCACACACCTAAGCCTGGTGGCTCCAGTGGTTGGAGAGGCTGCAGACCCTTCCATTTATTAAGAAAGGGACCATTGTCAGGCCTCTTGGAACTGGTATGACAGCAGTGAAGAAACCGGGGAGACACTTCTACTTCTCCCTTTGGATATCAAGCTGTGGAGACAATGGATCTACTGGAACTTTCCCAAGACTTTCATTCAGGGAGAAGAAAAAGACTGGTAGCCTAATGCCAGCCTCACAAGTAGTTAGTCTCTGGGAGATTTCACAGTTTCTGACAACCTGTTAGATCACCTTCCAGGAAAGACTGGAACTCAGACAATGATACTAGTCAGGACCACACACCAGGACTGCTTAGCCTTACATACCCTTCAACCACTTAACTACCTTTCCAGTTGCTAAGATGAAATGTCCTTGAAAAGGACATTTAAAAATCATTTTACAGTAAATGGAGTTTATTTTGGTTTCCAGTTCAGGGCATCACCACGGTGGAGAAGTCAGAGTGGCCAGACAGTGAAACTAGTCACATCACATTCAGTCAGAAGCAACAGAAGATAAGTGTTTGCGCTCTGTTCCTGTTCTCTAGGATCCTAGCCCAAGGAATGATGCCATCCACAGTAGGGGATCTCCTGACCTTGAAAAATCTAACCAAGACAATCCCCCACAGACATGCTCAGAGGCATTTTAAAACTCCAAGTTTGAGTTTAAAATTTATCAAGTTAACCACTGAGATTAAATATCTCAATTGTTAGAGGTAGATGGCTAAGACCAGGGACTGGCGGGGCCCTGGCTCTGACCTGAACAACTAGGGAAACGATGATAGGGTCACACATGATGTGACTGTCAAGTGGTAAGTCCCTTCTGCCTCTTGCCATCTAGTCTCCTAGCATCCTCTACAAACCAAAAGTCAGCTCAAAAGACAAAAACCTAATTTACATAAACCCCTCCCCAAGACCACAAATCCAGAAACGGCAGAGTAGACAAAGGCTGAGAGAGGCAATGCCATAATCAAACCAGACACCTGAAGGAAACTGAGGTGTTTCCCAAAGAGCATTGCTTTAATGGGAGCCAAAAGGAAGGTGAGAGAGCTAACATATGAGGAGCAAGTGCCAGTGAAGTGTGTCTAAGAATCTGAGGACTTATAACTTGCTGTCTCCAGAAGCAGGAAATTATTGTCATTTGTGAAGAGGGGAGCTCCAAACAGTAATGGTTGGAGGGAATTTGAAAGTAATTTCATCAACACATAGCATACAGAACACAGAGAGAGACCACACAAAAAGTTACAGAACTGAATGTCAACAGAGCATTTTCTGGGTACAGCTCAAAAGCATATCTCCTTAGGAATTGTTGTGGTAGCCTGGTACTTAAAAGTTTGGGTTTGGAACACAGCAAACTGAAGGTCTAAAGCAGGGGTTCTCTATCTTCCTCTTGTTGTGGTAACCCCCCAACCATAAAATTATTTCCATTGCTACTTCATAAACTTTGCTTCTGCCATGATTCTCAGTGCAATTATCTGATATGCATTATAGCTGATATGCGACACCTTGAAAGGATTGTTCAAGACCGAAGGGTCTATGGAATCTGTACAATTCCTGGTGGAGGCTTGGATGAGGACACTGTAAATACAGAACGGGTAGTGGAATGAGGGCAGGGGAAGGGTGAAGAACAACCAAGACAACCAAACCCAAAGAGGATACACTCACACAGAGAGGGAGACCCTTCACACATGGCCTCCCGTATTGGGAGGAGAGGTTTTAGGAGATGCAGTAAGTTCTAAGAGGATTCTACTTCAGATGAATCTACGTCTTACTCGGAACTTCAGTACTCCTATGAGCCTGCTAGAGAGTGCAAATCTTATTGTAGGAAACACAAGTGTAACCCACAGTTTCCTTGACTTACTAAAATCAAGAAGCCTGGTTTCTCAAAGCTTCACACTGAGTTGTTCTTCCAGATCATACTTTGTAATATACCTGTCAGATATTATCCGTAAACAGCATGTAATTCCCCATTTCATAGGAGAAATCCATTCCCTTCTCATTCTTTGTTGTCTTAATAAAACTGAAATATAACCCCTGTGTTATTTTATAAAACTCTCCAGATCAACTGGGTTCAGACTAATAGCTGTGAACCAGATTCCGGTGACAATACTACCCCAGACAAACCCTTGCCCGCATAGCCTGTTACCTTCTTGGACCCTGGCCACTCTGGAGAGTGCCCACAAACAGTCTGTGGGCTATTTCCCCACTGTGAGATGCCAGGCAATGTCAGCTTGCAGCAGCTCTGTCTTTCCAGAGAGAGTAAAGTTTTCTTAATTTTTCCAAAATTGTTTGGTTTTCAGGAAACCAAAATTGGCAGCAGCAACAGAAACAAAAATAAAACAAACCAAATGCAAAAAAAAGAACCTTGGGAAAGATTACTAATAAACTTTTTGTATCTCCTGCAGGATGAAAATTTGGCAGAAATAAGTATGAACTTATAGAAGGTGGGAAGGCCTGTTGCTATGGCATGAAATGAGACAAACACCAAAGGCAAAGTTAACAACTCCAAAGCAATTTTACTTCAGCTGAGTAGTCCAGGAAGAAGGGTCAATCTACCTGCTCTGAAAAAAAAACCCAGAAAATGACTCCAAGTTTCTTTCCTAAGTTCCAAGATGGCGTTCTGTAGATGCAGGATGAACATACGCACATACTCTCCCTGCTCTTTCCTGGTTTATCAGTCTCTAGATTTTTCCCTAACTATTGAAGGATGCTAAATATGCTCTCCTACTGTGGATCAAAGGCAAAACTAATTTCATTCCAAAGGCTTAAATGCTTTCATGTTTGTAGGTCTGTATAAAAGTATACACTTTTCAACTGTACATTTAAAATTTCAGCTGTCACCCAAGCTTCAGACAATACTGGAAGGAGGGGCTCTGTGTTCTCAGATACATGTGTTTGGAGAAAGGAGCTCCACACACACACTCCAACAAAGGACCTTTGTAATCAGACTTTTTTTTGGATTACCAGCCCCCAAATAATGACATGAAGACTTCTGGTTAATTATGAAATCTTGGCCTTAGCTTAGCTAGTTCCTAATTAAAACTTAAATTAACCTGTTTATATAAATCTGCATTCTGCCATGTGGGTCATTACCTCTCCCATACTGTACATCCAGCTTCCCCCAGGTCTGGCTCTCGATCTCCACCTCTCTGATTTCTTCCCAGAGTTCCCATCCTGGAAGTTCCACCTATCCTCTCCTGCCTAACTATTGGCTGTTCAACTCATTATTAAACCAGTCAGAAGGTGCCTTAGCAGAGATACATCTTCATGGTGAAAAAAAAAAAAACACTGTGGATTCCTTCAGTTCAGAATTTTATTCCATTGCCATCACGGCTAGAAGTGCAGTGACACACAGTCATGATGCTGGAAAGGTACCTGAGAGTTCTACAGCTGGATCTGCAGGCAGCAGGGAAAGACCTCAAAGCAAGCTTCCAAAGACATAATTCCTCTAAAAAGGCCACATCTCCTAATACTGCCACTCTCTATAGGCCTATGGGCAGTACTTCCTCCAAAAAGCCACACCCACTCCAACAAGGCCACACCACCTAGTAATGCCACTCTCTCTGGCCCTATGGGGCCATTCTTATTCAACCTACCTCATTCTACTCCCTGGCCTGCAAAGTCTTGTAGTGATAAAATAATGCAGAAATGCATTTAGTCAAACTTCAAAAGTCACCATAATCTAGCATAGTCTCAACAACAATGTTTTAAAGTCCAAAGTTGAAAGTCTCTTCTGAGACTCATGCAATCTCTTAACTGTAACCCCTGTAAAAATCAAAATCAAAAAGCAGATCGCTTACTTCCAACATATAATGCCATAGGATATGCAATACAATTTCACAAGAGCGCATAGTGAAGAAATTCTAGACCAAAGCAAGATTGAAACCAGCTGGGTAAACTCCAAACTCTGCACTTCCATGTTTAGTGTTAAAGTGCTCCACAGATGCCCAAATCATTTCAACTTTGTTGACTACAACATACTTCTTTCTATTGGGCATGTTGTACTCTCTGTTAGAAGCTTTCCTAGTTAGGTATCATCTGGCTTTGGCATCTCAAACAGTTTGAGGTCTCCAAGGCACTCTAGGCTTCATGTTCACAGCTTAACACACAATGGCCTCTCTAGGCCTTTGATGTGGGATTCCCCTCTGGATGCTGTGAATATTTTTTATTATCATTGGTTAATAAAGAAGCTCCTTTGGCCTATGGCAAGGAAGAATATAGCTAGGTGGGAAAACTAAACTGAATGCAGGGAGAAAGAAGGAGGAGTCAAGCAGATGTCATGTAGGTGCCAAAGGAGAAAGATGCTGGAAACTTACTGGTAAGCCATACAGATTAATAGAAATGGATTCATTTAAGATGTAAGAGCTAGCTAGAAATATACCCATACTATTGGCCAAATACTGAGATAATTAAGAAAGTTCCTGTGTGATTATTCAGGTCTGGGCAGCTGCGAAATGAATGAGCAATCTCCTTTTACATAGTATTGTTGTGTTTTCTTTGAATTTTTTGACCGTTAATAAGCTAACTGCAGAGAGACATTTGATTGTGGGAGCTGCTGAGCTAAACCCACATAAAGGGATCTTGATTCAAAATTTGAATCTAAGGATATGTTTCTTTGGAAAAGAGGTTCTGCTTTTGTTTTCACAAAGATGGGAACCTGTGGATTCCTTCCAGGCTAATATGGTCTGAATGAACAAAACCTCTCCCCCAAAAGGTCTCCATGAATCCTAAGAATACTTCACCCAACAAACAGCAGGAAGCAGTTTGGAGAAAACTATGCCCAAATTCCCAAAATGATTGCTTATATGTGTTTATTTTCACTTTAAAGGGTTGGTGATAAATGTTTTATGGTGATAAATGTTTACAGTAAATTTCTAAAAACGAATAAGGAGGAAATGATATGGAGATGAATACTTTGCATTGGTATGAATCTTGGTCTATTGATGCATATTTAAGGTCAATTTTGTTACACTGTGCCTATGAATTTCTGTTCTTGTTTAAGATATTGTGTTTGTGTAGTTCACTTAAAAGTATAATGTATAGTTAAGAAATACAGATTACTAGATAGTCATCTATAATAAAGCTTTCAATTAGGTAGTTAGGTTTTTTTAGATATACAGATATAAATTTCAGTTACATAGATAATCTTTAACACTTCAAAGACCTAAAAAAATATGGCATTTAAAACGTTTTAAGAACTTAGACTTTTCTTGACAGTGAGACATGTCTGCTTCTGGCAGCAGCAATTACTTCAAGAGGATGATGGACATTGAAGAGGCTCCTTATGGAGTTTTCTAGCCATTTAGGCAAGAAACTTCTCTTGCTTGGACTGCTTGATGGTATATTGCATGAACTGGACATGCAGGACTCACAGAAAACTGACTGCTGAATTTGTCAGAAGGTGAGACAGTCCTTCAGGGTTCCTGCTTCACGAGTCTGCCAAACATTCTGTAGGATACAGAAGAAATTGACTGACAAACTGCTAATATACATGAAACAGTCTTTCAAATTCTTCATTTCATGGAAAACTGCCAGGTATTATAGGACTGTAGACTGAAGATGGATGCCCCAATACTACAGAAAACTTTGGGTGATTGTCCAGGTAGCGAGATGTCTCTGTAAATTCTAGAGTTTTGAAAGTTGCTTACAATGCACTTCATGTTTACTTACGTAATATTATATCATTCTGGGGTCTTTGATGGAGTTGAAGATAGAGAATTATAGTTTTCCTTAGTTATGATAGAGGATAAATTAGATATGAAACCTTAGACTCACAAAGAAATATAATTGTAATTATTGCTTGGTACCTGTTTTTGTTATATGTAATTTTACTATGCTAAAGTTAAAACATTCTCTCTTTTTTTGGACAAGAAAGAGGAGATGATGTGGGATTCCCCTCTCTATGCTGTGAATATGTTTTATTACCATTGGTTAATAAAGAAGATGCTTTGACCTATGGAAGGACAGAATAGAGCTAGGCGGGAAAACTAAATTTAATGCAAGGAGAAAGAAGGAGGAGTCACACAGACACCATGTAGTTTCCAAAGGAGAAAGACACCAGAACCTTACTATTAGGTCACAACCTCATGGTGATACACAGATTAGTAGAAATGGGTTAATTTCAGGTATAAGAGCTAGCTGGGAACACACCTAAACTATTGGCCAGTGTTGTAATTAATATAGTTTTGTGTGATTATTCAGGTCTGAGTGACTGGGAAATGAATGAGCAGTCTTCTTTTAAAGCCTCCATGCAGGGCTAACTTTGATACTTATCTGTCTGTAAGCTATGATGCAAGAGAGATGAGTACAAACCATGCAGAGAGAGAGCTTGAGTAAGAGTGTTATTTGTGAAGAGGGTATTGGGAGAGTAGGGGGGAAGGAGGTAGGAGAGAGACACAGAGTTATGGCACCAAATTTAAGATACAACCAAATTAAGATATGGCGCAAAAATGATGAGCCCAAACCGCAGTAGGTAACAAAGTACACCGTGCAGAGAGAGCTTGAGTATGGAGTTTTCTTTGGGAAGAGGGTATTGGGAGGGTAGGGGGAAGGAGGGATGGGAGAGACACAGAGAAAGAGAGAGAAAGAGACAGAGAAGGGGAGGAGAGAGAGGGAGAGGAGAGGCTAGGACTGGCTTGCCTTGGCAGGAAGAGAAAGATCAAGAGTGGGCAGAACTTGTCTCTTAAAGGGACATTTTCACTGTGTATGGTGGAACTGCTTGCCATAAGCTGAGGGGTGACTGTGCCCAAGGAGCAGAGCCAAGGTATGCCTGGATACTAACATTCCTCGCTTCTTTTTTTGCTAAAAAGGTGAAGAGTTGGGCATGGCAGGTTAAACAGATAAATGTCAAGTTCTCAAGACTGCTTCCTGCTGATCTGTGGCATGGGTGGTATGGGGGTGGAATGACGGGGGGGGCAGGGATGCTGAGACAGCTGGGATGCTGCCACATCCTGGAGTAGCTGGTTGCTTCATTGCTGTCTGGACTCTGTGGAACTGTCTGGAGTTTCTTGGACTAGGTGCTGGCAGAGTAGAGGACTAGGTTAAGTTTAGGGGAAAAAAATTCTTTAGGTCCTGGTGATTGAAGGGGAAGGTGTCGTGACCGGCAACATAATGAGAGAGAAATCTGATAACTTGTATTTGTACATCTTACAGCACTTTCTTATACTCTGAAACATTTTTATTCTCAGACCTTTCGAACTTGCAGGTACACACTTTAATAACTTGTATTTATACACCTTAAAACACCTTCTTAAACCCTAAAATATTCTAAAATCCTCACATCTTAACTTCTCACGTCTTTACATGAATAAACCTTAAAGCACATGATTTTTCATCATTATGACATTACCTTTACACTCAGGAGAAATCTGTTTTGTGAGTTTATCTCTTTTTGAGTCTGGTAATGAGGTAGAAGAGCGAGGCCTGTCACTTGAGTCCTACACAGAGAACTTAGAAGGTAGCTAGCAAAGCTACCAGTCATCAAACAGCATCAGAGATCTTCAGAAGCCGGGCGGTGGTGGCACACGCCTTTAATCCCAGCACTTGGGAGGCAGAGGCAGGTGGATCTCTGTGAGTTCGAGACCAGCCTGGTCTACAAGAGCTAGTTCCAGGACAGGCTCCAAAACCACAGAGAAACCCTGTCTCGAAAAAACCAAAAAAAACAAAAAACAACAACAACAAAAAAAAAAACAAAAAAAAACAGAGATCTTCAGAAGGATAAATTATACCTGACTTATTGATTTAAAAATGACAGAAACTTGATTGACTACCTAGATAGCCACTTCCCAGGGTCCTCCATGGTTGTCATTGAGAGCAGGAGCTTCAGGGAGACATCTATCTTACAGCCATCAGCATGGAACCTGACAGGCTTCAGAAGACTGTGGTTTAGGGTTCTGTAGGAAGACCAACCTACCGTGCTCCGGGCAACAAGGCTGTTGATTCCAGCGACTTGTTGTCCACCATCTGTAGATCTTCAGCAGTTTAGAGGAAAGGCAGTTTTCTCAATCAGTGACTAGCACTTTCACTTGATGAAGCAAGTTAAAGATGGACGTTCTCCTGTGCCCATTTACCTTCTGTGGAGGAAATGGGGTTGCTGCCAGGAACTAACCTGTCTCTCTGTTATAAAAATCCTTTTAATAATTAAACATTTAAATGCCATATTCTCCAGATCTTTGAGACTTTGAGGGCTGTCTATTGGATATATATGAGCTATGGTTGCAGTATAGGATCTGCCTGGAGGGCTGGATCTGAGCTGAGAGGATGTGGAGGAATGTTTTACCCATAGTCCTCCAGCTTGACTGTAATTGGCTTTAACTTAATGGGTGAAATTTTTTTTTATTAATTAATTAATTTAATTATTAAAGATTTCTGCCTCTTCCCCGCCACCACCTCCCGTTCCCTCCCCCTCCCCCAATCAAGTCTTCCTTCCTCCTCAGCCCAAAGAGCAAGCAGGTTTCTCTGCCCTGTGGGAGGTCCAAGGACCACCCACCTCCATCCAGGTCTATTAAGGTGAGCATCCAAACTACCTGGGCTCCCACAAAGCCATTACATGCAATAGGATCAAGAACCCATTGCCATTGTTCTTCAGTTCTCAGTAGTCCTCATTGTCCATTATGTTCAGCGAGACCGGTTTTGTCCCATGCTTTTTCAGTCCCCGGCCAGCTGGCCTTGGTGAGTTCCCGATAGATCATCCCCATTGCCTCAGTGTGTGGGTGCACCCCTCGCCGTCCTGAGTTCCTTGCTCGTGCTCACTCTCCTTCTGCTCCTCCTTTGGATCGTGAGACTTCAGTCCAGTGCTCCAATGTTGGTCTCTGTCTCTGTCTTCTTTCATCGCCTGATGAAGGTTAATATTCAGGGGGATGCTTATATGTTTTTCTTTGGGTTCACCTTCTTATTTAGCTTCTCTAGAGTCACGAATTATAGTCTCAATGTCCTTTATTTATGGCTAGAAACCAAATATGAGTGAGTACATCCCATGTTCCTCTTTTTGGGTCTGGCTTACCTCACTCAGGATAGTGTTTTCAATTTCCGTCCATTTGTATGCAAAATTCAAGAAGTCATTGTTTTTTACTGCTGAGTAGTACTCTAATATGTATATATTCCATACTTTCTTCATCCATTCTTCCACTGAAGGACATCTAGGTTGTTTCCAGGTTCTGGCAATTACAAACAATGCTGCTATGAACATAGTTGAGCATATACTTTTGTTGTATGTTTGAGCATCTCTTGGGTATATTCCCAATAGTGGTATTGCTGGGTCAAGAGGTAGGTTGAACCCGACTTTCCTGAGAAACCGCCACACTGCTTTCCAAAGTGGTTGCACAAGTTTGCATTCCCACCAGCAATGGATGAGAGTGCCCCTTTCTCCACAACCTCTCCAGCAGAGGCTATCATTGGTGTTTTTGATTTTAGCCATTCTGACCGGTGTAAGATGGTATCTTAATGTTGTCTTGATTTGCATTTCCCTGATTGCTAAGGAAGTTGAGCATGATCTTAAGTGACTTTTGGCCATTTGAACTTCTTCTGTTGAAAAGTCTCTGTTCAGCTCAGTGCCCCATTTTATAATTGGATTGATTAACCTTTTATGGTCTAATTTCTTGAGTTCTTTGTATATTTTGGATATCAGACCTTTGTCAGTTGCGGGGTTGGTGAAGATCTTCTCCCAGTCAGTGGGTTGCCTTTCTGTCTTAGTGACAGTGTCCTTTGCTTTACAGAAGCTTCTCAGTCTCAGGAGGTCCCATTTATTCAATGATGTCCTTAGTGTTTGTGCTGCTGGGGTTGTACGTAGGAAGTGTTCTCCTGTGCCCATGTGTTGTAGAGTACTTCCCACTTTCTCTTCTATCAGATTCAGTGTGTTTGGACTGATATTGAGGTCTTTAATCCATTTGGACTTGAGTTTTGTGCATGGTGATATATATGGATCTATTTTCATTCTTCTACAGATTGACTTCCAGTTTTGCCAGCACAATTTGTTGAAGATGCTCTCTTTTTTCCATTGTATACTTTTAGCTCCTTTATCGAAAATCAGGTGTTCATAGGTTTGTGGGCTAAAGTCAGGGTCTTCTATTCTATTCCATTGGTCGACTTCTCTGTTTTTATGCCAGTACCAAGCCGTTTTCAGTACTGTAGCTCTGTAATAGAGTTTGAAGTCAGGGATGGTAATGCCTCCAGACAATTCTTTATTGTATAAGATTGTTTTGGCTATGCTGGGTTTTTTGTTTTTCCATATAAAGTTGATTATTGTCTTCTCCAGATCTGTGAAGAATTTTGATGGGATTTTGATGGGGATTGCGTTGAATCTATAGATTGCTTTTGGTAGAATTGCCATTTTTACTATGTTGATCCTCCCAATCCAAGAGCAAGGGAGGTCCTTCCATTTTCTGGTGTCCTCTTCAATTTCTTTCTTCAAAGACTTAAAGTTCTTGCCAAATAGATCTTTCACTTCCTTGGTCAGAGTTACCCCAAGGTATTTTATGCTATTTGTGGCTATCGTGAAAGGTGATGCTTCTCTGATTTCCCTCTCTGCTTCCTTATCCTTAGTGTATAGGAAGGCAACTGATTTTTTGGAGTTGATTTTGTATCCTGCCACATTACCAAAGGTGTTTATCAGCTGTAGGAGTTCTTTGGTAGAGTTTTTGGGGTCGGTTATGTATACTATCATATCATCTGCAAATAATGAAAGCTTAACTTCTTCCTTTCCAATACGGATCCCCTTGATCCCCTTATGTTGTCTTATTGCTATTGCTAGAACTTCAAGCACTATATTGAAGAGGTATGGAGAGAGTGGACATCCTTGTCGTGTTCCTGATTTTAGTGGGATGGCTTTGAGTTTTTCTCCATTTAATTTAATGTTAGCTGTCGGCTTGCTGTAAATAGCTTTTATTATATTTAGGTATGCCCCTTGTATCCCTAATCTCTCCAAGACCTTTATCATAAAGGGGTGTTGAATTTTGTCGAATGCTTTTTCAGCATCTAATGAAATGATCATATGGTTTTTTTCTTTCAGTTTATTTATATGGTTGATTACATTGATAGATTTGCGTATGTTGAACCAGCCCTGCATCTCTGGAATGAAGCCTACTTGATCATAATGGATAACTTTTCTAATGTGTTCTTGGATTCGGTTTGCCAGTATTTTATTGAGAATTTTTGCGTCGATGTTCATGAGTGAGATAGGCCTGTAATTCTCTTTCTTGGTTGGGTCTTTGTGTGGTTTTGGTATCAGGGTAACTGTAGCTTCATAAAAGGAATTTGGCAATGACTCTTCTGTTTCTATATTGTGAAATACATTAAGAAGTATAGGTATTAGCTCTTCTTGGAAGTTCTGGTAGAATTCTGCATTGAAACCATCTGGCCCTGGGCTTTTTTTGGAAGGGAGATTTTTGATAACTGTTTCTAATTCTTCGCGACTAACAGGTCTATTTAGATCGTTCACCTGGTCTTGGTTTAGGTTTGGTATATGGTACTTATCTAAAAAAGTGTCCATTTCTTTTGCATTTTCCAGTTTTGTGGCATACAGGCTTTTGTAGTAAGATCTAATGATTCTCTGAATTTCCTCTGTGTCTGTGGTTATGTCCCCCTTTTCATTTCTGATCTTATTTATTTGCGTGTTCTCTCTCTGTCGTTTAATTAGTTTGGATAGGGGTTTGTCAATCTTGTTGATTTTCTCCAAGAACCAACTTTTTGTTTCATTGATTCTTTGGACTGTTTTCTGTGTTTCTATTTTGTTGATTTCTGCCCTCAGTTTGATTATTTCCAGTCTTCTACTCCTCCTGGGCGCGTCTGCTTCTTTTTTTTCTAGAGCTTTCAGGTGTGCTGTTAAGTCCCCAATGTATGCTTTCTCCGTTTTCTTTAAGTGGGCACTTAGTGCTATGAACTTTCCTCTTAGCACTGCTTTCATCGTGTCCCATAGGTTTGAGAATGTTGTCTCTTTGTTTTCATTAAATTCAAGGAAGACTTTAATTTCTTTCTTAATTTCTTCCTTGACCCAGGTGTGGTTCAGTAGTTGACTGTTCAGTTTCCATGAGTTTGCCAGCTTTCTGGGGGTAGCTTTGTTGGTGGCTTCTAACTTTAATCCGTGGTGATCTGATAAGACACAGGTGGACACTGATATTTTTTTGTATCTGTGGAGGTTTCCTTTGTTTCCAAGTATGTGGTCAATTTTCGAGAAGGTTCCATGAGCTGCAGAGAAGAAGGTGTATTCTTTCCTATTTGGGTGGAGTGTTCTATAGATGTCTGTTAAGTCCATTTGATTCATTACCTCCAACAATTCTCTTAATTCTCTATTAGTTTTCTGTCTGATTGACCTGTCCATTGGTGAGAGAGGTGTGTTGAAGTCTCCTACTACTAGTGTGTGTGATTTGATGTCTGCCTTGAGTTTTAGCAATATTTCTTTTACATAAGTGGGTGCTTTTATATTAGGGGCATAGATATTCAGGATTGAGACTTCATCCTGCTGAATCGTTCCTGTTATGAGTATAAAGTGTCCCTCTCGATCTCTTCTGATTGATTTTAGTTTGAAGTCAGTTTTGTTAGAAATTAGTATGGCCACACCTGCTTTTTTCTTAGGACCATTTGCTTGAAAAACCTTTTCCCAACCCTTTACTCTGAGTAGATGCCTGTCTTTGTGGTTGAGATGTGTTTCTTGCAAACAGCAGACTGTTGGATCCTGTTTTCGTATCCAATCTCTTAGCCTGTGCCTTTTTATTGGTGAATTGAGACCATTAATATTAAGTGATATTAATGACCAGTGGTTGTTAACTCCGGTTATTCTTACTGCTTTTGGTAGAAGAGTTTGTGTGTCTCCCTTCTTTGAGTTGTGCTGTTGAAGGGTCGCTAGATGCCTGGGTTATTGTAGGCAGTGTTGGCAATGTTGGATTCCTTGGGTTGTGATTTTCCTTCTATTACTTTCTGTAGGGCTGGATTTGTGGCAACGTATTGTTTAAATTTGTTCTTATCCTGGAATGTCTTGTTTTCTCCATTGATAGTGAACGATAGCTTGGCTGGGTATAGTAGTTTGGGTTTGCATCCATGGTCTCTTAGTTTCTGTAGTACCTCTATCCAGGACCTTCTGGCTTTCATGGTTTCCATAGAGAAGTCAGGTGTAAGTCTGATCGGTTTACCTTTATAAGTTACTTGGCCTTTTTCCTTTGCAGCTCTTAATATTCTTTCTTTAATCTGTATATTTTGTGTTTTGATTATTATATGGCGAGGGGACGTTTTTTTTTGATCCAGTCTGTTTGGTGTTCTGTATGCTTCTTGAATATTCAAAGGAATATCTTTCTTTATGTTGGGGAAGTTTTCTTCCATAATTTTGTTAAAAATGTTTTCTGGACCTTTGAGCTGTGCCTCTTCTCCTTCTTCTATCCCTATTATTCTTAGGTTTGGTCTTTTTATTGTGTCCCATATTTCCTGAATGTTTTGTGATGAGAATTTGTTGGTTTTGGTGTTTTCTTTGATCAGTCCGTTTATTTTCTCTATGTTGTCTTCAGAATCTGAGATTCTTTCTTCTATCTCTTGTATTCTATTGATTATGCTTGTTTCTGTAGTCTCTGCTCGTTGACCTATATTTGCCATATCCAGCTGGTCCTCAGTTTGTGTTTTCTTCCTTGCTTCCATTTCAGTTTTCAATTCTTGGACTGTTTCCATTACCTGTTTGATCGTTTTTTCTTGGCTTCCCAGGGTATCATTTACGTATTTACTCATTTCTTCAAACTTTTTGTTATACTTCTCATCCATTTCTATGAGGGCGTTTTTTACATGTTGTTTAAGGGACTCTATTGCTTTCAAAAAGTCAGTTTTTTCCTCTTCTCCTGTGATAGGGTGTTCAAGTCCTTGTGTTGTAAGATCATTGGGTTCTGGTGTTTTCATGTTGTTTTTCAGATTGTTGGGTGAATTCTTGCCTTGGCGTCTGCCCATCTCTTCTTACCGATGCTATCTATTGGGTTTGATTTAATTGTAGCGGGGCAATCTGTTCTCAGTGCAGGCTTCACTGTTTCTTGCCCGCACTATCCTGTATCCAGTGCCTCCGCCGCCCGGGCCTGCCTGCCGGTGCCTCCGCCGCCCGGAATTGTCTGTGCGCCGGTGTTTCCGCCGCCTAGGCCTGCCTGCCGGTGCCTACGCCACCTGGGCCTGCCTGCGCGCCGGTGCTTCCGCCGCCTAGGCCTGCCTGCCGGGCCTGACTGTCGGTGCCTCCGCCACCCGGGCCTGCCTGCACGCCGGTGCCTCTGCCGCCCGGACTTGCCTGCGTGCTGGTGCCTCCGCCGCCCGGGCCTGTCTGTGCGCCGGTGCTTCCGCTGCCTAGGCCTGCCTGCCGGGCCTGACTGCCGATGCCTCCGCCACCCGGGCCTGCCTGCACGCCGGTGCCTCTGCCGCCAGGACTTGCCTGCGTGCTGGTGCCTCCGCTGCCCGGGCCTGCCTGCGCGCCGTTGCTTCCGCCGCCTAGGCCTGCCTGCCGGTGCCTCCGCCGGCCGGAACTGTCTGTGCGCCGGTGCTTCCGCCGCCTAGGCCTGCCTGCCGGTGCCTCCGCCACCTGGGCCTGCCTGCACGCCGGTGCCTCTGCCGCCCGGACTTGCCTGCGTGGGTGCCTCCGCCACCTGGGCCTGCCTGCGCGCCGGTGCTTCCGCCGCCTAGGCCTCTAATGGGTGAAATTTTATGTTTGAGAATGTTAACTTATGTTAATTTGAAATAAATTTTATAACCTTAAATTTATATCATTATATGAAATATATTTTAAAGTAGAGTTGAATCACAGAGAAATATGTTGTAACAGATCTAACCATATATTTATCATCATTTAAAAGTATATAGCTTAGGCTAACTCTTATAGCTTAAATTAACCCATTTCTATTAATCTGTTTTTCGCAATGTGGCTGTGGCCTTCCGATAAGGTTCTGTCCCATGTCTGTCTCCTCCAGTGGCTGCATGGAGTCTCCCTAACTCTGCCTACTCTCTCTATATAGATATCTCTCCCAGCCTGGCTATATTCTGCTCTGCCATAGACCAAAGCAGCTTCTTTTATTAACCAATGGTGGTAAAACATATTCACTGCATACAAAGGGGCATCCCACATCACCATCCCAACCTGAGGTTGAGTGGCACAGGAGTGGCTGGTCATGTAGTCAGTCATACATAGCAAAGATGGCAGTTAGATCACCTGACCCACCCTATCTACCCTTAGTCAAGATGGTGACAGTCACATGGCTGACCCTAGTAAAGATGACAGTGAGGTCTTCTGACCTATCCTAGGTCAAGATGGCGCCTGCCCACGTGTTGCAAGGCACTGAGAAACCATGTGTTTTTTAGAGTAGTCATGCAACAGGGAAGCAGGGTATGTAAAACATACATTTAAAACAGAATCACATCCATGTGGTTACACCATTTATACATTCTTTCATATGTGAAGTTGTAGTAAAAGGAGTGGTGGGCCACTTCCCGCAGCCCAGCTCCCAGCCGCCTGGCTAGCTAGCTTATACCCTGAAATAACAACACACAAATTGTATTCATTTAAACACTGCCTGGCCCATTAGTTCTAGCCTCTTATTGGCTAATTTTCACATCTTGATTAACCCATTTCTAATAATCTGTGTAGCACCACAAGGTGGTGGCTTACTGGGAAAGATCCTAACCTATGTCTGTCTCGAGTCAGAGAATCATGGCTTCTGCCTGACTCTGCTTTCTTCCTCCCAGAATTCTGTTTTGTCTACTCCACCCACCTAAGGGCTGGCCTATCAAAAGGCCAAGGCAGTTTCTTTATTAACCAACGGAAGTAACACATAGACAGATGACCCTCCTACACCATGAAGTAGACAGCATCATTGTAAGAAATAGTGTACAAGAGATGGGCTCAAACCATGGTGGGTGACAAAGTGCTCTATGCAGAGAGAGTTTGAGTATGGAGTTTACTTGAAAAGAGGGTATTGGGATGGTAAGGGAAAAGGAGGGAAGGGAGAGATGAAGAAACAAAGAAAGAAAGAAAGAAAGAAAGAAAGAAAGAAAGGAAGGAAGGAAGGAAGGAAGGAAGGAAGGAAGGAAGAAAGAAAGAAAGAAAGAAAGAAAGAAAGAAAGAAAGAAAGAAAGAAAGAGGGAGGAAGAGAGAAAAGAAGAGAGGAGAGGGGAGAGGAGAAAGGCCAAGACCTCAGTGGGAAGAGACCTTTGGACTGCATACAGTGAAACTATTGCCAAGGGATAACTGTGCCCAGGGGGCAAAGCCACGGTGTGTCTGATGCTAACACTGTCCTCTGTAGCTTTTCTTAGTCAAAGACAGTGGTTCCATTACCCCTTTTTCTATCCTTGGCTCTAAAGTTAAGACAATGTGACCAAAGCTCCTGAGTTCTGCTACTTGTTGAGGCTGGAACATGACCCCCTCGTTCAACTGCATCTGCAACAGCTCTGGTTTTGATAGTAGCTTTCCCTAAGACTGACTGTCCTAGAGCATGCTCTGCAGACCAGGCTGGCCTCAAACTCAGAGATCTGCCAGCCTCTGTCTTTAGAGTGCTGGGATTAAAGGTGTGCCCCACCACACCCAACTCTAAGCTTTTCTTTAATTCCTTTTCACAAGTTGGGAGGTTAGCCGAGTGAGATCTTGCCCTGAAGTCTCCACTTCCTTTATTCCATTTAACATCAAGATTTCCTTTAATCTCTTTATCTCCTTGAACACAGGATTTAGCTCCATCTACTTTCCAGTGCCCCTTTTCTCCTTGAACTGTACATCTTATATTCTTTCTTGAGCATCCTGCTCCTCTTCATTATATACTTTCATAGGAGTGAACACTAGTAATCACAATAGAGTCAATACTAGGCTGTTTTGAGATTTCCTCTACCAATGGAATTAATCCAAATCTCTTCATTTTAGCCTCAGGCAGACTTTTCAAAAAAAGGATAAAAAGAAGTCAAAATCTTTATCAAAATGTCACAAGCACAATATCTAGGCCACATATTATTATTATTCTCTGAAACTTCTGGAGCCAAGTCCCCACAGTTCAAATCACCCTCAGCACTACTGTCTTCCATGTTCCTACTAGGATGATCAAGTAAGACCCCACTTAAAGTGTTCAACTGCTTTCCTAATCCAAAGTCCCAAGGTCCACATTTCTCCAAACAAAAAGTATAGTCAGGTTTATCACAATACCATCGTCCCTGGCTGGTATCCACTCCTATTATACTTAGGGTTCCTATTGCTGTGAAGAGACACAGCAACTCTTATAAAGGAAAACATTTAATTGGGACTGACTTTTAGTAATAATTAGTAACAAAAAAAAGAGTCCATGATTTGAAGGAGAGGAGGGAATGGTATATGGAAGATATGGGGGGAGGCAAGGGAAGAGAGAAATTTTTAAAATTATATTATAATATGAAAAAATAAAATAAATAAGAATTTAATTTTTAAGTATTGAAGACACTAATTGCATAACAAACTGTCAACTTAAGCACATTAAGTTAATTTCCTTAATGAGAAAATAAATAACAAAATTTATCTCAACAAACTGATATTAAAAAGAACAGATGTTAATTTTATGTATATTTATGTATAATGTATTATAGCACATATAAATCATAATGTATTATATTAAAGAAAAACTACATATTCATGTATTGAAACATCATATAGCTCTGAAAAAGTGTGAGATCCTAGCCAGGTTTGGTGGTGTATACCTGTAATTCCAGCATTAGCGAGACTGAGGCAGGACAATAGGAAGGTTCAGGTCCTGCACTATGTATGTATGTATGTATGTATGTGTGTGTATGCATAACTTTGTCTCCAGAAAAAGAAAAATGAAGAACAAGAAAGCAATCACATCACATGCCGTAGCATGGAAGATCCCTAAAGATGCCAGGTAGAATAAGCCAGTGATAACCAGAAAAACACTTTATGATCTACTCATGTAAGCTTCCAGTCAAACTTACAGAAACAGAACCTGAAGGTGGATACTATAGGGGTCAGATCCAGACAAGAACCTATACTTCCTGGCAGTTACAGCATTGTAAAATGAGAAGCCCTCAGAAGATGTTCTTAACACTACTGAACTTCACACTTAATGGTTAAGATGGTTAGTATTTATTTGTCCAACTAGGGTTTTTGAGGCAATATCATTGTGAATCCCTGGCTATCCTAGAATTCACCTTGTAAACCAGGCTGGCCACTAGCTCTCAAAGTTCCACCTGCCTGTACCTCCAGAGTGGAATTCAAGGCCATACCAAGTCTAAGATAGTAAATTTTTTAACTTTCTTTTTTATTCCTTGTGTCTTTCACATCATGCATCTCAGCATCTCGACCCCATTCATTTTCCATCCCTGTGTATCCACCTTCTGCCCTTTCAGCGCCCTCCCCAATAAAATTTAAGAGAAGAAAGAAAAAAGAGGGGGAAAAAAATCTCATCATGCAAGCTGTAATGTGACACGGTGAGTCACGCAGCAAACCCTTTTGTCCAAATATCTTTACTTGCAAGTGTTTATTGCAAAGAGTCATTATTCTGGCTCAAGGCCTCTGGTTTCTTCTGCACTATCAATGCTAGACCCTCACGGGGACTCCTTTTGGTTCTCCTGCTGCTGCCCTGTGTCACGAAGATGCTGCAGCTTTGTGTGTGCAGGACCAGTTCCTTCACGTGCTCCACAGATCACAGAAGGGGTAGACATTGGGGTGAACCAACCCATAATCCTGGTTCCGGGCTTGGGTAGTTGCAGAGTTGGTCATCCTGCCCGCTTTCCCTTGCCCTCACCACCAAGGGGCGGCGCTCTCCTGCATTGTCCTGGGGAGGACACCTGTTACAGTGATGAGCAGGGGCGGGGTCAACTCTCCTGCCCTCGTGACCTCAGAGACAGGTTTCCCTGCAGAGCAAGCTCTACTGTATTGTCTAGGTGTGGAACAGGGCTGATAGCCGCAGCAGATGAGAGGCAGGACCAGCTCGCTCACTCTTATGCCCTCAGAACCACCTCTCCCACCTGTCCCCTCCGAGGTTGATGGGCAGGGGCACGATCTCTCTCCTACCCATGCCACCCCATGACAGCTGAGTAATGAGAACAGCTCTTCCATGCCCACAATATAAGGGCTGGCTCACCCACACCTCTGCCAGTGGGGTTGGCTCTATTGTGCTGTCCACAGGATCTGCAGCGACTGCTCTCATGAATGCTGTAGCAGGTGGTAGGCAGGGCCAGCTCGCCCACATTTCTCAGATGTTGATGGGATGGAGGGCATCTCTCCCCCACCCATATGGCCATATGGCAGGTGAGGGGCGGGGCCTCTTCTCCCATGCTCACTTTCTAGGTCATCTTACCTGTGCCCTGTCAGCAGGGTCAGTTCCCTTGTGCTGCCCCGATGGGGCTCAAGACCCACTGTCCCGAGTGCTGCAGCTGGTAAAGGAGTCAGCTCTCCCTGAGATGATACGTTTAAAGGGATTGGGGGTGTTGCTGTTGCTGCTGTTTACTAGATTGTTTTTTTGTTTGTTTGTTTGTTTGTTTAAGGTTGCAGAGTCACAGCTATTGGATGAAGGGCTGACCACAAAGCAGACACGGAAGCTCATTTGGTAGCAAAACAGATAATAAATGACAAAAGAACAAGAGCTGGGTGTGGAGAGCTGCAACGCACATTTGTGACAATTATACCTGTCCACCCAAAGCATCTTTCCTGGACTCAGCCCAGGAGCTGGGCAGCTCCTCCAAGTCTGTGGTACTGATGCCCTTTAACCCCCAAGAAATGTGAGCTTGCTCAATTGAGCAAAATACTTTCGATTTGGTTGTTTATTAACCGGTGGGATTGTTTGTTTGTTTACCATGCATGGTAGAATTTCCCATCTTTCCCAGATGTTTGAGTTAGGAACAAATTCCTGAAAGAGCAGGCCTAAAAAGAAAGGAGTTTATTGAGAGGATGTGTACGACCCCCGTCTTGTATTCAAGGTTCAGCACCACAGGGTTTCACAGGAGATGGGCTGTTACTAATGGGTTTACTCTGTGCTCACTGTCTGCAAAGAGGCTATTGAGGTGAAATACTTTTAAAATGTCCAGAGAGAACAAATACATCTAAGGAAGGACAGCTGACATGACAATCAAGAGAGCCGGTCCCTACTCAGCTGTTAAAAAGAATGAAGCCATAGCATCTGAGAGGGGGAGAAATGGATGGACCTGGAGATCGTCATGTTAAATGAAGAAGCCAGACTCAAAAAGATAAATGGTGCAGTCTTCTTTCATGAGCAGAACCAACTTATTTTAAAAGTAAATGAGATAGAAGGGACACAGTAAGAGAAGGGGCAGGAAATAGTGAGCGTCAAGAAAAATGTGTGCGGGGGTGACTATATTCAAGTTACACAGAGTCCATGTGCAGAAATAGCATAATGAAACATTGCTTTGTGATTGATGTACACTAATAAATTTTTCTAAAATAGAAAGGAACTTTGAATTAATATTGTGTGGCATCCCTTCAAAGATCCTTGACCTGAGCTTGAAATAAATTAGCTCAAGTTCCTGAAGACAGAGGTCTGTAAGGCTTTTAAAAGTTGGTTACACTTTCAGGATTCTAATAATTTTAGTATTAGTAACAGAAATAATGAAACCCTAAATGCTTTTCAGTACATCTATTTGCTATATATTAGAGATACGCCATTTAACATCATATTATAAATAATATTATGCATAATATTTTGAGTTAGATACACTTGTATGTAATAAAGACTTAGGCTGGCGTTTGTCCTTGGTTCTTGGGAGGGAACCTCTAACCCTGGGCTTTCTCAACTGAAGGGAGTGCCCGACACTCAAACTGGGCTCTCAGCCATACCTGAGGTTTTCTCAGTGAGATGACTCAGAAGGGGGCCTGCCCGTGCCTCAAAGACCAGCTGTGTCTACGTGACAGAACGCTAATAGACACTCGTGCACAACTCAGTAAGTTTCCTGGGTGGCAGTGCACCCTGGTGGGTCAGGAGGATGGTGAGCACTGGGGACCTGAAACTTCGTTTGTGGGCCCTGTCCTTGTCAATTGTGTGTCCACTTGGCACAATCTAGAGTCATTTGAGGAGAGAAATGAGAAACTCAGGCCCAACCGAGAAATGCCTTCATCAGATAGTTTATAGACAAGCTTGTAGGGCATTTTCTTGAATATGATTGCTGTAAGATGGCCCAGCCCGCTGTGGGTGGGACCACCCCTAAATAGGAGATCCTAAACTACAAGAAAGCAGACTGAGCAATCCATGGGGAGCAAGTCAATAGGGTTCCTCCTTGGTCTCTGCTTCAGTTCCTGCCTCCACTTTCTTGCCTAGATTGAGTTCCTACCTTGGCTTCCCTCAATGATGGACTCTCACCAGATGGGTAGGCCAAATAAACTCCCCCCGCCCCAAGCTGCTTTTAGTCATGGTGTCTTTATTACAGCAAGAGAGACCAAACAAAAAGAGACCCCTCCTGGAACACGCCTGTGTACATCACTAGACTGAAATCTGTCTTCACTAAATCAAAGTAAGTATAGCACTCTTCTGAGTTCTGGGAGTCCTTCAGGAGATGATAAAACGCGGTAGGATGGTGTTAGCCCTAGTTGTAGCTTATAGCTTCAGTTTTCTTGAAGTCTGGATAGCCTGGACATCTCCAAGCTGAAGGCTAATGTCTGAAGGTCCCACAGTCTAACCTCTGGTATGTGGTCTACCACTGTCCCCACTGATATATTAGTTCTCAGATCTATTTCCTGCCTCAACCATTGGCAGCTCTGAAGGAAAGACGGGCTCAGAAACATAGAGTTCTGTGTCTTTCGTTGATAGACTCAGAGCTCATTGTGCGTGCCCAGAGATCTGAATTTATTCTATAAAACAAGAGGTCCCTTGACCTGTGTGGAAAGACACTTCCAGCAGGCCAAGGAACTAGAATCCTGGGACAGCATATCGAACACACTGAAATATTCTTATGGTTCCATATTAAATATAATTTTAATTTGGGGAAAACATTAAAAGGCTTCTCATAATTTTGTCTTTGGAAATTTATCATTGAACAAGTCCTTTATAATTGATTGTTTTGTATCTTCTCAGCAAGCAAGTGGCTGCTTGAGACAGGTATTTACTTTTTCTGAGAAAGTGAAAAAATCTAACACACAAACTTGTCAAATGAAGCTGTTATGGATTCTAAATTTAGCAATTAATGACGTTGACAAGATGTTGATTTCTCCTCTCGATTTCTCGTTGAATTCATCAGCAGTTTCAGTTTTGCAGATTTATGGTTTCATTTTGCTGTCAGTTGCTTTCTCTCCTCTCGATTTCTCGTTGAATTCATCAGCAGTTTCAGTTTTGCAGATTTATGGTTTCATTTTGCTGTCAGTTGCTTTCGTCAGCTCTCAGCTGCTGTGTAGGCCTGTCTCCTCAGCGAGGCCCACATTGCCCTGCCCGCATCTAAGGAGTGGGACAGCTCTACCTGGCATCCCGCTGGGGTGACTAAGACTGAGCGCACACTCTACTATTAATGGATACCTTGGCTTTTAGTACCTGCTTTTCATTGCCTCCCTTTCCGCATGCAAACAAAGAGCTGTTTATACTGTCCACCGTCTTTCCTCCTCTTTGCTTGATTGACTGTTTTCAAGAGCAACTGGGAGGATAATAGACTGAAAGAGAAGGGAGTGCACGTGGCTTCAAAGGAAGAAAAATTATGTTTCTCAGGTTTGGAAAGAGCAGAGATGGCCAGGTCCACGTGATATGGCAGACCTCGGGAGGGACGATAGCGAGGGCTTCACAGGTCCTCAACCAAGGAAATGACCCATGGACCTTGACTCCCAGACAGCAGAAATACCTTCCCTGGAGCCGGAAGGTCACTTGGTCTAGATATTAGAACAGTAGCGGGCTGAGGGTTGGCGTCCATATCTGCCATTCACATTCACACATATGTCTGGAAAAGAAAGGGAGACTCCACAATGACCAGATTAAACATCCCCTCCATAGACCACGCTTGAATTCAGCCCCAGAACAGCACGGGAAGAGGTTGCAGGAGCTTAAAGCATATTGGGTCATTGCCAGGGACTGATGTCTTCCTCATGGGACTATATGTGCTAAGGCAAGATCGGGTTGAGGAGTGTAAGACCATCTCCCATGTTTTGTCTCCTTCACGTTTCCGTTTTTTCTTCTTTTCTGCTATTCTGACACAGTGTGAGACCCTCACTAGATGGAGCTATCCTGGGATATCTGGCTTCCAGAACCAAAGCAAAATAAATTTATTTTATTGGTTATCCATTCCTATGTATTCCATTAAAGTGCCAGAAAAATCTACTATTATACTAGACAAGGAAGAAGGCTAGTCCGGAATGGTGGGGGGTGGGGGGTCCTAATTCATTAGGTTCAGAGCAGCCACTCAACCAAGTTCAAGCCCCTGAATTTCCCATTCTGGACCAGAACTCTTTCTCTGTGATCCAGATTTCACAGAGTGTGTGTGCATGTGTCTGTGTGTATAAGAACTACATCTGTGCATCTGTGTGTATGTGTGTCTGTGTTTATGACTCCCCTATGTGAGTGTTGTACATGCGTGAGTGCTGTGTGTGCATGCGTGGGTGTGTGTACATGTGTGTGTGTGTGTGTGTGTTGTTCTGCCTGATTCATCAGGCTATAATATTCTCAGCTTCATGTTTAAGAATTTAACCCAAGCGTTGACTGTGGCTCGCAGATGGAAGGACATTAGAGACCAAATAAGCAATGCCCAGCATCCTCATGTAGACACAATCATAATAATGCCAACAAAGTAAAAACAGTTTTCAGAATATGTTTTTTTAAAACAACTAACGTGTAAAAGCTTGAGTAATATGATTGCCTATAAAGGTCCCATTCAAACTTCACTCCTTCGGATTTCAGGTAATCCAGTCATTTTTGGCTGTGAGCCTAGCCTGTAAGGGCTGAGCCATCTCTCCAGCCCAGAAAAACCTAGTCTATTTTAAACACAGCCACAGAAAGATAGAAAAGGGGGAAAAGAGGCTATGGGGTCATGGTTTCCTCAGGTCCCATGAACTTGCACAGGCAATGGCTACTCAGTTCTCTTCCTGGTGCTTGGTTCCCTGGGGAGAAAAGCTCTCAGCTCCCATTTTAATTCTGTCCTCCGCACTTGGCTGGTCTGAATGTAACCCATATGGTTGCCGCCTGAGCCTTCTAAAGAGTTCATCCTGAAGAGAGAAAACCATTTTGATCTACACTTAGCGAGCGTTCCTCTTTAATCAGCGTGCCTGGTTTTATTACACGGCTTGACGTTTCAGGCTCTGTCACTCTTGCTGCTCTCTCACACTGTAGAAAAATTAAAACCATTTTCAGCGGATGCAAACGACCAGCTCTACTTTCTCAGCGCTGACTTTATGCTTTTTCACTTAGCTAATTTCTGTTTTAGAAGCCTAATTTTATGAGTTTATCTTACACATTTTCACCACTTAACTCTTCTTACCGAGTGCTGAACCTCTGGCATGCCAAAAGGAATAAGAACGCAAGAAACCAAAGCTCAACGCCAAGAGCAAGTGACGTTATGGAACTACTCGTAAAGCCTGTGTTGCCATGTTTCCAGGCTGGAACCCTGGCGATTCAGATATGAGGGGTGCAGTGATGCTCACTCTTCCGCGGGGGTGCTGTGGAAAACCCAGGTTCTTAGTTAAAGCAGGAAGAGAGAAAGTAAAGGAGGGTGCAGAAGGGGGGGGAGGGCATCTGAAGCGCTTCCCTTGCTACCAGCACGTATGACGTAAAAAGAAAGTCACACCGCTTTTCTACACAGAGGCCATTGCAGGTTGCAGCCCAATAGTTGGCAAATATGTTCCAAAGGATGTGGTCCTGTCCCAATAGAGGGTGTCCTGCTTAGGTAGTTTTGTTGTTGTTGTTTGCTTTTTTTCTTTTCCTGTCGACTTGACCCGCCTGGGAACCAAGAACCGCCTCCATCAGATTGGCTTGTAGATACATGAAGCATTTTCTCAGTTGTTAACTGATGCAGAAGGGCCCAGCGCGCCTAACCCTAAACAGGGAAGCCTGGGCTGTGTAAGAAAGGTGGCTGAACGTGAGCCTGGGAGCAAGCCAGTAAGATGCATTCCTCCATGGTTGCTGCTCCAATCTCCACCCCTGAGTTCCTGCCCAGGTTTCCTGTGACTATAAACTGTGATGTCGACGTAAAAACTAAATGGAGCCTTTCCTCTCCACAAACACTTCCAGGCAGCTTACCCCTTCATGCTGAGTGTCCCAGTTGAGCCCACTGTCTATTGTGTGAGAATGGATGTTACTGACTCTACGCTGGCCTCTTCACTTCTGTCCCCACTGCTGGAGTGGAGGCTTTTCTGCACTGTGTTTCCATAGTAGCTTCCCATCCCTCGGGCTTGGCATAGTAGAATGGCGTATAAACATTGTCTATCTCCAGCTTCAGATGTGGCTTTGTGTGTGCAGAAGCACTAACCAGGAAACAAATGCAAAAAAGGAAAAGTGTTTGGTCATGAATACCTACAAAGAACTATGCAACATGACAATTATTTGTATGGCATTTCTTTGTATTAGCTGTTATAGGCAATTTCAAACCGTAAGAGGTGTGGAGAAAGACTATACTTCATTGTCCATCAGGGTCCTAGCCTGCGGGTCCCCAGGGAAAACCTGACCTCTCTTCAAATTGATACAAAGGAGGAGCAGGTCACTTTGATCCCCTTAAGTCCCGTGTTTGATTGCAGCCAGAGGTGTGTTGGACTTTGGTGGTTAAGCTTAGGTTATGTGCTATGCACCCAAGCCTAAAGACACCCCAGATGAATGGGATCAAAATAAATGTCACCCTGAAGGAAGATCTGGGTGCTCTCTGCAGAAAGACAATTTTTGCCAACTTCATGTCCTAAATAACTCTTTAAAAATTCCAAACTACAATGAAAATTACATACAATTTTGTTTTTCTTCAAATTACATATTTTTAAATTATATTTAAAAAGGAAAATGTGAACAGCATAATAGGAAGCAGGTGACGTTTACAAACATGCAGTTTGGAGCAGAACAGAATGTACAAACACAGGACAAGATGTTTGGTCTTGTGCACAATAAACTTGAAACAAGAAAGCGCAGAGCTAAATGTTATTGCTTAATTTTAAAAGTACTTCAAATTATAGGATTCCCCGGGACATGGGAAAGAGCTTTGGAAGTGTGAACAGGCATAAAAGGGTCTATGATGTAACCACCACAACCCAGAGGAATGACCTAACCAGCCCACTCCTAGGGGCCAGTCTAACGAGAGCACTGACGAAAGCTCCCTGCGTGTGTACGGGCTGCTCCCTGCACAACAGTTAAACTATAAAGAAACCGAATGACCCAGCGTCACCAATCACAGGACAAGGAAATTAGAATTCACCTATCTCATGGAATACCAGGGGGGCACTAAGGGGAATCAAAGGGATCCATTTGGGGAAAGAACTCTCAGACAGAGGAGTAGACAAACATTAAGAAGAGGGCACACATTACGATGACACCTAATGTGTGAGCAAAAATATATGTCTTTATATTGACAATGTGGATAGTTTTCTAGAAATAAACATGGACAGTTAATAGGAATTGCTTTGTTGAAGGAAAACAAAATGTGCCAGGCATGGTGGCGCGTTCATGTAATCTAAACACTAAGACGGTAGAAGCAGGGGATTGCTAAAAGTTCAGCGCCAGCCTGGTCCACAGAGCGAGTCCCAGATCAGTCGGGACTGAAAGGGTTCTTTCTCACTTCCTGTATCAGATACATTTCTCTGTTTTTTGACATTTCTGAGCCTGGAAATAGGAAACATGTTTGCTTTCATTTTCAAAAGGAATTGTTGAGTCGGGAAGCCTACAAATCACCTTTTGTTTTCTTTCTTATATTTTTCCAAGTTGTCAAAAAGGTAACAGTTCATATATATGTATATATACATATAATATAATATGTAATAGATACATATTCTAGAAAAAGAAGACATTACTTACATGTCTTTTCTCCTCACTGTAACATATACAACAGACTGGAATATAAAATATAGTAAGACACAATATTGGGAATTTACTACATAATAGTCAGTGTATACAAAATCTCCTGCATGTTTCTGTGGAATAATCTTTTTGTATACTATAAAGATTTGGCACTCAAATTGGCTTAATAAATAGCCAACAGGTCAACAGGCAGGCCAGAAATAGAGTCAGGACAACCAAAACTAAGGATGCTAGGGTGAAGAAGGGCAGAGTCTTGGGAGTCATCAGCCAGATGCAGAGGACAGGACACATTGAGGTAACAAGCCATGAACCATGTGGCAGAGGGTAGATACAAAATATGGGTTAATTTAAAGTGTATTAGTCAGCTAGTAACAAACCAGAGCTATCGACTCGTCATTTACAATTAATATTAAGTTTCTGAGTGGTTATTTGGGAGCAATTGGGACAGGGAAACTCCGCCAACAATATATGGTTCTCAATGTCACTCATTGTCCTTCAAAACCACAATGTGGCATGTGTGCCCCTATGTCACAAGTGGGATGTGTAAGTCTGGGGAGAACCAAGTGACTTGCCTCAGCTTCTATCTTGAATAATGTGCCAAGACTCTGGGATTCACATATAGCCATTCTCATCCTCAATTTAGCATAATTCTAAAGTATAATTTATACTAAAATGTGAATATTGATATAAAAACCAGGGCTAAATTACAGAATATTCATGAGCTACTGAGTGAGTACCTTAACTCTTAAGTTTCCTGCCTTCTGCATGGAGGAAATCAAATATAAAACATATTTTTTAAAACCATGACAGTTCTCATTGTCCTTATAAGGTACAGCTGATAGAACTGATCACTGTGCCCTTCTGACTACATGGAGAACTTCCGCACTGAAAGGGTTGGTGACCTTCTCCTGGTCCTAGTGGCAATCGGCAATCAGCCCCTACAAACAACCCTCATAGACAACTGTGAGGTAAGAGTATGGGGAAGCCAAGGTGGTTAAATGATTTCCCTCAGACCACCAGACAATCTCTGGTAAGTTGAAATCTAAGCAGAAGTTTCTCGCTTTTCAGCCACAGGGAGAGATCTCAAAACGAGGCTCCTCCAAAATAAATTCCACATTGGCCCTTGGACACTTGACAGCTGAGCTCTCAGACTTAAAAAGACAGATCTCTTCTCCAGCTGGAAAAATATGCTTCCCTGGGAGAGAAAGACTTTCTCCAGAAAGTACCCTTAGCACTTAGTATGGCCAGCTCTGCTGTTACAGTAAACGTGAGAGACTGGAGCCCCGGGGCAGCGCTACGGTCTGAGCGTTCATTTTAACATTGGGGCTGCTGTTGTTTGGTTTGTTCTGCGGTGACGGAATACCTAAGAGGAAGTGATGTAAGGGAAGGTGGGCTTATATAGCCTCATTGTGTGTATCCCACTCCAGGTTCCTGTCTAGAGTCCCTGCCCCAACTTCCCTCCATGATGGACCATAACCTACGGGGTGAAATAAGCCCTTTCTCCTCCCTGCTGCTTTTGGTCTTAGTGTTCTATCGGAGCAATAAAAACCCTAAGAAAGTGTAAGAGGAAATTGTCCATCGTGCTGGGGAAGGCATGGCAGCTGATCACCTCTCACTCAGTCAAGAACATGGCCAGGCTATAAAGCCTGTACCCTGAAATGGCACCTCTTAAATGTTCCACAACCTTCCAAACTAGTCCCACCATGTTCAGACACGTGAGGCCGGGGAGACATTTCATGTTCACATCGCAGCGCTTGGCCTGCAAGTGCAGAAGAATTTAATGTGCAAGTGGTCTCTCCCAGAGCACTTACTTGGTGATTCATGGGAAATGAAAGAGAGATTAGGATGGAGCGGTCAGGACTCTCCATGTGAAAAGGAAGCTCACAGGAAAGCCTCAGTGTCGTTAGCGTGTCATATTTGATGGGTGTCACAACTTTCTAAACAACAGCAAATTCCCAAGGTGTGATAATTTTGGTGGCAGTGGTGTGTCAGATGTTCCCAATTTCCTCAATAATTCTGGTGAAGATGAACATAGCTTCTTTCATTTCAGCCATAATTGGGTACCATATTACATACCACACAGAAAATCTACCTAGCTAGCTACCTACCTACCTACCTATCTACATATCATCTATCTACTTGTCCCCCATCAACCCATCATCTATCTTTCTACCCTCATATCTATCTACCTACCTATATATACTACCAATCATCTATCTATCTACATATCATCCATCCACCTATCATCTTTCTATCTAGCTATCATCTATCTACCTACCTATGTAGGCGAGACCACATTAGAGTTCAAGACGTTTTAAAGGCCGGAGAGGAGGAAGCTGGTAGAGATTCAAAGGATGTCTCTTAGCTGCTGCCGTTGTTGCTGCGAGTCAGGCCACTGCTGGCCACAGGTTTGAGAGCAAAGCTGCAGGCTTGAGTCAAGCTGTGGAGAGGAAAGGGCAGAGCTGGGCCTAGACGAAGGACTGGATCTCAGGTGCAAGAACGCAAACAGGAAGAGAAGCAGATGGCCCTTTCATCAAAGTAACGGTTTTCATGGAAATACTGCGAAGGATGATGGTGAGTGCAACAGGAAGCTGATGGGAAACTTTGTTTCAGGGTATGGTAACAATGCTAACTAAAAAATCAGGAGACTCCAGCCAATCTCTTAACCCCAAGTCTGCCCTCCTACACACCCAAGGAGAAAAAATTGCCTTGCTGGAAAATGTGCCCATACTAGCTGGCCATGTTAGCTGGGACCAAACTATGGCACTCTGCTGCCTACTCTGCTATCTCTAAGGCCAAGTTTCACCAAAGCAAAATGTGAACTTCTCTCATTCTAAAAGCTTGAGAAGGCCAGTGAATTCTCTCCAAGATTGTGGAGACCATGGAAGGTGATTGGCTCACTCCAGTTCTTTTAAACATCTATCTCTTTCCCAAAGTCACCCGCTCCGCAGCAGATCTGCACATCTGGAAGAAGGACAGTCAGTGGCTTCCTATCTGGACTTTTTCTTCATATTTTTTCATCTACCTCCACAGGTTCTTCCCACTCCTCTTTGACCCTGGACATTCACAGCTGAGAGGTCAACAGAGTCTCAGGCCAAAACAGGAGAGCAAAAGCCAGGAGGATGAGAGCAACATTCACACCAGTGAGATCTGCCCAATTCCCACAAGGCAGAAGGGCTTGAAGTTGAGCTTAGCTCCCCTTGACAGCTCAGCAGGATGCAGTGGCCATGGGGCTGCTATTCACATCTCCTCCTCGTCTTTGTTGCTGTTCTATTGCCGTGAAGAGATACCATGGTCAAGGCAACTTACAAAAATAGCATTTAATTTGAGCTTGCTTACAGTTTCAGAGAGTTAGTCCATGATCATCATGGTGGGGAGCATGGCAGCAGGCAGGCATGGTGCTGGAGCAGTAGCTGAGAGCTACATCCTTGAACGTCCTAGCAAGCAGGAGGCAAAGGGAGAGCAAGATTTGGCCTAGTGTGAGCTTTTGAAACCCCAAAGTACACCTCCAATGACATACCTCCTCCAATAAGGCCACACCTTTTAATCCTTCCCAAAATGTTCCACCAACTTTGGCCCAAGCATTCAAATATATGAGCCTGTAGAGGTCATTCTCATTCAAACCACTTCACTCCTTCACTCCCATTCCTGAGTTTCCTAGAGTGGAAATAATAGTATAATACAATGGTTCCCAACTGAGTTCCTAATACTGAGACTTTTTAATATAGTTTCTCATGTTGTGGTGACCACCCCCCCCAGCCATGAAATTTTTTATGGCTACTTCCTAACTGTAATTTTGCAACTGTTATGAATAGTGATGAATCTGTGTTTTCTGATGGTCTTAGATGATCCCTGTGAAAGAGTTGTTCAACCCCCAAAGGGCTCACAACTTACAGGTTGAAAACCACTGGTATAACAGGCAGAAAATAACAGTATAAGCAACACTGTCTGGTATGATGAAGCATTTGGCACTGAGCTTCACACTTAACAAGGGTTTAGTCAGGACCTTCTTCCGGTTACTGTCTCCAAATGCCTGCTTTTCCCCCTAAGAGTCTAATGTCATTAAAGCCAGGAAAACACAGAATGGCATCATTTGTCTAAATGCTGTTCATCCTGTGACTAAGGACTAACATTATTTCAGCACTGGATCTGCCAGGGCCCTTTATATGTCTAGAATTCAGCTCGTGCTACATGCAGTTGACAACCTAACTGAACCATGTCTTACCAAACATAGAGAGTCCATGTGATTAATGTCACAACAGTAATATATTGCTTAAAATGTTTCTAAGTGAATGTCTTTCCTGGGAAGTTAAGCACACAGTTCTCAGGCCACATCAAGTAGCAGTGGTAAGTCTCTGGCTCCAGCTCTTCAGCAGAGTCCACCACACTAAATTCCTTCATGTTCCAGCTATAATATCTTGAGAGACAATGAGTGTGTGCACACATGCACGCACACACACACGCATACACACACACACACACACACACTTCTTCAGGGTATCCAAGGTGTGCTTTGTACCAAAGCTTTCCTTCCACCCGGGCCTCTAGAAAAAGGAATTGATGTTGTAGGGCTAGAAACTTGGCAGGAGAAAGAGGGGAAAAAGGATGAGAAAGATTTGATGGTTAGTAGAAATGAGTATCAACAATAAGAGTTCATGGTTGGGCCATGGGGTAGCTGGACAAAATGACAGAGACATTTCTGACATCACACCACCACCGGTGGACAACCCTTCTATAGAAGGTACACCCAATTTGCAACCATGCAAATGAAAAGTAGAATAACTTCTTCTGTATGTTAAGTGTATGCTCTCCTTTGTAGAATGCCTTTTTCCCCCTCAAATCCACCTGACTTTATTTCATGTTTTGCTTCTCTGTTCTATAATGAAGCACTATTCTCAACACCTAGGCAAGTGTTTTCCACACATGACCTGAACCCACCCACATGTGTTGACCTGTGTTGACATGAAAGTGTTTAAGATGCATAGTTTTAGCAAGAAGGGGTGCTATTTACCAACTTCCTGAAGTAGCTAATGAATTCAAGACCTCATAAGCTGAAACCTGGGGGTACCATAGGGGAAACCCCAGGTGCTGTAGGGACCCCAGCCTGAAGCCAGGGCCTGGCTGCCATGTAGTGCTCTCAAGGACAGTGTGTACTGGCAGATGGCATTTATAGCACTGGGTCCGTGCAAACTTGCCAGGAAGGATGCCAGGAGGGAGCATCATTAGGGACTCATTTGCGGGTAAGTATGTGCCCTGGCGAAGAGAGATCTGCCTGTGTCAGCTGGCTTTTTAATGATTCTCTTTTCTCTTCCAAAGCTCGCCTTTCTCATCCTCCATGAATGCAGTGTCCTAAAACAAAGGACAAGCTTCAGGTATGCAGAACCACCTTGCCTTTTCCAGCGCATTTGCAATGTAAATCCAAGAAGCTGGGAGAGTCTTCTGTAAAGTGCTAAGGCTTACCAGTGTTTGTTCTGCTGAGCAGAGACCTGGCTCTCCCAGCCAAGAGCAGCCCAGGGAGGCCTGGCCTACACTCTCTTCTCTCCTCACCCTTTGGCAGACACTGTCATTGACCTCCCACCTCGGGTGAATTAAAAAGCACTCGGTCACAACTGGATGTTTAAACAGCTTATTTCAGGGAAGTCCCAGGACGGAATGAGACTGGGGGATAAAATAGTACTTTTTTCTTCAGGCTCTCGTAGAGTCAGAAGAACTGTATCGTGATGGGCAGGATCGGTCCAGCCTCCAGGGCAGCTCTGCTGATCCCGGGTGCTAAAATGAGTCTGGAGGTAAAGGAGATGCTAACAATGACCTCAGTCTGGCTGGAGTCTGGGGCATGCAAAGAAGGAGGAAATGGGAAAGGGAAGGAACAGGGGAAGGAAGAAATACTATCTCCAAAGGCCACAAGTCTTTGTCCCCACCACCACCACCACCACGATGCTCCAAAGGCTGAGTGACATCACCCAGCTCCCTCTGCTCGCTTCTCCTAGGCTCCCCATGGGTCTGCCACACCCACATTCCCTACAAAGCTCAGACTTTGTCCATATGCCACCTTGACTTATTCTCCCTAGCTTCTTTTCTAGATGATGCCATATCCTCTTCAGAGCCCAGCTGGAGAGGCTCTTCTTTAGGAAGCTGTTCACAAACACCCCTGCCTAGTTTCTAGTTTCCCTAGGAGGCTCTCAGAGGGCCCTGTACCCCTTCTGTCTCTCTTTCCAATGGTTAACAATTTTAGAATTCATGGTCTCTCTTCTCCTATTTGTAGGCTATGGGGAGCAGGAGCTGGAAATCATTTTGCTTACTGTTATATCTTACTGGTGTACTACAGGTGGTTGATAAGTAAGAAACAGAATAAACAAGGGCATAGAAGAATGAATGAAGTCAAGACTCGACCCAGCCTGCCCATGCCTGTCTCAAAGCACGTTTACTTGGCCATTCTACTGAGATAAGAAAGGCTAGCAGAGACCCTGCAAGCCAAAGTGATATGAGACCACAGGGCTTTGCTCACATCATGTGAATGTCATCTAATAATGATGATGATGTATACCCCTGTCAGGATTTGATATGGTGACCCATAGAAGAATCTGCCCTGACCCATAGGAAGCTCTTGGACAATAGTAAGCAAAATTAATGTCTTATGATTTTGCATCTTGATCTGATACCTCAAAACATGTTATAGACCCCTAGTTAAGAGTCTTGGTTTCTCTCTATTCCTGTCCAGGAATCTGTGCTTATGTGTTTGTCTGTCTGCCTGGCACCTTCCATAGTTACTAAAAATTGATTGTGATCTTATCATTGCCCATATCCTACTCTCTCAAGGTCCCCCCAGTGCGTGCACGCACACACACACACACACTCACACACACAGTGACATAGTAGTCCTGATGAATTCCAGATCCTTGTACTGTCAACGATTTAACAGAAGCCCATAAGAACTGCACTAAATCTGCACTTAACTTTAAGGTACTTTCAAGGTGTTTTTAACTTTTATCTACAGATACCTATAATTTTCTCCAGGCATCCAGTTTTTAAAGCTAATAAGAAAGACAAAGAAAGCATCAGTTGAGAACTGGAGTTCACTTGGTCATGGTGCAAAAGCCTGTACCCTGAAACTTCTGCATGCACCAAAAACCCCTTAGAAAGAGGGCCCAGAAGAGCCTTCAAGGGTTAGATAAAAAGTGGGAAAGCATTTGGGGTTTTTCTTATTTGTTTTGTTTTTCAGATTGATAAAAATACAGGAAAGAAATTCTTTTTAGCCTAAATCCAAAGGACATGTATCGGCCTGACTCTGTTTTTAGAGCATTCTAGCAGAAACTTTGGCGATTCCAGGGGACAAATTGTCAAGATTAAGCTTCAGTCTCCTGACTGTGATATCAAGTGGTCACAGGCAGCCTCAATTTAAAGCCAGGGACCCTTGTAGTTGCTGCTCCAAGAAGCCATAAACATATGTATCTTTGGAAAATGCTCATGTGTTTTCAACTTCCTGAAGAATTCTTGTAAAATATAACCGATCCACATGACCCTTTGTCCTGGGCTTTTATTCCACTAATGGACAAATTGGGAGGAGGCTGAGAACAAATGTGCTATTAATTACCCAGATGCCTTTTTAATAGAGCCTTGGATTAGTCTTTAGCCACTAAACATTGTCCAGAAATTTCTTAATAACGTTGGTGTGCAAAGCATTCCTTCCAGGAGGATAAAGATCTCATTGCGCGGCAGACTGAGGGATGTCAGGTTAGCACAGGAGACGACAGACGAAGAGCGGGTATTGTCCAGACTGAAAAGAATGACGGGCCATCTCTGAGCTGCCTGTTCTTCCAGCAATGGCAGATTTTCTAATTCACTGCAGATTCTCACGAAACTGGGTGGTCAGCTTTGCAGAACGGCAACAGTGGGGCTATTGATTCTGGGTGGGAGCAGCCTAATTCAGAATTAACCCGAACTGATTCAGTACAACAGAGAGTCTTGGTATCAGATTAAAATTAGGATTAATATGTCAAATGCGAGGTCACGATGTTAAGCCCCGGTGCTTAACGACCTACACGAAGAAAGTCGAAGTTGGTACAGGCAGGGCTTTCAGTTATTTGTTCTTTTGGAGTCTAGAAAAACTAATTCAAAATTCACTGGTGATATAGTTAGAGTGTGTATGGGTATGGGCAGTATATGTGTGTGTGTGTGAGTGTGTACATGTGTGTGTGTGAGTGTGAACATGTGTGTGAGTGTGTACATGTGTGTGAGTGTGTTCAAGTGGGTGCTTGCATAAAAGTGTACGTTTGTGTCTATGTTTATAAAGATTTGCATGTATATATGACAGGGGGAGGGAGGGAGAGGAAAAGGGAAAGAGAGAGAGAGAGAGAGAGAGAGAGAGAGAGAGAGAGAGAGAGAGAGAGAGAGAGAAAGACTGACTTTAATCTGACATAGTCATAGCTGAGAGACAGTCTGGCTCGTTATCTGTTCCTACTTTTGTAAAATTGTCTTGCCAGAGGCCAAATCTGTTGCTTTAAGTTTTCCAGGGAGCCAGCAATTAACTCTGCGCACACGCCTCCACAGACACAAGACCCTTAGCAGGAGCCTTCTCCTGCTCACCCGTGCAGGATGTAAGCCACCGTCTTCAGTATGTCCTGCCGGCAGCTAGAAGAAAGAATGCATTCGTGTTTAGGGAAACAGAGGAGAACAAATAACCTTGACATGGAGACTTAAACACCCCTTTGTTTCCAAATTATATTAAGAAACGTCCACACAGTTATGTCTGCAGAGAAGAACACAGGATTTCATTTCAAATAGTACTGATACGACCAAGGAAGAGAGCATGAGTGAGCTCTTTTGGAAACAATAAAAAGAAAGTGGCATTGTATTGGAATATGCTTTTTCCTTCGTGGTTTGAAGTCACTGTGATGCTTTCCTGTGCAGCTCGTCTGAAAAGAAGGAAGAATAAAGGGTTACTGTGGTCTTTTGTATGTTTTCCTCTCTTCGTCTGAAAAGAAAGAAGAATAAAGCGTTACCATGGTCTTCTGTAGTCACTTAACACATTCAAGGGAACTTTGCTTTATTTACAGCAATGTGGTGTTTAGTGCCCAGATCCTGACAGTTAATAAAATCCACTTCCCACTCTGCCTGTTTGATTTTCCTCTATTCTCCTTGTCTCATTACCAGAGTGTGCCACGGATAATGGAATGTTTAATCTACTTAGGAGAGCTGCAGTCTGCAGGCAGAAGGTATTTGCAGGTCTCTAGACATCCATAATCATAAGAAAATTCTGACTTATGGTGTCGGTTTGAGGCTTAACCTGCCCAAGGCCCTTTGCCAACTCCTACTAACTGCACAGTCTCTTTTTGTTTTCTGTTTTTCTCCAAGCTTGTCATCCCATGAGCCACCTGCCTGGGTTCTGGCACCTGGACACTGGCCCCTGGTGGCAAAGATTAGAAAGCGGCAGGGGCTCCTGAGCATCTGTGTCCCTTCCTGTAGCTGGACCATTCTCTCTGGGAGCCAGCCTGTCCTGAAACCCACCAGTCCTGAATTCCATTCCCAGAGTCCTGTGAGGCAGCTCAGTCAATGAATGAGCGTTAGGTCATGACTGTGAATTCACACTCTGGAATGGCAATGGGATGGGAACCAGAACTGCTGGGAATTGCTGCTACCGGAGACACTTCCAGACAAATCCTATCGCCAGTGCTTCTGTTCAGGGTGACTGGAACATGGGATGCTTGCTAGAGCCTTGTCATAAGAAAAACAAGGGCTTTACAGCCAGGCTCATGTCAACATGGACTCCTTTGCTTACCAGTTGGTTGAGCTGAGCTTCCTGGCCCCCACCCCAAGGTCTCATTTGCAAAAGTTGGGTATTGATACTCTGTTCTGAAAGACTATTGTGGGAAATATACATGAGAAATACCTGGAATTTAAGTACCTGATACATGTGTGCCACTATTTCCAGCAGAAAATGTGGGGGTGCTTGTATATACTGTGCCTGTATTTTTACTTTAAAAATGGTATGCTCAAAAATGTGTCCATCCATGAGTGACCTGAGACAAAATGACAGAATATGGAAAGTCAAGATTGACCCCAAAAGATCTGGGTCCAAAAAGCAGCATACTCATAGTGCCTGCTACATGTTTGCAAACCTCCTTGAAGCTCTCAACGAGAATGGAGCGAGAGCATAGATGTGCCCTTCCGTTGTTTTAAGTCCATGAGCTGCCTGGCTGTGGCTGTGGGCTGGAACTTCCAAAGGGTAACGGCTAGCACCCAATCTCATCTCTAAATAAACGCAGACAGCAGGCAACACTGACAAGTGACCAAGTGTTGGAAGCTGTTTGTTTACACAGATGTCCTCCAAAGCTGTGCTTCAGCTAACAATCACGCAAGCTTCTTTGTACCATCACAGAAGCTGGAGCGGCGTTAGGTAGCGTCTAGACACCTTTGATCAAAAAACAGCGATTAGGGGCTGTCGAGTTTACTAACACAATTTTCTTTCCTTTTCTCTAATTATTTCTCTTTGCAGCCTGTCTTTTAAGATCCAGTTACAGCACTTGCCCCGCTTACTCAGCAGACATGCACCATTCTGGGGATGTCATGATTGCCCTGTTCAAAATTAAATTTTGAAGGCAAAAGAGTCAAGTTTCATTTCTATTTACTATAATTCTATGAGACTTTGTACAACTCTGTAAAGACCAACTCAGCACCCATATGTTCTCCAGTTTAAACATGTCCTGACTGGTGATCAAGTCTCAATAATTGCTCTACCAAGCATCAGTCACAGCAAACCATTATCAACCAAGTAAACAATACCCTTAGGATAACACAGAAGATAACTTTAAGACCCATGATAAACCTGTGTCTAGTTAGATTCAATAGATGTAAATTAAGAACAATAAATTATTATAACATAAACTATCAAAGCATCACTTTTATATTTTCTAGTAAGAGCCCCAATACCACACAAGCAGTCTCAGTCTCTCTCTCTCTCTCTCTCTCTCTCTCTCTCTCTCTCTTTCACTCTGTGTGTGTGTATACATACTCTTATGTTCTCACTAGCTCTTTCTTGCTAATTTTACTCTAAATATTACATACTATTAATGATTTAAAGGTTTTCATTTAAGACTCCTGGATCCTACATGTTTGTATAATAATTTGTTCTGAAGAGCCTTCAGATTGTGCCTCTCTTAGGCTGCTACTCGGGTATCACCTACTTGCAAAGATGATGCACTTACGTAAGAATTCCTGCCTCAGATGAAAAACTAGCTTGTGCCAGGTATTGTGATGAGAGCTTGTCCTAGAATCTCAGCCCTAATGAGGCTGAGACAGAAGGATCACAGGTTCAAGACCAGCCTGAGTTGGATAGTCAGACCCTGCTTGAAAAACAAACAAAAGAAATGGTTTGGGTACAGCTCTGGAACAGAAAATCTAACTATTTGGGGGTAAAGGGTTCTGTCCGTCTCTGGGAGGCATAAGACTGACTGATGAGAGAAAACATGGTAGGCAGTGGAACCATGCGCACAGAACAGATCCACGTTTGGACAATCATGAAATATTTCTGTCTATTCCATTCAGAAAACACTCAAAAGGATAAACCTAAAATCTTTGAGGTGTTCCCCTTAGCTACTTAGCAATTAGGTCAAAATATATTTTTCCTAAAATCACTTTTACACATCTGGGAAGAAATACAAATAAATCTGAAGATAATATTCACAATAGTAACAAAAATCAACAAGTTGTAAAAATGAGGTTTTAATTTCATTTGAAATGTCACTTCTACAACTCCTGATTTCCGAGTGTTTTTGTGAGCCTTTCTCTAGAACACAGCATCCAAGGCTCCAGACTCCCGTCCCAGACTTTAGCAGTGGGCACTGCTTAGAAGGCCTTTCCCCCAGGCCTGTCAATCATGCAGGAAAGCTGTAGAGAAGCTCATTTGGGTATGAAAAGACTTATTACTTTTCATTGTTCTTTTGAAAAGAAAAATCTTTCCATGTTTGGCAACAAATGTTTAAAACAAATATTTGGATTCAACATTGCTTTGCATTTAGCCAAATATTGACCCTCTTTAAAAACTGGCTTCAAAAAAGATTTTGCCCCAGTTTTCCCTTCATTTTCAAGTCAAAGTATCTTCCAAGGATAATGAAAGCCATGTTCTCCCACTTTGTTCCCCTGATTTCCTCAACCTTCCATTTGGGAAGATCACCTGGCAAGAGGCTTATGAATCCATTTCCAAATTGTGTCCTTTATTTTTGAACTTGAAGTTGGGCAGCAATCATGAAATCCTTCGTGTGGAAAGGCAAGTGGGAGCTTTTAGAGAAAGTCTGCACTGGCCACAGAATGTGCTCTAGGAAAGCTAACAGCAGCTGCCACAGACTAAGAGGCAACTATGTGTCAGATACTGGCATCTGGGTACCCTCCACCCACTGACTGGATGAATCCTAGAGGAAAGTCCAAGAAGTTGTTCATGGTTTTATCCCAATTGCTGGTAAGAAGGTCACCTAAATCATCCCAGATTACATGGTCAACAGGCAAGCTGTGGTTCAAACCTCCAGAGCTGAATCCCAGTGTTCCTGTGTGACCCTGTCACCCTGTGCCTTGGACTGCTGCTGTCTCTTGCCTATGAGCTGTTTGGAAGTTTCCAAAGCAGATGAGAAAGTGATTAACATCAAACTTCCGGAAGGACACATCAGACTGCAGCCAGAGACTCCCTAACACATCCCAGACAGGTGCCTGAGGAAACACAAAAGGAGATGAGGGCTGAGCTCTGACCACCTCTCAGCTAACCGTCAGGCAATGTGTTCCTAAGACACAAGAAAGCACCACGTGTCTCAGTCACCAGAGGATGAGCGGGTTCCCACAGCTGCACCACACACGTGCTACAGATACCTTAGCTCACACAGAGACAAGATAGAGTTTTGTGTGAAGATCTAACTGTAAAATGAGCACACCACCCAGACCAAAAATACAAACAAGTGAAATAGTCACTCCCCTCCTGTGTCAGAGGTCAAGATTTGAGCGCCATTCTTTCTCAGCACACACAAGTAGACTGTTGTCACCCAGCCCCCATTGGTACATTTTCACTTCTCCTGGTTGTAAGAAAGTGAACACGTGACAATTATGGACTAAAAGAAGAAGTCAAATAATGCAGCAATGTGTATGTTGGAACAAAAGATAAATCAAAAGGTGATTCATCATAGAGAAGTGTGTACGCTTGAGGACAGAAAAAGGAAAGCTTCAACATTCGACAAAGGGGTGCTTAATGCTCTCCTGATTTACTGCAAAAGAATTGCGGGACTAGGAAGCTGGCTCAGTTGTTAAAGTGCCTGCCCTGCAAACACGAGGACCTGAGCTGCATGTCTAGCCTGTCGGTCAAAAGCTGGTATGAGGTGTTTGCCTGTAATCCCAGGTCTGCAGAGGCACAGACAGATGATTCCCAGGGATTCACCAACTAATCTAACCAAATCAGTGAGCTCTAGGTTCAGGGTGAGACCTCTCACAAAATCTAAGGCACAGAATAATTTTAACATTGCGTACAACCCTGACCTCTGGCCAACACATGCACATGCGGGTACACGCGCGCACACACACATGTACAAAAATAGAAAGTTCAAGGCCATCCCCAAAATCATGGTATGGCAAGCTTGAAGAACTGATCCCTTCAGTTTTCAAAAAACCTAGTGGGTTCCTCAGCAGTGAATCCCCACTATCAAACTAACTTCACCAAAATTTCCTCTCAGATTTCAGGTTCTTTCCTACATCCATTCCAATCTTCAGACACTTTCTGCAGCTGGCTCCGCAGGTGGGAGTGGTGACTAGAACCTGCTGCAGATTTTGTTGTTTGCTGACACACTAAGCCTTTCAGAGCTAAACTCAAATCACTTCTCTGATGTAGGATTTCCCTCTGTATGCAGTGAATATGTTTTATTACCATGGGTTAACAAAGAAGCTGCCTTGGGTCTATTGCAGTGCAGAATAGAGCAAGGTGAGAATTCCAAGCAGGGATAAAGGAGAAAAGAAGGCAAAGTCAAAGAGACACCATGTAGTCACTGAGGGAGACAGATACCTGGGAACCTTACCAGTAAACCACGAGCCTTGTATTAAATATTTAATAGAAATTGATTAACTTGAGTTGGAAGAGTTACTTCGTAAGAAGCCTAAGCTAATAAGCCAAGCAGTGTTTAAATTGATTTAGTTTCTGTGTGATTATTTCAGGTCTGGGTGGTTGGGAAATTCACAGGCAGTCTCCGGCTACACTTCTCTGCTGGAGATTCCCTTCCTATCTACTCTCTAGGCAGCACGCCTTTCATCCCGGAACTCAGGAGGCAGATCTCTGTGAGTTCAAGGCTAGTCTGGTCTACAAAGAACAGTCAGGGCTACTCATAGAAACCCTGTCTTGAAAAAAACAAAACAGCAACAACAAAAAAGAAAAGAAAAAGAAAAAAAGAAAGTCTCTCCCACCCTCAAAACAATCCTGTTTTCTATTGATGGCTCCTGTGGTGACCCTCATGTGAAACATTCTCACCTTCCAGAAGTCTCTGTAGAACTTACACGGCATAACCATGGACTTCTTAGTTAACCAGCTTCCTGTGTTTACTCATCTTAGTTCCACTTTTTTTCCAGCGAAGGAGCAAGCACGCAACAAAGCTGTCTACCTCCCTTCCACCTCCCCCTGCATCAGTCCCTCCTGGAGTGTGCTCCATGTGGCAGCTTGGTGAGTCAGGTGTGAGAGGCACTCCACATTCTGAGGACCATGCTTGCCGGGTGACTATAGGTAGGTATAGCTCTTTAAAACATAGCCCCAGGTGTCTAGTTTGAAGTGAACGACCCTTTGGACCTACTGATCCCGTAGAGCTTGACCATAGAGCAGCAAGGCTTAATTTGTGTGCCTCACCTCTTTTCCTGACCCTAGCCTCAGAGACACTGATAAACTATCTGGCATTTCTGACCACCAGACAAAACCATCACTTGATATAAAGTATATTATATCTTTATTTTGTTTTTGAAAGCATGCTGTTTTTCCTCTCCATGGCTCCATTTATGCTTGGACGAATATAAAAGTGGTCATTCTCACCACACGCTAGACATCGTGTTAGGTAATGGCATGGACAATATCCACAAACAAAATTAAAATCTGAGACAGGCCCTCTAGGACAAGAGGCTATGGCACTGGGGAGCGAACCAGTCCACGTATTTAAGAGCATGAGGAAGTCGCTGCAGTAGTGGGTATGAGGCTAACAAGCCATGGCAGCATCAGTCCCCGGGCCGGTTAGCGACTAGACTTTAATCAGGAGAGCCACCTGAAGAAGCAAAATAATGACATCAACAAAATGTGGCCTGCAGAGTCAAGCTGGGAGCCACAGACTCAAGAGCCCATCCAGTAAGAACTAGCCCAAATCTTTGGGGAGAGTTGGGTGTACCAGGTGAAGGCTGATGGGGCTTCTCTTCTGTGTCCCTCCCCTGTTATGACATTCCACAGCCAGATTGTTCTACATGATGCTGTTCTGCATTCAAGAAAAACTATCTGCATAAGTAGTGATCACCTTTTTTAAAATCTTAAATCAAAGGTGTTAAAAGCTTCTGACACTGAAGCAGGTCGCCAGACCTCACAAAATCATTGAAAGTACACTGTCTGTCCCCTGCACTGAAGAGGCAGGATCGGGATTCGCTCAGTTACAAGGACTAGAACTCACTGCAAACATGTGCGCCACTATTCAAGTTAAACAAGGAAATAAGTAAAAATCTGTACACTTGTACAGCCTGGAGAGAAATACCTGTACAACCCTGAGGTCTTGACTCTCATTACAAAGAAAACATCACTCCCCGTGTTCTAAACAAACCGTGGTCCATTAACTCAGCACCAGAGTTCATCTCGCCCCCATAAGCGCTGGCACCAAAACAACTTTTACAGTCACATCCCCAAAAATGCTTGTCCAATACATTTCTACATCCGCCCCTGTTTTCTCTCAGACATACTTCAGTAATTGCCTGTCTGCAGGTACAAGATGCTTACAGGAAGTGATTAATCTTCCATGAGATTACTGCACTCTTCCTTAATTCAATTCAATAAGAGATTTAAGGGACAGGTGCTCACATGTCCGCGCATGCTTTGGGGAGAGGAAAACTTTAAGGAGGATAAGTCTAACCACACAACAGGGCCGATGATGAAATCTCTTTGGCAAGCAAAAGTGTCAGAACAGGAGAAAACCACACGCCCTGGGGTGGGGGAAGCCCACCTCTAAACCTAAAACCCAACTCTCTCTCTCTCTCTCTCTCTCTCTCTCTCTCTCTCTCTCTCTCTCTCTCTCTCTCTCTCTCTCTCCTCTCCTCTCCTCTCCTCTCCTCTCCTCTTCTCTCTCTCTCTCTCTCTTTCCTAGTAGGCCAGATGGAATCCCCAGACATTATGAGCCGCTACAGCTGGAAGCTGAATGCTCGCTCAGAACCCCAGTTGTGCACCGAGACACTGGAGATGAGAACGGCTGTTTGCCTTCTGAAGCAGGTGTGGTTGGGCTAAATGGAGAGAAGGTGCCCAGCTGGAAGGACACATCCACCAGCTGCCCAGAACTGTCTGCTTCGATAAATACCACCTGTTCATCCCCAGATGGAGGGAAAGCGCTCCCATCCCAGGGAGGTTCCGCTTGTGTCTGTTGTATGGAGGCTTTTGTGTTTTATCACATCCAGAATCCAGCGTTTGTCTCCGGGGTACCGATGGGAGGCCCTGTGCTTAATCTGACTCTGAACAGTGATGCTGGCTGCTGGGGCATGAGGTCCACGTCTGTTCTGGGGGCCGTAGCACGTGCGTAAGAGAATAATGAGCAGCACATGGAAGGAGGCGGCAGTGGCCCCGAAAGAGACCTTTGCACAATCGCAATGTCCTACGGGATCTGGCCACCCAGAGAGATGGTGTGTGGCCCTTCCCTCTGCATCCTATTCCATAGTTCACTGTCCCCAGCAGGCACACACAGAAGCCGGTGAACACGTGGACACAGACTTTTGTTCATGTCTTTCCTGCGCTTGACATGTCTGTGCCTGCATCCTCAAACCCTCTCATGACCTGAATCAAATTCTCTGTCCTCTGGAATCTTCCCGAAAAATTTCAGACCAGAATATTTATATTTTATTGAATTGTTGTTACACTGGAAATATCCGAGTTCCTTCCACTTTCCACTCTTGTTCAAAAGGCAAATATCACCTCCTGGAGGATGGAGGGCGGAGGACAGAGGGCTGAAGCCAGCCTTCTGCAGCCTAACCCATCACTCAACACAGAGGCAAGACACAGCAACTCTGCCTTGTGCTCCAAGCAAGAACGGATAATGAAAGGCAAATGGGCAGATGGGACACGAGGACCTAAGCAAAAATTACAGGGTGAGGATTCATGCTGGCTGTGCTTTGCGGCCTCTGGAAGTCAAATCACCGGAGCCCTGGACAGGCAGCCAGTTAAACCCAACCCTTCTCCTTATCTATAAAATGGAGCCTTGGAGAGACGGTCAACAGAAAGCTCCAAACCACGTGTATCTGTGCATGTCTTGTTTCTTTGGTAAGCTGAACACTTCCCTCAATTACGAACTCATTTGAACAAAAGTCCTATTTTTCTAGTCTAATTTTTTTAAGGCTTCATAAACCAGGCTATCAGAAACATCAGGAGACTTGTGAAACTACAAATTATTGGACCTGTTTCCAAGATCCTGGCGGGTAGGCTTGGATAGGCCCTCGTTCTAAGAATTAAGAGGATATAATGAATGATAATAATTTTTGTTGACATCTGTCCAGAAGCTGAGTGATAAGTAGTTATTGTGAGTGTGGGACTTTTGACATATATCTTAAATTGTAATAAATATATTAACAGTGGCATATGCTGTCCAATTTAAAGTTGTGTTTTATCTCGCAAATGTTTCTGTAATTGAAGTGTATATAATCACATACATATGCAGGATGTTGATGGAGGTATATGTGTGTGTGTGTGTGTGAGAGAGAGAGAGAGAGAGAGAGAGAGAGAGAGAGAGAGCATGCGTGTCTTTAAATTTCCTGGAGGTATGTGCTGTAATTACTCGGTATTCCGGACCTCTCAAATATCAATTTATCTCTGTAATCTGATCATTGTGGCAGCTAGGGTATGTCCCGTTTCTATTCCTTCACAGGGTTCACTCATGTTTGTGAAATGAGCGCTTCAACTAAGAAATAAGGCAGTATGTGGAAAGAGACTGACATAGTAAGGCGAAGGTAAAATCCTAAACACAGGGAGATCACTGCCACGGGTGCCAGTCGACTTTAAAATTTGCCGAGTCAAGCCTCTGTGAGCGGAGAAGACAGGAACTTCTAAGAATGCCCTCAGTCCAAGCAGTTTTGTTCCTGGGTTAGGCAGGGGTCAAGGCAATCGACAGAGGTTTAGACTAAACAGGAAGAAAACCGGCTCAATTAACAGGACAGTCACAGGAATGACCACCTCATCTAGAAAAAACAAACTCAGAAGAATTCAGTTGCTGATACTTGACTCCTCCGCACAGATAAAAACGTGGCTTCCAAACCTCTGGGAGATTTAGCTTCACTACCACCACTGCGCTCTGACAGAGTTCCTGAGAATCAACTCAGTCTGCCTTTTGAAAAATCAGCCCAGACACGGATGTAGCCGAGCAAAGCCGGCCCCTTGGCCGGGCCCCTCCGGGGTAGGAAAGCCAGACTCCTTCACAGGAGCAGAATTGTTTCAACTTAATTGAATGAAGTGAACTTGGGGAAATACCTGACATTGCCAGCTTGACCTCGGCTAAGCCTTTTGAACTTCAATCGCTGTCCCCAACACAAAGCCTCTGTTCAGCTCGCAGTGACTTCCCCTGATTACACAGGTAGTTTATCCGAAGGATTCCGTGGTTTCGGTTATCATTCCTGCCCGACTTCGACGTGAGCACTAGACACAAGCTTTGTTTCCGTGTTTGGTTTTATGGCTAAGCCTGAGGAGTCCATGGAGACAAGAGTGTCTCCTTTAGTTTCCAATCCACCAGGAGTCAATAATTTGTCATACAGAAACTTAAATGGATCTAATTTATGAGACTGATAGTGAAATAGCTCAAAAACACTGACGTTGCTTTAAAATCATACCGCTTGGGGGTCTTTCTGTCTAGGCCTAAGATTTCAAAACATAATTTATGATATGGAGTAATCGAAAAGATTGTTCTCAATAACAAAACATAGATGGTTTAAAAACAAACAACCTAAGGTTTCAAACAAGCAGACATGCTCATTGCTCATCTAGTTCCCTTGCAAAAGTGTAAAAAATTGAGCTTATTGGAGTAAATTAGCTATCCTGGCAAACAAAAGGACATGAAATCTGAGTTTTAAAATATGAACAATAGTTAAGCTATGCTTAGGTTAAGCTATGCTTAGTTCTAACCAACTATCTTTCTTAACACTAGATTATATGTACTTTTTATAATACCCTGGAAAAAGTATAATTCGTTCAATTCTTTATTGCAGAGAAATATATATAAATCTCCCTCGTTTCTAAAGGGAATGGTTACTGGTGATTAAGGTGTTTGCTGCCAGCTTGTGTCAGCAAATGAGAGGGAATGTGTTCTAAAAATCTGGGAAGCAGCAAAGTACTAGAAGTTTGACGGGAAATGCTGCAATTGGTGGATTCTGCTGAGATGCGATCTGTGCCTGCGTTGGAAAGATGGTCCCTGAGGAGCAGAAGCAGACGTGAGGGCCTGGGGCCTTCAAAGAAAGAAATGCTTCATAGTAGTAAGACATAGACATCAAAAGGCTAGAAATTTCCACATGGGATGAACTAGAAAAACGTCAATAGTACGTTGAATGTATAAAGCCCAAAGTATTTTCAAGAACATTCTAATTTAGGGTGTCAAATACAGATATGTATAGAACACATTAACTGAGGAAGCAGGAAGAAGAAACACTGGACAGCTAACTAATAGCTCTGCATCTCACCCGCAGAGATGGCCCAGCACATAATAGGTGTCATACAAGTATGGATCAGAGTTCAGATGCGCAAAACACATACACATGTCAAGTAAGAATGGGCATCTTGTCTGCAGTCCCTATACTCTGGAGGCAGAGACAGGGCATCTCCAGAGCAAGCTGCCTAACCCTGCTAAAGGTATAGTGGAGCTCTGGTTCAACTAAGAAACAAGCAACAAGAAGGATAGACAAGGGCTCCTGCTGGCAACCATGGGCCTTCACACACACACACAAACACACATGCACTCACACACACACATGCGTGTGCGCACACATGCACTCACACAACACACACATGCACACACATACCACACATGCACTCATACACACATATACACACAAATGCACACACACATGCACTCACACACAACACACACATACACACACGCGTGCACACACATACCATACATATACTCACACACACATACACACAAATGCACACACACATACGCACACACATACACATGCACTCACACACATACACACACATGCATTCACACACAACACACATACACACATACATGCACTCACACACAACACACACATACACATACATGCATTCACACATGACACACATACACACACATGCATTCACACACAACACACACATACGTACACACACATGCACTCACATGCAACACGCACACACATGCACATCCACACATGAAAAAGAGAGAACTGGTAACAGACACATCCACTCTTCTGGACTATTACATGGCACTATGCTAACCACGGAGTAACTTGATTGCGATTCTGAAGCCCCCGGAATGCTTGCTGTCTGTGTGGGACTCATGTCTCTATTAACATGAGCACTTCAGTCTCTAATATATTTCATTTCTCGTTTGGTTTAAAAAAATTGTCATGCGAACTTTTTAGCAACTTAAGCTTAAAACAGACCTCAAACTTCTTGAAAGTAGTTCAACTACTGTGGATCTTTATTTAAACTTGAGAGAGTGATTTTATCTTCATCCAAATTTTAACACAGTAAAAATCTACTCCTCGGAGTAGGCAGCAATAAGACCTCCCCTAACTTGGAACTAACAGGTTGGGTAGCTCCAGAAGAAGACCAGAGTGAGACCCTGTGTTTAAAGCCCTTATGTCTTCAGTGGGAAGTTGCTGAGGCCCTGGCGGGAAAGCCACATGGCTCAAGGACTGCGGCATTCTGAACCACAGCCACATGGCTAGCTCCTCCCCTGCTGGCCTCTGAATCCGAGCAGCAAGGGCAGCCACTAGACAAGACACAACTAAAAGTAGGTGCTGAGGGGGAAGGGGATTTGTACACCTTTTCCCACCTCCTTCGCTACCGCCAGGAAAAGTTTATCATGTTGGCTGCCATCTTCAGAATTTTCACTAATTTGTCTCTTTTTCAACATGTGGTATCCCAAACTAAAAGCTGCTGAAATGTGTTCAGGCAAGATTCCTGCCAAGCGGCTTGCAATAAGCTTCTGCTTTGCTTACTGGCTGAGAGTCTGATGTTTCCCGAACAGCCTGATGGCACCACAGGAGGATTTGAAGAGATCTCGTTTTTTTTTTTTAACGAAAAGATTGCTGCTTTGTTGACCTTAATAGCTTTCAAAATATGCTAAGGCACATGCTGAAAAACCTTGACAGAGAGCAACTGAGTTGTCTTTCGTGCCCACTAAGCCCACAGACACCTACCTCCAAGCTCTCCTCCAGGCAGCGTCTTCCTCCCCCTCTGTTCAGACAGCTGGACTCACTCAGCTCCTCTCTGCACGGCTAAGCCTTGCTAGAGGATAAAAAGCAGGAGCTGGACCAGTGCAGTCCATATCCACCCACGGCACCCATTCACAGCCCCCAATAACTCACTCGGGCTTCTATATTTTGAAAGTGAATATTCAGAGCGGGAGCAACCTTGGGACCCAAATGAAGCTAATCAACCCACTAAGAGTTCATCTTTGAGTTGGGATTGAATTTTGAAATTCGTATGAAAAACAAGTCAACTCTGATCTAAATCACCACTGAAGAAGCCGAGAAGGTGCCAGAAAGAAGCACGTTAAGATTTCCATTTCCAGTGTTTCAATCAAACACTAGCCTAAATATGCTGTGAAGGGATTTTGAAGATGGAATTAAAGGTCCAGGACAGTTGACTTTAAGAGATGGAGTTTGTCTGGGTGAAGCTGACCTAACCGAGAAAGCCCTTGGAGACAGAACCTTTGCTCACTTAGCAGCAAAAGAGACCAGAAAAGCGCCAAACACCAGAAGAAGCCTGTGGACGGTGCAGCCTTGAAGATGGAAGGGACCATGTTCTAGCATGTTCTAGTCTAGCAGCTGCGCACAAACACTGGCCAACAGTCACCAAGGAAAGGACCTCCGTCCTGTACTTGGAAGACACCAAACTCTGCAACAGCCTAACAGATTCTGGAAGGACTGTTTCCAGCTGAGAGACCGGCCTAAGCAGCACCGCCGGATTCTGTCTGGCAAAGACTCCAGGGAACAGAATTCAATCCAGTCAGCTCAGATTCCTGATGGAAAGAATTCACCAGCGGATGCTGTGTAAGCCCTTGTCTCTCTAAAAGCAGCAGACACAGCACCACCTTGGATCAATGTTGCCCTGTCTTGTACAGTAGCACAAAATGATTTGGTTCAGTTTCGCTGGTACTAGATTAAATTCCTCTGTTATACTAGCCAGGCTTAATGCTCGGAAGCCACGTGTGCCTCCTAGCTCCTTCAGGTGACACTAAATACTCTAGAACTTTCGAATGATCATGAAAAGTGATCTGGGTAGTCAATAAGGGACAGTGTCTCTGAACTTTGGCCCAAGGGACTGTTGCTTTGGTGAAAGAGAACCAATATCACTGTTTCCACACTTACCGGCCAGACGGGAAGGTCCGCAGGTAAGTTCAGTGCTATCATTGGCACTCAACCTGGTGACGGGCTCACATCGGGAAGAGCAAAGGGGTATTAAGACCGATCATGGGGAAGAAACCCCTGCTTCCCATTTCCTGCTCGCTCTCAGATGCATAATTCATTTATGAAACGCACACTGGAAGTTATCATACTTCCATTCCTACCCTGCCTCTCTCTACTCCAGTCGCTGATTATTTTCATTAGACAGTGGGGTTCCATATACCCTTCCTATTTCCTCTCTAGAGAAGACTAACTACCATGAGTCTAAGCAACACGGAAAGGTCAATTCAGAGGATGCTCTGGTCATCTAAGAGCACACCAGGGAATCTCTCTGGCTAATTGTGTGGAACCCAGAGCAAAGGAAGGCACTAAGGCACCAAATGGCAACAAACACGGATACCAATGAAGAAGCAGATGTTAGGAGGAGATTGTTTCCCGAATGAGCACCAACAAAATGCTCATCAGTGGCACGCCAGGCATTTTGTCATTTGCGTATATTTCATAAGCTTAGCAAATTAGAGTTTAGAGCTAAACAAAATTTTAATCACTGCTCATATTTTGCCCCCCATATACTCTGAAAAGTTTTGTTGTTGTTGTTGTGGGGTTTGTTTGTTTTTTTTGTTTTTTTTTCCATTTCATGGGATATGCTTAGAATGTCTCCAAAGCCAATGTCAAATGTCCCAATAAAATCTTGGAAGCCATATTTTTGCTTGAGCCTAGCAAAAAAGGAAATATTGAAATATTGGACAGATAACAATTCAAACCGTTCCAGGGAGACGGGTGGAGAACTGGGCACTAAACTCTGAGAGGATGAAGATGACGGTCGCTGTGCCCAGAAGGCCCAGAGGACCCCACCTTCATCTGTAACTAGGGCAAGCAGGCAGTGAGCTAGGATTCAGTCTAATCCTAAGGACTAAGCTGCAGTGAAATGCTCAAGGAACGTGAAGCTCAGCTTAGTCTCACAGAGGCAGATATGGCAGAGAAAAATGGGGACCAAGACCATTTCTCTTACAGAAGAGAAAGATTGCGTGGGTTTACTTTGCTTGTGAAACAGGCTTCAGGAAGTTATGTGGTCTTTCCTGCTCTTGCTATGTGAGGCACAACATACATCCCTGGAAGAGAACACAACATACACCATCTTTGAAGCTGAGGAGCCCTCAACAAATGCCAAATCCGCTAGTGCCTTAATCTTGAACTTTCTAGACTCCAAAACTGTGAGAAATAAATTCTTATCACATAGAGCTAACGCAGTCTTGGTTGCTTGGTAATGTCAGCCCAAAGGGACAAAGACAAGCAGTGAGCAGGAACGGAGATGCTGTCCACTTTCCGGTATGCCCACTTTTGTTGCCTGGCAAAACGAAGAGCTTCTCTACTCGGAGGCTGTTGGTCAGTGTGCCCTCTCTTCCCCATTATGTTCTTAGCCTCCATTACGGCCGCAGCGTTCCCAGGAGTTCCCTGTGTTCTGCTCCTAGACTGGGTAACTACTCTATATTCTACTTTGTTCTCAGATTCCTGTCAAATAGCCCCACCTCATGACCTTACAACTCTTTGGAATAAAGTGTGTGTGTGTGTGCGTGTGTGTGTGTGTGTGTGAGAGAGAGAGAGAGAGAGAGAAACAGAGAGAGAAACAGAGAGAGATAGAGACAGAGTGTCATATATAACAATTTCCAGATTGTCAAATCCCTCAGATAATATGGTAACTGTATTCACATGCAACCTACTCTCATACACCTTAAATTATATTTTAATTATATATTACTGTGTTATATGTATTATTAGAAAGATTGAGGTATGCGAATCACACATTAGCCTAGGCTCTCTGCTGACATGTGATCCATATACTTCAATCTTTAAACTTTCAGAAAGTCATTTGTGTACTTTGCCACTGCACTGTGAAATAATAATAAATGGTTAATATTAAATAAGACAAATGTCTGTTCTCCATGTGCCACTCCAGGCCCACCTCCAAAGCCAAGTACTAAAATGTATGTATTTACCAGTCTATGTGCTGAAGACTATGACTATCTTTGTCTGTCTTAATAGGTGCTTCATGACAGAATTTCTCATTGGTTAAATCTAGTTAGAAAAGCTGGATAGTAAATAGAAAAGGGGTTTAATGTGGAATTTAGGAGAGCTTTTAATATGTGAATGTAATAAATCCACAAAAAGATTGGTCTAATTTGCATGTGTAATATTTCCTATGCGACAATCATCACCACCTTGAAGACATCAGTGCTCCACAGCTTGTGGTGTGCACAACACTGCTCTGTAGATCAGTCTCTGGAGTTAGTGCCTCCGAACATTTCCTCAACTGTTTCTGAGATCTCTGGGGTTAGTGTACACACACCTCTCCGCCATAGCCTTTTGTGTCTTCCCCTCTCCCAACCCCTCAAATTCTTTACCAGTGCCAACAGCAATGTCCATGAGTCCCTAACCGTTTCCTCTGTTTCTTCTGCACACCGTTTTCTCCATTTTCTTCTCTTCATTGACATCTATCCCTGCAGCCCACCCCACTCGTTCCCTTCCTTTAACACTTAAAGTTCGCATGATCTGCACGTTCTGTGTCTACTGGTGGCTGTGTTCTCTGTTCCACCATTCGGCGTAAGATTTGCTGTATACAGCCTGCCTTTAGTTGAGAAACATTCCTTCTATGTCTGTATCTTCAGAGTTTTTAGCAAGAAGGTGTTGAGGGGCTGGGAGAGCTGGCTCAGTGGTTAAGAGCACTGACTGCTCTTCTAGAGGACCCAGGTTCAATTCCCATCAATTTCCAGGCTCACAACCATATGTAAGACAGTTACAGGGGACCCAACGCACTCTTCTGGTTACCTCAGGCACTGCAGGCATGTGGTACACAGACACACATGCAGGTAAAGTACCCGTATTCATAAAATAAAAATAATTTTTTTTATTCTTTTTTAATTAAAATTTCCACCTGCTCCCCGTTTCCCATTTCCCTCCCCTCCTCCCAAATATTGCCCCTCTCCCCACTTCCCTCCCCCTATCCCCACTCCTCTTCTCCTCCCCCCACTCCATTCCCCATCCCTCTCGATACTGAAGAGCAGTCCAAATTCCCTGCCCTGCGGGAAGACCAAGGTCCTTCTATCTACGTCCAGAAAGGTGAGCGTCCAAACAGGCTAAGCTCCCACAAAGCCAGTTCATGTATTAGGATCAAAACCTAGTGCCATTGTCCTTGGCTTCTCATCAGTCTTCATTGACCGCCATGCTCAGAGAGTCCGGAATCAACCCATGCTTATTCAGTCCCAGACCAGCTGGCCTTGGTGGGCTCCCAATAAATCAGTTCCACTGTCACAGTGGGTGGGTGCATCCCTCGTGGTCCTGATTTTTTGCTCATGTTCTCCCTCCTTCTGCTCCTCATTTGGACCTTAAGAGCTCAGACCGTTGCTCCAAATTGAGACTCTGTCTCTACCTCGATCCATCGCCAGATGAAGGTTCTAAGGTGATATGCAAGATATTCATCAGTATAGGATAGGGTCATTTCAGGTTCCCTCTCCTTAGTTGCCCAAGGTACCAGCTGGGGACATATTCCTGGACACCTGCGAACCCCTCAAGAGTCAAGTCTCTTGCCAACCCTAAGATGGCTCCCTTAGATAGGATATATACTTCGCTGCTCCCGTATCCATCCTTCCTATATCCCAACCATCCCAATCCCCCGAGCTCCTCCCATCCTCCCCTTCTCATATTTCTCATCCCATTTCCCCTTTGCCCCATGCCACTGATCCAGTAATACCACTATTGGGAATATACCCAAGAGATGCCACATCAAATGACAAAAGTATCTGTTCAACTATGTTCATAGCAGCATTGTTTGTAATAGCCAAAACCTGGAAACAACCTAGATGCCCTTCAATGGAGGAATGGATGAAGAAAGTGTGGAATATATACATATTAGAGTACTACTCAGCAGTAAAAAACAATGACTTCTCGAATTTTGCGTGCAAATGGATGGAAATAGAAAACACTATCCTGAGTGAGGTATCCCAGACCCAAAAAGAGGAACATGGGATGTACTCACTCATAATCGGTTTCTAGCCATAAATAAAAGACATTAAGCACATAATGTGTGATCCTATAGAAGCTAAATAAGAAAGTGAACCCAAAGAAAATCATATAGTCATCCGCATGGAGAGGGGGAAGTAGACAAGATTGCAGGGCAAAAATAATTTTAAAAAACAAAAGATGTTAAATTTCTCAAAAGCATTTCTGTGGCTATTGAGATAATCACGTGACCTCTATTTTTAAGCCTATTTACGTCATATTACATTTATCAATTTGCATGCATTGAGCAAAACTTGCATCCCTGAGATGAAACCAACCTGAATATGGTATACAAGTTTGACAAGTTCCTAAATGTGGCTAACAAGAATTGTATTGAGAATTTTTAGACCTTATTCATCAGAGAAAATATCAATTTGTTGTCATGGTTCTTCCCTTCTCTGATTTGGGTATTAGGTTAATTCTTGGTTAACAGAATCAACTTGGTAACATCCCTTACCTTTCTATTCTGCAAACCAACATATCAGCTCTTCCTTAGAGGCGTGGGAGAATCCAGCAGTGAATCCATCTGGCCCTGAACTTTTCTTTGTCGGAGGACATTTTCATCGCTGCTTCAATATCACCAATTGCTAAGAGTCTGTTCAAGTTGTTTGCATCTTCTCGATCTAATTAAGATAAGTCATATATTCCTAGAAATCTGTCAGTTTCTTCTAGATTTTCCAGTCTCTAAGAATGCATTTGCTCAAAGTTTAATTCCCGAATGCCTCGGGAACGCATTAAAACTTGTTGCAACATGTACCACCTACACCCCTCAATTTTTTTTTCTTTATTTCTTTTGGGGGGCAGTTTGGAGATGGGTCTGTCACCCTTACATATAATTTAAAGGGATCAGCTTTTTGGTTGATTGTTTCTATACAGTGTTCTTTGAGTCTCTACTTCACTAGTTTCTACCCTGAAACTCAAAATTCTTGCTTCTTTCTACTTTTGTGCTAAATTAGCTCTTGTATTTTTTTAGACCTTAAGTTGTCTAACCTTGTTAGTTTGCTTATTTTATATTTCTGTTTGAGTTTTTTGTTGATGTAAGCACTCACAGATGTAAACTTTTCTATTAGAACCGCCTTAACTGTACCCAAAAGGTTCAAGTAAGTTGGCAGTTTATCAAGTTATTCTAGGAAATGTTTTATTTCCTCGCTAATTTCTTCTACGAAGCATTGATCATTAAAGGGTCTATCTTTCAGTGTCGAATTATTTGTGTTATTTCTGTAGATTCTCTTGAAAGATTGCTAGTTTATACTACTGAAATCTGATAACATACAAGAAATAATTTTGATTCTGTTATATTTACTAAGACGTCCTTTGTTATTGTCCTGGCTAGTTTTTTTTGTCAGCTTGACATAAGCTAAAATGATCTGGAAAGAACTTCAGTTACAAAAATGCCTCCCTCCATCAGATTGCCTGTAGGCAAATCTGTAGGGCAATTTGGTTGATGCTTGATGTGGGGATGATGTCCCTCCTGGACAGGGGGTCCTGGGTTCTATAAGAAAGCAGGATGTGGAAGCCATGGGGAACAAGCCAGTAAGCAGCACCCCTTCGTAGCCTCTGCAATCAGCTTCTGCCTCCAGGTTCCTGCTGTGTTTGAGTTCCAGTCCTGACTTCTCTTGGTGACTATTACCTAGAAGTGTGAAACAAAGTTAGCCCTTTCCTCTCTAAGTTTCTTTTGATCATGGTCTTTGATAGAGCAATAGAAAAGTAACAAACACAGTGGTCATGAATTTCCTGAGTTTGTACTTATGTTGAAATGGCCTTATTTAATATCGTTTCACTGATTGGTATTTTTGACATTATTTTTCTTTTTTGGCTTTCCGAGACAGGGTTTCTCTGCAGCTTTAGAGCATGTCCTAGAATTCACTCCATAGAAAAAGCACCTAGAAAAACAAACAAAAGCTACAACATATTGTGGTAATAATTTTCTTTGCTTATGTCTATTTGGACATCTAATTTCTTTAGATTTATTTATGAATATTTTGCCTGCATATATATAAATATATACTTGAGTATTATGCCCACATATATTTTATATACTTATATTTAATAGAAATTTAATTATAATTAAATATAAATGTAATTTATATTTATATAAATGTATACACAGGCAAATACTTATACTATATATACATATATGTGTGTATATATGTACATACATGTGTGTGTGTCTGTGTCTGTGTGTGCTTGGTTCATATGGAGGCCAGTGGAAGGTATCTGATCCTCTGGAACTGGAGTTATAGATGGTTGTAAGCAATTACATGGGTGCTAAGCACTGAACCCAGGTCTTCTGCAAGAGCAACAAGTCCTTTTAACTAGAGAGCCATCTCTCCTGTACCCTACGTGAGAACCTAAATGCTTCTTCTGTTTGAGTAGCCTTTTCTCCCTCAAAATCTTGGGGCTGAGCGGGCTACAATTTCATCTAACTGAATGTCTGTGCCTTTGTGTAGTCTTTATCTCCCTCTTTCTTCTAGCCCATGGATTGGTGGGTGTGGTCCACTGACTATTGCAGAGTTCTTTCATGTGATCGCACCTGCTAACTTGTTTTTCCTTGTGATGCCTGGGTGTATTATTTCCTAAGCCTTGCTCTCTATTCCTGATATTTTCCTTCTACTTAAACGAGTCTATTAGTGATGTTTTCAATTGTATTTTTATTTGATTCATTATTTTTCATTTTCAACATCTTTTTTCCAAAAATCTCAGTGTCCTTCTCGAATCATTGCTGACTTTCTCATTCACCATCCTGATTTTCTCTTTGATTTCGCCTATTTCTCTCTGCTGTTGACTTTCCTCTGGAAGGTAGATTGGAGTCATTTGATTATTTGTGTCTTCTCTGAGGTCATTCATTGTGCTAATTTTAAGCTTTCAGTCTTCATACTGTGTCTTGTCTATTTTAGATAACGCCATCAGGTAAACAAACGATATGTGGAAATGGAAAATCAGAAGTGAAGCATGGTTTATTCAATCTATGTCAATGGAAATAAAGAAAAAAAACTGAGAGGAATGTTATGGGGGAAGGAGAAAGGAACAAGGGATTAAAAAAGAAAACATCTCTTCAATAACAAGACAGTTCAAAAACAAAATTAGATGACGGTAAGAATAAAAATTTAAAAAACAAAAAGTTTCCCATTCTGTGTTTATGGAACATGTTTTTCGAAATAGTAATATGATACAGCATGAATGAAGGTCTATGAAGACTGGTCAGGCTGGAAATAGACTAAATTTTTATACTCTATGTTCAAGTTCTGGCCTCAGAACCCTGCCCCAGCGAGTAGCGCAGCGCTGGGGAGGTCCTGTACAGGGCAGCACTCCGCCCAGGCGCGGGTGTGTTATGGAAATGTACTCGTGGTCCGGAGGCATCACGTCTGTTCTGCCCTTGCTTCAATCTCTGAGGAAATCTTCGTGAACTTGGTCCATCCAGAAAATACCCTTGGCATAGCATCGGCGCAGAGAACTTTTCTCAACTCTATAAAGCAGATCATGATGTAGACAGATGTGTGGGAATTTCCCACATAGAGAAAGAACCACACCAGTGGTGCTGAAGAGAGGTGGCTTCTCTCTCTCTCTCTCTCTCTCTCTCTCTCTCTCTCTCTCTCTCTCTCTCTCTCTCCCCCTCTCCCCCCCTTCCCGTGTGTGTGTGTCTGTGTGTGTGTCTGTGCGCGTGTGCGTGTGTTTGGAAGGAGATGATGCCGGAGGAGGTAAGCCTGGCAAAGCGAAGGAGCTAGAGAACAGTGCGGGGACTTTACTCCTGTAGAGATTAGAAGCCAGCGGAGCGTCGAAGCCAGAGTCTCGCGTGGACAAGGTGCATGTTAGAAGCAAATCTGGTGATATTCTGAGTGTGCTCTGCCAAACAGACAGGTGACAAGAGTGTAGGCTAGGCTATTGGTCCTGGGGGTGGGGCGGAGCTGAGGAAATGAACGTCTGAACTGTGGTGATTATAGATAAAGACAAAACAAAGAGGCCAGTTCGTGAATCTCTGGGAGACTCCAAGGCGTACTGGAACCAGATTCGACCAGCTCTCAAGAGCCAGTGTTACATACTCAGGAAGTTTATGAACCCGTTTTTTACATCACTGGCACTTTGGAACCAACAAGAGAAAAATCAGACACAGAAATGAACAAATGTACCTATTTTTTTGTTTTTTGGAAGACTGGCCTACAAGCATACCAAAGAGAGACTTGACAGGCCAGGATGGCAGCAGAAAACAGCAGATGCTGTGGGGATGGTGCTCTTTTACAACTGAGGAGTCCCCAAGGAAAAAAGCATAAAGAATTGGTGAATTCATAATTAAATATAAATATTCCTGGAAGTCAGAAGCAGAAATACATGGAAAAGACTATAAACCCCCCAAAATCACCCACTAAACAAAAAGTAAATGTGTCCCAAACTCAGTTTCCCCTCTACCAGAGACTAAAAATGCCCACAACCATTCCGGCAGTGTGTCACGTGATGCGAATGTGTCAGAGGAGCAGCAGAAAGAGCAGTCCTAAGCCCAACGGCCGTGGATGACATGTGAACCCCTTAGCAATGCAGGTCTCAGACCCTGGAAGGGTTCTACTTCATGAGGGCTGGAATCTGAGCAGTGTCGTCTGCAGAGCAGATTTGTCACTGATGCAGTGGGGAGCATTTCAGTGGCACCCAGGTTCAGAGACTTTGGGGGCATGACTTAATCTCCATTAATTTCTTAATATGTTTTTTCCAGACTCAAAATGCCGGGAAGTGGGGTGCACCCAACCACTGAGACAGGGGGGCCGATCTATTGGGAGCTCACCAAGGCCAGCTGGACTGCTACTGAAAAAAACATGGGATAAAACCGGACTCTCTTAATGTGGTGGACAATGAGAGCTGACGAGAGGCCAAGGAGAATGGCACAGGAACTTTCATCTGGCGATGGATCGAGAGAGAGACAGAGACCCAATTTGGATCAACCGTCTGAGCTCTTAAGGTCCAAATGAGGAGCAGAAGGAGGGAGAACATGAGCAAGGAAATCAGGACCACGAGGGGTGCACCCACCCACTGTGACAGTGGAACTGATCTATTGGGAGCTCTCCAAGGCCAGCTGGACTGGGACTGAATAAGCATGGGTTGAAACTGGACTCTCTGAACAAGGCGGACAATGAAGGCTGATGAGAAGCCAAGGACAATGGCACTAGGTTTCGATCCTAATACATGAACTGGCTTTGTGGGAGCGTAGCCTGTTTGGATGCTCACCTTCCTGGACCTAGATAGAAGTGGGAGGACCTTGGTCTTCATGTAGAGCAGGGAATTTGGACTGCTCTTCAGTATCGAGAGGGAGGGGGAGTGGACTAGGGGGAGGAGAAGTGGAGTGGGGATAGGGGGAGGGGAACAGGGGGAGGGGGCAATATGTGGGAGGAGGGGGAGGGAAATGGGAAACGGGGAGCAGTTGGAAATTTTAAGTAAAAAAGAATAAAAAAAAAAAATGCCGGGAAGAATGGCATGTTGTGATGGCAGACTATGCCAGCCTTGCGTATGGTTGGGAGACCACAGACTTCACCCTGACTCCCGAGAGAAGCGCACATCACCGTTCAGAGTTGAGCCTACTGCTTGTGAGCTCCGACCTGACACCCCAGCACCATCTTCAAAATATCCCAGCTTGCTTTCGTGGATCTGAATACTGCCTGGGCCCTGCTGAGAGGCTGCTGGACGATGTCACTGGGAAGGAAGGTGAAATGTGTCTGGCACAGGCCAGAATAATCCATTCCAGACACATGCGTAATGGGGAAACAGGTGCAAACAATTGAAGCAGCTGTCAGCAAGCTGTGGGGATCGCTTTTGATATCTTAATCGTTAGTCGATCAGCGCGCCATGTTGGCAGCCCTGGCTGTCATAGCTCACTGCACATCTGCAAGCCTTTTCCACTCTCTTCTGATGTGTGTGTGAGTCCTCACCGAGACTGACATCAGGAGAGATGCAAATTGAGCATGATTGCTGTCGCTTCCGTTTTCCGGCCACAGAACCTGAGGGTTGACAAATGCCAATAATTGCTCATTTTTCACTACCGGTTGTCAGGTGCCACACAAGGCAAGAGATGAGAGATCCCTCTGTCCCCTTGAACATCCTGTTGGTGGTTTGAAGGCCCACATATGATGTCTCTAGTGCGTAAAGAAACTCCTTGCCAAGTAGCTTGTGTAAGAAATTGCTTGTTTTGTTGCTGTTGTTGTCGTTTTAAATGTGTTCATCTCAGCTCCTTCATCTACAATAATGCTACCCTCATAAACTCTGGGAAAAGACCTAGTGAATGAATGTCTTCATTCTCTTCTCCCTGTCAGGAAAATGTCAGCACTGTAATTACCATAACATGTAATTACCCTAAGATAGGGGTTGGGACTCAATGGCCTTATCTGCACGGATAGGCCATCTGGGATATTTGGGTTGATAACCTCGTAGAGGTCAACAGACTATCTACACCACACATACAAAAGAACAAATGAATCTGAATGGCTTTTCAAAACTTCTCCCATGGCCTCTGCCCCAAAGACGAGGTTCTGTGGAACTGCCATCCTGGAGACCAGTGGCTGGAATGTGTGTTTTGTTCCTGAGTCCAGGACATGCCTCAGGTAGAAGCAAAGAAATCTACAGGAGGCCAAATGTGAATTCCCCAGTTCCATTCTTGTGTGCACTGCACCGCTACCCACAGCTTCTTTGTTTTTGTTTTTATGTTTTATTGGAAATAATTTTTCATACAATATATCCTAATCCTGGTTTGCCCTCCATCATTACCGCCTTACCTCCCCACCCACCCATCTCTGCTCTCTTTCTCTCTGAAAGAGGAAAGTACAGGCAGAAAGAAAGAAAGAGAGAGAGAAGGAGAGAGAGGGAAGAAGAGAGGGAGAGAGAAAGGATATGAACACATACAAAGAGAGAGAAAAAGAGAGAATAAAAATAAAAAATACAAATTTGGAAACCATAATATACAAGCAAAAGACAAGTATGGTAAAAAAAAAAATGCCAAAACAAAGCAAAATGAAACAAAAAAAAATCTCCCAAATAGCATTGAATTTGTTTAGCATTGGCCATCTGTTACTACGCATGGGGCCTGCCCGCAAGTGTGACTTGTAAAGCTCAAATACCATCATAAAGAAGTTGGCTATCCCCAAAATCATCATACCACCGTTGCAGTCTTGAGTGTATCTTGCCCAGGCAGTTAGTATTAGAGCGCTCATAATCTATGAAGCTGGTGATGAGTTTTCTCAAGCAGCAGCCTTAGAGACCATGAACACCAACCAGCAAGGAAGACATTTCCTGCTGAACTCCATCTCCATATCCTTGTATCCTATAACCAAAGTTCATGGTGTCTTCAACAACAGAAAGATACATTTTCAAGACAAATATAAAGGGCATTTTAAAAACTAGAAAATCTGAATGAAATGTTGACATGATGCAAGTCCAAGTCTACCAAGTAAGTTCCAGGTCAGGCAGTGTTACATACAGAAATCCTACCTTAAGCAAACAATCTTTTCATGTAAGTTATTAATTAAACACAAAAAAGTAGCTACTGGGCTAGAAGTTTTGGTGTCTGACTAACATTTAAAATTACATGTCTAATGTTAATACCTTTGGGATTTTAGATTGAAATATTAAGCACATTGTAATAGAGTACCGTATGGGGTGGGCAGTTGGGCTGCTTGTAACCATGAGGGTAGAAAGAACTATGGTGTGTAAGGACAAGAAGGTGCCATTCCTGACACACAGCAGAGGGTCAATGAGTCGCAGCTCAAGGAAGTGTGCAAAAAAATAGTCACTTTCTTGGATGATTTCCAATACTTTTTCCTTCTTGCTTTTTTATTTTTTGTTTTGTTTTGCTTGCTTCTTTTCAAAATAATGGAAACAGTTATTTAGAGACACAGATAAATGACTAGAAAAACAGCACAATCGTGTCCTAGTAACTGGGGATAGATGAATGCAAAACTTCCCCGTAAGTGTCTGCCTCCAATTTTTACCCTAGACTGTTTCCATTTTAAAACCAGGAACTTCACTTAATTTTGTTGTTTCTAGTGTCTTACTAAACAAACAAAACTTGAAGACCTTGTATTTCCTATCCACACTTCAGGAAAATTGTCCTAGTTATTCAAGTGAAATAACCCACACGGTGTGTAAAGACATAAATTTTGTTGTGTTTTATGTATTCATGTGTGTATCATGCATGCCATGGTGTATATGTGAAGGCCAGAGGCCAACCAGTAAGACCTGATTACTTCTTCCCACTGTGTGGACCCTAGGGACTGAACTCAGGATACCAGACTTGGCAACAAGACCTTTAACTGCTGAGTCATCTCCTGACCGAAAGTTTTTAAAGCCATTTTTCATGAGTGATATTTTTTCAGTCTTTATTTTACATTTTTATTTCTTGAACAAAATATCCTAACAAAATTAATATAGATACATGTTGATTTACTGTGAATATATATTCTTTTTATTGTTTTTATTGAGCTATACATTTTTGTCCACTCCCCTCCCTCTCCTCTCCCTTTCTACCTTCTCCTGTGACCCCACAAGCTCCCAATTTACTCAGGAGATCTTGTCTTTTACTCCTTCCTATGCAGTTCCACATTGTGTCTCTCTTAAGGTCCTCTTCGTTGTCTAGGTTCTATGGGGTTGTGGATTGTAGGCTGGTTGGTGGATATATATTCTAATGTCTTGTATTTATTTTTTTAATATTCTATTTATTCTGTGTCTTTCACATCATGCAACTTAACCTCATTCCTGTCCCTTTGCATCCACTCTCTGTCCCTGAAACTACCCCCTTTAAAATACAATAAAATTTAAAAGACAAAAAAAAGAAAGAAAAATCTCATCATGGAACCTGCAGTGTTGCACAATGAGTCGCTCAGTAAACCCCTTTGTCCATATATCTTTACTTGCAAATGTTCACTGCAAAGAGTCATTGGTCTGGTTCTAGGCCTCTGGTTTCTGCTATGCTATCAGTGCTGGGCCCTCACTAGGACTCTTCTTGGATATCCTATTGTTGCCCTGTGTCATGGAGAGTCTGCAGCTTTGGGTCTATGGGTCAGACCCCCTCTAAGTGTTCCAGCAGACATAGATGGGTGGATGTTTGGGCAGGCCAGTTCTGGGCCTGGGCAACTGTAGGGTTGATCAGGCCACCAGTTCTCCCCTGTCATTAACATCAGGGTGAGCTCTCCAGCACTGCCCAGCAATGAGTGAGGGGCAGGGCCAGTTCTCTTGACTTCACACCCTCAGGGTTGACTCTCCCACACCTACGCCATCAGGGCCTGCTCTGCTGTGTTGCCCAGACAGGTACAGGGGCCACTCTCCTGAGAGGTGCAGCTGATAAGGAACAAGGACAGCCCTCCTGCTCCCATGACCCCAGAGCCAACTCCTCCACCTGTCTGATACATCATTGGGCATGGGGAGGGGGAAGGGCATCTCTCCTCTGCCCCCATGCCACCACATGTCACCTGAGTAATGTGGACAGCCTCCACCAAATCACAACATGGGGTTGAACCACCTCTCCAGCAGCAGGGCCAGCTTTCCTGAATGCTACAGCTGGTAGGAGAGAGGTCAGCTCTCTCCCCTCCTCCCATACCACCACATCCCCCACTTATAGCTTCAGGGCTGGCTCGCCTATACCTCCACCTATAGGGCTGGCTCTATTGTGTTTCCCAGATGAGGTGCAGGGCCTGCTCTCCCAAGTGTTGCAGCTGGTGGTGGTCAGGGACAGCTGTCCTGCTCTTATGACCACAAAGCCGCTCTCCTACCTGCCTCAGGTGTTGATGGGTGGGAGGGAAGGAGGGCAACTCCCTTCCTCCCATACCCCCCACTCCCACCCATGCCACCTCAAGACAGGTTAATAACGAGAATATCTCTCCCTTGTTTACTGCTTTGAGGCTGGCTCACCCACACCTCTGCCAACAGAGCTGGCTCTATTGCATCACTCAGGCAAGGTGCAGGGCCAGCTCTCCCACTCTTGGGACCTCAGGGCCAGCTCTCCCACCTAACTTGGGTGCTGATGGGCAGGGGAGCATTTTCATGATCCTGTAAGTTTTACATTTCTCAAGAGTTTTAAATTAAATCTTATCATTAATATAATATCCAACATCCCAAGGATATTCCAATCTGAGGAAAATAATTTTATGGGCTCAAACATAAGTAATATAAAAAGTAGGGGGAAAGAAAATGTAAATTTTTTTTAATATTATAACTTTCTAAAATTATGAAGGTATAGGTAATCTATGTTCTATAAAGTATGTGCTGCCTCCCAGACATTACATGGAATCTTCTGCGACCAGCTGGCATTTTATAAGTATGTCCAAAGTTTCTAGAAGGAAATAAAGCCCAGGTTATAAATCTGCATTCCCTAAACTATTGCTCATGGTCCCTGTTTAACCGTAAAATATGTATCTTAAGTGTATAGTTATATGAAAATATTCACACAAACCAAGCATTCACTAGAAATAAATCATAAGGAAATTAATCTTAAAACAATCTTTGGCATATATATAATGTTGTCATTTATTTTACAAAAAGCAAACTTGCTTACTAATGAGATGGGTATTGTCTTAGACAATGTTCAATTGCAGTGAGGAAACACCATGGCCACAGCAACTCTTAACAAAGAAATCATTAATTGGGTCTTGCTTATAGTTTCAGAGGTTTAGTTCATTTTCAACATGGTGGGGAATGTGTCAACACACAGGGACACATGGCTCTGGAGAAGTAGTTGAGAGTTTTATGTCTGGATCTCCAGGCAGCAGAAAGAGAGATGTTGATACTGGCTTGGGCTTTTGAAAACCTAAACCTCAACCCCAGTAGCATACTTCCTCCAACAAGGCCATCCTACTCCAACAAGGTCACACTGCCTAAACCCCCTCACGCAGTACATTACACCCTAATGACCAGGCATTCAAATACATTAGCCTATGGGGGCCATTCTCATTCAAACTACCAGCGTGTATATGATTTCTATATAGAGATTAAATTTTGCCTGAATATTTGATATTTTACAAGACACGAGAATTGTCAATGCTCTCCAGAGTTGACTGATATTGTAACAGGCCCCCAGATCTTAGTAGGGCCCCAGACCTTAGCACAACTGACTTCATGATGGGAATACCATTCAGGCTATAAACAGCACATAGACAGCACCACCTGCCAAAACAAAAACAAAAACCTAATGCATCAAAGTCCATAGTTCTGGGAAAGTCTCTAAATATACTAACCTTTTCGGCTTCTGTGGTTCTGTTTCTGGCTAACTGTTCTTTACTGCCTTATGTTAACCCAGTCTATGGATTTTGTGCTCAAAAGCTCACCCTGAGAAAGAGTTGGGGCTACACAGGGATTGCAAACACCCAGATTAGTACCAGCCAGCTGATAAAGACTTCCTATTGGCTTAAATATGTGTCCAAGCAGTCGTCTCTGGTGGATACCCCAGGAGAGTATTTTGATTTTAAAATCATCAATAAGTAAAACACCACTTACATCAGTGTTCAGTAGGGATGTGCTTAGAATTCAGGCCTCAAGCAAAAATTCACTGGATGGGTGTATGTGACTTTTTGTTTCTTTATTTAGTTAGTTGGTTTGGCTTTTGTTTTGGTTTTTTTTATCTTAAAATAACTGACTCAAATAGCGATCTTTAAAAGCAAACATTCTAACTCAATACAATGTAGGTTTACCGTAATTTGATTCATGCATGGTGAGGAATGATGGTAGGAAAATACTAAAATTCTGATTTCCATAATTAAATCACTGTTTCTATATGTGGAGAAACCGTTGTATGGATAGTAAAAGCACTGGAGATTATAACATCCCACAGTCCTGAATCTAAGCCAAGATGTTTCAGGCAGTGCGCGTCAGCTGTGCCTTGGTGGCAGTCATGGTCCAAAGTGCACACGGTGTGTGTTCTGAACCAAGGCTCAGTGAAGTCGCATGACATCAGGAACACCTCTGATTTACCGCACATTGGTTTTGAATTGGTTTGAGATTGTTGTATGCTCAAACACCTTTTGCTGTTGACAAAATTATTTTGTAACCTCTACATTCCATTATTCAACCTTAAACAGGGTGGAGACCTGTGTTCAAGAGGCTGAGGGATGGATATGAACACAGTACATAAAGCTCTAAGCCTCTCAGCTGAATCTTAACACTGAGAAGCATTTGAATGCCTCTCATAGCCCCAGACAATAAAAAAGATGATTTGGAATAATCTTGACACTTCCCTTTTTTCTTGCTTCCTTCTGATCCTGGCACTCACTTGGTGTTTTCCAACTCCTGCTGTGAACACACTGAAGACAACCAGTTCGCTGCCCTCATGGAGCTCACAGTCTAGTGAGGAAGATGGTTAATCATCAAGAAACCTTATGCATGATTGAATACTCCATGGCTCTTGATCACAGAATAACAGAAATGAGACATGGCCAAGTCCCATGTCTTGCACTGCTTAGTCCTGGGAACCTGACTGGGACAGTGAGGGAATGAAAAAGACTAATAAAGAGGCACACATACAAAAGAGCTGGGGTCGGGCAGGCTGTGTGAGCTGGAACTCAGCAGCACCGGCTACACAGCCTCGGCCCTCAGCACGTTTATTCGGCACAGCCCAGTTCAGGGAGGGGTCTCAGGAGGAGGTCTCTGTAGGCCAGGAGTCTCGAGCTGTACACATCTGGGAGACGGAAGCTACAGCTGCTGGTCTCTGTACACATCAGCCAATCATCCAGTCATTCACGAGCACGGGTATTTGCACACACTATCAACATTCCTTCTCATACCAGGGGAAGGCTGTGCCATCCCCCTGAGCCTCACCTCAGGAAGAAGACTTTGCCATTTCCTTCAGTCTGAGGCATTGATTGGTTCCTGACCTGGTTGTACCTGTGTCAAACAATTACACACTCGTTTCATCTGCTCTTTACACACTCACTCAAGGCTTCTTCAGTTCTCAACAAGGAGGAGTTAGGTAGGACGCCCACCCTTCCCAGTCACCTAAACATTCCCATACTACACCTGAGAACATAGAAACTGCCTCCCCCGGCCCAGGCCTGATGATCAACATTGTTTCTCCTTCCTTTGTTCTTATACTTTTTCCACCCATTCAGTGCATAACATTTTGCCTTTTGTGAGTGAAAAGATGTCCCGCATTGAAAGAGCACCAGAAACATCCGTCCCTAATACATGAATGGCCAATAATAGGCAGAGAAAGGATCATTTGTTGGGAACCTGGGCCAAGGGCTTTCAGGTGTTTGCTGTCTTCCTCTCCTTTCCTCCCAAAAGACTTCTATGACATTTACCGTCTTCCTTCTCGGCGTAGAAAAAAGGTCAAGGTTAAGAGTAATGAGATAACTGAGAAAATAAAGCACATCTTAAACAGCAGAGCTGACTTGTTAACATCTGACTGGAATCTTTGTCTCTGTACCAGCTAAGCTCCCAATGTAAAGGAGCAGCAATCTGTTTAGATGGCATCCTTGAAACCTCCTGATTTATACCATCCCCATGACAACATATGGTTGGTCACTCTGTGAGAATGCTCGGTCAGCCTGAGGCTGAGTCTGCTCCCTGGTTAGGGTATCATATACCCCACTAAGGAAGCCAGATGTCCCTGGACATCACTCAGTGTCTTGACTCCCAGGATGCAGTCCACAAGGGCTTGATTTCCTCTAAGTCCTTCCAGGAATAGAAGCTCTCAGTATGAAGCGGTCTCTCACCAATATTCTCCTCTTCTCTGGATTGTGTTGATGCAAGCTTCCTGCTGCTTGCGCCTGCCATTGTCACCTCGTTCTGTACTCGTCTCCCTGACCTCAAATCGCAGCCTCTGATGTCTACTAGCACCTGAAACTCCCTGACTAACCTGTGATTGATGATGAAATAAGATGATCAAATCCAAAGGAACGTATGCAGATATGAAACGTAGGGATGGCGTAGAAAATTCTGAAGCAAAAGAACTCTTGAGCTGTGTATCAGAGCTTACTCCACAGGCAAATACAGAACACATGTACATTGATGGATCTTTCTATAACTCCTTAGATCTTCCCACCTTTCTACTATAGTAACTATGACTTAGGATGTACTTACTAAATACGTAGCTTTGTCCAGACTGCCCTGGTAGACTACCTACCTTGTATAATGCTTACAGTAACCCTCTGAGTCAGTGCCAGTCTTATCCACACAGGGAGACTCAAACAGGGAAAAATAGTTTACCGTGATTTATATCTTCTTCGTTATCACAGTGTCTAGTATTATAAATGCATGAATACAGATTAACTGAAAGATTCAAAGAAGAGAGAGAAAGGTGGCTACTAAAGTGGAAGGCAAGCCAGTGGTAAAGATAAAAAAGACAATTAAACCTGTTGCAAACAAAATTCCCACCCAGATGGGTGAGGTGGCACAGGAAGCAAACAGCAGCACAAGCCTCGCAACTTGGGTTCAACCCCCAGGCTCTATATACAACTGGAAGGAGAGAACTGACTCCAAGACATAGTCCCCTGGCCTCCGCATGTGTGTCACAGCACACACACGCCACACCAAGTACACCATGCACTCAGTCATAAATACATAGTCAAAGAGAGAAAAACAAACAAACAAAACAACAGAGAAATTTGGACACAAATTATATGAACAAGGCACTTTACAATACAAGATATCCAAGCAACCAACAAACTCATAAGACAAAAGACAAATGGAAATCAAAGCCACAATGAGGCACCATGGCATACCCACCAGACCGAAACATAGAGGAACAGGCAATCGTAAGTCTCGACAAATGCATGGAACAGATGGAACTCAAGTATGTTGCTGTTAGAAAAATAAAACATGACAACCACTTGAGGGAACTGTGTTTACTTACACTGGACTGAACACATACACACATTTCTGGGTGTCTGCTCAAGAAAATAGGTATATATGATTGCAAGATGTTTTTAAATGTGCAGAGCACAACAGCCCAACTAGAAATAGCCCATGTGTCTGTCGATAGTGTGATAAATTATAGTATTGGTACAAGACAATCCTCTCAGCTATGGAAATTGAAAAACTACTATTGCAATATAGACAGTTATCAATGCTGAATGTAAGAAAGCGGGCACCGAAGAATACATGCTCACATACAAGCTATATGACCCCATTTATCCAAGTCTCCACAATGGACAGAATAAGTCATGCTATCAGATACTTTGGAAGAGGGAGGCTAGTGTCTAAGGAGGGAGCTAAGCGGGGGGAAGCCAGTACTATTCAGTTTCCTCATCTGGGTCATACCAACAGAGGTGAGCACACTTCAGGACCATGTTCAAGTGATTTTCCTTTTCCAGAAACACATAGAAAACTTTACTATATAAAGCTATTTTTTATATATGATGACAAATATTCTTTAGCATGTTCAATAACTGAAAACCTCAGTTTTCACTATCTAGTTGTTATTCAATCAATTATTATGGTTTTTTATCCTTTCACTTCTCTGAATATAGATTTTTCAGCATGTGGAAAGTAGTATTTTGTGAAAGCTGGTGCGTATAAACATTGCTTGCAGTCCCCTGGGAACCCGCCTGCCCAGCCTGCCAGAGAAGCCGGTAGGCTGACTTCATATCCTCACCTCTCCTTCTGCTCCTCCAGATCCAACCCCACAGTCTTCAGTCCAGCTCTGCAGTAGACTGTCTGCTAGGACCTCTCTTTTAGCATTCTCCCCCATTTTCAGGGGGCTACACAGATCCTGGTGGAACCTCCTGCCTTCTCCCCTTCTGAGGATCCTCCTCAGGCCCACTCGCAGCCCACCCCCATTCCTATCAGCTCCTAAGTCCTAGGAACACATTTTACCCTGAACATTCAGTGGTCACATCTATCAGGATCCCAGAATTTCCAACCAAGGCAACATAACCATCACACCCTCCTAAGAGCCAGGGAGGGCAACAGAAACCAAGGAACAAAACAATCACCAAACAAAGACAAGATATCAGCACCTAGAATTACAATCTTCCCAAATCCAGATGCCTCGCCATCAGCTAAAAAACACTGTCAGTAACAACCAGGGAAATCGAGCTCAGCAACCATTCCACAGTAGGCCCTGAGACTCACAACGCAGCTGAAGCACAAGGCAAAAACTTTAAAATCATCTTCATGAATATGATGGAGGTTGAGACCCTAAAATACCCTTCATGAATATGATAAAGGTCCTTAAAGAGAACATGGATAAACCCCTTAAATCAACCTATAAAAACAGGCAAAAAGTGGAAGTAAGTTAAAAACAAAACAAAAACAACAACAACAAAAAGTTCAAGGCCTGAAAGTGAAAATGGAACGAATGAAGAAAACTCAAACAGAGAAATACAGAAACAAAAATTAAGGAACAGGAACCTCAGATGCAAGCCTCACCAACAGAACGCAAGAGATGGAAGAGAAAATCTCAGACATGGAAGACATGACGGAAGAACTGGATGCCTCAGTCAAAGAAAATCTTAAGTATAAAATATTTTTTAAAAAAATCCTGTCACAAAACATCCAAGAAGTTTGGGACACTCTGAAAAGACAAAAATCGAGGAATGTCAGGAACAGAGGAATAAGAAGAAATCCAGATCAAAGGCACAGAAGTATTTTCAGCAAAAGCACAGAAGGAAATTTCCTAACCTACAGAAGGAGATTCTTATCAAGGTACAAGAAGCATAGAGAACATCAAATAGACTAGACATGAAAAAAAAATCCCCCTTGCCACATAATAATCAAAACACTAAGCAGATAGGACAAAGAAAAATATCACAACCTTCCTAACATAGATACATACATGAAGGTGATCTAAACAAAATCCCTAAATAATGGTGGAAGTGGATGCTCAGATGGGCAGCTCTTGTCGCCAAATGAAGCTTCCCTGTGCCGGGAATCGGTTACATTTAATTGAGTTGTTGGCCATGGGAATCCCCAAATAACCCAGGCTGTTGTCAGAAATAAGTTGCTCTCCACAAACTGCCAGCAAGGACCTATTGCCAAAGACGACAACCACACTACACAGTGAACACTGAGAAGTCAAGCTGGTGCCTACACAGAGCCTTCATCCCTGCGTTCTAGTGTTTGGTACAAGTGTTTGCATATTACCAAACGAGAAACATTAACTCCAGTCCAGTCACAAACCCTTTGCTCTACAACACTACCCCAACTGCAGAATACACTAGTGCAAAGGTGGCATAAGTTCTGTGTGAGTAAACAACCACCTTTGCCTAACGGCCCACTCCGTGACTATTTGCGTGGCCAAGAATGTGGAGAAGAGTGGACTCCACAGGGTAAATGAGCTTGCTGCAGAAGCCTAATGTCTGCTCTAGCCTCAGAAACCATGCTGGGAGAGACAACTAGCAAAAGGTGTTCTTTACCTGCACATGCACACCACATTCACACATACATCACACACACGCATGCACACACACATCCACACGTCCAAGGTATATGTATATCCACACTCACACACACATGCCCAGGGTACATGCACACCCACACTCACACATACATCGCACACACACACACACACATCCACATGCCCAAGGTGCATGCACACACACACACACGTCTCACACACACGTCATACACACATACATACATCACACACACGCACACACACATACACATGCCCAAGGTACATGTACACCCACACTCACACATACATCACATACACACATGCCCAGGGTACATGCACACCACACTCACACATATATCACACACGCATGCACACACACATCCACATGCCCAAGGTATATGTATATCCACACTCACACATACATCACACACACACATGCCCAGGGTACATGCACACCCACACTCACACATACATCACACACACACACACGTCATACACACATACATACATCACATACACGCACACACACATACACATACAAATGCCCAAGGTACATGTACACCCACACTCACACATACATCATACACACACACACGAGCACACGAACACACATGATAGTACCACTCTAGTTTAAGAATTCTTGCAAAACTAAATATATTTTCACTGTAACCTATCAGTCTGTGTTAACCTACCTGCTTAGCTGCCTCATCCCAGAGGCAGGCTCTTATTTATCTTCTGTGTACCCAACCTCACCACATTAGCCCTCGCTTTCACTGACCAAAACTTATTCATCACACATCCAAACTCCGTTATTTGTTGGAAAGTTTCTTAGTCCAGATTTTAAAAGGTCTTTGGCATTAAAGTTACATTACAAACATCATAAATTGTATAACCTCAAACCACCCGAAAGGGAGAGAAGCTGGAAACGGAGGAATCCTGCCCGGTAGTCACTCCTGGTAGCAGCAATTCAGCAAGCCACCCCCTTTCGTGGGTCCCCTGAAGAAATTACAGAGACTGCGGTGAAGCCTGATCACGTGGTGTCAGTGTAAGCTTCCAAAGGAAGCCTCAGAGATTCAAACTCAACCTTCTCAGGAAGATATAGTTTTTATTTTTTTATTCAATCAGAATTCTCATCCATAAAGTCCCCTAATTTATCAGGAATTGAATCAGTTGTGGATTTCTTTCTTCCAAGGAGTTTGTGTAAGATATTGCTCAAGCTTCTTCAAAGATTAGGTTCCAGATTAGCGTCCAGAGGGACAAAGGATGTTTGCCTATTCATCATTCCTTTGCTAAAACTGAATCTTCTGATTAGTAATATGTTTCTTTAAAAAAATTTCTGAGGTTCCTATTTCTTGAATTCAAAAATAACCAGACTTTTAAAATATTTTAAAATTATGTATATGTGGGTGGGTTTATGGATGTGAGTGCCATGCCTGTGGAGGTCAGAAGACGATGTCGGATTTGGAGCCGGAGTTTCCGGCAGTTGTAAGCCACCCCATGTGGGTGCTGGAGTTCAAACTTGGATCTTCTGTGTTGTGATCCAGCTGCCCTTCCTCCCCCTGACCGACAGCAGAACTTCCTTGTGGTCTGTAATTGACAAGGATGTTTGTGTGGTTTTCCACAGAAGCAGTAGAGGTATAAAAGGCTTTATCTCAGGAAAGAATAAAGATTGCTGTTCTTCCAACTGAAAAGAAGCCTCCATGTCTCAGTCCTGGCACCCCTGCCAGTGTAGGCATCCAGGCTGCACTAGCATGCCATTCTGGAAGAGGGGAACACTCTGAGCTGCTGAGCCATTCCTCTAGGCCCAGACATTGTTGTCGCACACGTCCAAATATCATAAATGTTTCTGATATCGCAAGTTTTGTTCCGGAGATTTTATGATTTGTTCCAAAGAAGGAATCTGATACAAGCCTATAAATGTAAACCTTGAATTATGTTAATCACATTGTAACTATATCTGTGTTAAATGTGTGGGATATTTGTTTGCACCGTATATTCTGTTCAATTCTTCCTGGGTTTTTTCCTTCGATGTACATTACTTGCTGAAAAAGAGGACTCTTCCATCCCCCACCCCTAGGAAAAGGTTTAAATTAACTATAAATTTAGAGTTTTAAGTCTTGAATAATGTTGTAAGTAGGTTAAAGGTGTTAATTTTAGGAACACAAGAACCCACGCAGAAAGTTTGTCAGACATGTAATGAAAACTCATTGAATATTTCCATGTAAATTCTTCAGTGACAAATGCCAGGCTAACAACATTATGGAAAGCCATGTATATAAAGTTCTTTCTGTTCTGATTGGTATGATGTAATGTGCTTCATGAATCCACTGGCAGATGCCGAACATCTTTGAACACTTAGAAAGTCATTAGGTTAAGGAGAACTACTCAACTGACTGCTATGATGAACAGTATTGATGGTCAATTTGACAGGATCTAGACTCATCTAGGTGACAAGCATCTGGGCATACCTATGAGGGAGTCTAGATTAACTGCAGCAAGAAGACCCGCTTCAACTGTGGGTGGCACCACTCCATGGGATGGGGTCCTGAACTGAATATAAAACGGAGAAAGTGAGCAAGTACATTCCTCATCACTCTCTGCTTCTTGACTGTGGGTGCAATGTGACCAGCCAACTCAAGCTCCCACTGCCCCATGCCTCCCCTGCCATGATGAACCATTTCCTCAAGTTGGAAAGCAAAATAGATCCTTTCTACCTTAACTTGCTTTTGTTGGGTATTTTGCCACAGACATAAGAAAAGTAACTAATATGGGTACAGGGTTTAATTTTCAAACATGATTTCTAACATGATGTAGGCAGCTTCCCAAGGTTGCTTCCTTAAGAGGATACTCAGGGACCAGTACCACACACTAAAAAAACATTCCTCATTCCTTACAAGGTGGACAGAATTCTGCCTTACAGACTCAGTCTGATGTCCACATCGAGGAATCCTGTGAACTGTTCCGCTGTGATGTGAGGGCCTCCCCAGACACTAGCCATTGCTCACTGATGTACCAGACATCAGTATTCAGTCTCTCCTGAGTGATGGTTTGGTTTTTCCCTCTCCACAGACTTGAAGTATGTGATTTGGGTGAGACCAAATCAGACCAAAGGACAGGCATGTGATCCAAAGCACACAAACAAGCATCAATAAAATTCAGTTTTATATTTTTGCTTAAAACTGAAGATTTAAGTCCCACCTAGAATGCTGGGAAAATAGGACATAATGGGGAATTACTGAATTAGCTCTTCACCACGAGAGACCATCATGCTCAAGGCAAAACCAATGCAAGAAAAGCAGAGCCAAGAAAGTTGAGCGACCTCTGTCTGCACAGTGGCAGTGTGTGAGTCCCCAGCTCACTCAGCACGTGAAGCTATGGCTTTTCTCAGAGACAAAGCCAGTGGTTCACTGCTACCAACTGTTTTCTGGTAGGGTCTTACATAGCCTTGAATCACCTTGCACTTCTGATCCTTCTGCCTCTGCCTACCGGGTGATGGGAATACAGGCATGCATGCATTGCTATGCCCAGTTCCTACAGTGCCAAGAGTCAAAGCCAGCGCTTGGCACATGCTAGGCAGATGAGCTGTTACTTTTATTTTCTAAAGCCAGTTATTAACTGAGAGACTATCCTCCCCAAGATGTCCTCGATGGTTAGCCTGAGAAACACTCATGATTCACACATGTAAATATTTGAGAGGGTTGGTAGAATCCCACATCTTTTGTTTAAATGACAGAGATTCTTCTCTTTGCAATATGCAGAGACTCCAGCAAGCTCCACGATTTTGTGGTAATGTTTCGTTTTTTAAAATTTGAACATATAGTTGTACTCATTCCAGGAATGTGAGATTTTAAAGACTTTTTAATTCATAAGGAGCTCTGAGTGACAATAAATTTCTTCAGAGATGTAGAGAATCTCACACATTAATAAAAAGATCGAAATGAGCCATTATAAACCTTCATAGATTACTGACTGAAGTTAAACAGACATAAAGAGGGCTGGAGAGATGGCTCAGTCATTTAAGGCTAGGCTCACAAAACCAAAAACATAAACATCAATAAGAGATAGATTAAAAACATTGGAGCCGTGCCTTGAATCTCCCTAGCTCAGCACCTGCAATTTAGCAATGAATGAATGTGAATAAATGTATTAATAAATAGATGAATGAATGAGGAGGCAAATAAAGGAAAAGAAGCCAAAAGTGATTACCAAGCACTGACTTTGGTATTTTTTTAGTATAGCAGAATTTCTTCATTGGTGCTTCATTGAAAGGGTAAATCACAGCTTGCACTCACTGTGGAGTGTTGGTGGAAATCTGGAGAGTACACTTGTGCTTCAGAGGTAGTTTCTGCTTGTAACTGAAGGAACTACCTCATGTTCAGAGGACTTTACAACGGCCACGCATCTGGTTCCTGGATTCCCATCATCTCCCCTTCCTTTTGTTGCTAAGACTTCAGGAGAGGAAGCGTATGTAGAAACTACATAGTCCAAGTTCCAGTGAAACATTCCAGTTAAGAATGAACTCCTGATTTATCTTCATTTTTCAACAGACTTGGAAAATATGAAGTGTGTACACAGTTTCCATGGATACCGACCTTTCCTAGATTATTCTACAGTCATTCATTATGAATACCGCAATGAAGCGAGGGTGCTGATAACACTATCAACTTTTCCAGAATGAGTGAACTGAGAACCAAGATACGTGGCTGACCCTCATGCGGCAGATTACTAGGTCTGGAAGGAACACAAAGCATTTCGTTTCCATGTCAGAAGCCACGCGTGGGCGGCCAGCTTTCCAAACCACAAAGACAAAAGGCAATGCACACTTTCCAGTACTACAGCTTTCGGGGAGCTCTCTGTCTCCAGCCACTCCTGCACTGATGTCAGTTGGAGTCTTTCCTGCATGTGATGAATGGGATCAGCCTCTCAAACATTGGCAGGCTCGTCTCTAAGGCAGCACCACAAAATTAGGTTCAGACCCTGGACTGGCTGGCTCTTTTCTATTCTCTCTGTAGTGCCTAGCCCATTCATGACCTTTGATCAATAAAAAATTGCTACTAGGACTGTCACAACGCTGTGGCCTCGGTATGTTTTCTGAAGGACTTCTGTCTCTTGCAAGATATCAGACTTTTCAACTCAGTTGCCAAGATCAGCACCATGAAATTGTGCACAGGTCCTGAACAGGCTTCATACTTTGTTTTCTCTGTGCTCTCTGGCACACTGGTGGAATTTGATCTTTGAAAATTATCACGACCATTTGAAAACAGATGTAGTCTTGCTCTTACTTCTGCATCTCTGTACCTGGCCAAACACCACGCTGGTTAATTCTTATGACAACCTTGTAAATGAGATTGACACAGTATTTAAAGAAACTGTAGTTACTAACTAGGACTCAAATGGAATTTTAGAACTGAAAAAAAAAAATTTAAATGAAGAGCTCCAGACTTCATTTTATATACCAGTTTCTGCCCTACTATGTGCTGGCCAACACACTAGAGGCTGAGAATGAAACACAACAGACATGAAAATGGGGGCAAGATTCCAGACTTATCAGCAGAGAGAAATGTTCTTTTCTTCGGAACCAGCCTCCTGCTTCCAGAGCAGACTAAGATGCCACCGTAATTAAGATAAGGAATGGTTGTGGACCCCTGTGTAAGCCCGACTCCAGCATTACCCCACTGCTGTGTACCCTCCCTTGTGCCCCTCATTCAACTGGTCACCCCTACCATACACTATGAAGCTTAATCTCTGCTTATGGTTATATTCTATGGGCAAGGCAAGGAGCCCAATTTTCTGCAAGATGGCAAGATACAATGAAGAAATTGTAAGCTTTAGATTTTCACAAATCTCTTGCCTTAAATGTGTTACCCACTGATGATTCCTGCACTCAGAGGGCTGAGGCAGGAGAATGGCACGTTAAAAGCTAGCCTGAACTGAACAACAAGTTCAAGGAGTGAGCCTATCTAAAAAATAAATTAAAAAATAGACTTACTTGTCGGCTTAGTGACACTCAGTTTTACTTCCACAACTGTTGAGTCCTCTAAGTGTGCAACAGAAAAGAAACACTGGCACTTAGGAAGCTGAGGCAGGAGAATGTCCAGGTGAGTCTAGGATACATAGCAGATTCCAGGAAATATTCTGTACCAAAATAAACAAACGAAAACCAAAGATAGCTTTGCTAGCCTAGTAGCACTCATGTTAAGTCTCATAACATGCAACTTCTGGAAGTGTACAAATGAAACATCAATACTGACAGGAAGCTGAGGCAAGAGGGTTGTAAATTTGCAACCAGCCGGGTCTTGAGAAACACACTGGCATTGTCAGGGGAGATATGGAATGCTGACTTGCAGGCATGACATGGCCCTTGTACTCTTGACTTCATAATAGCTATGATGACCTGATAAGACGTACACAAGATTGAGCACATCAGCACCTACTCACAGAAAGGGGAGGGACTCACTGGGCCTTGAGGATTTATTATAGTTAGCCGTTGATGTATAGTGGGGAGACATCTTCAGTGCTGTAGCTCCGGTTAGGGTACCCGTGTTCCTGGAAACAAGACTAATAAAACCGACTGGGTCATACATAAAAACTATGTCATAGTAGAAGGGAAGATAAATTATGAGAGAGGTAACAAAGACTATAGAAAGGGGCTGCTGAGCCAGGCGGTGGTGGCGCACGCCTTTAATCCCAGCACTCAGGAGGCAGAAGCAAGCGAATCTCTGTGAGTTCGAGACCAGTCTGGTCTACAAGAGCTAGTTCCAGGACAGGCTCCAAAACCACAGAGAAACCCTGTCTCAAAAAACCAAAAAAAAAAAAGGGGGGGGGTGGCTGAAAGGAAGCCAACTGTATTAGGAAGGAGATGCTGGAAGGAAGCCCACTGTATTAGAAAGGGGAAAAAAGCCCACTGTATTAGGAAGGGGAAGGAAGCCCACTGTATTAGGAAGGGGATGCTGGAAAGAAGTCCACTGTATTAGGAGGGGATGCTGGAAGGAAGCCCACTGTATTAGGAGGGGTTGCTGGAAGGAAGCCCACTGTATTAGGAAGGGGAAGGAAGCCCACTGTATTAGGAGGGGGATGCTGGAAGGAAGCCCACTGTATTAGCCACTTTTCTGTTGTTGAAATAAAATGCCATGACAGGAAACAAGTTACAGGAGAGGGTTTAATTTAGTGTAGTTCCAACGGCATGGGGTACATTAACGCAGGAAAGGTGTGTAATGGGAGCCTAAGGCTGGCCTTGCAGAGTCAGGGAGCAGAGAGATCACATTTCTCCCACAATCAGGAAGCAGCGAACGGTGACAGGAAGTAAGGAGATGCTATAAAAGCTCAAATCCCACCTCCAGTTTTGTACTTCCTCCAGCAAGGCTACACCTCCTAAAGGAACCATCATCTCTGTAAATGTGCCACCAGTTGGAGATCGCATGTTCAGATTCATGCAGTAATGGGGGTCATTTTTCACTCAAATCACTATGCCCATTATTACATATGATTAATATATACTGTAAGAAATGTTTGTTTAAATACCAACACTGTAGACCTGCTGTGAATTCAAAACTAGTTTATGAATTTTCTTCTTCCCTCCTTGGTGCTGAGAATTGAACACAGGGCCTTTCACATGTTAGGTAAGCTGTCTACTAAGGAACTATATTCCTAGCTCTTGTGAAGAATTTTTTCTAAAGCATCTTCTTATTTATTGCCAACAAAAATACAGTCTAGCCTTCAGTTTGTAGACACAATGTCCACAACAACCCAGACACCTCTTGGGAATAAAGCATACCCCCTTGGACTTCCATATAGCCTCAGTGTGTCTATGAGCTTGGAGCGAAGTTGGGCAAATCTATCTACTAGGACATCACCCATGTCACCAGAACTCTTGAGAAGAATTCTTAATACTAAAACAAGTCCAACGCACAATGAATATCACTCTTATTATCCTATTAAACAACAGACTCAGCTTTAGAAGGGAATTAGTTTACAATTTTAAATACAAAATTCCTTTTCATTATTCCTTTTGTCAGAGACAAATACTCCCCCAGCCTTTCAATTACTCTAATAGATTACATTCCCGAGCCCAGCAGAAATGCCTCTAGCTGGCTGACCACCTCACTGTGGACTTGCCTGACCCCAGCTTTATACACTACAGCCCCCAGAGTCAGTCCTTTCCTGTCCTGTGCTCTGGCTTTCCTCACCTTCTTTCCAGCTTCAGCTCCCAGAAAGAGGCAGTACTAAGGATGAGTGCCCTGGCCACCCAGTGAAAACACATGGACTCCAGAGATGGACCGGCTCCCAGGACAGCTTCTTCATCGTGTAACGTCAACGTAGACCACTCAGACAAGCGCCCTGATCTCCTAGGTCTCCGCTCTCTCCTCCATGAAATTTAGATGGCAGTGTTGGAGGACTGAGGAAACTACATGCTCTCGAAGCAGGAAATTGGAACTGTCATTGTTCTGCAAAAGGTGTCTGCTCATCCCTGCTGAGGAATGAGCAGTTCCTGTTCCACCGCAGTGTGAGCTAAAAGCAAGAACTTTTATTCTGAGGACAGATCACCTCGATACTGCTGCTTTTCACCTCTGGTTTCATACAGCTTTGATTGCAGCCAGCAATGTCTCCTGCTCAGAGTCAGCTATCTGTTTCCAGATGGTTGTCATTTCTAGAAGCAAACTGAAACACATTAAGTAAACGGTTATAGATATGGAGATTTCTAAGCACAGGCCCAGTTCCAATATGAAGAAGGCAAAGTGACTTTTCCTTCCATTGTGGGTATTTTTAATTTCTTTATTTATTTTAAGAAAGGGTGTGGTGTGACCCAGGCTGTCCTTCAACTCCTGATTCTCATACTTCCTCATTCCAAGAACTGAGATTCCAGACGCCCCTGCACCATCCTGAGTTTTGCCTAAACCCAAGAGGTACTCCCACCATGGTATGCATGATGTGAGTTCTTCCAGTCCTCCCGGCCCTGGCCACCCCTTCCCATCCAGCAGGTGGATGGAAATATTCCACCAAAGTCTGGGGCGGATCCCCCAGACTTGCCATCTTGGGACACCCTAACTGCAGCTGGGCACTTCCTTCCTCGGTTGTCTATGTTAGTGCTGAGCCAGCAAGATTCACAGTCCTGCACTGGCCTTCTGCTACAACGGAGGGTTTATTTCTTACCACAGAAACAGATTTTAAAAAGAACAGGCTCTAGGGGGAGGAGCTCGGTCCTTCCTCAACTAGATGTGCCTTGCTATGTTTGAGCCTGTGGGAGGCCGGCTCCTTTCTGAATGGAGACAGAGGAGTGGGTGAATGAAGAGGGGGGTAGACGGGAGTCAAGGGGCGGGAACAGGAGGAGAAGAGGAAGGGAAAACTGTGGTCAGTTATGTAAAAAAAAAAGTGGGAAAATGTTAATTTTAAAAAAGAGCAAACTTTATTAAGATACGGAATTCCGAATGGAACGGAATTTTAATGCCGATTCTCACTTCCCAAAACCTTTCACATTCCTCCTCCCTTCCTTTGAATTGTTCTTTTCTGTTGTTTTGTCTTGTTTTAAAAAGGAAGGGGAGTGGGAAATCCCCCCAAATCTTTGATCAATATGAATGAACGATCCCTGCTGCTGTCAGTCACAAAGACAAATCCTTCCTTGGGGAAAGGACCCCTGTAAGTAAACTCCACCAGACAGAAGCGCTGCTCCCCCCTTTGCTGGGTCAACAACTTCAAAACCCAATGGAATATGAGGAGAGAGGCTTCATGACACACAGAAACTGCCTCGCTTAAAACAGTGATACTAAACGCAAACACAAGATGTCACGCCGCCGCCTTGGCTTCTAATCAGGATTTGTTTTGCAGATTTGAATTTGCCTGGCTAGAGCTCAGTTGAAAAGTTGTATTTCTGTTGTTTTTGATAAAGCTCGGTAGAAGGATTGGAGCTTTAAGGTTTGGAAAGGTAGTTTGGGAGATCCTCAGCCCTGGGTAATGTGGGATCTAGAGACTCAAGGTTAATCCCAATTCTCTGGGGATTATCCCCGAGACAGCAAGAGGTTCCATAAACACAGGGTCACTGCCATCCCAGGCAGAGGAGCAACAGGCTTCCCTGTCACTGGAATTTGAAGGAGAGGAAACCTGTGCGATGAAGCTTACAGGCAGACCTGTCACTGGGACTCGAATTATGAGGCCAGACTTTCAGTAGCCGCCAAGTTAGAGGTCAAGAGCTCCTAGGTCAATTTTCCCTTCTTTCAGAAAACCCGTGATGAAATTTCAAAGGCTCTGGGATGACGTCTTCTTAACTTAGGTTAGCTGGAAAGCAAAGGGTAGGCAAAGAAAATGTGAAATTCATTATCTTCGTCTCATGCACTCTGCCTTTTATGCTTCGGTGCTAGTTGGGATCAAACATAGATAATCAATTATTCTGGGCATTCAGGGAAAGGGATGCGATGGCAAGAGCAACAGAGCCTGCACCACCGCGGGCACTGGCGACACCATATTCATGCTCTGACGGTCTCAAGCGCTTGTGCTTTTAACTTTCAAGATATCAAAAATTAAACTGAAAGCATTAAAACTTTTTTCTGAATTTTACATGGGCGGAAAAGTGCAGATTAGAAACTCAAAAATTCAAAAATACTTTACTACTGATGCACAGTGTTCAACAAATCTTTGCCTGACAATCCTATGTTATTACTACATTCAAAACAAAGCCAGGAACGGCAGGTAAAAGTGTTTATCGCCAAGCCTGCCAGCTTGAGTTCAATCCCTGGAACCCACATAGCAGAAGGAGAGAACCAACTCCCCCAAGTTGTCCACTGACTTTCACACATACTCTGTGGCGCACACACACATGCACACATGCTAAATAGGTAAATAAATAGAAATAAATAAGTAAATGTTAAAAAAGTAAAGACTAAGCTAAAACTGGGCCTAAGTTGCAAACACTAGCATATGAGTTGGCACTGCCAGCGCCCACACAAATGCCAGGCATAGCAGTGGGCATCTGTAACCTCAGTGCCGGGAGATGGGGGTGCGAAGACAGGCAGATTCCTGGAGCTCACTCGCACGCCAGCCTAGCTGAATTAATGAGTTAAAGGTCCACCGAGAGACCCTGTCTTTAAAAATAAGGTGGAAAGACATTGAAGAACACACTCAACACAGACCTCCGGCCTCTACACACACCACACACAAAAAAACACACACTGACATGCAAATGTGCATACACCACACACGCTTACATATGAAGTCAAAATGTATTAACACATGAGAACTGTGTGGTCTCCATAGTCAAGGGAGCGGTACAAATAGCTCCTTGGCAGAGGAGAGATTGAGTACTTCAGGGAAGCTAGAGACATGGTTGAGGGGATAAGAGTGTAATCAATTCAAGTAGGAGGACGTGAGTTTGAAAGGCCAGAATCTGTGTGAAAGCCAGATGCAGTAGCCCACATCTGTAATCCTAGCACTTCTACGAGGGGATGTGGCATCTGTAATCCCAGCATTAGGTGAGGAGATAGCAGGGACAGGAGAACCCCTGAAAACTCAGCTATCCTGGCACACACAGCAGAAAACAACCAAAGATGAGAGGCAAGGACTGCTGCCTTCTGAGGCTGACCTCTGGCCTCCACACGCATGCCTTAGCCCGCGTCCACACAGACATACACAGACACACACACACGTACAAACACATGTATAAAGGCTAAAAATAAATGAGAGGAAAAGGGAGTGAATTTGGTTGAAATAAATTGCGTATGTATATATATATACATATATATATATGAAATTCTCATTCATTAAGTAAAACATTTTATGGAAAATCAATAGATGTAATAGAACACATTTGTATGTGTGAACATGAAAAATCTTGTGCAAGAAGGATTATCATACCGCTACACCCAAGCCATCTTTGTCTCCCTATCTGACTACCTATGTAATTCTAGCATCAACATATTATAGCATTTGCATATAATTCATCATACCATTACATATACAACTATATAGCATTCTATAAAGTTGAAGATTATGGTTGCTTGCTATATTTCATCCGAACCAGAGAAAGGGACAATCTGTTTCCTTTCAAACCCCTTGACTTCACTCAAGCATATTCTTCTGTTACTGCCTGCCAATCACCTCACTGAGCTTTTCTAATGCTCTCTGGCCCTATAAAATCAATTTATACTGAAAGCCAATCTCCTCAATATGAATACCTGACAATCTCATGCTTTCTTTGCTTGGATCATTTCAATAGTTTTGCATGTAGAGCTTATCAGAGAGACACAGGAGGACCCTGCAGCCCAGCTTCACGTTTGAGTTAAAGTCTAACCTTACCTCTTCAGACAGATGTACATGAGCGACAGAGACTTGGTTTGGATTCAGAGATCTTCACCATGCAGATTTAAATCAGTGCCTCAGAGGAATTAAGAATATGGCTAGCCTTCGCCTTCTGTACACAGACACTTAGTGTAAACTCTGTATTGTCTTACAAACCATAGTGAATTGTGCTTCATGTATGGAGAGTGATGACATCACAGAGCTAGTTAGTGACCATGTGAGGACTCCTATTTCTTAGGTCCTCCTCCCTCTCCTTTTTCCTCATCCCTCCTCTTCTCTCCTTCAGAACCTAGATCCTAAGCTTCTTACACCTTAGAAACATCATTCTGGCCAGCTTGTGATACAAAATGATTAACACAGTCAACCTCACTCTGGTCATCTTGGGATAACAAAATTACTCAATCGTCAAAAAAGACCCGGTCCCTCTGGCTCCTACCTACTCCAGTGACCTCAGCTTTTTACCTCACTCCTTGCTTCTGAACTCAGGGACCACCTATCTCCCCACCAAAAAGTCCACGCAAGCTCCTGCCTCAAGACCTTTGCATGCGCTATGCGTCTCCCTGGAATTCTTCTTGTTTTGTTCCCTGACACCTTGGCACAGGTTTCTGGTATCTTCTGTTTGTCTTCAGCTCCCTCATCTCAGAACCACTGCCCTCTGAAGCCTTCCTAGGCCCGAGACCTTTCTCCTCCTAGAACCCTCTCTCAATAGCGCATTCTTGCTTCAGTTATTATTCTTATATGTATATAATTCTTAGGTTAATATCTGTCTTGCCTCCGTAGGTTAGTTGTAAGAACTGAAATAGCTTTTGATTTCGGGGAAGGGACAATGTGTATATGTAATTATACACTTTATCTCTGCCTGCACAGCTGACTGGAGTTTATTAGAATTATATATATATAGATATATATTACAAATATAAGGAATGACTGGTTTTTATAATCATGCAATATGCTTTATAAAACAGCTGAATAGAATAGATGTTGATTATGCTCCATGTTTGAAAGGAAAATTATGTTCAAAGTCAATTCTTTACTGGCCCAATTTATCTACAGCAAGCACTAAATAATTATCCAAAACTTAAGAATTCTACCAAAATATCAGGTAAAGTCATGTGTTTTACTAGAGACTTTGAATCTGAAGTGAAAAACTCTAACTTCATGTTAAAGGCACACACACACACACACAAAGTGCCCGTGGTTTAAAAGGCAACATGGAGCTTTAAGCCATAAGCACATAGCCTAAATCAGATCATTTGGTTGATGTGATTATCAATACTTGTCAGGCCTCCGAATAGGTGACTGGAAATGGGGAAGCATGGGCAGCTCCTCCCTTCCCAGCCATCCAGAAACCTTCCAGGGAGCCACGACCGTGACCTATTTCAGGTCCATACAGGCTCCTGGACAGCCTGGGTGTTATATGAACAGAAGCTGAAGGAACAGGCCTCTTCCATACTATAGTCAATCAAAATCAGTAGAATAGATATGTGTAAAAGCACAGTTATATATTGTATGTATCTATATACACACCTGAGTCTATAAAGCACAGCTTCCTTCATATAATAGAAAGGAACACATAAACCATAGGAGATGATTCGGTTCTGTTTGCAGGGAACGTTCTTTTGCATGTGAGAAGGGCACAGCTGACTGGCAGTTGAAAAGCCGGCATGTACCAGTTTGTCTTTCACCAGTGTCTTGTGCGTTACTATTCAGTGTCCCCATTGCAGAGGTGAATACACTGACGACCAGCATGAATGAGGAACCTGCCGGGCATCCACGGTACAGAGGCTAGGATTTGAGTCTAACCTCGGCACCCAGGTTCCACACTCTTCTAAACACTTGACTGAGCTAGGAATCAGGCTGTTCACCTGTAATCCCAGTACTAAGGGGCAGAGGGAGAAGCATCGGGAGTTTAGGCAAGCCTGGACTACATGAACTAATGTGTGTGTGAGTGTGTGAGTGTGTGTGCGTGTGTAGTCATGTGTGTAGACATATGTGTGTATGAATATATGTATATATGTATATGTATGTGTATATGTATGTATGTAAAAGACTAACTTTCAATAGTTGTGTGATGTTTTGGATTTCACAGTTCCAAACGCACCATGATTTATTCACCATCACGGTCTGGAGCTGTTTTTCTTGACATTAGGGCAGGTACAATGTGGAAGTCAGCACAAGGCGGTGTCAATTATTGTTCTCATGGCTATGACAAAATCCCTGACGCAAACCGCCTAGGAAAAGAAGAGCTTCCCTGGGCTAAAAGTTGAGGGTCCAGGCCGTGACAGCAGGGAAGGCATGGTGATGGGGCATGAGGCATCTGTTAGCATCTGCAATCACAAAGCCAAGAGATGAACACTGGAATCCAGTTGCCTTCTTCCTCCTCCTCCTCACTCAGTCCAGGAGCCTAGGCCACCAGATTGTGTTCTCATGGTGATTCCACATCTAGTTCGTTGACGATCAAGATGAACTATCGTGAAATTTCAAAGGCCAAAATCCACCTCTCTCATTTAAAATGCTATCTGTATTTTAAACTTTAAATTGTGCTGTCTCATTGAAATCATGCCAAAGCCCTGTGAGGCAACGTAGCCCCATTTCTAGTCGAAAGTGCATGAGAGTCAGAATTGACCACTGACAAGATCTCACAGCTGTAACCTCATTGCATCCATCTGGGAGGTTTATTGTCCTCAGCCAAAGAAATATTTGGTTTCCTGATGTTCTGCATGTCAGGAGCCAACAAGGTGAGGCTTTAGCCAGGCCTTTTGTAGGTCACAGTCTGTAGCCTCTTTCGGCGTCTTCGTGGGGCAGAAAGAGCTAACAAGTTCTCTGGCCTCTAATAAAGACACATAACCCTCTTATTTTACTTCTATCCTTGGGGCTTTATTACTTACCAAGGGCCATCCAACGCCCCCAGAACTCGGTTAAAACATTATGATGGGGGGGGGGTGACAGGGAGTAAAACCAGGGCTAGAGAAGGCTCAACAAGCAAGAGTACTGGCTGAGCAAGCCTGACAATCTGAGCTGGGGTCCCAGTATTGCTTTGAAAAGCTGGGCATGGAAGCACACATCTGTAAACCCAGTCTCCCTATAGTAAAGGGAAGGCAGAGACAGGATGGGAGGCAGAGATGCAAGAATGAGTCAGAAGTTCAAAGGTCAATTAGCCTGGAGTTCCTAGTAGGGGTAGAAGATACTAGAGAGACCCTTCCTCAACAAGATGGAAGGCAACACCTGAATCCCAAAAGATGCCTATGACCTTCACGTACATGTAGTGGCATGTACACACACACACATACACACATATACACACACATGCGCACACACATCACAATTTTTTAAAGTTTACCAGAGCAGAACTATGGGAATATACATACGGTGGCTGGATTACATTCTGTCAAGACATGATTTATGCACGAAGAGAAGGAGGAACTGAGGGAGAAAAGTTAACCAATATTTTACACATGAAAGGATTTGTGTCTTAGGCATTGGGTGACCCGCACAAGGGAGCGTAGATTGGCCGCATTAAACAGAGAAACTCACTTCTACCAGTGCCACAACTAGAAGCTGAGCTCAGGAGCCAGAAAGGTCAATCTCCGGTGAGGCCTCTTCCAGGTTCTCCTGCTATTTCCACAGAGTAGAAAAAGCTAGTTAGTTCTATGGCCTTTAATAAAGACATGAATCTCACTCATTTTGTATCTACTCTTATGATGTTATTACTTCCCAAAGGCTTCACCTTCAAACAACAGAACAATAACGCTGCATTTTGAACTTAGGAAGTTGGGGTGAGGCAAACATGCAGACCATGGATGTTTGTTAGGGAAACTTTGAAATACATAATAAAAACCCATATGATGATCGTTTCTGCAAGAGATGAGGATAATGGACACCTAATAATGAGTAAAAGTAACAACTACTGGCATCATACATTTTGTTATTAGAGATTGTTTTAATAAATTTGTGTTCATCAGTTTACTTAATCTTTAAAATAATTCTGGGAGATAAATATTAATATGGTTCACAGTGCAAAAGTAAACAACCATAGTGTATAAGTAATCTCACCAAAGGCATAAACCAGCTTCACCAGTGACTCAAGACAGAATGAACATCATGTTCATTTTCGAAGTATCTATAATGGAAGGCTTCAGATACTTACTATGGTAAAATCTATGTGTGATTTCACACAACAAATTATATATGTATATAAACACGAAAAGCTAGGATCACCTGTAAGAGACAGCATACGGTATTTGACTTTCGGAGTCTGTGTCATCTCACTTTATGTGATACTTCCCAGCTCCATCAATTCTCCTACAAGTTTGATGTCAGTTTTCTTGACAGCTGAATACAATGTCATTTACCAGACTGGTACTGTTTCCCTGCTGTTGCAAAGAATGCAGCAACAGAGAACACAAGAATACTTGTGGGAAGACATCAGCTCCTTTGGGTATATGCCCAGGACTGGTGCAGGACTGGTTATATGGTAGTTTTATTCTTAATTTATTGGAAATCTTCCTCCCTGATTTCCATATCTGCTGGGCCAGTTTGCACACCTGTGAGCAGTTAGTAAGGGAAGCCAGTACTTCCTGCAGAAGAAAACCCAGGCTCAGGCAAGAAAAATATAAATGAGCCTAAAATATCTTTTGGCTTACCAACCAGTAAGAAAATGCTAAAGGCATGGTAAAGACACGTTAAAAGTATGCAGAAGCCACCATTAAGGGACATCTATGCCCAAATCTTAGAAATTTTGAGTGTCGAAATGGCAGTAAGAGATGACTGAACACTGAATATAGTCAATGAGGCTACATAAGTCTAAAGGAAGCATATGTGTTTTGAAACAAAGAAACCTTTACACACAGTATAACGCCAAATAATAAATGAAGAAACAATGATATTGAAAAAGATTAATTAGAAACAATCATTGTCATAATTATCTCGAACAACATAATCAATGGATGTTAAAACTAGTGAATGAAAATGAGATTTTAAAAAATCCAGATATTTGTACTATGCCAATATGTTTTCATGTAAAGTGTTGACTTAAGGGACTAGAGAGATGGCTCAGTGAAGAAGAGCACTTACTGCTCTTACAGAAGACCCAAGTTCCACTGCCAATATCGACATGATAGTTTACAACGGTCTGGCACCCCAATGTCAGGGGGCTGACACTCTCTTCTGACCTCTGTAGGCACCAGGCACACACATGGCACGCATACATACGTGCAGGCAAAACAACCATATGCATAAAATAAAATAAATCTTAAAATATTTTTTTAAAGTAAGTCTTCACTTAATTACAAAAGAGAGGAACCTCTGTGAGGGAGAATTCTGGCAGACAGGATGTTAATAATGTGGTCAAAGCTTACACCACCAGGAAGAAGAAAACCAACATCACATGCCACTCGAGCCTGCACAAGGACAACATATGACCTTGGTGTGAAAGTCTTTTAAAAACTACCTTACGTGATCATGAGGAAATACTGGGAAAATCCACGTTGAAGACATTGCCACAAAGTAGCTGATCTGGGATTGTAGAATTTGTCATGGATCTTAGGCTAGGGAGCCTGCTCACCTGGAAAGTGTTTGCCATGCAAGAACCTGTGTTTAATCCTCAGCACCCACGTGAAAAGGCTGTGTTGGGGAGTCACCCCTCCCAGTACTGCAGAGGTGGAGAAAGGATGGTCTCTGGGTCTTGCTGCCTTGTCCAGATCCCAGAGAGAGACTTTACTCCAAAAACAACAGCAGCAACAACAACAGAAACAGTGAGATGAACAGTGACTGAGGACCAACACCAGTGCTGACCTCTGACCTTCTCACAGCGGCACATACATGTGCACATACAACCCTTCCACATACACAGACAAGCATTGCCGAAGACCTGAAACCCAAAGGAGGACTGAGGAGCAGACTAAAAGAACTTAGAAAGACGTAAGGTTGCAGCCGACGCCCGGGACCTTTAGCTAGACATGGCATCCTTGGAGCAATGGGAAAAATAAGTGCTTAGATAGTAACGACTTTGAAAGTTGTGCCTATGTTTAAAATTGTTACCAAATAAATTACCTTTTGAATCTCAAGTGGGTTACAAAAGTTGTTGCCTATGATACTCTTGTGATTTGTAGTTTAAATAGAAAGAGCAGAGAAATCAAGTGAATGATCATTTTTGCTTTTTGAGAAACAGCCTCACTCTGTAATGCTGACTAGCCTGGAACTCAATATGTAGAGCAGGCTGGCCTGGAACCCACAGACATCTACCTGCCTCTATGACCTGGATGCTGGGGTTAAAGGTGTGTGCCTCCATCTTTATCGATGCAGATGCTCAACTAAGTAGAAACACTTGATTTTAATGACATCCTCTCCGAGAGATGAATGACTCTTTTTTTTCCAGAGACAGAAATGAAGATCTAAGACAGTGGTTCTCAGCCTTCAGGTCTCAATCCCTTCGAGTGTCAAACGATCCTTCACACTGGTCACATAGCAGATATCTTGCACGGTAGATATTAACATTATGATTCACAGCAGTAGCAAAATTGCAGTTATAAAGCAGCAACGAAATGCTTTTATGGCGGGAGGTCCCCGCCACACGAGGAACTGTATTAAAGGGTTGCAGCATCAGGAAGGCTGGGGACCACTTCTGTAGGAACAGAAGATGAAGGGCGGCATGGTCTAACTACACTGCTCTAGTTACATACATGCACATTTCCTTTGAAGTGTCTGAGATTAAGCTGGCTGAGATGGTACAAGCCTGCAGTCCAGCACTGGGGAGGTAGAGGCAGGGGGATGGTGAGTTCAGTGTGTCCTCTGCTACATAGTAAGTTAAAGGCCAGTCAAGGTGCATGACAAAAGACCTTGTCTCAAAGAAATAAAAGCAAGAGGAGGGAGGGTCTAGTCAGTTGGAACTGTGCTGCCTGTCATATGCAAAGTTTGGGGTTTGAGCCTCAGACTAAACCAGGCATGGTAACACTCTCCTGCAATCCCAGCACTCAGGAAATGGAGGCTACAAGATCAACTCAGGGTCATCCCCAGCTACATAGAGAGTTTGAGGCCGACCTAAGCTAGACAACCTATCTCAAAGTATATAAATAATAAGCTGAAAGTCTTTCTTATGTTTCAAAATTATTAAAAACAAAATCCTACTTTCCTGAGTTCAAATAATAGTCAAATAGTTTAATTGTAGCCATGATAATACTCAGTTTTACTCACTGGCTCATCCCAAATGCCTGGGAATTTAGAGGCCGAGATTTTAACTCACACACAAAGAAGATATCTTAAAGTCAGAAATAGCAACTCTTTTGATACTTTGTTCCTCAAACTTCCAAGAGACTAACAGAACACGGAAATCAACTTAAAAATAGGTTTGGGAGAGAAATGAGTTCCAAAGATTCCAGGGTAAACACCGTGAATTTCTCCCAGCCTTCTTTCTGCCAAAGCCAAGTAATCACTCTGGTAAAGCAGGTTAGTCTCTACTCCCTTTTCCGTGGCCTGTTGGAGAGCACACAGGCCTCCCAGGCGTGCCAGAGACCCATGTATCTTTGCTTTTGGATGATAGTGATCTGACATGGAATGGTCCTAAGAAGCTGAGGAAAGGAGGAACCAGTGCTGCCAATGACAAAGAGATCTCAAAGAATCTCTGCCCGGTAACATTGTCCAGTCGCTGAATTAACCAACACAGAATTGCTTTGTTTCAGAATCTATTATAAAAAGTAACAAATATCCTTTTGTTTAAGACTATTTGAATGAGTTTTATATTTCAGCCAAAAGTATTCTAATACACAAATATCCTTGAAAAATAGATGCATAAGGCCAGAGAAACTTTGTTGTGGAGGAAAAAATGTCTTAAAATAGTCTTCAAAGGGCTTGGAAGTTTCCATATCTAGCCAGCTTCTGGAAATTCACCATACTTCACAAGCAGATATTGAAGAGAGAGTCCAGCATTATTCTAGAAGCTTCCCCCTGGGCCCAAGGAAGAAGGAAATAACAATAGAACAGACAGCCAACCTGACACTACCAAAGCAGCTTCTAAGCTTTGACAAAGGCTCCATTTATTTATTTATTTACAGATGTTTTTATTTTTATTGGTGTGTGCGTGTGTGCGCGTGCGCGCGCCACATCTGTGGGGATATCCAAAGGAACTAGGCCATCAGATGCCCTGGACCTGGAGTTATAGGCAATTGGGGGCCACCTTGAGAACAGGAGAATTTTTGGAAGGAGGACCATAGTACTGCAAACTAAACTCAAGTTCTCTGGAAGAGCAACAAGGGCTCTAGACCCCCAAGCCATCTCTCCAGGCCCCCAAATCTTTAATTACGATATGAGGCCATATATCATGCCTCAAGGTTTGCTCATGAGTTCTTGTTGCTCAGAACGTGGCATACAAAGCCATCAGCTAGGCAAGATCGTGAGCCAGCAGAGATGAAGGCCACAAAGAGCTCCATGAGGGTTACCTGCTGAAGGTGGAGCGCCCCACATGCTAAAGACCTACACGGTAGCCATGTGTGACCTGTAAGGGGGCACATGCAAAATGCTGAGCCAGAGAAGAGCCAGCCGGAACAGATAGATGAGATAAGAGCTGGGAGATAATGGGAAATGCGCTCCTTCTCAGCCAAGGCTCTCGGGTTTCTCAGAAGAGGCATGTGACTTCACCAGGTATCAGTTTACGCTAGTCACTTGCCATTTGTCTGTCAAGGAGATTCCATGAAGGGGTATTGCCATCTGCTGGTGGCTCTCGTCTAAGGGATGGCCCTTGTCCCAAAGTACATAATATCATTCGAAAAGCTATGGCTTCTTTTTCATTGTGAAAATCACAATGTCTTCTCTCGCCAGACACATAGAAAATTCCGTTGAGGAAGTTGGCCAAAGTATCTAAAAAGCATCAAAAAAAAAAAGGAGAAGAAGGAGGAGGAGGAGGAGGAGGAGGAGGAGGAGGAGGAGGAAGAAGAAGAAGAAGAAGAAGAAGAAGAAGAAGAAGAAGAAGAAGAAGAAGAAGAAGAAGAAGAAGAAGAAGAAACAGATGACAAACATATTTTTGCAAGAATTTCAATTTCTGTCCAAACAGCTCGCTAAAACCATGCAGATAAAATCGTCTTTGTGTTCAAGCCAGTATTAACACATTTTATACTGGATACAGTGACTCCAGTGTTTGGCAAAAATACACAGACATAGACCAAGCCTTGAATTCCCCTGTGGTAATCCTTGCCTTGTGGAGAACATGCTCTCTCTCATGTAGAATGAAAATCATGTCAGCCTGCAGGCACAAAGGTACCAATTCAGGAAGTCTAATTTCCCTTTTTAGAGAAAATCCCTGGGAACATTCTTGGTGGATATCGTATGTGTCGTTGTCCTGGAAAAATCCAGTCCTCCAGGACACAGAATGAGTTTGGGACATGTTTTCCGGTCTAATTATGTCCTTCCAAGTAGTGTAACTGTTATAAATAAGAAACTGGACAAGAATCTCTCACCCGCATTTCATTCATCAAACTAATTTTTTCTCTTGAGAACCATGCAAGACACTCCTGAAGCACCAGCGCAGCAGTTAAGAGGATGGACTTCACCTGCAGAGGACCCAAACTCAGTTCCCAGTACCCACATCAGGGGGCTCGCAGTACCCACATCGGGTGGTTCCCAGTACCCACATCAGGTAGCTCGGGTGCAGTACCCACATCGGGTGGTTCCCAGTACCCACATCAGGTAGCTCGGGTGCAGTACCCACATCGGGTGGTTCCCAATACCCACATCAGGTAGCTCGGGTGCAGTACCCACATCGGGTGGTTCCCAGTACCCACATCAGGTAGCTCGGGTGCAGTACCCACGTCGGGTGGTTCCCAGTACCCACATCAGGTAGCTCGGGTGCAGTACCCACGTCGGGTGGTTCCCAGTACCCACATCAGGTGGCTCACGTTCCAGCTCCGCTTCCCTGGCATATGATGGCCTCTCCTGGTCTCCCCTGGCACTGCATTCACATGAGTAAACCCATACTTGGACGTACACATAATTTTTAAAAAAATAATATAAAATTTAAAAAGAGGGGCAGCATTTTTGTACCCTAAAACGACCCCTAAAAACAAGCCGGCACCAGGAAGTATAAAAGTTGGAAGGAGGGGCAGTAGTGCCAGAGCGCTGAAGAGGCACGCTACACGTGAAGATGAAAGGATTTGCTCGCCCCCGTCAAGAGGCAAAGAGCGGTTAATGACACGGATGTAAAACATCTCACAAAGAGCAAACCCTAATGGGTTTTCTTCTGCTTTACATAAGACATAATGACACGAACTGAAGCCACAGGGGGAGCAGTAAGTACCGCCAACAGCACACACTGGGAAGACCCACCCTGCCTGGACCCCTCCGACCTCGGACATCAAAGGTAACATGGGACCACTTTTGACTCCCAGTTTTGTCTTGTTTTTGTTCCCTGAACTCCTGAATTTGGACCAATTACGTGCCATGGCTGGGCCCCAGTTCTCCCCTTCCTGATGTGGGGATAATGAATGGTGTGTATCTAACAGCATTGTTATAAGGCTAGGAAACCGGACTAACAATGCCAGGAATGCACTTAACAGAATGCCTGACACATCGTAAGGGTTCAGTAACAGCTCATGAGTCTTGTCTGTAAAATAGCGTGCAGGAGCACCTCCCTAAGTAAACGACATTGCGAAATCCATCCAGTACACGCAGTGCCGACCCGAGTTCTCTTCCTTTCCAGAGCCTCACCTTGACCGTCTATAAAAAGGGTTAAACCGTGCTACACAGAAAGGTGTAAGAAGGACAAAGAGATGATGAATATAAAATTATTCTGCTAGATAGGGCACATGGCGAGAGCCAGCACATCTGTTCCTATTACTCCTATTTAAGAACACACTCAGCCATCTTCTGGGAAAATGCTAACACCGACTGTGCTGAGGCTGAGAGAGGGTCTCTCCAGCACCCTTCTTTTTAAGTCCTCTCTAAAGGAACACGTTATTTTTTTTTCTCTTTTAATCTCTAACAGTAGCAACAAAAGACTTGATTGTTTTTCTAGTAATGATATTCAAGATTTCAAGCCCTGGCTGTGAAGGGAACTTTTATTAACATGGAGAGATCGTGAACTCTTATATGGCGAACACTGACTGACTGCAAAACTCAAACTAGTTCATTCGGTGCTGATGCTGCGGGTCGTTGTTTCCCCCTTACACATTCTACTCTTAATTAGCTCTCACCAGAATAGCGAAAACCTGAGAAAGGACCACACATCTTCTACAGCCTAGCAAGCCTGAAGTAAACCTCTCTCAGCTTATGGCACCAGTGACACCCAAGGGCGGCCATAAGTCTACAAACAGTCCTCTTACCTCCAAGCCAGAGTTGAGACCAACATGGCCAGGACATGACTAAGTTCCGCTTGCTAAATTCCACTTCCTCTGATCTCTGTCCCTCACCCCCTCCACACTGCCCTTGGCAGATTGGGCTTACTGGCCTGGGCGTAGAGGATCCTCCCACTCTGTGCCCCATTTCCAAACGGTTTCAATGTGGTTCGGCCCATTTCCTCACCCTGCTACAGTGTGTACCACCATCTTGGCAGACAAACCCACAGCGATGTGATAGCCTGCTTCTATTCGTAAAGGCTCCCGATGGGAACGATGCCTACAGCAAGGAACCTAGGCACACGAGATTCGCCACACCTCCACCCTTGCTGTGTCCTGTGCCTCACGCCCTCTGTAGCTGAGTGACATGCACTGGGAGTCACGAAGCCTCCGTCTAACAGAAACAATAAGTGCATCGATAATCACACTAGAGTACAAGGAGCTACAGCTCACAGTAACCAGGGCCCGCAGAGGCCAGTGACCTGCTCCAACTCACTATCAGTGGTAGAATTGTGACTTTGAGCCTCCATATCTGGCCCCAGAGCCATGCTCATGAGCATGATATAGTAATGCAGGTGTCTCCAGTCGGTCCAATTAATCTGAAGTAGAAACCAGAAAATAATTTAGAAATTTTGGTTTTATAAAATATGTCAAAATTATATGTTAAACCAATAGGAGGGAAGTAAGAACTGAGCGATCCATTAGTCTTCACAGTATATCCCTACTGTCCAGCACAGTGGCACGTTATCAGTCCGCCTTTGTTCATTTCAAAAAGAATATCATAAAATTGAACATGTTTATATATATATATATATATGAAATACGTTTTCTTTATAAAAACTAAGAACTGGAAACTCAAATATCCAACAATAGGATTCTAGATCTTTTTTAAATGTGGTGTTTTGATACAGAAAAGGAACAACACTATTGTTGTTGTTGACACTGATGGACCTAAAAAAGAATATGCTGGGGGCTGGAGAAATGGCTTGACAGATAAAACAGCAAATTGTTCTTTCAGGGAATCGAGCTCTAGTTCCCAGCACCCAGATTGGTTGCTCACGTCTGCCTATGACTCCAGATCTAGGGGAAACGGCGCCCCCTTCAGGTATGCATGGTCACCCGCTTTCACATCTGTTTAGACACAATCATAGCTTTAAGGTTTGGGTTTTGTTTTGAACAACTCTGGAGTAAAAGAATCCAGACATGAGAGAACAGAATATACCTCCATTACAGGAAGTTCGACAAGGGGAAATTTAACCTGAAGTAATAGTAGTTCCCTCTGGAGGGCCAGGGAAACGGGAAAATCTTCTAAGGTAAATCAGTGCTATGTCGTGTCCCTCTATTGAGATTCAGCACAGTTCACTTAGGATTTGTGTATTTTACGTGAGATGTTTAGCTGAGTCTTTGCTTTTGACACTCAGTTCTGGGCTAAGGATTAAATAATTAGCTGGCTGACCTGTCGCGGATAGCTGATTGAAAAAAATAAAAGGAAGCTCCTTTTCTTAGTGGAAAGGGTTTCCTTTGAATTATATGTGTGTGTTGTTTCTCTTTCCATTCGGAAATAAAGACGAGTTTACAGATTTACATTTTCTTCTGTAAATGTCATCTGCGGGAGTAAAGGTGGTTTCTAAGCTTTTTCCAAAGGATCACACAGCTGCCTCTGCAAACGAGAGCCACAAGCCTCTTCCTGATTATGCCACAGCACCCCCTTGTGGTGGACGGGAGTAAGACCCTCAAATTCCTGGCAACCAAAATTGAGGTGGTCTGGTCATCCGTGGCCAAACACACGGGCAGGATCCCAGCTTTACTCCAGGGCTGCTCAGTGAGTCCTCGGAGATTCTCGGGAAGAGCCCAAAGTACAACTGGCACTTTAAATCTTTCTTGAGTATAGAATCAGTTATCACATAAGCTCTATGTATTCATAACTAATTCTAGACAATAGATTTACTCATTTTTCTTTGATCTGCAGTAAATTTAAATTTTACTATAAAAGACAAGGACTCTGCTTTACTGGGTAGCAGGTCTTATCCTATTCAACATAATTCTTATCAACAAATGAAATGAGTGCATAGTCTTATATTCCCCTTCTTATGAGTAGTTAAAATCCAAAGTGACCAAATTGTCATTAAGAAATAAGCATTTTCGCCGGGCGGTGGTGGCGCACGCCTTTAATCCCAGCACTCGGGAGGCAGAGGCAGGCGGATCTCTGTGAGTTCGAGGCCAGCCTGGTCTACAAGAGCTAGTTCCAGGACAGGAACCAAAGAGCTACGGAGAAACCCTGCTCGAAAATCAAAAAAAAAAAAAAAAAATTAAGAAATAAGCATTTTCACATGACATAAAGACGACAAGAACAACTTTTAGATGAAAAATCTTTTCTAGGAATTTAAATAATATGAAACTTAATTGGTCCAAGATATAAGCCTCACATTAAAATCTGTCAGAAGATTGACAGCAACAGTCGGGAAAATCACGGGTTACCAGCACCCTCTGCAGCACTGACTCCGTGGAAACAGAACCAACAGGAAGGCTGCTGCTTCAGAAGCCAAGATGAGTTAGGCAACATCAAAATGAATATCCTAAATGTCCCTCAGCACTAAAGTGTGACCGTTAGTGCAGTTACTCCAATAGGGTAGCTGGTACCTGTCTTATACACCACGTCTAACAAACAAAACAGCAATACACAAATTAATACATATAACATTCTCATAAATGTCCAAAATTTTAAATGCAAAGTAGTGCCATATGTTTCCTTGAAAGGCACGGCTACATTATCTAATAAGAATACATAGGAACAAATACTAGGAACGCTGGAGAAGGGGGTGTACTCAGGGGAGCTCAGAACTCTGCTGCTCGGAGTCTGTGCACATCCATTGGTTTTCTTCTGTGCATCTTTATGTCTTAAGTGTTAAATAAATATTAAACTTCAGATGGTTTTTGAAAGAAATATGTTGCTGATAACAGTGAAAGAGAGTTGCTAAAGTCGCCTGTTTACAATATTGAGACTAAACGTTGATCTCCATGCTCTTTGTGGAGGTCCCACACTCAAAAAATACAGAAAAAAAATGAAGTGCACTTCAGGCTGTAGCTATAGCTGTGGCAGAGCCCTTTCCTGGCATGCTTACGACTCTAGGCTCAATGACCAGCCTCACAAAAAGAAAAAGAGAGCACATAAGAACTTTGGGGAAGGGATTCAAAAGCATGTTGTATGAAATAGAATAAGAAAATTGTCAGAATTTAAGTATTGTATGAATGCCAGGGCCCAGACCCGGAGCTTCTGATACACGGTACACACCACTACACCTGTGTTTGTGTTTCGTGCATGCACAGTTACATGTGTATGCGTGCATGTGATCGACAACAGGCGTCGCCCTCAGCCACCCTCCACGTGATGTTTGAGATAGGGTGTTTTACTGAATGCAGAACTTAACAATTTAACTAATTTGGCTGACTATTGGACTCCAGGGGTCCAGTTGTACCCACTCCAAGGGCTTCCCTCCGCAATTTGCTTACAGCCACACAAGGCTTCACCCAGCTTTCATGTGGGTGCTCAGATCTAAGGCCAGGTGATCCTGCTCACAGGACAAGTGCCTGAATGATTTGACCATCGCCCCAGCTCCCAACAGTGTCTTTCTTTTGAACTCCTGTACCTAAGGCTCAGGGGTTGTTGCAGAAGAGGGGACAGAAGGATTGGAAGAGGCAGAGGAACTGGGAGTTTGCTGTGAGGTTGGGTCACCGGAGCATGTCAGAAGCTGCACCCATAGTCTCACTGACGTGGATACCCAGACATAAGATGACCAAGGACAACACCAACAGGCATGCCAACATGGAAGGGAGAAGCCCATGAGGCCTCAGCCCTAAAGAACTACATGGAACTGAGGAATGTTAGGGGCTGGACAAAAAGCCTTACCCAGGGAGGAACACACCAGTGCATCAATAAATGGGCAGCATTGAAAATATATACATGCAAATAACATTATACAGTCTATGTGTTCATGTGTGTGTGGCAGGGGGGGATTATGGGAGGGCTGGAAGAGAGGAAAGGGAGAAGGGAAATTATGTAATTATGGTCTCAAATAATAAACAATTTTTTAAAACTTTTCTATTGTTTCTAATGTGTTGCCAAAGTTGAAAACCACCAGGGTAAAGGTTATTAGATCTTTGACAAGCTATTCCACATTTCTTACTTTGTTTAGTTGTTTATTTTTGGTCTTTTGAGACGTAGACTCACTCTGTAGCCCATGTCGGCCTTAAACTCATGACGATCCTCTTGCCTCCACTTCCTGAGAGCTGGGATCACAGGCATAAGGCACCATACATGACTTGTGTTTATTGTATTTTATTTTTAATTAACAAATCTCAAACCTTTGATAGTAATGTCTGCAAGTTTTTTATTTTCTTTTTGATACTTAAAATGTTTAGGGGACCTTGACAGCTTGTTTGGAGGTTCTAGGAGGAGAGCGCAGCTAATCCTATACCCTTGGTGGAAGACCACTCCTCCTCTATTCGGGGAAGGCCATCCTCTTCCCACAAGTGCGCTTCAGGAAGGTTGCACTCCGTTGCTGGTGGGAGTGCAAGCTGGTCCAGACTCTTTGGATGTCAGTGTGGCAATTTCTCAAAAAATTAGAAAACAACCTACCTCAAGACTCAGCAATACCATTTTTGGGTATATACCCAAAGGGTGCTCAATCATATCACAAGGGCATGTCCTCAACTATGTTCATAGCAGCATTATCTGTCATAGCCAGAACCTGGAAATAACCTAGATGTCCCTCAACCAAAGAATGGATAAGGAAAATGTAGTACATTTACACAATGGAGTACTACTCAACAGAAAAAAATAATGGCATCTTGAAATTTACAGGCAAATAGATGGATCTAGAAAACATCAAATTGACTGAGGTAACCCAGACACAGAAAGAAAAATATAATATGTACACACTTATACGTGGCTTTTAGACATAAAGCAAAAAAAATACAAAAAAACAAAAAACAAAAAAAACAGCCTATAATTCACAAGCCCAGAGAACCTAGACAAAGAGGACCCTAAGAGAGACATACATGGATCTAATCTACATGGGAAGTAGAAAAACACAAGATCTCCTGAGTAAATGGGGAGCATGGGGACCATGAAAGAGGGTAGAAGAGGAGGGGAGAGAAAAGGAGGGGAACGGAGAAAAATGTATAGCTCAATAAAAACAATTTTAAAAAATGTTTAGGGGAAATAAGGTGCCCCAGTTAGTGTTCACCCATGATTTAATGATAATACGACAGAAATTTTCAATCTAGTGAACAAATGACCATCAGTGTGGGCGGGGCTTTGCTGCCACCATCATCACTATGACTCCATCACATTTTCAAGTCCCTGTTTCCACAGAATCAGAGAGGACACTAGCTACAGATTGCCATTTGGAAAAGCCGTGACTGAATCTAAACAGTAAATGCTACTTTTTCTCTCCACCACTTCCAGATGAGATGAGTTGATTAGCCCGGAAAAAAAAAAGAAAAACAAAAAAAAACATTGATAAGCTTTCCATGTGCTCTTGATCTATGAAAGTCTGGGGGAGGGTGTACTTAAGGAAGATGTACCAAATTACTAAGATGGGTTTTTGGTTTGGTTCTGTTGTTGTTTTGTTTTTTTATACAAATGCATATTACAAAAGAATGATAGCATAGTTAGACAGGATTTTGTTTACTAATTTATTCTTTTAATGAACAAGAAGCACCCACAATCCAACTTCAGTGTGGGGCTCCGAGCCAGGCCCTGGAGACTTAGCAGTGGAAATCCCAGTTGGGCCTTTTGTCTAGGGGCTTGCACTCCCATGGAGATAGATGTGAACAAGTGCATCATTGCAAGTCGGGCGCCATTCAAGACTTGCAACCAGGCCTTCTCTTTCCCGGTTCTAGGTTCTGTGACCTGGAGCAAGTCATTAGCAGCTCAAGATCTCATTTGCAAAACCAGGGTAAGCTTACCATAAAGTTGCTTTGAAAACTCGGGTAACCTTTCCATAAGGTTGCTTTGAGGGTTAAATACATTAACCATCTCGCACACAGCAATGCTCGTTAGGGAGTGTGTGGTAACCCTAACTGTCCAGTAGTTACAGCATTTGACAGGTACACTCGCTCCTACTCGGTGCTAACCCCCTTGCTACAATTAAACTTCCTTGTAGCTCATTCTCTCCTCTGAAGAATTCCCTTTTCACATCAGTTCCAAGATGTCTTCTTCCCTCCATCATTTATGCCACAAATTCTTTTTTTCCTTTCTACAAATCTGTTATTCCGCTCCAAAAGCCGCTGGCGTCTGTCTCTGCCACATACTCGCCACACCTTCTCTCCTTTTGTTTTCTCAAAAGCAGAAAAGATGGTTCAATGTCTGAATCTCACCAATTCTCAGCCCCCGGTTGTTTGTATGGTTCCATGTCTGAACCTCACCAATCCTCAGCCCCCAGTTGTTTTAGGAACTTGAAGAGCAGAAGGTCTTTAGAAGAGTGGGTCAGTGTGTCCTCACCCGGCCTGGAGCATGATGGAGACGCAACAAGGCGGCGCTCACAGAGGAGTGAGGCAATGTGTTCATTTATGAAGAGGAAATTGCACTCAGGATACCTGCTTTCTAGATCAGTAAGTAGATGGCTATCGAGCTAAAGTAAACCTCTTAAAAGTTCATTTTTATGTGTAAGTCAAGCTGTGCAGAATGACCCTGGATGGAATTAGGTTTATGGGATAGGAACCAAGAAGTACATTTACAGCTGCTCAGACACAGAAGAAAAACAGTTTCCAGGACCATAGCAGGTGAAAGGGAGGCTCTGTCATTCTCGGAGAGAGGCCAGGAGCCAGTGCGGCAGGAAATGTCCGCACTCCCATCTCTGTCCCAGGATTCGCCAGTCTGGGGTCAGAGAAGCCACTTCTCAAAGGTTGCCTCCCACTTCTAAGATGGAGAAAGTAATTCTAACGTCTACCTCAGATTCTCTGAGAATCAAAGGAGACAATAATTATGTAATAGAGCTCCTTAAATTTTTCCATTTTTAACCTTTCCCCCACACACAGAAAATTTTTATGCAACTCTAGATATCTAAGTACAGAAAATAAGTCTACAGACCAAATACTTAGTGACAATATAAAGGTTTTTATTTTTTATTAAAAATAGATTTTTTTTCATGCAATATATTCTGATTACAGTTTCTCCTCCCCTTACTCTCCCAGGTTCTCCCCACTTCCCCTCCCATCCAGATACTTTCTGTCTCTTGATGGAAAACAAACAGCTATCTAAGGAATAATACTAAAATAAAATAAATCAAAAAATCTGGATATGACAAAATAACCAAACAAGAAAAGAGGTCAAAGAAAAAGCACAAGAAACACACACACACAGGAATCTCATAAAAGTCCAAAACCAGAAGCCATAATACATAGGCAAAGGACCTATAAGACAGGGGAAAAAGAAAAAAAACCTTGATAATATTATGAGACAAAGAACACCCAAAGACGTCCATTTTTATGTTGCCCATCTACTGCTGGGTATGGGGCCTACCTCTAAGAGTGGTTTGTTTCCCTAGTGAGACTCCCTGGGAAAAAACTAATTTTTCATTTGCAGGTGGCAATCGATTGAAGATGGCTACTGGGTTAGGCATGGGGACACATGTCCACTTCTTTCAACTCCGGGACCTCATCTGGTATAGAACCATGTGCTCTATGCCTTCTGCCACAGTCTCTATGAGTTTCTGTATGTACCAGCCCTGTGTGTCTAGAGGGATGTTTATTTTCAGATAAGTGTTTAGCGTAGACACATATATGTTGGCAATTTTTTAAGACAGAAGCCAGTTTATACGATAATGACATGGACATGATTGTTTATTTTTACATAAAAAATACATCCTTGGATGAATATGTGATATTGCCAGACATAAAATATCTTCAATGTTTTCCAGCCTAGATCAATACTTTATACTTGTCAATACTGAGAACATTCCTTTGCAAAAATACAAAAGGTACAAAGTGACAGAACTTCGTCCGGCGACGGATGGAGATAGAGACAGAGAACCACATCGGAGCACTGGACTGAGCTCCCAAGGTCCAGTTGAAGAGCAGAAGAAGGGAGAAGATGAGCAAGGAAGTCAGGACCGCGAGGGGTTGGTCCACCCACTGAGACACTGTGCCTAAGCTAATGGGACCTCACCAACTCCAGTTGGACCAGGACTGAATGAGCATATGATCAAACTGGACTCTCCGAATGTGGCTGACAATGGGAGCTGACTGAGAAGCCATTGATAAAGGCACTGGGACTTGTTTCTACTTCATGTACTGGCTTTTTGGGACCCTAGTCTATTAGGATGCACAGCTTCCTAGGCCTGGATGTAGGGGGGAGGGCCTTGGACTTCCTGTAGGGCAGGGTTCCCAGCCCTCTCTTAAGGCTGGAGGGAGAGGGAGGAGGGTAAGTGGGGGAACGAGAGGGTAATGGGAGGAGCAGGGGGAAGTGGAAATTTTTGAATGAAAAAAAAAGAAATAATCAAAAATTTGGATTTGAATGCAGGGCAGGTCCCCAGTTACAACTACACTGATTCTAAAAAGAATCGCATAGAAAACGCCCAACAGATTTTACTACATGAGTGTTTAACAAAATTAAAATGAAGAATAGTTGCTCCAAACACTACAAAAATTAACGTCCTCAGTAAGTAAAGAACTCATGAAAATTGAAGAACAAAAATAGAAACAACTCAAAGAAAAACAGAACAGGACATGAAGACATTTAAAATAAAAATATTATTAAAAAGCAGCTCACATGGTCATCAAAGACTTAATATTAAAGCAGTCGCGTGTTAGCAGTGAGTGTTGCTTAGAAAAGATTTAAAATTATAAATCTGTATTTTGGAATTAGTATATAAAGGAAATGGAAACTTTCATAGGGTCTTTGGGAACATAAACTGGTAGAATCCTTTTTGGGGAGATGGTTTATTAATATGAACCAAGAGGTATAAAAACTGCCAAACTTCATGCAGAAACTTCACAACCTTAACCATAACTAGGGCCCAGGAAGTCATACACAAGCTGTCAAATAGAAAACCCAGTATCAGCTGTCCAATACCCCCCCTCCCCCATTGGGTTGTTGGTCAGAGATGTCTTGAAGATACTAAAAGCAATGGAGGCTAATGCTATTTCTCTTGGTCGGCCACCAGAAACCGGTGGTAAGATCACATTGCTGATGACAACACATGGTCACAGAACATGGAGAAATCAGACTGGTACTGGTAGGGAAGCTTCCTCCATGCTGGACAGACTATGTGGGCTGTCGGAAGAAAAGGGTCATTAGCGGTCTGACCCAGTCATCAACCCTATATAATGGCCGCCAGGATATGTGGGTAAGCAAGGACTTTCTGATTGGATTGAAGGCCTCCACCACAGAAGCAAACACATACCTGGTGCTGTAAATCTAGTCAAGAACCCATAATTGTGAAGGTCACAGGCCCCGGGGTGAATTGACCGGTAGCCAACTGCTCTCTAAATTCCTATTTCTTTTCCAATAGGTTTTCTCAGCTCTCAGAACTCATCAGAGAAATCTGTGAAGCCAATAGTGGTTGGCACAAAAATTCACAACTTGTCTAAGTACACAGAATGACTGTTAAATGGGATGCTTGGCTCCAAATGAGGCATCTTTATCACCTCTCTTCCCTCCCCAAGGCTCACAGACCGTGAAGGAAAAGGACGCAAAAAGATTGAAGGAACCAAGACCAAAGTAAAACGGTGTCTTAAAGACAAGATGGGGCCACTGTAATCTTGAACTCGGCGCAACTGGGCTCAACTGATGAGGATCAAGCCAGACAGCCCTCTAACATGGAGGGGAGAGGTCCTAAGTCCCTGTGTCTAACCGAGGCACTGTGGACAGCTGGTGGCTTCTGGGATACAGTCAGCTTTCTTTAAGGGTGCTGCCTCTGGTGGGTTGATCATACTTCAGCGGATGACCTCACAAGCAGGGGTCCATGGGCCCCACAACTTGAACTTGAAATGTTATAATTAAAAAGAATATGCAAGGCGGTGTGGGGTTGGAGAAGCAGAGGAGGCTCTGGAAAGAGTTAGTGGAAGGAGCAAGGAGGGGGAACATGAGGATACAGTGTCTGAAATTCTCAAAGACGTACTAAAAAATAGTTGAAACCAGCATTTATTTAGTTCTCAGTTTTTGTTTTGTTTTGACTCTTTTAAGTAAGATAGGGTCTCCCTATGCTGCCCAGGCTGGACACTAAGGAACTGGGACCAAGGTGCATACCACCACACTGTGTCAAATACCTTCCTTACAGTTCCTTCCTGTTTTGCTGACCCAGGGCTCCTATAATTTTCCTTGTGCCTAATTTAAAACAAAACAAATCAAAACAAAAAACCAGAGAGAGAGAAAGATTAAGTCGTTTATAAGGTAACACATTTGGTAAGTAGAGGAGCTAAGATTTAAGTTCCCGCTGAGCAGCAAAGCCAATCCTTCTTTAAAATAAATAAAGCCTGACACACAACAGCACAAGTGACAATAAAAGTGAAGGAAATGCCATATGTGTGATTTCCCCTGTGGGGAGAAGCCATCATGGCTTTTCCCATAATCGAAGCAGTTCTTCCGAGAGCCGATACTGAAGATTGCTAAAGGACCCACAGAGAAGAAGGAGTTTTGATGCGTGTGAAGATTTTACAATGGACACTCAGGCTGTGATATCAGAACTGCTATTGACTTGATTGATAATAAGGTTTGGGTAAGATGCTCTTCACTGCTGTGATGTCATCTTCCTCCAACCTACAACATTCAATTGAATTCAACCCAATGCCCAGCCCAAATCTTAAAAGCTCTGGTCCCATTCTTCCCACAGTGTGGTCACTACCAACTCCCTCCTTTTGCGTTCACAGCCGCCATGCTGTTATCATGAGCTAAGGGACGGAGGGGTTGTTGATTTCACATGAAGTCATGAGTCTAAATTCTAAGTATGCCCGACTCTACCTTTTAAACCATGAGTTAGACACCTGTTTACAAACGCTCCTCAGGCTTCATCACTGAAGAGAGAGAGAGACAAACTAAAACCCCTAAAAGGCAAACAGATGTGCTCGACTCTCTCAGAGTTTGTCATGGAACCAAGTCAAAATGTGAGCGGTCAGGCTGAAAACAAACCCTACCTATGCTGAGTCAGCCGTTCCCATCTGATTGTTATCGTGTGTTTTATGTGATGTCCACACTCACATTTTATAACACTGTTAATAATGAGATTCTTGTGCAAAGAGCATTGTAAAACCACAGTCATTTTATTTATAAATAAGGTGTTCATTGGATTTATTAAAAATATTCATAACAGGTTCACTTAATTTGAAATCTATCTACTAGGGGGAAAAACGGAAAGTTCTGTTTAAATTCCACACAAAGTGTAAACTAAGCAATTTTTATTTGGTTAAAATCTTCCTTTTTTAGTGTGTTTTCATACATTCTAATGGTTTGAAAAGAACCACGTTCTTCCCTAATAAATACATTCGTGAACACTACTGACAGTTTTTTGGACTTTGTTTAAGCTGACAGAGATTTTTGGCATTTGGCACAAAGACGAACTGCAGTGTTTGCAGGCCCCGAGAAACAAGCTTCCAGCTTTACAGAAGGGATGCAAGACCACAGAAGTAACATTCAGAATCATTCTACAGGTGAGACAGAGGCTGAGGGATGTTTTCAAGGTCACACGTAGAGCTGAGGGATTTTCTTCAACACTGCAAAGCCCTCCAAATGTCCTTCATTCTTCCGGCTACATGATGCACCACACAGAAAAGACCTACAAATAACTTTTGGGTATTCACCCTCCTCTCTGTGTCTGGCTGCCATGGGAAGAAACAAGCTGGAAGGTAAAGACAGCACTGGGAAAGCTTGGCTCTTAACTTGGGCAGCCACAGTCACATCTCGCTGTCGGGCCTGTTTATGACATGTTGTTTTTCTTCCCTCTCCGCTTTCGAGGAACTACGCTTCAGGCTGTTTCTAAAAACAAGCAACAAAACCATTTTTACATACACGTGTATATAAATAAAAATGCATGCAAATAGAATTCTCATCATAATAGAGCCCTTCAAAGAGACTTTCATGTCCCACAGAGTCGGGTCTCAAATGACTCCCTGGTATCATGTTCAAAACCAGAACACAGTCCATTTTTACAGTAGATTTACCCAATCACAGTTGCTAATTAGATTAGCACCGCTTTTATGTCCAGCAAATTTTAAAAGCGAAGGGCTCATTAAGGCTGCTCTCCATGCCGTGGTGCCTGCGTTATTTACTTGTTGGGCTTTATCTGAAAGAAGTCTTCAAAAATCTACTTCAAGACATTATTTTTCATTTTAAGCTATACTTAAAATTCAAATACATCATTAAAAAATGACATTATTGATGTCAAGTGATATAATTAGAATGTTTTAAGATATGTTCACTTTTCTACATAAATGTAGTTAAAGTTCCATTTCTACATAGATACTGGTTGAGATTAGCACAGAGATGTTCCCGAGGCCTTCTCAGATAGCTATCGTGGGAAAGTCCTTTATATTTGGGTGATAGAAAGCCTGTAATACTATCACCAAAGTTAATTTGGTGTTAATTCTTAAGTAAAAAATTCAATATATAAGAAAATCTATACAGTTTTAGACAGAAAATGTCCATGCTTTAAATTTCTTATAACTTAAATTCAAGTACCATTTAAGCCATTGAGGTTGCAGTGGATTTGCATTTGATTTTATGTTATCCTGCATACTACAGGAAACTAAACCTAATTATATCAATGGATAAAGGATGCTGTTTGACCATGAAAAAAAAGTATTTGAACAAATCAAAAGAAGGCAACGTTTGCTTTTGCCGATTATAGGGGCGGCAAAGCAATATGCCACAAAGTTTCTGTCCTGCCAAAAACTAATTGTTTCAAATTTCATCTACTGATTTCTGTGATTCATATTTTTGGAGGATATATTGAGAATTGGTCACAAATTTTGAAGCCATAATTAAAATTCAACATCAGAAAATTAGCCATATGTTGCCTTGGACAACACACCCAGGCGATATGGTCCTCCTTTGGGAAGCAAAGTCCAGAGAAAGTTGTAAGACTCCCCAGTGTGTCTTATCTACTTTGAGGTCTCTAGCTTTAATTTTTATTAAGAAATAGTTTATTTCACTATGTACGCTGACTTTAAACTAATTCCATGATGTTTCATGTACTTACTCATTATACTATAATATAAATATATTATTCATTATAAATGTAACTATGTATAACATAAACATATAATCCATCTATAAATATGCTGCATCTGTAAATACAAATGCATATGTATATGCCATGACTGTTTGAACAATAAAACCAGCCTGGAGGAAGCACAGTTTTTTAAGTTTCCTTGCGGCAAATTCCATTCCCCAACATGGCCATGGCAGGACTAGGGAAGGCGGAAGGAAGCTGGACGGTTAATAGACCATGTCCAGAGATCCCACAAATAAATGATCAGTTTTCAAAGGATTCTTAAGTATCCAGGTGTCTAATAGATTTCCCCATGGCTTATCTATTAAAATTCTAGATGACAGCAATGACATTCACAGACATGACTATGCAATTTGGGAGACACAGAAGTGCCTGGATCCTCATTAAAAGACATTCTTTGGGGAGGTCCTAGGAAACAGACTCCATCCTTCGTATCTCCAGAGGCTGAAGAGAGAATCACTAAGCCTTTGAGAAACATGTTTTCAGCCTAAACATGCAGATAATTGTTCTAGGATAAAGCATCTTTGGGGCATTTTGTGAAAGAATTTTGGGAGTTGTGTGAGGTACAAACACTGCATTAAACTCAGCAAAAAGCCTCAGACTTAATAAAAAGAATGAGATAAGGCTCCCTAAAAACAGAACTCAAAAGAGAGGTCAGACCAGCAAATATCTGAGCAGTCTAAAGAGGATATTCCATGAAGCAAGGATGAGCGAAACCCATCAACCCAGCTGAGAGCCCCAGTGGAAAGCAGAGAGTCCACAGGGTCAGTGAGGAAGTGGACAGGGATGGGCTATGGTTACGATCGGTCATTCACCTCATAACTCACAGAGAAAATAAAATCTTCCATGAAAGCAAAGCAAAGGCCAGTGCCAAGGGAAGTCCAGAGGAAGACTCCAGAGCCGTGATGAAAATGGGGCTTGATTTGGCTTAAAGCAACATTCGGAAACCACAGTGAACAATTTATCTGACCTGAAGGACTGAGAAAGCATCGAGGTCTAGGTGATGTCATTATTGACTTCCTGTTACCCTAACAAGTCCCTGTCTCTCCATCATCCCTCAATAACTGCTTTGATTTCAGTCAGTCCATTCGACATCTAGAGCTGTCCACCATAGTTCAAGAAGTCTAGAAAATACTTGCTTTATAAGATTACATGTATTCCCCAGGCACTAGTCTGCCTTTGTTAGCGAACCTTGCATAACGGCTAATGTTCCCTACATCAGATTTTTGAAAAGTGGAGAGAAGGAAGACAAAACTTTGGTGGACTTAGAGCTCAACTTCTTCATGTCTTTAGTCTGCAAACAGCTGGTAAGGGGCTTGATTAATAGACGGTCAACCCTATGTCCTCCTTTAGACTTTTGCACAGATCTATTGCTTGGGTCTAAATATAGAGGAAAGAGGAAGGCTAAGTAAGGAGGAGGTCATGAGAAAAGAAGAGAGCTAGAACACCTAATGAAAAGAAAAGAAAAGAAAAGAAAAGAAAAGAAAAGACAGGGGAGGGGTGAAAAGGGGAGGGGAGGAGAGAGGGGAGAGGAGGGGAGGGGAGGGGAGGAGAGGAGAGGAGAGGAGAGGAGAGGAGAGGAGAGGAGAGGAGAGGAGAGGAATGGAAAGGAAGGGAAGGGAAGGGAAAGGAAGGAAAGGAAAAGAAAAAGTGAACAGGGCTTCAACTTAGTAATCCCATGGCCCCTCCACAGCCAGCGTCTGGCTTGATATCTGTGACTCCTGGTATCACCAAAGGCCATGCAAATACCTGGATGGGGCCATCACCTGAATCCAGGTGGGGATCTGAGGGTCATATTGCAGCTGGGGCCATACAGCTCTGAGTGTCCTGCATTGCCACAAGGTGCCATGATGAGATCCACCGTGGGCTGTCGCTGAGGGCCATATCTCGGTCTGTGACCCTGCTGCAGCCAGGGTCTGTGTTGATGTCTGTAGCTATGCCAATGTCAGGGATCTGGGTTCCACCTAGGGCCATGTTGGTGTCCCAGAACCACACTGCCACTGGGGCCTTACCGATTGGAGTAGCCTGCGCTGCCACCTGAGGCCAAGGTGACGTCCAAGCCCAGGCCATGTTGATGTCCCAGGGCCATGCCGCCCCAATCTGAGTAGCATGTGCTGCCGCCTGGGGCCATGGCGTCATCTGGGCCAGGGCTGCTGCTGAGGGCCATGTCTAGGTCAGTGGTCATACCACAGCCAGGGTCTGAGCTGATGTAGGTGGTTCCTGATACTATTGAAGGCCAAGGGTCTCGGTTGCCACCTGGGGCCATGTTGGTGTCTGAGGGTTGCTCTGCTGCAGGATGGGGGGGGAGGGGGCTGCAGATTTGGGTGGCCTATGCTGCCACTTGGGGCCATGGGGATATCTAAGTGCCGTCTGCTAACTGGCACCATGTCTGGGTTCATGTCCTACCACAGTTAGAGGATGTAAAGTCTATGGCCCATGACGCCAACAAAGGCCATGCAGATGCCCAGGGTCTAGGCTGTGTCCTGTGGCCATGTTTATGTACAAGTGGAGCCTACTATGGGAGTCATGACAATTGAAGTGGCCTGTGTTCCCACACGGGACCAGGGCCAGGCTGCTGTCATGGCCATGTCTGGGTCCATGGCCCAACAGCAGCCAGGGCCTAGGCTGATGTCCATGGCTCATGTTATCACAACGGATTACAAGAACCACAAGTATTGAATCCAAAGGCCTTGCTGAGCCAGCTCTGTCCCTCACTGGACACAGAGGAGAACTGGTGCCTGCCCCCCACCAGAGCTGGCCCTAGCACTGGGGAAAGATGGCCCCAACCCTCACCACAGGCTGTCCGCAGGTAGATCACTGTCAAGCATCTCAGTTCCACTGTGTTTGTGGAACTACACTGGAGTCTGAAGGTAGGTAGAGTCAACGACCCTGGACAATGAAGGTATGTAGACATGGCATTGGACACACAAAAAACTTTCGTTTATGTGCACTATCTCCCATAGGGCAAACTGAGCATTTTCCCATCATAACGAAATTCTAGCAGGCAGAAATCTTGAATTTTTTCTAAGAAGCAAGCAATGGTAGACAGAAATTAATCACAAAGTATTTGTTACTAATATGGAGCAGGTGGGATATTGTGCTTCTCCGCATTTCACGTATTATGTTCACTGTTTTTTTGACCTTAAGATTATTTATAAGAACTTCAATAGATTCCTAAAACTCCATCCTGTCTATTTCCCTGATGATGTCTTATATTCTACCTGAATTTTCTTGCCCAAGAGCCATTCAGGTATTTGGTCCTGTCAATAGGAAGAATTCACTCTATCTGCATTCTAAGGGTGGGTCAAGTCTGTCACACATATGCTAATTGTACAAGCAAAAGCAGTTCATTAGGACGCATCCAAACAAGTTACTATGTATTTTGTGTTCACTCTCCAGGACTTTCTTTTGGTTTCTCTCCCTTTCCTATCTTTAGTGAAGACGAAGAGTTATTCTCTTAGAACTTACGATAAAGGGTCCTTTATAATTAAGACTAAAATCATTCTGATAAAATTTAGAAAGATATTCAAGATTGCTTTTAATTAAAATGCCAAGAATTATGTTGATTTTTTAAATCAAGTGGATATGACGTCCAAGCCACTTCTCCATCACTTTACAATAGCGGGCTAAGCCCATAAGTGTGTGTGTAGTCTCCTTCCGTGGATTTAAACAAATATTATCCTTGGAAACAAATACTCTGGAGAGAACAAAGTTTCTAGCTTCTCCTATCACTGGCTGAGGCCAGTAAACAAAAGACAAAGTATATAAATGTATTTTATGTTTAAGTGACACAGACTTCAGAAATGAAGACCCAAGGAAACAGGTACACTTGTTTGTTTTTACGTTTAAGACCTAGGGAAGGGGAGATGATCATCTGTGGGGAAACATGGTTATTTTAAGAAAGAGATGAGGTCCAACATTAATGAACCGAGGGGAAGTTGGCAGTTCTTCAGATTTTCCTGCATCCCTGAGTCTTCAGCCTTCCAAAATGAGTGTGTTCATTTCTTCCACTTTGGAGGCCAGTGCCTCTGAAAGGGATATCTTGAGCCCGCACTGGGGAGGAAGAACAGCTGAAGAAAGTGAACATCCTCCTTCTGCCCTTCCTATCAGCAGTCTGTGGTTCCCAGGAGGCTGGTCCAAAACTAGGATGAGAAAAGGGCTTCCTGTGATTAAAGGCTGGTAGACTGAGAAGTACTTAAAAGGCCCAAGGGTTTCTTCTCCACTCTCCAAATATCATCACAGAGACTGACACCTGCTTTGTCTGTGAGTGAGTGTGGCCCTGGAGGAATGACTAACTCGTGGTGATTGGAAAAAGTTGCTATTTTCTTTAACGGTGGGGGGACCTTGGCAAGGACAATAGCACTTTACATTTGCAAAGAGCTTCACAGGATACAAAATATTTTCATTTCCATTATTTTATTTGGTTCTTAAAGCAGCCCTATGAGGTAAGTAGCAGCTGGTATTTCTATTTTACTTAAGGAAATTGAGGCTCAGAGATGGTAAGTGGTTTGCCTGAAGTCCTCAAATTGTTAAGTAACGCAGTCATAATGCAAACCCTTCCTCAAGTTCCAGCAACAGCCATCTTCTCATTGCTGCTCCAAAAAAAAAAAAAAAAAAAAAAAAAAAAAAAAAAAAGAGGAAAAGGAAAAGAAAAGAAAAAAATCTGGGTACTGAAACACTAGCAACAGCCTTCCCAAAGCTCCTGGAAACAGTTGTCCTAGAAGAGAACAGAAACTCCACGTGATGCTGACAGATTAAAAAAGTTGAAGAGATGTGGTTCTGTCTCTCTTCCCTCCCTTCTCCCCATCCACTACCTTTTTCTCTCCCTAAAACAACACTAAATCTTTTATGTTGAAGAACAGGAGAGAGACAAGAGGAGTGTCTTCACCTCCAGTCCCTGCACGGAAAACTTTGACATCTGCAGCAATCTCATCAGAGAGTTAAGACTCCAAGAGGAAGCTGCAGTTTTATTGTAACAGACAAACCAGGAAATCTGTTTCTGTGCAGTACTAAACTAACAGCTCAAGGGGGTAAGAGAACAGATCCAAGCTGCTGCCCAACATGCATCCAGCACTCTTTCCTCACAGCTTCCTGGTATCCGTCTCTGCCTGTAAGCTGTGTTATGAAATGGTGTGATTTTAATCAGTTTTGACTGCACCTTGCTCTAAAGGTTTACTCAGTGCAGTCCTTAGAGGCACATTACCGCTCGGCTCCGTTCCAGGGAAGAAGTCTGTTCTTCATCAGGGTGAGAAAGACAGGACTTCTTTTGTCTCGCCATTCAGAGCCAGCGAAGGACCTAAGACCCAGATGGCCAACGGACTTCGTCTTGTCAAACTACAGCTACACTGTAAACAGAGCAGTGTGTAATTCAATTCTCTAGTAATGAATTATCAGAGATATGTCAAAAGGCTGGAGATTCAGTCTCCAAAATCCTGCTACATTCTCTAAAGTAACTCAGTGCAAATTAAAACCCCAGGCCATCAAGAGCATTCCACAAAATTCAGCACAAACACTGTCCAGTGTATACATCTTTCTGCCTGTGGATTTCATATATTTCTCCAGAATTTCTGCAGATATTAGTATACAGTCACTCAATGCCCGGTACATGCTTTTTAATTGGTTATTATGCAAGAAATAAAATCATAGCATCATGCTCACAGTCTCAGAGAGTGATGACTCCATGGTAAAGGGCTTGGTCTTGCAAGCATGATGACCTCAGATAAAAGGTCCAGCACCCACATAGAAAGGCAGGCATAGTAATATGTTTATACAACTGCAGCCCAAGCACCAGGAAATCAGAAACAAGTTGATAGCAGGGCCTTGCTGATCAGCCAACCTACACAAAACTGTGAGCTCTGGGTTTAGAGAGAGAGACACTGCCTCAAAAAACCAGAAAAGCAGTTAAGGAAGACATCCTCAGGTCTCCCTCTGGTTACCACACAGCCACAAAGACAAGTGAAGCCACACAGGTACATACACTGTATACACACAAAGTTTATTATCTAATCAATAGACAGTCAAGCAGGAAAATAAAATAAATGCAATTACAAAGTAAGAGAAGTATGCAGAATAAATTAAATAAGGAACTGTCATAGAAAGTAGCAGTGCATTGGTGAGAAAATATTTTTATATGGGATAACCACAGATAGAATTTCCGAGGGCTTAAGCTAATGCTTGAAGGTTGAAAAGGAGATACTTATGAGAAATGCATGAGGGAAAGTACTCAAATTAATGATCTGAATGAAGGTGCTAAAGTTTAAAGACCTATAAGAAGATCAGAGCAGGGCTGGAGAGATGGCTCAGTGGTTAAGAGCATTCCCTGCTCTTCCAAAGGTCCTGAGTTCAATTCCCAGCAACCACATGGTGGCTCACAACCATCTGTAATGAGGTCTGGCGCCCTCTTCTGGCCTTCAGGCATACATGCAAAAATAATATTGTATACATAATAAATAAATAAATATTAAAAAAAAGAAGAAGAACAGAGCAGATGCAATGTAGCAAAAGGAAGTATGCTGAGTTTGGAAAGGTATAGAATAGGCCAGATCTCAGTCTGTAGTCAAAATTGTTATATTATTCAAAAGAAAAGGGTTAACTATTTAAAATTGAAGACTACCCTATCCTTAGTGACAACGATGAGTTATTCTCTTGGAACTTATGGTAAAGGGTCCTATAATTAAGGTTAAAACCATTCTGATAAAATTTAGAAAGATACAAGATTGTGTTGCTGTTCTCACAGGTTTTCATGGTTTCCGTTATGGTAACAAGCCATTGAAGACCATCAATCCAACCTCCCCCTGGGATGCCTTTTAGAGGCCCTGAAACCCCAGGCCTCAATACCCTATGTACAGATACCCACACTTGTTTGTCTTTGCTCAAAACCGTGGCCTTGTTACCATTTAGATAACAATTTAAAGTGACCACCTAATGGCACCCCATCCTCTCAGGTGGACCCCTAGGTCCCTCTGTTGCTAAACACCATCCCCCCATTATTATCCAATTACAAGACACTACTAAGTTCATTACCCAAGCTTAGTACCCCCTCTCTCTCCAGAGCCCTAGGGAACTTAAGCCTCTTAACTCTGACCTTCTAAGAAAGAAAACTACTTTGTCCCACTTTTTCTCCCTTTAACACCCCTATACTTGTTGAAAAAAAAACTAATGGAACTTTATCACCTGGTCCAAGACCTCCAGCTCATTAACTCTGCAGTGGTCCCTCTTCATCCTGTAGTGCCTAACCCTTACACACTTCTTTCCACTATTCCTCCAGGAACCTCCCACTTCTCACTTCTAGATCTTAAGGATGATTTTTTTTTCTATTCCTCTTAGCTCTCAATCTCAAAATATCTTTGCCTTCACCTGGACTGACCCTGACACTCACCTCTCCACACAACTCACCTGGACCGTCCTTCCCCAGGGATTCCAGGATAGCCCACACCTGTTTGGTCAGGCATTAGCTTCTGATCTGCTCTTACTGTCTCTCCCTAAGTCTAAACTCATGCAGTATGTAAATAATATTTTACCTTGCAGTCCATCCTTAAAGATCAGCAAAACTGATACCTCAGCTCTTTTAAATTTCTTATCCAAAAAGGGCTATAGTGTCTCACTTTCTAAGGTCCAACTGTCTACCTCTCAGGTCATTTACTTGGGATTAACTATTATCCCAATCCAAAAAGCTATTACCCTAGACAGAAAAAAGCTAATTCAGTCCCTTGCAGTTCCTTCTACAAAAGAAGAGGTTTTATTGTTCCTAGGAATAGCTGGCTTCCTGCGTTCCTGGATCCCCTCTTATTCTCTCCTTGCCTGTCCCTTATACAAGGCAGCTCTCAGCTCTCTGCACGAACCCCTTCCATATCCAATTACTAAACCCTTCCAGAGACTCCAGCAGGCCCTTATCCAGGCCCCAGATTTAACTCGTCCTTTCTCCCTGTCTGTAACAGAGAAGGAGGGATATGCCCTTGGGGTCCTAGGACATCAGCTGGGACCTTCCTTTGCACCTATAGCATATCTGTCAAAGAAGCTGGACCTCACCACTCAAGGCTGGGCAACCTGCATATGCACTTTAGTGGCCACTGAGCTTCTTATTCATGAGTCAAAGAAACTAACCGTTGGGTCACCCACCACTGCCTTCTTCCACCACAATCTGTCCCATCTCTTAACTTACAAAGGCTTACAAACCTTACCCCTTCCCGAGTCCTTTCCCTCCATGTGGCACGAGTAGAAGATGCCACACTCACTTTCCAATCCTGCCCACCCCTTAATATCTCAACTCTCCTACCTCAACCTAACATTAATTATCCCCCATCTCATTCCTGCATAGAAACCCTAGAGGATCTACTGCCCCACCCCTCACATATACAGGAGGGCAAACTGTCCCAGGCCACTTATACCTGGTACACAGAAGGCAGCTTCTTTTCATGTGAGGGGACCCGTAGAGCAGGCTATGCCATAGTGTCAGATACTGGGGTGGTGTAGGCACAGGCACTCCCTGCCCATACCACTAATCAGCAAGCTGAATTAATAGTCCTTACCCGTGTCTTCCAGTTAGCAAAGGGACAATCTTCAAATGTTTACACAGACTCCAAATATACCTTTCATATCCTCCTGTCCCACACAGCTATCTGGAAGGAGCGTGGGCTTCTTACAACAAAAGGAGGATCCGTAACTAACTCGGGTTACATTATGGACTTGTTAAAAGCCTCCCAGCTCCCCAAGGCTATAGGAATTATTCATTGTCAGTCTCATCAGACCAACAGTTCCATTATTTACAAGGGAAATAACTGGGCTGACCAAGCAGCTAGAGCAGCAGCATTCCAGAGCCCAAACCTACCTCAATCACCTCAGGGGGTTCATACAGTAAAGCACACATTCTCGCAGACACCTGTTGACACCCAGCAAATTCTGTCTTACCTACATCAACTCTTTCATTCTGATAGAAAAGCTCTGTTTCATTTTGTCAAGGCTCACCTCCAACCCACCCCCGAGGACTTAGAGTTGTTAAAAGCTACACTGCCTCTTGTAAAATCTGTCAAAAGTCAGAACCCAAGACCAAATATCATAGCTTTCCTTTTCCCACTCACCAGGCCAAGGGCTCCCTTCCAGGAACTGACTGGCAGCTTGATTTTACTCATTTGCCCACAGTCAGATGAGTTAACTATCTCCTGGTTTTGGTGGACACCATGTCTTGGTGGATTGAAGCATTTCCCACCACTAACAAGAGGGCCCAGACAGTTTCCAATATTATTCTCCAAAAAATTATCCCCCAGTTTAAAATTCCAACCTCTCTTCAGTCAGATAATGGCCCAGTTTACCTCCCAGATCTCTCAGACTTTATCTAAGGCACCACACACAGCATCATCCGCTGGCTCATGACTATACAATGTGTTCATTGGTTGGCGCTAAGGACTTTTAGTGTTTATTTAAACATTAAACGAGAAACAGCCTGAGACATGTTATTTAGCTAGTAACAGAGTTTCTCTGTTCACAAATATTAGAGTGGTTTTAAAACCAACTATTGATATGTTGTGCTCAAATAAAAATATGAAAGTGGTTAAAAGTTAAAAGTATTTTACAAATATAAACTCTGATAAAACTGTTTCATTCCCAGGGATCAAAGGCCTTCATCGTGTCATTTAAGGCCGTCATCACTTTGTGAATTTAAAGATAACACATATTATAAAAATGTTTTGTAGATATGCCTACTTCTGATGTCTTTAGTTTTCATTTTTCATATCCAGTGAGTGTTTTAGGCACAATCCTCCTTCAGTATTAATGGTATTAGTTGGATTATATACTCATGATGAGTTCCTTACATGGCATACAAAAGCCAGTACTTATATAATTCTTAATCTCTGCTGGTCATTATTCTAAAATACTGTGAACAACTAATATAACTTGCCCATTTAATAGATGGCAAATTGAGGTAGGAGGAATCAGTGGATTCTTTAAGATCACATGGCTGTTAGAATACACAATCTGATTCACTAGACCAGAGTTTCTCCCTGCCTCTGTATGGTGTATCCCTGAAGTCTAAGGCTGTGGAATTAAAAATGATCACCAAATAATTTAGAAAACCGGTCTGATTGATTTATGCTGTTGTGTGGTTTGGATTTTATTCATTTGTTTTAGTTAGATACAAAGTAATGGGTTTCACTGTGGCATTTTTATACATATATCTATATTCTTTGTTCTTATTCATATCCCCATTGTCCTCTTCTCATTCCCTCTCAATTAACCTCTTCTCAAGATGAAATAATTCCCACTTGGGGGCTGGAGAGATGACTCAGAAGTTAAGAGCACTGACTGCTCTTCCAGAGGTCCTGAGTTCAATTCCCAGCAACCACGTGGTGGCTACAATCATCTGTAATGAGATCTGGTGCCTTCTTCTAGCCTGCAGGCATGGAGACTGAACACTGTGTACATAATAAAGCTATGGGGATGTTAACGTGGGCCAATCACAGGGCCTGGTCAGCCCAGGCTACTGGGATTGATCCCCTCAGGTAAGGGGCGGAGCCAACTCCTCTAAGACCATGCCATCAGGGTTAGTTCTTCCTCACCCAAAGTGAGGGGTAGGAACAGTTCTCCTGACTGCAGAATCTAGCTCCCCCAGGAAGGTCAGGGCCAGTTCTTCTGCTACAGTGTCCAGTGAGGGGCAGAGCCAGCTATCCCAGGGCTGGTGAAGGACAAGGTGGCTCAGCATGGCCCTCTGATTTTGTCATATGTGGTTCCTATAGTCCCCTGAGGTCATACAGGCCACGGACATCAATAAGGACCCTAGCTGCATCAAGACCACAGACCTAGACATGGCCCTTGGCAGCAGCTTGGGTCCAGATGATATTCTGGCTGTGGGTGTAAGCACAGGCCATCCAGATCAGGGTGGCTCTGGTGGTGACATTGACCCCCAGACACCAACAAGGCCACAGATTATGGCCCCAAACCTGGCCTTCCATGTACCTTTGGTGGCAACATGAACCTTGGGCTTCAACACGGACACTGGCTGCAGTTGGACGATGAACCCAGACATGGTCCTCCATACCAGCTGTGACTCGATGTCACCATTGCCTCAGGTGGCAAACATGGCCCCAGCAGCAGCCTGTCCCTTGAACACTAACATAGCCCCAGATCTCGGGTATTCATATGGCCTTCGACGGTAACAGGAACCTCAGACATCAACACAGACCCTGGATGCCATAGGACCACAGACTCAGACATGGTCCCCAGCTGAAGCCCTGGTCTGGACATCACCGTGGCACCAGTCAGTACTTCTGCATTTAAGGACACAGAGTAACATCTATCCATTAATAGTAGGTCATTTCAATAGACAGGTCATCTGGACAAAAAAATAAATAAATAAACCAAGAAACATTTGCATAAAGTGGCAACCTACATCAAATGGAGCTAACAGTTATTACCTGCAGCGTATTCCATGCAAACACCAAAGAATACACATTCTCTTCAGCAGCACAGGTGAGCTCTGCTGAGATGGACCACATCCTGGAGCACAAGACAAGCTTTACAAATTTAAAAAGATTAAAGTGACTTCATACACCCTATTCGAAGATAATACAATAAAGCTTAAAACTAATAGCAAGCAAATCTCTAATAAATACACAAACTCATGGAGATTAAACAACTCATTACTGGATGATGAATGGGTCAAAGTGGAAAACAAGACAGCAATGAGAAATTCCCTGGAACGATATGAAAACAACAAAATCACTCCAGGATTCTCATGTCCCACACTGGCCATCTTCCTTCTGCATATTTCTCTCTCTGTATCCAAGTGTCTCTCTCCTTCTGGTATTGATTATTGGATTAAAGTCGACAGTAACCCAGTCTGAGTTCCTGTTAAATAAATTAGCCTTACAAAAACTTTATTCCCAATAGGTTACAAAGCAGAAACCAAGGGTTAGAACATCTTTTGCAAGGATAGTCAGTACAACACTTTTAGCTCCTAGTTCATAAAAAATGAAAATAGATGTGTCTTAGTTAGGGCTTCTATTGCTGTGCAGAGACACCATGACCATGGCAACTCTTTTAAAGGAAAACATTTAATTGAGGTGGCTTGCAGTTTCAGAGGTTCAGTCCATTGTCATCATGGTGAGACATTGTGACGCTGCTAGCAGACACAGTGAGGTAGCTAAGGATTCTACATCTTGATCCAAAGGCAACAGGAAGGGAGCTGAGACTCTGGGAACAGCTTGAGCATATATGGCACCTCATAGCCCGCCTCCACAGTGGCACACTTCCTCCAACAAGGACACACCTACTTCCACAAGGCCACAGCTCCTAATAGTACTTCTCCCTTTGGGAGCCATTTCCCTTCAAACCACCATAGATGTTAAAGAAAATCTACGTATGAATGATTATAGAGTGTAACTCATAGTAACAAAAGTGTAAACAACTCATTATGACCAACAGCTGATAAATGGATCAACAAAATGAGGCATGTAAAAGTAGCAGGAAGAAGTGAATGCTGCCAAATACTTTGAAAATATTTTACTTTGCAAAGAGAAGAGGGCCACACACAGATATATAATTCCACTATGTGAAATGTTAAGGGTAAATAAATTCAGAATCAACCAGGCGGTAGTGGTGCACGCCTTTAATCCCAGCATTCAAGAGGCAGAGACAGTCGGGTCTCTGTGAGTTCGAGGCCAGCCTGGGCTTCAGAGCAAGTTCCAGGACAGGAACCAAAGCTACAGAGAAAGCCTGTCTCGAAAAACAAAACTAAATAATTAAATTCGGAGTCAGAAAACTAGGTGTGTGTTTGGTAGAAAGCAGAAAAAGGAAAAGTGGTGACCATCAACAGTCTTTGGGGTCACATGTGAAAGCTATGTAGTTAAGTAGAATCAGGGATTTAATAAATCTATTGAAATAGCAGAATAACCCTGAGTTCTATACTGTAAAGCAGTACATCTTTATTTGCAAATTTCATCTTCATAAAAGTAAAATTTAAAGAGTTGTAGATGCAAATCTACAGTGAAAATATATTGATTTTCTCTTTTAAAATGCCTCCATAGAGTTGAAGACCCAGAAATAAGTCCATATACCTATGGACACCTGATTCTTTTATTAAAAAAAAAAATCACTGGAAAAAGACACCATCTTCAGTGAATGGTGCTAGTCAAACTGGATGTGTGTATACTAGAATCTAAATCGATCCATACTTATTACCCTGCACAAAACTCAACTCCTCATGGACCCAGATACACTGAATCTGATAGAATAGAAAGTGAGGAGTAACCTTGAACTCACTGGCACAGAAAAGGACTTTCTGAACAGAACACTAAGATCAATAATAAATGGAACCTCACGAAACTGAGAAACTTCTGCAAGGGAGAGGGTACTGTCATTTGGACAAAGTGGTAGCCTCACAGAATGAGAATTTTGGTTTTTTACCAACTGCACGTCTGATAGAGAACAAAGAGCTAAAATATATAAAGAACTCAAAAAGCCGGACATCAAGAAAACAAGTAACCCAATTTAAAAATGGGGTACAGATCTAAAGAGAGAGTTCCCAGTAGAGAAAACTCAAATGGCTGCAAAACGGAGAAATGTTCAACATTCTTATTCATCAGGAAAACATACATCAAAACTACTTTGAGCTTCCATCTTACATCTGTCAAAATAACCAAGATCAGTAAAACAAATGGCAGCTCATTTTGGTAAGGATTTGGAATAAAGGGGATACTTGTCCATTGCTGGTAGAAATGTAAACTTGCACAGTTACTGTGGAAATCAATATGGCAGTTCCTCAGAAAGCTGAAACTAAATTTACCTTAAGATTCAGCTACACCGCTGCTGGGCATATACCCAAAGAACTCTATATCCCATTACAGAGACACTCGCTAGTCATGTTTATTAGTGGTCTATTTATTATAGACAGAAATTGGAAACAACCTAGATGGCCACCGATGGGTGAATGGATAAAGAAAATTTACATTTATGCAATGGGATATCACTCAGCCATTACAAAAAAAATGAATAATGAAATTTGAGGGTAATGGATGAAACTAAAAATTATCATCCTGCATGAGGTAACCCAGACCCAGAAAGACAAATATAGTATGTATTCACTTACTTGTGAATATTAGTTGTTAGTCAAGTCATTAATAACCAAGCTACAATCCCTAGAAGCACAGAGGTTAAGTATAGAATAAGGCACTGGTGGGGGAGGGATGAAGATGAAGAGATCTTCCTAGAAGGAGAAATAGGAGAGATAGGTATAGATGGAATATATAGTATTCTGGAATGAGAAGCTCAATAAAAAGAGGTCAAGGGAAGTAAGGGGCAAGGGAGAGAAGATGGGGAGGGACAGCTAAAATAAGAGGTTATATGGAAACCTAAAACAGTAGAAGATTCCTGAAATGCATATGTATATTAAAACGATCTAAATGAAATTGCCAAATAATGGAGAAGACAGAACCCCAACTGGACATCGCTCATCATCAAATGAAGCTTCCAATACTGGGACTGGGTTACACATAATTGAGTTGTTGGCCACAGGGTTCCTATGGGAACCCCCAAACAAACCAAGCTGTTGACAAGACTATTGGTTGCTCTCCACAAACGGACAGTAAGGCCCTATCTGAAGATAATACCTACACAGCTCACTCAACATGGAGAAGGTGAGCTGGTACCTACTTAGAGTCTTCACTCCTGGGCTATGTTCATGGTACTGGAAGGTACTCTGCAGCACACAACCAAAAGAGAAAGGTCAAACCAACCCATCCATAAGCCTTTTGGTCTACATCTGTCACCTGCCTGCAATATATGCTGGTGTAGTAGTGGCCCAAAGATTATGAGAGTAACTACCCAAGACAAATTTGATTTAAGGCCCACTCCACGAGATAGAACCCATATCCCACACTACTGCTTCAGTGGTTAAGAGCCTGAAACTAAATGACCCAGGGACTTTAGATAAAACCAAACACTACTATTCAGCTAGAGGAACATGGCAATGACATGACTCCTAGTGCCGTTCTGCTCTACTCATAGAACAGTGCCTTGCTCAGCCTTCTTCAGAGAGGCTTCCTCCTGCAGCAGATGGGAGCTCATACAGAGACCCACAGCCAGACAATGGGCAACGAATGATAGACTTTGAAACACTCTGCCCTAAATGGGATGTATCCATCAGATTCCTCCCCTTGGGGCACAGAAGAGGAAAAAGAAAAAGAACCGGTGGAGTTGTAGGACACCAAAGAAACACATTCTAAACACCACGTGACTATGTGCAGATGAGCTCACAGAGACTGAGGCAGCATGCACAGGGCCTGCCTGGGTCACACCAAAGCTGGGTGGACACACACCCCATCCCTGAGCCAGAAGTTAGCTCTAAATGATAACCACCAGCAAATGAAAATTACTTTTCTCCAAAGAAGTCTTAAGGCTTCAGTTACTCTTAAGAGTGGGCCTGAAGGCTAGCAGTAGACAGCCAATCCACATGAACTCAATGGCATCTTTGGAGGTTCTTTGTCTCATAATGTTATGTTAGGGGTTATGGCTTCCAGTCTTGTGCTCATACGGGATTCCTGTGCGTGCAACAGCGGTGTCTCTGTATTGATATGTTCCTCACATATTTTCTTTGACGTTTTCCTTCTGTTTGTTTTATCCTGTTCTAACTTGTTTGGTCTTGTTTCATCTTAATGTATTTTATTATTATTCTTTAGATGTCTGTTTGTTTTCTAATCCAAGAGAGAAAGCAGAGGTGAACTGGAAGGTGTTAGGAGTGAGGAAAACATAATCAGAACGTATTGGATGGGGAAAATCTACTTTAAATAAAAGAAAAACTAAAAAGTCTCTTCACAGAGATAGGGATCACCAAAATATATATTGTTATCAGTCTGATATCTGATCATTTTAATTGAATGTGTTCATTATTTAGAGGGCGTTTACAGAGCTCTGTTACAGTCTTTGAGTGTTTTTCCTCTGGTGTGTTATTATTGGTGATCAATTGTTACCGGAAGTTAGATGGAAACTTCTCAGGTTGCTAATTAGACAGATCCCAAAATACAGTCTCCCTTCTGTTTGCGTCATTTTACCAGCACACACACAGACACACTCTCTCACACACAAACACACATCCACACACACACTCACACACACTCACATACACACGCACCCCCACACAGATACATGCCCACACGAACACTCAAAGCTACTGAAGAATCCTGCTGCAAACTCCTACGTTGAGGGTGGATTTCATACTATGTCCTAACATCCGACAGCCCAGCAACATTGCAAAGCAGTATGTTACCATCAGTGATTCAAACGAGTCAAACGGCCTCGCGTCTACATGACTTTTCTCAAGTGAGCACAATTTGCCCTGGAATTTGGAGTTGAGAGCACTTAGGAACATACCTGCAGCATATCCAAAGACAATTTTCAAAGCCACTTCACTCCTCAACAACAGTCATGTCAGAAAGATTTTTTTTAAAAGAAATTATCTTAGCTGTGAGCTTAAAACAGAACAAAATCCCAAGGCTGTATGACCACTGCTACCCCATAGATCACTGTGTGGACAGCAAGCTAGGATACTGTGCTTGTGCGTCACAGACCTGGCAATGACAGGAACTGCAGACTCAAGCACCCTCTGAAACCGGGTTTATGCTCCCGACCAAGCCATTCCTGCTCCGTATACTTTTGCTGTTCCAGTACCGACACATTGTAGCAGAAGCACTCCAGGTAGATCAGTGTTGCCCCCACTCCTTTAAAAGTCTCCCCACTTGCAGTCATTCCTGGAAGACTGCAAATAGTGACAACACTTGTCACCTCAAACTTGGCATTCATCCTTCAAACAAACAAGACTGGAAAAAAATATCAGTATCATGTGTGGCTTTATGGAAAGCCAAAGGAACCCACTTGAAGTCGCTCACCCTGTTCCTTACCAGCAGTGCCCCAGGATCCTCCACTCACCAGAAAGGCCAATTATCTTAAATAAACAAACGTGTTTTCTCTAGACATAGTTCCCTGTCTGTTGCAATCAAGCATGATTCGCTTAATGCAGCATCAGTAATCCTTGCTTAACTAGCAAAATGAACCATTGAGGGAGCTCACTTCGGGTAAAACCTGCTTTGTTATTTTTGGACAGAAATGTTGCCGTGATGAGATAGTCTCTGCTGAATTTTCCGACTTTTCTAACAGCTGCTTTCCTCAGCGTGGACGACTGTGACGAATGGTCTGGTTATGTCCACGGGTGTGAGCAGTACAACCCCAGCGTAACTGCGGAAGAAACGCGATGATTGGCCAGCTGATTTGCTAACCAAACAATCCAGACTTCACAGTGCCTTAAAGGCATGATATCCAAATTCTACTCTTCAGATTCTGACATGGTATGGATGCAGTGGCAATGAAAAAGTAAATTAGATGTCATGGCATGATGGTACATGGTGAGTAAAATGCTGCTGCGGTCTAGCTGTATCACTGCGATTTAGCCACGAAACAGCCGTGGGAAACAACAGGCGTCACATATGGTCCCCATCACAGCCCTTCCACTCTGATAGCAGAGCCTGGAAGACACCGCCCACAGCGTATAAACAAACGAATGTGGCTCTGCTCCAATAAAACAGAAAGATGAATTTCATATGCTAGTAATTCATCAAGAAATATTATCATTTTGATTTTTTTAAATCAGATAAAAAGTGTAAAAGCCATTTCCAGTCACAGAGCAGCCCAAGTAAAACTGGAAATCTGAGGAAGGTTGGTCAATGGTATCAAAGCTGGTATCCTGAATGTGATAGTATGCAATGTAGTTTTTCAGTCTGTTACTAAAGGGATTCTCCCACTTAAAGCTAAGGTCCTAGAATGGTACACGATTAATAACAACTCAGAGACAGAGATTGGGCTTCAACCTGAAGATCAGAAAAGTAAAACAGTCAGCCACTGGATCTTATCTTTACCTCAGTCAGAATCGGCGATCCTGCCTTCAGGAACCCTCAGTATGAGATTGAGAGCTATCTCCTCCCGTTTTATAATCCTCTTTAGTTCTGGGATTAAAGGTGTGCACCACTACTGTCTGGTTTCTACAGCAAACTAGTGTGGCTACTGGGATTAAAGGTGTGTGTCATTGCTGCCTGGTCTGTAAGGCTGGCCAGTGTGGCTGTTTTACTTTTCTGATCCTCAGGCAAACTTTATTTATTAAAATATAAATGAAATACCACTACACTAAAACTACGTTCCAGGAATTCTGTACAACTCCTGGAATTGCTAAAGAAAAAGCAGCGGACACCGGCACCAGGTGATTGCAAAAAACAGACAACAGATGGGTCCCACACCCTGCAGTTCCAAAAGTGGTGTATCTAGAGAAAAGAGTTCACCACATCTTACTGCTCCTATTCTGCTAACTTCCCCCCTTGCCCCTTCCTAAGATATACACTTCCACTTCCCCGAGTCCACCCCTCCTGGGTAACTCAGAAACCAGACAAACGACATGATAGGAATTCTATAAGCCACTCTATGTGGCTGTACTGAGGAGAGGCTTCTGGGAAGGAAAATCAAAAAGTTAGTTATTCCTCTCATCTCTTTTTGGGTAGCTTGCAATGCCTGGGGTCTATCCAGGAGTAGGGTTAAAAAGAAGAACAAACCCACATAGCTTTGTCTCTTCAGGGACTGCTTTAGATCCCAGGGAATGGAGAAGCTGCAATTTACAAGTCTAGTGTTGCCAGGGAGATGGGAGATGAGGTGACCAACATCAACGGTGGCAGGCTACTGTGGCGGGACTACAAGTTCCAGGAACTGTGCTATGCGGGGAAAGGAGTGATTGCAGCCATGCTTCAGAAGATTCCCCACTGTGAGAACAAACTTCATCCCAAAATGTCTCCTTTCCCTCTCTGAGAGCTGGAGTCCTTGTTCAGATCTTATAAAGACACAAGGAGAGAGAGCACGAGCAAGAAACTCAGGACCGTGAGGGGGAACCCACACACTGAGACAATGGGGATGTTCTATCAGGAACTCACCAAGGCCAGCTGGCCTGGGTCTGAAAAAGCATGGGATAAAACCAGACTCGCTGAACATAGCGGACAATGAGGACTACTGAGAACTCAAAAACAATGGCAATGGGTTTTTGATCCTACTGCACGTACTGGCTTTGTGGGAGCCTAGGCAGTTTGGATGCTCACCTTACTAGACCCGGATGGAGGTGGGTGGTCCTTGGACTTCCCACAGGGCAGGGAACCCTGACTGCTCTTCGGGCTGAAGAGGGAGTGGGACTTGATTGGGGGAGGGGAAGGGAAATGGGAGGTGGTGGTGGGGAGGAGGCAGAAATCTTTAATAAATAAATTAATTAATTTAAAAAAAAGAAGGACAGGGGAACACAGCAGCTCTTCTTGCTAACATAATGCCTGTAAGTCTAATGAGATAATGCCTATATTTCAACCTTGAACCATAAAGGCAGAGTTAATCATCACTTAATTCATTTAGTCCATTATTAACTATCAACACGCCCCCAGGGACTCAGAAGTTCCCTATCTGGCTGCTGTCCTTTATTCATTATTTAACCATGACTCAATCAAGGAATATGCTTGTATTAGGTTGCTGGTTAAAGAATTCCAAGACTATTTCAGTGGATTAGTATATAGATTTCATATCTACATTCTATGAAATTGCCATTGTGATTGGGTCAGACCTGATGTGTGTTGTGCAAACATCGCTGAGCAAAGCTGTGAGAGGAGTCAGACAGATGTGTAATTCCTGGGCACGAGAGCAAACATCTGTCCCAATCGTTCTTTCTGTTTTTGCAAAATAAAGTTTGTCGAATGTATAAGAAAAAGAAGGAAGAGCCTCACCACATTCTCGGTTACAGGGCTTTTTTAAAGGAAGAAGGGGGGGAGCTAAAGGGTGTGTGCAGCAGCAGGAAAGATGCCTCTGGCAAGTCCTCTAGCCTCAACCCTTGACCAGACAGAGGTCAGCTCTGAAGTCTCAGATGCTCCAGGAAGCCAGCACTGCAGGGTCATATGTAGAAACCCAGCGAGAGGAATGCCTCTAGGCTGTGGGAAAGAAATAATGCCAGATGGCATTCCCAATGTTAGTAGGGAAGAGCAGGGGCGGGGGCCAGCGTCTACATCCTGGAACCAACCCATGAAGGATCGCTCACTGACAGCACAAGCATCTGGGACCTGACCTTGGCTGTGACTAGGACCATCCAGAGCTGTGAACAGCATCTGGGACCTGACCTTGGCTGTGACTAGAACCATCCAGAGCTGGGAGTAGCATCTGCGACCTGACCTTGGCTGTGACTAGCACCATCCAGAGCTGTGAGTAGCATCTGGGACCTGACCTTGGCTGTGACTAGAACCATCCAGAGCTGTGAACAGCATCTGGGACCTGACCTTGGCTGTGACTAGAACCATCCAGAGCTGTGAGTAACATCTGTGACCTGACCTTGGCTGTGACTAGCACCATCCAGAGCTGTGAACAGCATCTGGGACCTGACTTGGCTGTGACTAGGACCATCCAGAGCTCTGAGTAGCATCTGGGACCTGACCCAGGAAGGAGCACCAAGGAGTGTGACAATTTTCTGCAGGCCCAGAAAGGAATGCGGAACTAAGGTCTCAACCAGGGAAGACCCTGTCCAGACTCTACACTCCACAAGGGCTCTCTAGCCATTATATTTATTCCCCCTTTATTAAGTACCCAGTGTTAATATAGCAGACTAATTATGTCCTGCTTTGTTCTTGTTCTATCTATTATCTATCTACCTATCTATCATCTATCTATCTTTCATCTATCATTTATCTCTCCATCTTTTCTTCCTTTTTCTCTATTCTTTCCTCCCTCCTTGTTCCTTTTCCAAAGGCCATCTGCTAGCTTTTTTTGTGAGATCTCAGGTTGCCAGCTTCCTAAACCCTGATGCTCTCTTAGATTATCTGCATATTCTTACCTCCCTCTTTTCATTCTACCTTTAGCCACAAGGATCTCAACCCGCTCACATTCCCCTGCTGTTGGTCCCTTCAATGGACTTTTCCCTCCTCTGCTCCTTCTCTACATACCCAGTCTTGGCCGCAGCCTTGGACTTCTCTTTTCCTTCCCACTTTCTCCTGTGCTGACTAATACCTTAGTGCAAACCATACTACCAGTTTCCTTTACTTCCTAATGTAATAAGACTTTAAAGAGTGAACTGATTTCTTGTTACTTGGCATTACTGTATGCTCAGAGAAGGCCTACCCTTGGATAGGAATTAAGACAGTATTCTACGTGGACAGGAGGTGTAGAAGACCCTGGTGCTCTGAATACAAGTATAGCAAAGAAAACAACACCTAAGCTCTGATGAACTTAGCCACTCTGGAACATTGCAAACACTTCCAATGGTGATTAAAACAAGAACAGCAAAAATCTAAATAACCACCTTTCCCCATGTACACAAGTCCAAATGCAAAAATACAGAAAACATGAAAAAAAAAAAAACAAGGCAACAGGACTCCTCCAGAAGTCACTATCCCCTCAGCAATTTCCTCCAAATAAAAGTTCAGGAGATAAAATTCCAAACAAAGAACCCAAAGAAAACACCTATATGGTTCCAAGAGAACCCAAACCAACAGTTGAATGAGATGAGACAGCAAACACAGAATATGAAAGCAAATTCAATATGGAGATAAAAAATACTTGGGGAGAAAAAACTGAAACACTGGAAATGAAAGATAAAAATTCCATTGAAAGCCTTATCAATATATTGAATGAATGGGAGGGCAGAAAAACAGGACAACCAGGCAGGATAGAGGAACTGAGACTTCAACCCATTAAAGGGAAATGTTTGTAAGAAGCACAAACATAGCATTCATGGATACTGGATAGTGGAAAGACTCAATGCATAAGTTATGAGCGTAGAAGAATTTTATCTTAATTGTATAGAAAAGGTTTTCAATAAAATTATATCAGCAATTTTCCAAACTCTGAGGAAAGAGATGTCCATTGAGATACAAGAAGCACTTAGTAGAATATCAATATTATATCATATTATAGTCAAAACACTCAGAATACATAACAAAGAAAGTATAGAGAGAACTTCAGGAGAAAAATACCAAATTATGCATGAAGACAGACCCATCAGAATGAGAGAACCAACAAAAACTTTAAAGGAAAGCAGGGCGTTTCAAGGTCTAAAATACCAGAACCACCTTCCAGATTGCTATACACAGCAAAATACCTGCTATAACTGGAAGGGAAAAGAACTGTCCATGATGAAAAAGACTAAGAAATTCATAACCACTAAGCCAGTGCACAGACAATACTGGAAGGAAACTGAGAAGGACAAAAACATTGATGAGACTAAAGAACAGGATGTATCACAGTAGAGCAGTAGTTAAGCAAATGAAGAATCAAAAGATACAAGATCCAAAATAGATCAGAAATTTAAAATAATTTTAATAATATCCTAAAATATCAGTGGTCTCAATCCCCCAACGAAAACACATACACTAGCCTTTGGGGTTTTAAAACAGGATTCAGGCAAGGGAGATGGCTTAGTGGGTAATATGCTCACTACACAGCATAAGACATAAGTCAGTATCTCCAGAACCTACATGATGACAAGCATGAGGGTACCTGTCTGTAATCCAAGCACCCCTACAGAACTGGCATGTATCCCTTTTCAAATACATAATAAAATACACTACAACCAAAATTTGTCAGAAGATTGCTTTATAGAGATTAAGGAAACAAACCCTTAAGACAACATCATAATTTTAAACATATAAGCATCAAATATAGGTGTACCTAATTTCCTAAAGTCACAGATTAACCCAAACACAATAATAGTGGGTATCTTAGTGCTCCACTCTCAAAAGTAGACAGTCTTCTTGACAAAAAAAAATAGAGAATTATGTTAAAGTAATTCATAGATCTAATAGGCCCACCAGACATCAACAGACTCTTTAAAACACATGTTCTTCTCTGGAGCTCATGTAACCTTCTGTAAACTAGATAATAGAACACAAAAATTGAAATACTATTTTGTCTTCTATCTGACTTCAAAGGAATAAAACTAAAAATCATTAAGAAAAACTATAGAACAAATGCAAATTCGTGGAGATTGAACAACACTATTAGATGATAAATGAAGGCAATTAATAAGGAACTTTATAGCTATAAGTGCCTACATTTAAAAAAATCAAAGTCTCTCAGATAAATAACTGTACCTTAGGGCCTTAAAAAAACAAGAACAAACTAAATCCAGGATAAGTGGATGCAAAGAAATAATTAAGATTGGTGAAGAAATTAATGAAACAAAAATGTAAAATACACAAAGAATCAGCGAAATAAAGAAATAGTTCTATGTAGCCATGAAAGCTACTGGGGAGAAAAGCAATCTATGGTCTGATTTGCTATTAACTCTGCATGCTATAATACCAAGCCGCAAGCAAATGAGCCTACTTGTGAAATAGTGGCATGACTATTACTGGGCAACCAACCACTTTCTGATCAGAATTTGGGCCAATCCACTGTCATGTCTTCCACAGTAAACCTAATCAAAGCCCTTAGCTAGGGAGATCCTAGGCCCCAGGAAGTTTTGCTAAATAGACATAGTATAAAGCTGCCCTCTAACTATTTGGTTTGTACCTGTATATTAGTGCTACTCTCAGATTTTATCAGGGTAGTGTTCTCCCCCAGTAGGTGACAGTAAACATAGAAATTCATAATAATGAATTATGTCATTAAAGTAAAGAGAATAAATTATTGTTGACTGATCAGCCTTAAGTGGGGTATTAATATCAGTTCTTTCAAGGCTAGGGAAACATCACAGTTTTACCAACCATGCCATTATGGAATGTTGATGCACCCAGAATTGAGTAGGTCTTAGGTAGGCAACTATCACTGCTATGAGTTCATGGATGCAACAGCCATGCTATGTCCCCCAAACAGTATTTTCCTTCCTGTTTGTAATGGTCTGCTCTGTCCCTTTAAGAGACAAACCATGCCCACTCCTTCCCCCATCTGCCTAGGCAAACTGATCTTCAGCTTCAAGCCTGATTCCCCTCACCCCCCTTCCTCTCCTCTTTTTCCTTCTTCCCTTCCATAACCCATTAAATAAATATCCAACTTTCACTCTGCATGGTGTGCCTATCCATCTAGGTCTCTTACCCACCATGCAGCTTCCTGCCTGGGACTGGCTGCCTTCGTGGCCTGCCGTGGTCTCAGGACCCACAGCCTGCTTGGGGAACTGTGGTGTTGTTTCATGGCCCACTGCAGCATTTTACTTAAACCATCACACTGTCCTCCTCCTCTTCATTCTTTCTACCCACTCTTCTCAAAATTTGTCCTCTGAACTCCATATGTGCGATATGATTAATATGTGCCTACATACACATACACACAGCATGCATGCACGCACAAACATACATATGTAAACCTTGAGACAACAAAGGAAGAAAGGATCTTTCTGGCCTACCTTGTCTTGTCTGGTAGCTGGTTAGACCTGACTTCAGGAGCACCATACTTATAAGGAAGGGATGCTGAAGCATTTGAATGGCCTTACTGGGTTTTCTCACTCAGTCTATCAGCATGATGTCATTCTCTTTTAGTCCAATCACATAAAATCACTAAAGAAATAAGTTTGAAGAGTTTCTAAATCACAGAACACCTGGAGGCTTAGAGGAAAGCAAACAATACCTCATCTACATGCTGAGAGACAACCCACACTAACTCCTGGGGACAGAAACTCTCATCTGGGACATTTCCCACCATGACCCATATACCTGTTCATCCAGATGCTTATTTCCAAATATCCTTTATAATGAATCAGTAATTGTAAGACTAGTGTTACTAAGTTCTGTGAACCACTCTAACAAATAAACCAAGGCCAAGGCAGGTATCAAGAGACCTTTAATTCATGGTAGATTCCAGGCCTGGGCTTGCAAATGAGTCTGAAGTAATGGCAGGGATGGGGACTAAGACCTCACCTTTCAGGATCTGGTGCTATCTCCAAGTGAAACAGCATCAAAACTAAATCGGGAGCTTGTGTCCAGTTGTGTTCACTGTGGAACTGGCTTCTTGCTTGCTGGTGTGGAGAAATCCCCAGGCCTTTTGAGGTCACAGAAATTGCTGGACTGATAACATTGTTATGTAAGCAGAGGAAATGTAGCTTGTTTTATCTACAGTCTATTCAGTAGATTTATCATGCACATATACATTTCCATTGCATGCCTAAAAGAGCTTCTAACTTAGTATTTTCATTTTCAATTGATTTCTCACCCATCCAATGAATATAGCATTAAATACAATTCTCAGAATGATCTGATTGTATAGGGCCCAGATCTACCCCTGGTTACTTGAGGACAATTTCTGGTCAGCCAACTAAAACATTCTGTTTGTTTTTGTGCCCCCCCCCCCTCCCGTGATTAGCTGTGGGGCATTGTTTACTCCATCTTTGGTGTGGTAATTTCCCACCTGCCTAGGGGGAATTCCTTGTGCAGCAGCTAGGTATATAAGGATTTCCACAAAGTTGAATAAAGGCATTCAGCTGATCTCCTTTTGAATGACCCAGGTCTCTTTTGTGTTCTTTGAATCTCCAAGCCCTTGCCCGGCTCGCATAGGGTACAGTGGCTTGCAAACTACCAAGAGTGTAACACAGAATCAGGTGTTACACGATTGAAATTAACAATCTTTTATCCTTGCCATTGAAACCCTTTAAAAAGTCATATGCCAGCTACAGTCTTTTACACTATTCTAGAAAATTGAGAAGACTAAAAAATTTTAAGTCCTAAAAACAAAAACTTCCAACTTCAAAATTAAAACCAAAGGACTGATTTTGCTGTCCCTTTTTCTCACAGAATTTTTTTTTTATTTCTTAAAAGACTAGAATGTAAAAATAGCAATGAGATGAAAAATGTCATGGTATTATTTCACTATGAGGGTGTGGCCAAGAGTATACCAAAATAAAACCCCATACAGCCTATGTTGCTAACTCCTGTCAGGTCCCATGTCACAGAATTTCAGGCTTATTATATAACAGAAACAGCAATAACAAAGTCATTTCACACTTTTTAAAAACTGGGTTGGATTGCCAAGAAATCTGTTTTTAACTAAGTTTCCCTGTTATTACATTGGAGCATTCAGAACCATAACAGGGTCAACACAAATTGGAATCAAGATCTTGAGGTGCCTTTGTCAGGCAGTGTTGTCCCAAAAGTAGAACACTGAAGAAACATGTAGTTTCCTTCATGTTCTCTCTCAGAAATCTGTTCCTAGATTACCACGTATCTACACAGAAGCAATATCTATTAAGCATCTATGGTGTCTTACAGTCATGCTGGACTCTGGAGCAAAGCATGATCCTGGTCTCAAGTTTCTTACTGAGGAGCAGAGAAAACACATTACATAAAAACTAGAGACACTCTTCTGGTGTTATCAGCAGACTTTTAACAAAAATCTATGTATAAAAGTATTTAATAGGGCACTATACATGGCAGGGGATGCTTTATTCTGTTTATCTGAACTCTACATAGAAAAATTTATTAGGCTTTTTTTAATAAACCAACTTTAATTTTTCTAATTTTTCAAAGACATTCATGCAAAGATCTTATTGATACCTACAATCTTCTTTTTTACTATGTCCTAAAAAAAAAAATCACACTATCACAGGATTGAACCACATGCTTTACCCAGATCTCAAGAGAAATGAGCTAATAAAGAAGAATGGATTCTCAGAAAGACAATTTTCAAGATATTATTAAAGGCTGACCTTAAAGGAGTATTCACAAGTTCTGAATCCTCCATTTCTGTTTCATGTAAAGCAGACTTGAAATAGAGGTGTTCTGACCTCATGCTGTAATCTTTAGGCAAGTTTTATGTTCACTTGTGCAGGTTGGCTAAAACTGTTACTTTATGCACACGTGATGAGCATAATATTTTTAAGTATATTGCACTTTCTTATTTAAATTTCTTATAAATTCACCGAACTTTGGAGCCTGAAGTTTCCATCTTCCGTGAGGAATGAGATGTTTAGCAGATTATTACACTGGCAGTAGTCACTTGAGCCACAGAACACAATGTTGAAGACAACTAGAACCAAAAACAGTCCTAAAAATTAAGCTTCGTGAGAGAAAAATGAATTTTCTAAATTCTTTAATCTCTCTCTCTTTAATGAATGAAGAGGCAAATATAACTGACTTGCAAATATATTCACATATTTTTACACAGAAGACAGTCAAATAGGACAGTAAATATTGGGCTAGAGAGGTGTCTCGGTGGTTACTCTTCCAGAGGACATGGCTTCAATTCCCAGCATCCATGTGGTGGCTCACAGTCCTTAACAGGAACGTAAGTGGTTTGCAGACATGCAGGCAGGCAAAACACCCATGCATGTAAAAATTTAAAGACAACATGAATTATGAAGGTCTACTTCTTCTTTACCAACACGCTTTCAGGACAGAGGGGACGACAGATAGGGAAACACCAAAAACATGGGACTTTCTGACCTACCTTCTCCTAGTTGAGACCTAGGAAAGAGAAACTTTCAGACAAGATGGAAGGACTTCTGAGTGCTGATGGGTTTGCTTTGCCCTCTGGCTCTCAGAACCAAACTTGCTACCCTGCAGAATAAACAGAATGTTTTTTTTTTAAATACAACCAAGCAGAACCAAGGCCTAACAGTCTTCCCAAGCTCTCATTTCTGGAGCGAACCCAAGGTTCTGAACTTACTTCTAAGGAATAAATGAAGTAGCAAGAAGCAGTTGGCATGGGACACTTTTGGAAAGGGTCAATCAGAGCTCATAGGTAAGGCGGGAGACAGATGGTAGGCTCAGAGCTCTCTGCAGTAGACAGTGGAGACTCGAGATAAACAGGGCATATGGGGAATTGAAATAAAGCCATCCAGACAGGCTATATCTCCAGCTCTTGAAAAGTCTAAGGCTAAGGTTACATCAGGAATTATTAATCTATAAACAACATAAGCCAATGTCAACATATTACCTACAGATGCAGTTCACAAAACCTAGCAACCAGTTAGCAACCAGTGCATATCCAAGGACCATCACAAGGCCAGGGTGTAAAACCCTCTTCCCCAAGATACTTGATCATCAATCTGAAGAAGAGTAACTCCACCATTTGCATTTTTACTTCTACTAGCAAACAGAACAAGTCACTGAGTACATTTACTGTAACATGACTGGGGGAAATGGATTTTCATAAATGGCTTCCAGATTGCCTTTGAAATCTGGAATTTCCTTTTAGGACAAAATGTTCAAATTAATTGAATGTATGTCTTACTATTTTTATAAGAATCTGATTTACATCGACATGGAATATAGTCATTATATATGCTAACTATTCCTAAGGATATTTTCATACAAATATATATTAAATGTTACATTATTATTTATGAAAACTATGTATTATAAATAAAGAATAACACTAATGAGAACTCACTGAAACCAGAGCATCAGCTATGAATTCTCAAATTCTATTTCAGATAAAACATGTATGGGCCTGTGTGTGTGTTTATGTGTGATCTGGGGTGGCTCAAATATGGAATAGATAGAATGAGTCTTTCAATAAAGCTTTAAAAGGGCTGTGTTAAAAATTTAAACACAGAGCAAAATGTTGGACATAAAACTACCACATAATCCATCAGTTCAACTCTAATAGAACTAAGAGTGGGGAATTGTACTGGGGTCTATATACCAATATTTATAGCAACATTCTTTTTTTCACAAATATATTTTTAATTATTTTTATTAAGTTATATATTTTTCTCCATTTCCTTCCCTTCCTTTCCCCTCCCCTTCTGTCCTCTCCCATGATCCCCCCATATAGCAACCTTCTTCACAGAAATCCAAAGACAGAAACAACCTAATTATCCAACATTATTTTAATCAAAAATAAAAACAGAGCATAGACATACAGTGGAAAAGTGGCCATAAGAAGCAAAAAAAAAAAAACCTCTGATATCTGCTACAATGTAAGTTAACTTTAAAAATATTGGAAGTGAAATTAGTTAGTTAGAAATTAAAAAAAAACAATTCTATATGAGTCCACTTATACAAGGTACCCTGGGTGAGAGGAGAAGGAAGAGGAAGAAAGAGGCAAAGTCTGTCAGAGAACGGATAAGAAATCATTGTTTAATGAATACCTACCTTGTTCACAGTAGTTGAGAATGCCCAGGAAATAAATAATGGTAGTAGTAGGGTAACAGATAGTGTAATTAATGGCAGTGAATTCTACATTTAAAATTGTTAAAGTAGTCAATATAGATACTATTCCCAGAACAAAAAGTGGTAGTAACTACTAAGCCTGAAATAATATCTCATCAAATACTTTGTATCTGTGAAGTGGGCTGCTGCTAAGATTCTATAGCATACAAGATAAATACGGGGCATGTCTCATTTGCTACGTGAGAAACAAAGATTAGTCAATAGTAAGCAAACATTTAAAGTAACTGAATACTCATAAAGATCAAGGATAATTATCTTATCAATGACTTTACCATGCTACAAAGTGATTTCAAGCCAAGGTATGCTTTGTTTGGCTTAGAAGTAAACAGAACAGGTAAGCATATGTTGTCCTAAAGACTTTCAAATAGTTACAGATTTGTAACTATTACAAATAGTACCTGAAATCAAGAACCAAATGAAGATTTTAAAGGTCATTGAATTTCATTCAGTCACAAGTAAATACATGGCTAAATTTAATACATATTGTTTCAAAATAAAAGTCTAATAGAATATGGTGGAGATACATAAGTTAGAACGTTATGTCCAATGAAGAGTTAAAACGAGCTGCCGTCTTTGAGTGCTCGCCCTCCTCGAAACGTGGCTTCATAAATCTGATTCATTTATAGAGTGTTTTTGATGATAGGCAATTCTTTGTTGAAAGTTAAGTGCTCTTTTATATGCATAAATAAAGAAGACTCTGGTTTGAACTAATACATGACTTTGACAAATGTTTATTGGAAGCCCAATTATGGGTTCATAAATCAAAGTTCTTTGTGGTTCATCAGGTGAGCTTACCGATGCCACCAGAGGCTATGGTGTGTACCAACAGGGCGATTAAAACAAGTCCACAGATCGTCGCCCCTTTCCTACACAGTGACGTAGTCAAAACAGGAAGAGGTGGCTTATCACCTTTTATTAAACTTACTGGATATGTTTCTGCAAGATGTTATAGCCACAACTTCAAAGGAAAAAAAAAGCATTTGTTTTCTGTTTATTGTTAGATTCAAATAGCACGGTCAAGCACATGACATTCGGACATCTCTCACAGTGAAAGATGATTCATCTGCAGGTACCCAAAACCGAACTATATTCTTAGAATTATTACTTTTTCTTTCTGATCCCTTTTTTTCATTCCTTTCCTATCTTCCACTTTTTAAATTCCTGTCATTACCCAGCCCTTCTTTTCCTTATGGAAATCCTGTCTGTTTTTAAAGAAGTCACTCTGCACAGTGCCAACTATGCCCAACATAAGGCACTTTCAGCCGCCTAGTGCAGAAACTGGAGCTGTCTGAACATTTCTACAATGAACGCACATATTCTTCAGAAGCTAAGGAGGAGTGCTGGCAAGACAATTCCTACAGTGCAGAAAGCGCGTTTTCCGCTGAGAATGGGAAAGATGCTTTACTCTAGAGACTGTTGGCACATGCCTGTAAGCCAGCATTCAGGAAGCAGAAACAGGAGAATCCAGAGCTCAAAGTTATCCTCTACTACAGAGCAAGTCCCAGGCGAGCCTGGGCTACCTGAGGTTTGTTCTCTAAACCAAAATAACACAACAGGAGGCTATTAAAAGTCTCCATAAAGCCAAGCTCACAAGGAGCGGGGAATAAGGTTCTTAATGAAAACAAGCATTTGCATATTGTAGCTAAGTAAGGAGGAGTCTTTAATATTTGATTATCTTATCCTGGTAAAAACCATAGGGAAAGAATCACACTTGAGTGACCAGCATAAATACAATACAATCTACAGGGAAATCCCCAGGAATTCACAGAAATGATCCCAGCTAAGATTCCTAGCAATAGTGGAGAGGGTGCCTGAACTGGCCTTCTCCTATAATCACATCATAGAACCTTCACCCAGTAACTGTTGGAAGCAGATGTGGAGATTCACAGCCAAGCACTGGGCCGAGTTCTGGGAGTCCAGTCAAGGAGAAGGAGAACCGCGATAATATGAGCAAGAGGTGTCAACATCTGGAGGTGGAAACCCACAGAGACAGCGGACCTGAGCTCGTTGGAGCTCATGGACTCTAGACTGACAGCTAGGGAGGGTTGGACCCAGGCCCTCCGCATGTGGGTGACAGTTTTGTAGTTTAGTCTGTTTGCAGGGCTCCTAGCAGAGGGACCAGGATCTGCCACTGGTGCGGGAGCTGGCTGTCTGGAACCCATTCGCTACCGTGGGATGCCTTGCTCAACCTTGATGCAGCGAGGAGGAGCGCGGTCCTGCCTCGCCTTGGAATGGTAGGCATGGCTGACTAGAGAGAAGCCTTACCCTTTCTGAGGAGTGGATGATGGGTGGGTAGAAAGGAGGTGGGGCAGGGAACGGGAAGAGAGGAGGGAGGGGAAACTGTGCTTGGTATGTAAAATAAATAAAAAATGTTTAAAACCTTGCACTGGAGCACGCCTTTAACCCTGGCACTTGAGAGGCAGAGGCAGGTGGATCTCCGAGTTTGAGGCCAGCCTAGTCTATGGAGTGAGTTCCAGGACAGCCAGGACTACACAGAGTAGCCTGCAGTGGTATAATATTTGTATTTTGATAAATAAATCTCGCCTGAAGACCAGAGGCAAAGCTAAAGCCACTAGAGGTCAGGCAATGGTGGCACACACTTTTAATCCCAGGATTTGGGAGACAGAGTCACACAGTACATTTAAAGAGCAGAAGAAAGACCTAGTGAGTTGAAGATAACCTGGTAGTGACGACACAAGTCAAAGAATATGGAGAAACGTGAACAGAAATGTGGCAAAGTATGAAGTGTCTCGACATGCACATGTCTTAGTTAGGGTTTCTTTTGCTGTAAAGAGACACCATGACCACAGCAACTCTTAGAAAGAAAACATTTACTTAGGGTAGTTCTCTTACAGTTTCAGAGGTTCAGTCCATTATCATCATGATAGACATGGCAACATGCAGGCAGACATGGTGCTGGAGAGGGAGCTGCTAGTTCTGCATCTGGCAGGCAACAGGAAGTGGACTAAAACACTGGGCAGTATCTTGAGCATATATGAGATATTGCAGCCTGCCTCCGCAGTGACACGCTTCCTCCAGGAAGACCACACCTGCTCCAACAAAGTCACTCCCCGAATAGTGCCACTCCCTTTTGGGGCCAATTTCTTTCAAACTACCACAGCACAGAAAGCACATAAGAGCCTGTAGCGCTCGTCTCCAAGCCTAATGGTCAGAGTTCAATCCCCAGGATCCAGACTGCGGGTCACATTTGATTTCTTTTTGCTCTATTTGTGTGTACACACACATACATGCACACATGCGCGTGCGCTGCGCACACACACACACTGTAAATCTGAATGAAAACAGTAAACAATAACCATAAGACAGTCCCATAGAAACCCAGAATCCTTATGTCTAGGGACAGGAAAAGATGAAAGTCTATTCCAGAAAAGAGCAAATTCAACTTTCCACTATTGATTTTTTTCTTTCTGTGGTAATGTCAGGTATCAGCTGGTTGATGTCACCAAACCTGCCCAGACCAGGTAAGAGCAAACCTTCCTTGTTCAGGCCACAGACTCAATGCGCTTCTCTTCTGCCTCACAAACAGAACAATGCCTTACCTGTCACCTTTCTTCATCACTATGGCAAACTGCCAACTGAAGGAACTTGAAAATTTTTTATTTTGGCGCTTAGTTTCAGTTAGTGTAGCCCATCGTGGCAGTAAGGCATGGTCATTAGGGTGGCTTGGTTCACTGTGAAAGCAGCTTGTGGTACAACCTATTTACATATTGACAAGTCAGGAAGCAGAGCTCAGGCCAATGCCAGAAGTAGATCTAACCTGCAAGGTCTGCTCCTAGCAGCTCACTTCTGCCAGCTAAGTCACAGACTCCAAAGGTCCCTCAACCTCCCCAAACCGTGCCACCAGCTTGGAACCAAGTGTCCAGATACATGAGCCTGTGGGGGTCATTTCACACACAGACCATAGCACCAGCTATCTGAAGATTCCCTCTCCATTCTTGTCCCACCTAAAATTAACAATTACATCTATTTTGGAGGCTGACAAGACCGCAGTCTCCAATGTGGGCCCATAGACTGGAGACACAGAGTGAACCAAGGCTGCAGATCACGCCCAAAGGCCAGAGTTTTTCCTTGTCTAGCAGAGATCAATATTCTATCTACCCAAACCCTCAGTCAATTAGACGTGGCCCCTCCACATTAAGAGAAGGGAGATGATGTGTTTCGAGTTCATTAATGAAGTGCTAACATCATCCAAAAGTATTCATGAAAACAATAATAATGTTTAACCCCATTTCTGTATCTGATGGTCTAGGCTATGCTGGCATTTAAAATTAACCTAATTAACTATCACAGAAGTATTAGTTAATGGTAAGGGTTTCTTTCTGAGGTGGCAAAATTGTTCCAGGACCAACTGCAGAGATGGATGAAGTTCAGAAAAGGTCAAGGTGAAGGGCTCTAACTAGAAGAACTCTATGGTTCATGACCTACATACTGACGGAGCTCTTTTTGGGAAAGAGCAGACTGCGACAGCCACTACATACCCTTGAAGAGTGCCAAAATATTATGTCACATACAGTTCTTAAAAAGCTCATTTTTATCTACCAACCATCAGGAAACACAAATCATTCTCTGGAGTAATCATCTCAATTGAGCAACCAGCATTTATAAAGGCATCCTGGCACTGTATGGAATACTAGCCAGTCCTCGGGAAGATATACATACCCAGAGACTGGTTCATCGCCTTCGACCTCATTGTTGTCAACTTGACACAAACCTAGACTTACCTGGGAAGAGGTGAATTGCAACTGAGGAACTCCCTCTGTGGGAATATCGGTGGGGCATTTTCTAGACTGCTGATTGACAGAGGAGGCCCAGGCTGCTGTGGGTGGGGCCATCCCTGGACAAGTAATCTTTGCTACATACGAATACTGGCTAAGCACAAGCCAAGGAAGATGGCCAATAAGCAGTGTTCCTCTGCAGTCTCTGCTTCAAGTTCCTGCTCTGAGTTCCTGTCTTGGCTTTTCTCAATGGAGGACTACAAACTGTAAGTTATGTGATCCCTTTCTTCCCCCAGGTTCCAGCCACTGTTTGATCACAGCCACCTGAGACCAAGCTAGGACTCCAGAAGGAAGCAGATGGCTTTCCTGTGACATGACATGGACCATAGTAAACTTTTTGAGACTTTCACATAGTCTAGGCTTGCTCCAAATTCACCAGGTATTCAAGGAGAACCTTAAACTTCTGTTGTTCCTTTCTCACCTTTTGAGTCCCTGATCCCAGACAAATATCAACACACCTATTTATGTGGTGTTGGATATTGAAGTCTGGGCTTTGTGTACACTGCACAAGTACTTTACCAACCAAGCCCATATTCGCTTTTCTAGGGATTCAAAGAGTAACAGTATTCTGCTGCTAATGGAAAACCCTGTAGACACTATGCAAAGTCATCTGAGGGACTTAGAATTCTGATCCCTTATTCAAGTGGTCTACACTCAAGTTTACAAACACAACCAGGCACAAAATAAAATGTAAGCTGGACTTTTCTGGGTGAGCGTTACCCAGTGGTTAATCTTAGAACAACCACAACTCCAGAAACCTATGGTCTAGGAAAAAGAGCAAGAAAAATAATTTATATCAATATACGTTGAATGAAGTCTGCTAGTCATTTAAGCATATGCATGCATGCATACACCACAAACATTCTTAAATACTTCAAATGCCAGAAACTAACTTGCCAACCAATCTTTCTTCATTATCTCATTCATCACGAACTGGTTGTATTAAGGGTTTCTGTAGGCCGGGCATGGTGGAACATGCTTTTAATCTCAACATTAGGAAAACCGAGGCAGGCTAGTCTTTGTGAGTTGGAGGTCAGCCTGGTCTATATAAAGAGATCATTCTAAGAAACAAACAAAACAGTATCTGTATACTACATTTTCCACATGTCAGGAATAATATGCAGCATACAACAGTCTAATGAAAAACAAATAAGTTTATGCAAAAGGATTAAACTTGTCACTTTATTTTTCACATGATTATTCTTATTTCTACTTATATAGTTTTAAAAGTATATAATAATAGCATCAAAATTGCCCTTAAAAGTACTATATACAGAAGGAGAAATTTCAAAAATAGAAAATTTGGGGGACTATTAACAATTCCCAAAATATTGTTGCATATAGCATCTCTCAAGTTTTTCACAACAGTAATAACAATTATCATTATTATCACTACTGCTCAACTGTTCCAACTCCAAGAACAGAAGTTGTGTTTTTGGAGTCATACAAAAGTACTCCAATAGCTGGAACAGAGATGCCCTGCATGGGTAGATAAAGTTGTTTCTAGAAGTCATAGCCTATTCGATGAAAATCCCAATGTCATGGGTGGGCTACTTCCATATAAGTTGTTAGTGAGGAAGGTACCTGGGGCTCCCAGACAATACAGGCAATCGCCACTTCTGTTGAATTTCAACCTAGTCAAAGTGGTAATGATGCTTGATTATTGTCAATATGTCAAAATGTATTGTCAATAAATTATGGCTAATACTCAGCCATAAGTGGAAAATCTATATTATCTGCTCCAAGGTTTAGGGAACATCAAGGAAGAACGAGGAAAAAGATCTAAGGCCAGAGGAAGGGTAAAAATTGTTGCTCAAGCTGACTTCCTTCCAGGCATGACAAAGCTGTTGTACTCTTGAGCTCATGGTAGCTGCAATTAACTGGGCCTGCCAACATTCTATCTTGGTTGGAAAGGGCCTTGGGGGATGGTGCTTTCCTCTTCCTGAGGATTTATATGCAGTTTTGGTTGATGGGGAAAGGAGCAACATTGTCTTCAACGCTGTCACCATTGGTAAGACCATATGCCTATACACAAACCCTCACCCATGCTCCTGTAAGCAATCCTAATAAAATCTGATCAGCTAGAAAGGAAGGAAGGAAAGAAGGAAGGAAGGAAGGAAGGAAGGAAGGAAGGAAGGAAGGAAGGAAGGAAGGAAGGAAAGAGGGAGGGAGGGAGGGAGGGAGGGAGGGAGGGAGGGAGGGAGGGAGGGAGGGAGGGAGGGAGGGAGAAGGACAGGGCAGAACAAGGAAGGGGAGGGAGGAGCAGGAGGGAAGGGAAGGGAAATAGAGGGAGGAAAGGAAGGGAGAGAGGAGGGGAAGGGAGGGGAGGGTGGTGTGGGAGGTCCTTCTATATATGTGCTGCTTTTATTGGTTAATGAATAAAGAAACTGCTGAGGTAGGAATTGTGGAAGAGGAGCAAACTAGGAAACTATGCTTCATGCAGAGAATCCAGACCTGCAGTCACACAGAAGAACCCCCAATATAGGTTTGAAGCTAGTTGGGCAAGTGGTGGCTAAGAACTGGAACAAGAGGAGAAACTATGGCGTTGTGGCGTAAGGAGCAACAGGTGGAATAAGCCCAGTCCGTACACAAGCCATTGTAAGTGAAGGGTTCTCATCTTTTACAGAACTCAAGTGTCATTACTGTCTTCTGAATCCTTCGTATCTCAGGGTCTACTGTATTATATCTGTGTACAGCACTGATAAAATGTACATCCAATTACACAGGTAAGCAATAATCATAATAGCAATGGTAACGATATTTGCAACTATTGGCATGCAATACTCTGTTCTCAACATATTGTTCATTATGGAATAAAAGTGTGTATATAATAAAAGAAAAGAAAGGGGAAGAGGACAGGAAAGTAGAAGGGACCAAGGGAGAAGAAAGAAGATGAACAGGAGTGGAAGAACTAGACGGAGTAATGGGGAACAAATATGGTTGCGAACACTATGTACATGCATAAATTATCACAATGAAACACATTGCTATGTACTACCAATATACGTTAATAAAATTTAAGTCTACGATACAATGAAAAGTAATTGTTGGTCAAGTAACTAATTAAGAATTAGTTGCATGTTTCATTGCTGCAACGAAACACAAGATAAAGAGGGAAGGGTGTAGCTCGACTTAGAACTCAGTCCATCCTGACATGGAAGTTTTGATGGCAGGAACAGGACACAGCTGGTCACGTTGCACCCATATTCAGAGAGTAGGAACCAATGACTGACGATACTGTTTGCTTTTTCCTTTCAGTTCTGTCCAGCAATGAGAGGGGTCATCCCATCTCAACCAATCTAATGTAGAAAATCTCCCGCGTATATGCCCAGACACCTGGCTCCCTGAGGATGCTAGATCTTGTTGCCTTGACAATCAACATAACCTGAAACAGGTGTTTAACATCATGCTCCAAAAGAGAACATGGAAGACTAACAGCATCAGTAAAATCAGCTTTCAGTTTCCACACCAGACCACACAAAAAGAACATTTAATGTTCCAGCCGGCATCTTTTGGGTGGCTTCTCATCCTGTTATCCAAGTCCTATATATAGGATAAAGGAAGTGCAAACTCGCTATATTCTGTGATGTCTATCCTCTGTCCAGTTAGGCTTCTTATACATAAATTCAATATTTTAAAACATGTTTCAGCTTTACTTTCACAAAATTAAAGATGTATATTTTAAAAGAATAGATACCACACAGTATGCATAAATTTTTCTCTTGATAAAATAGATCTAATATCAGAATGGAGTATCTTTGGACACCACAAATAGTTCCCATTAACCTTTCAAGACTACTGGGTATATGTGCAAATATCTACTATGTATATGTGCAAATATCTGCCCATGTTTGACTGTACTGTGAGTATGAAGTAGATGTTAATCAGATTGGAAGACACAGAGTGTACCGCCGACTCCCACAGTCACAAAGAAACCTTTACTCTACAGTTCGGTTGGGAGTGGGCAATAACGTAAGAAATTGATGGTAGTTTTAATATTCTCGGGGCTTGTGGTTGGCCCGATAACTGAAGGAAGAGCAAGACATCCCATTGTCTGTGCTTCCGTCGCCCTCTAGCGGTTCCTTTGAAGTAAGCTCTAACAGCTGCACTTCCAGAACCCAGGGTGTAGTTCTTAAGGTCAGGAGACAGTGGCACAGCAGTGCCTGGGAACTTCAGACAAATGTTCAAGGCTCACCTTACTCTCTGACACTGATACCATCAGTCTGCTTTAGTGGCTTCCCAGGTAATTCTGTTCACAGACTCATACTAACAAGTCCAATACAAAACATACCACACACACACAAATAAAAATCACAAGCACAAATACAAATTAAAAAAAAAAAAACTAGCTAGAACATGCAGTTTTGATGGCTTTAAGGCTCACGTGACAGAATGTGCTGTGACTCCAGATGCTCAGAAGACAGAGGAAAATCTTGGAAATGAGAAAGTCACTCCATATACTAACTGTGCTTGTGTCTCTGGCTAGTTCTGAATTATATATATAAAGGACATACTTCAAGCAACCCACCTAAGGATAAAAATTACTTAATGTTCAAAATTTAAAAATCAAGTAAGCGCCTATCAAGAGGAATATAAAACTACTCTGAGAAACAAACAGAATAAAGAGAGTCTGGTATTTGGGACAGCCAAAATGGCTCAGCAGGTAAAGATGCAAGCATGACTGCCCAAGTTCCCTCCCCTGGACCCACATGATGGAAGGAGAGAACCCACATCCACAAGTTATCCTCCAATCCCACACACATATCCTGCCTCCACACACACACATAAAACAAATAAGTATAATTAAGATTTTTAAAATAAAAACAGTCTGATAGAAATTATTTATAAAGTTGAAACACAATTCAAAATTATTGTAAGTACAAGGAAACAAAATGTGTCCCAGACCCAAGGAAAACTGCAACAAATGCAGACTAATCCCAGAACGACTTGAATATTAGAATTACCATGTAAAAATTACAAAGCAGCTATTGGAATCATAATCAAGGATATAGAGGAAAATATGCTTATGGTGAATAAAATTATATAAAATGTTAGCATTCAGAAACCATGAGGATCCCAGAACATAATAATGCAATATATGAATTTTAATTAATGGAATCAACTCAACAGAAAATTGAAGGAAGAAAAAATGTTAATAAACTAAAAACAATCCAATCAGAGGAACAAAGAAAGAAATTGGGAAAGATAAGCTTCAAAGATGTGTAGGATACTAATAATAATGCTAGCATAACTTGTAACAGAGTTCAGAGACAAAGGAAAATGGAAATAATAGCCAGAGGCTTGCTAATTTGGTAAAAACTAAAATGTACATTTTCTAGAAACTTGAAGAAAGCAAGCTGAGACCCATATAAGGAAGAAACCACGCTCATTGACACAGCTGTCATACTAGTGCAGAACAAACCACCCTCACTGACATGATGGTCAGGAGAGTACAGAACAAAACTAATGGTAAAAACAATCTCAAAAAGTATCAAAAAATGACAACACATTACACAGAGGGGAATGTGATTTGAATAAACACCAAGTCTTCCCAGAAAACATCAAGGCCAGAAAAGAGTGGTATTATTACTTACTAATGAAATAAGTGCTTAAAGGTGAAAAATATCCTACCAATCCAAAATTCTGTATCTGGGAATTTTTTTCTAAAGAAAGAAAAGGAAATCACACACAATTTCAGCTTGACGGTAAGCAACTGCAATCCCAGAACTCACAAGCTAAGCAGGGGGATCATGAGTTCAAAGCCAGTCTAGGTAATGCAGAGAGAGATTTATAAATATGTTTTCTATATATGATTCAGAGATGTATAAGATAATATCCACAGGGCTAACATATATGTGTATGTATGTGTGTGTTTGTGTGTGTATGAATGTACAAGAATGAAGAAAAAAATAAAAACATTATCAGATAGAGGGATAAAAAGGAGCTAGTTCCAGGACAGGCTCCAAAGCTACAAAGAAACCCTGTCTCGAAAAACCAAAAAAAAAAGGAAGGAAGGAAGGAAGGCAGGAAGGAAGGAAGAAATTTATCACCAATGAACATAGACCATGAAAATGCTACGAAAGTATATAGGTTATACACAAACATTATGCCTCCAGAAATGAATAAAGAAACCATTTTAAAGATTTTTTTTATTTCTGCGTGTGTATGAATATTTGTCTGAATGTATGTACATACACTATCAGACAGAAAGAAAGTACCACAATACTCAAGACTTTAGAAACCATCGAGATGGCTGGGAGTGCTACTCAGTGCTGAAATACTTGTGTAGCGTGTACAAGGCTCTGGGCTTAATCCTCAGCAGCATAAAGAAGAAATATTTTAAATAATAAAATATTATGCTCTCACCATGTACCATAACTCACTTAATGTCAAAGGTGGCAAACATAACAAACAACACAAACATATAACAGATGTTTTCTTTACTAGTTAATGAAACAAAAATAAAACATTTCTCATAGATTCATAACTTAGTCCATTAGAAAATATCTCAGTCTACAATCTCTCTGGGCTGGTTTTCCATCAGTTTCATCGTGCTGTGTTTTTACATTTCTGTTTGGGTGAAAAACCCCATAATAAACAGTAAGAAAAATAATCCCAAGGAAAAGAGCGAGAACTATGGCGGCGCTGATAGGGATAAAATAGTCTGAATTAAAAATAGAGAGAGGATAAGCCCAAAACACAGTCAAGATGCCCAGGGTGCCCAGCACCCTTACAGTATAATAGCAAGACATCGGACATTTGGTATTCTGTCCCTTGATATTAAAAAACGTAAACACAAGGATGAATCCAACAACAGTCCTATATAAGAATTCCATATGTAGAGAATTACAAAACTGAGTTTGCTTTATAAATGCCCAAATGAAACCTATGATCCAAAGAAATGACAGCAGGAACAAAGCAACCTTCACATCCACGAAGAGCAGAAGCACCACACTCAGCATCCACGACAGCAAGGTGAACAGCTTATAGAAGAGATATGTGAGTTTGGGCCACAGTCCACTGAGGTGATTTTTATCAGGTAATGATTTCCTTAAAGCTATTTGATAATCGACTGTTGACCAAGAAATAGCACAGCAGGAAACCATGATGACCGCATCTGCAAAGGAAAACACAAAAGACAGATTGGCCTATGAATGGTAACAGTGGTATCAGGAAGAACAGTAATGACAATAGTAAATTAACTCGTGCCGTGCATGCTTTGGCAGTGTAGACACGCCAACACATCAGGCAGTTGATGTATCTAATTTGCTGGAGGTAGACTTTGATATCTCCACATATCATTAGGGGAGTCAAGGTTGGAAGAAATTTATTACTCGATTCTTAACATGCAACTATAGATTCACAGAACTGAGATTTGAAACTCAAACTTCTGAAAGTTAATACGTTAATGAACTATATCATACTGCTTTAGAATAATCTTGAATAGATTCAGTAAATAAAACCTTTGCTAAATAAACCTGTGCTAAGGCAGGGCCTTATAAGCACAGATTCTCCTCTCTTGATTTTGGCACAAAATACAATGAATCTGTATTCATTTTCTCCTCTTGTTTAATTAAAATATCACTTTCCTCTAAACTTTCCAGTGACATTTCAAAATTGTTTAAAAATCTTTCACCTACAGGTGCTTTTTGCCTGCATGTGCCTGATGCCCATGGAGGCCAGGAGAAGGCACTGGATCTCCTGGAACTAAAGTTAGAGATAACTGGGAGTCATCGTTTGGCTTCTGAAACCTGAACCTGGTCCTGTGCAAGAGCAGTAAGTGTTCCTATCTGCTGATCCCTCTTTCCAGGCCAGGTATATATTTTTGTATTTGCGCGATTTCTTTGTTTGTTTTGTTTGGTTGTTTTTGTGTTTTTTGTGAAACAAAATATCACTGTGTAGCCCAGAGTGGTTTTGAACTCATTCATAGCATTAAGGCTTCTGAGTTGCTGGGATTACAAGTGTGCACCACCATGCCTGGCTTTAGTTTCCAAATTAACACATGCTCATAGTAAAAGTTCTAGAAACCAGAAAAAAAAACCAGCAGTCACTTTCTTCAGGTCCCCAGGTCACTGATCTGCAACCCCAGTCCCAGAATTCCTTAGTTTCTTGTCATTCTTTGCTATGGATGGAGCCTTATTTAGTGTTGCTTATATGTATATAAATTCAGAACTGATTACTTAGTATTATTAGATAACCAGTTAGTGGTCTCATCCCTGGGAAAGACTATTTCTCCCAGTCCCAGAATTCCTTAGTTCCTTGTCATGGGTGGGACCCTGTGAGAGCTCCCTTCCACGCTAACATGTCTACTGCTGTTATACTTCTTTGGGCTTTGTTTAGGGAGCCCTACTGTTGAGGTACCGTGGGTGAGACCTCCCTTGACGTCATTTCTAGGAAACATATCTCACAGCAGACTTCCTGGACCTCTGGTTCTTAGAAGAACCTGCCCGTGCTTCTGCAATGTCCCCTGAGCCTTGGGTGTGGGAGTTGTGTTGTAGATGTATCAGCTGGGTCGGGCATCTCACAATCACTTGTTCTATAACGGGGTTGTGATGTTCTGTAACAGCCTCTTATCTACTGATTCTATTCTCTATTCTAAAGAGAAGTGTCTTTGATGAGGGGTAAGAGCTATATATGGGTACAAGGACAAATATTTAAAATACTGTTAGGAATTATGATGGCTTAGTAAAGAGGCAGAGGCAAGTTCTCCTTGAGGTCCTTGGTAGAAAATGCATGCTTTTCCTCCCACTGAGGTGGCCTTAGAGACCTTAGGACTGTCATGCCATCCTGGTTGTCGTAGTTGATAGTGTTATAGCTGGGCAGGATTATTAGCTGCTTCCCTCCCTTGGAAGCTTGCATAACAAGTTCAGTGCTATGAAAGCTAGTTCTCGGTGGGGGGTTGGGGGCGCTTTCAAGTCAGATCCAGCCTGGAATTCCTGGTCTTTTGTCAAAAGTGCCTGCTGCCTTCAGAAATAGTACCTTAACTTCTACCTCTGGGAGGCAAACAAGGTCAACAGCAATAACCTATATTGTCTGGGGAGTCTTTTGGACTTCCCAGACCAACAACTTGGAAAGAGGGTTCCTCATACCTGATATTGGGGTTGTTTTTAGATAGCTGTGGTTCTTTGGGGAGCACTATTAGGCCAAGCCAACACCGTAGCATGTTTTAGAAAACTTTGTCCACAATCAGGCAGCCACAGCTTATGGGTTTATCCCAGACCGTCTATTCTGTTCCATTGGTCTACCTGTCTGTTTTTCTATCAGCCCAAGGCTGCCTTTGTCACTACAGCTTTACTGTATGATCTGAGTGCAGATGTTATAATACCTCCAGGTGTGGGAGTCCTCGTTATTTCACTGCTATTTGTTTTGTGGACTTTAGGGGATCCATAAGAATTCTTAGATTATTTTTACTAGTTATAGGAAGAATGACACTGAAATTTAGATGGAAACCACATTGAATCTGTAGATTACTTTTGCTAACACAATAACACAGCCATTTTTACAACATTGAGTCTGCCAAGCCAGGAACATAGATAATTTTTCCATTACCTAGTATCTTCTTTGTTTTTTTTTTTTCCAAAGTCTCGAAATTTTCACTGTAGAGGTTTTCCCTTCCTTGATTGGGCTTATTCCCAGGTACTTTATTTTTGTGAGCTATTATAAATGGAATATTTTCTCTAATTTCTTTCTCTGTGAGTTATCTGTAAGTATATGAACAGTACTGGTTTTTGTATATTGATCTTATGTACCACAGTTATACTGAAAGCACTTTATTAAGTCTGCAAGCTTTATGGTCGAGTCTATGGAGTCTGTAAGTACGAATTATGCAGCTGCAAGTAGGGACAACTGAACTTCCTCCCTCCATATGTCTATCTCTTTTATGTCTTTCTTTTGTTTATATAACAAGGACTTTAAACTCTGTATTGAATAAGAGAGATGAGAGTAGGCATCATTGTCTCATTCCCAATTTTAGAGGTGATGCTTTCAGTTTTTCTATTAGTTTAATATTGGCCATAGGTGTCTTGTATATGGTTTTTTTACATTTTGAGGTATGAGCCATTCATTCATAATCTCTTCAGGACTTTCATCATGAAGGCATGTTGAACATTTTGCAATCTTCCTGCATCTCCTCCTTAAGCCTACTTATATAATATATTACATTTATTGAATTGAGTGTGTTACACTAATCCAGTAGCTTTGGGATCAAGCACATTTGGTCATCATGCATGATATTCTTTATGGCAACATGACATTTTTATATTTCAAATAAAATATCATTTTATATTTATTAGTTATATTAAATATATATTTAATTATATTAATTATTAATATATAAATTGAATATATTATAATTAAATATAAATGTTACTTAAATATATTTATTTAATTATATTAAATATATTTTATATATTTATCATTATCAAATAATGTCTAAAAAACATTAAAAAATGAAAAAATCATTAAAATTCCACTACCAATAGCAGCCATACTTAATATTTTGGCACACTTTCATACAAATGTTTCTTTCTAGTCAGGTATTTGTATCCTTAAGAATATACTGACGGAGGCGCTGGAGAGGTGGCTCAAAGGTAAAGAGCACTGGCTGTTCTTTCAGAGATTCTGACTTCAATTCCCAGAAACCACATGGTGGCTCACAACCATCTGTAATGAGAACTTGTGTCCTCTTCAGGTCTGCAGGCGGAGCACCACATACATAAAATAACACTTGTGTGTGTATGTGTGTGTGTGTGTGTTTGTAAAAAAAGAGTACGCTGACTAAAAACCTTATAAACAGTTTTTGATTAAATTTGATCACATAAATGTTTTCTATGTCATTAAAATTTCTCTGAAAAGCCCAGTGGTGGTGGCGCACGCCTTTAATCCCAGCACTTGGGAGGCAGAGGCAGGCGGATCTCTATGAGTTCGAGGTCAGCCTGGTCTACAAGAGCTAGTTCCAGGACAGGCTCCAAAGGTACAGAGAAACCCTGTCTCAAAAAAAAAAATAAATCTCTGAAAAGACTCTTCTAAGAGCTGTATGTTTTATTCTAAATGTCTTTGGTAGAATTGCCATTTTTACTATGTTGATCCTCCCAACCCAAGAGCATGGGAGATCTTTCCATTTTCTGATGTCCTCTTCAATTTCTTTCTTCAAAGCCTTAAAATTCTTGTCAAATAGATCTTTCACTTCCTTGGTTAGAGTTATCCCAAGATACTTTATGCTATTTGTGGCTATCATAAAAGGTGAAGTTTCTCTGATTTCCCTCTCTGCTTCTCTATATTTTGTGTATAGGAGGGCTACTGATTTTTTTGAGTTGATCCTGTAACCTACCACATCACTGAAGGTATTTATCAGCTGTAGGAGTTCTTTGGTAGAATTTTGGGGGTCACTAGTGTACACTATCATATCATCTGCAAATAACAAAAGTTTGACTTCTTCCTTTCTGATTCGAATCCTCTTGATCCCCTTATGTTGTCTTATTGCCATTGCTAGAACTTCAAGCACTATGTTGAAGAGATATGGTGAGAGTGGACAGCCTTGTCTTGTTCCTGATTTTAGTGGAATGACTTTGAGTTTCTCTTCATTTAATTTGATATTAGCTGTTGGCTTGCTATATATTGCTTTTATTACATTTAGGTATGATCCTTGTATCCTTAACCTCTCCAAGACCTTTATCATAAAGGGGTCTTGAATTTTGTCAAATGCTTTTTCAGCATCTAATGAAATGATCATGTGTTCTTTTTCTTTCAGTTTATTTATATGATGGATTATATTGATAGATTTCATATGTTGAACCAGCCCTGCATCTCTGGGATGAAGCCTACTTGATCGTAATGGATAATTTTTTGATGTGTTCTTGGATTTGGTTTGCCAGAATTTTATTGAGAATTTTTGCATCTATGTTCATGAGCGAGATTGGTCTTTCTTGGTTGGGTCTTTGTGTGGTTTGGGTATCAGGGTAACTGTAGCTTCATAAAAGGAGTTTGGCAATGACTTTTTTGTTTCTATTATGTGAAACACCTCCTACACCTTAAGGAGTATAGGTATCAGTTCTTCTTGGAAGTTCTGATAAAATTCTGCATTAAAACCATCTGGTCCTAGGCTTTCTTTGGTTGGGAGGTTCTTTATGACAGCTTCTATCTCCTCACGACTTATAGGTCTATTTAAATTGTTCACCTGGTCTAAATGTCTATAAAAATTTAGTCACATTCTCTATTGCTCTCTCTCTCTCTCTCCCTTTCTCTCTCTCTCTCTCTCTCTCTCTCTCTCTCTCTCTCTCTCCATTTATTCCTTTTTATTTTTTGTTTTTGGAACAGTATTTCTCTTTGTATCTCTGGCTGTCCTGGAACTTGCTCTGTAGGCCAGGCTGGCATTGAACTCAGAGATCCACCTGCCTCTGCCTCTGCCTCTGCCTCTGCCTCTGCCTCTGCCTCTGCCTCTGCCTCTGCCTCTGCCTCTGCCTCTGCCTCTGCCTCTGCCTCTGCCTCTGCCTCTGCCTCTGCCTCTGCCTCTGCCTCTGCCTCTGCCTCTGCCTCTGCCTCTGCCTCTGCCTCTGCCTTGCAAGTGCTGGGATTAAAGGCATGCATCACCACTACCCACCTTTTATTTTTAATAAACTCTTTAAATTCTTCCCTTAAGAAAAAAAGTAATAGATAAGAAGTGAACATGCTCATCCACTCCTACCAAGAAACTATCTCCATTTGATAATCCCTTGCAAATGAAAATTTAGTTTTCTCCAAGGAAGTCTCTCTGAGGACAGAAACTACTCTTAAGCGTAGGCTGCATGCCCATCAGTAAATGCCAACAGAAAATGGGCTCAGTGGCATCTCTGGAGAATCTTTGTCTCATATCGCCATTTCGGGGCTTTTTCTTTCTTTTTTCATTTTTAACTTTTTATCTATCTGTCTATCTATCACATTACAGGTCTTTTGTACATATATTATGGCTTCTGGTTTTGTGTTTTAATGGTATTACTGAGCATGCAAACTGGTGGGTTTCTGTGTCTATATCTGCTTCTTGTGCCCTTTCCTCTCTATTTGTTTATTTTGTCCTATTCTGATTTGTTTGGGTTTTATTTTATTATTATTATCCCTTAGATGCTTGTCTGCTTTCTAGGGGGGAGGCAGAAAGGGAGTGGATCTAGATGGGAGGGGTAAACTGGGAATGGGAGAGAGGAAACTGTATTCAAGACATATTGCATAAATTTTAGAAAAGAGCAAAAGAAAAAGCAATAAACATAACGACATAATCACACCATAAAGATGCAAAAGTTTACTTGTCGCATCATTTAATACTCAGTTGTCTCCAGACAGCCTAAATTAGCATAAATGACAGAGGCTGGTAAACTGTGGTTCATCTGCCATTTGTACCATGATGCGTGTAGTAAGGAGAAGGAGGGAACCCTCCCTGCACACTGCAGGATGTGCAGGTGAAAACAAAACAAAAAGCCAAATGCTGTCTTCTTTCTCTTAAGGGAAGAAGAAAAGAAAAGATAGCGTACACTTTTCCAGGCTCACTGAAGGATGATCTAGTGACCAACAGCAGAAGTTCCCTCTGGGCAGACAAGGGAGGGAACAGCAGGAACACAAATAGAGATTATACCTTCACACATTTTGTAATATTTGAAACATGTTGCTGAATTTCATTTCAATTAGTAATTAAAAAATTCAAAAACAGTCCTGAGATTTATAAAGGTATAATAAGATTGCGGCGGCATACCTAGCCGGGGGTATTAAGAAAGACTTACACTGACTTAAAGTTGCCTGGCCCCGCTCCAGAAAGGCGTAGAGCTGAAGAATGAGCTGTGGGCAGCTTTCCAGGTAGGCCTCAAACAGCCTGAGCATGCTCAAGTCGGTGGCTATGTCTATAGCTTCTTTGTGAGGGTCCATTTGCTCCTCCGAGAAATCACTCGTTCTGCTGCTGGGTTTGAAAACCACCTGGTAACCCTGTCTCAAGGCAAACCAATACCTAGAAAATAAACATGGGTATTTCTCTTCAGTCACAGACTTTTAGACACTAAATTCATTTTAATTAACATATGAAAGATAAAATTATGCATATGTATAAGATATGGATATTTCAAAACATGTACATGTTCAAAGTTTAAATCAAGTTAAAGATGTCTATCATTTTAAATATTTATTATTTTATAGTGAAAATACACAAAAATCCTTCTAGTTTTTTAAAATATACAAACTGTTGTATATTCATATCATTGTTTACCATTATCTGAAGGCATCCTACCTTGCAACAGGTCTTCTTATCTTTTTCTCTTACTCTCTGCACTTACGCATCTTTATGATGTGTATTTATACACATATTGAACAATATGTAAGTAAGGACTTTTCCACAGACCCTCTTCAGTGTGGGTGCTCTATACTCCCTTCATGGGCTTCACTCGGATTCGGACCTCATGAAATTTAACGGCTCAGTGATGTGTGTATTAAGCACAGATGATCATATCTCATTTTTAAAATCGTCAGTTGAGAAAGCTAAGGCTGCAAAATGTAAATGATTACAAACACTTCTACAAAGAAGAGTGGGCCGACAGAAAGTCCACACACAGATCCTTAACCACTGCATCCCAAAAGACAAATTATAATTTAGTGGTGTGGTGGTTTGAATGTAATTGGTCCCTAGAATCTCACAGGGAGTGGCACTATTAGGAGGTGTGCCTTTGTTGTGTGGGCATGGCCTTGTTGGAGGAAATGAGTCACTGCGGAGATGGGCTTTGAGGTTTGCTACGCTCAGGGTACAGTCCAGTGTCTCAGTCAACTTCCTGTTGCCTGTAAGATGCAGAGCTCTCAGCTGCCTTTCCAGTACCACGTCTGCCTGCATGCTGCTCCCCGCCATGAGGATAATGGACTGAACCTCTGAAAGTGTAAGTAGCTGCCCCAATTAAATGCTTTCTTTATGAGTTACCATGGTCATGGTGTCTTTTAGAGCAATAAAAACCCTAAAAGAAGTGTTTATCAGATTATCTTAACTACAACAGAGAAAATTTCCTAACAGAACGTGAAGGCTGAAAAGGAGATTGAATCTTTTTCCATTTAATTTAGTAAATCATTAATGACAACAAGGGATTGCTGAGCATTTTCAAAGTAGAAACACAAAAGGAAAACAAAATAACCACAACAAAGCCCCTCAAAGACTCTTAAAGTGGCCCTGCTCAGGCCCTTCTTCTGAAAGAACTTTTAGATAAATACTGGCTACCAGCCTACAGATAAGATTCAAAAAAAAAAAAAAAGTTGACACTTATTTAGAGGCAATCTGAGGCTAGGAGAAAGACAACCAAGACACTATTTCCAGACTTAGAATTCATTATCTGCCATCAGTTTCTTCACAGATTAAAAAAAGTAGATACACAGAGAGACAAATATAGAGACATAGATAGATAAAATTATAGAGGAATAGAGATAAGGACATAAATTTATATAGAGATGATAAAGATATAGATTTACATGATATGTACATAGTTACAATGCTGTCTAATCCAAAACTATGGGAAATTTGCAGAGCCCGTAAAAGTTGTTTCCAAATTTCCTGCATTTTAATGTCAAATATATCCAGACTCTAAACCACTTCATACCACTTATGATGTGACCTCCATCCCCAAGTTAATCAGTCAACCCCTGACCCAGATTATCTCACTAGTTCCATAATTGTTCTTCCTGATCCTATTTAGTCTTTCGGGGAGGGGTGTGACACAGCATATATGTGGAGTTCAGAAAGTAGCTTTGGGGAATGGGTTCTCTCTGCCATATGTGTTCAAAAAATCCGTCTCAAGTTGTCCAGCTTGTGGCAGCAAGCACCTTTACCTTCTGAGCCATCTTGACCACCCTGATTCTCTTCTGGCCCCTCATCTAACCTATTCTCTTAACATCTATTTTGAACCCTTTAAATATAATTCATATGGCATTCCTCTAGCCAAAATGCTCCAATGATTTCCAGCAGACCTAAACCCCCAAATTCTTCCATATCTTCTAAGGTATCATGACTGCCTCCACACACACGAGCATCACTGTCTTTCTACTTCCCCACCAGCTCCAGTGCATCCTTGCTACTTCTCACAACTTAAAGGCCTCCATCTTCACTACTACATCTACCTAGGACCCTTCTAAACCCAATATGTTTTCATAGTTGGCTCCTTAACTTTACTTAAGTTTCTACTTGGTTGTCACATCTATGAATTATATTCACTGTGGGCTAGATGCCAGGGTAGGGAAAATGTCAACAGCAATGACAACTACATGGTCTCCATCCTCAATGATCTTACACTTCAATAGGTGTATCAAGCATATATACCACCAGCTACAATAAAAGGCAGAAGAAATAAAAAACCATTAGAATAAAAATACCACACTGTGAAAGTATAGCATGGAGAAAAATTAACATTACCTATAATAGAAAGCTTTACTTGAGTCTCTTCTGGGTATCTAGCACAACAGGAAATATCTGCTTCCTATTTCTGAAGTGGTTTATAAACCAGTAGGTTAAATACTATTTAAAAACATAAAAACTGCATAAATATTATCCATTACACATAGAAAGCCTAATTAGCACAAGCAACAAAGAGTGGTAAAGAAGAAAATGTCAGTGTTAAGAGTAGAAACTCAGACAAATGTGGTAGCATGCACATGGAGGCATGGTATATGCATACATATCCAGGAGGATCACTTGAGCTCCAGGTGACAGTGAGACCACATCTGTATCAACAGATAGGTAGGTAGGTAGGTAGGTAGGTAGGTAGGTGATAGATAGATAGATAGATAGATAGATAGATAGATAGATAGATAGATAGATGATAGAAAGACAGGTAGATGTTCCCATGGTTAGCGTTAATGGCCTATTTGGCAGAATCTAGACTCACCTGGGAGTGGGGCATCTGGGCATGACTGTGGGATTATCTTAAAGTGGTCAATTGGTGTAGAAAGATTCAGCTTACCCGTGGCCAGGCTATTCCCTGAGCAGGGGATACTGGACTCTATAAAATGAAGAGCTTAACTAAACTAGCAGGCATCCATCACTTGCTGTTCCTCCTTGTAGATGCAATGAGGCCAGCTGTTTGAGGTTCCTACTTCCTTGAATTCCCCACAATGATGGATTACACCTTGAATTGTGGGCCAAAATAAACCTTTCTCTCTTTAATAGATTTTGTTGGAGTATTTTCAATCCCAGCAATGGGGGGGGTACTGACAGAGGCAAAAACTCTAACAACATCAAAATGTTTGGATTCAGATCCAGATTCTGCCCAGTTCTAACCTCTCTTTGCTCAGCATCCAGAATTGAAAGCTGGAGTTCTTCATCATCTTCCTTCTGGTCAGTGGGCTGTGTGTCACGTGATCTACAATATGGAAGATGCCCAAGCAGACCGTGTCAAGTGCTGTGTAAGTTCCTGGGAAACAGAGTGGATAAGCTGCTTACACTTCCAGGGATGTGATGGAGGAGCTTGGCTCAGTAGTGTAATGGTTCATGGAAATTTTACATAAATCTTTGTTTATTTGAGGTTAGTTTCATAGACAGGAAGATTTGAGTATAATTTCCTGACTGGTATTCCATTATTTCAGTTTATGGAACAAATAGTCAATAAGCCCAAGAAAAAGAAACACAGTGCTTTCTTAGCATACTTTATCCCCATATATTCTTTCATTTGAGGGAAAAAAATAAGTATCTGGTCTTTTTTCCGGGAATGAATTGCTGTTATCAGGCAAACTTTCCTAGTGACAACAGATGGATTCTGGGAAGCACACACTTACTAGTGAGAAAAAGAAAAACAACGAAAATCAGGAAGGAACCCAAGGGCGTTGTGTGAGCTGCACTGCATGGTTACTCGGTTTTTGCTCTGAAGGTATCCACAGTCCAAATGACACAAAGCAGATACAGCTCAAGACTAATCAAAATGTCCTGATGGGAAATCTGAGTGAGAATCTACAGAGTAGTTAGAAATTCAGGCCATTTCAGAAAAGAGGACGCCATTGCTAAAGAACCCCAAATCTATGCTTACTTTCCTCAAGCCTTTGCCTATTCTTCAGCCCTGCACACATGGGGTAAGACTTTGAGAAACAGGAGAAAACAAGTGAATGGAACCCCTAGAGATTTTACCAGCTGGCTTACATCAAAGAAGAGCTTAGAATCTGACTCTCACCAAAGTAGAAGTGACAGACAAGTATCTCAGAAATCCCCCAAGTCCCAGAAAATGTCACCGTGTAGAAGTATAAAGTCTAACTCAAAATGAAGAGATTTTACCATGGGCGAAAAACAAAAGAGATTTGCCTGAGCTAATCCTCAACCAAGCTTCAGTAAAATATCTAGGAAATTTGCCTGTAATTTGGCTGTTGCTTTGAAAGAAACCAATGTCTTTGCAAGGTATCAGTCACCTTGTAATAGTCACACTATGAAAAGAATTACTTGACATACAGCCAACGAGGAAATGTAACTGAAAACAAAGAGGGAGAGCAGTTACAGGAAACATCGGTTAAAAGAAACGCAGTGACACACGACACTGATCAAACACTAAAGCGTGAGAACTGTGTTAAGTCTATGAAGATAACAGAGGTGAAAGGCTGGAAATGTAGAGCAGACACATGGACCTTGAATAGAGTGTTTACTTGAACTCTTCTACAAGTAAAATACACAAAATCAAAATTAACTGGATAGAATTAACAGCAAATTTAGCCAAAACCAAACAGATCATTGAACTAAAGATGGGTCCTATAACTTGAATATTTGTGTTTCCGAAAATTCATATATATTGAAAACTAATTTCCATGTAATGTATGGGGGAGAGTGTTTCAGAAATAATTAAATGATGGGATTGATACCCTATTAATAAGACCCCAAATAGTGTCTTACCTTCTTACCAGCTAGCTAGACAACTAGAAAGCAACTCCTAAGAATGAGAAAACAGGACCTCTGTAGTAGTTTGAATGAGAATGGTCCCTATAGCTTTAAGTATTTAGGGAGTGGCACTATTTAAAAGGATTAGGTGTGACCTTGTTGGAGGACGTGTCACTGGGGGTGTGTCAGGAGCCGTGTCCCCCCAAAATTTACAGGAAGCACCGCCGTGAGGAGTTTTTGCAGAGGGCTTCACTTCTCAATTGTATTGAGAATAGTCTTATTGACCAAGCCTATCCCACACCCAAATTAACTGTTAATAGAGAGTTATCTCTTAGCAGAACCTGCCTCACATTCCAAACTATCTAGGCAACTAGGTGTGTCACCTTGTGACTTCCCGACCAAGGAATCGTGACCCGACCCATCGTAACCTCTCAGACTCTGTGGACCACGTGGCAAGATCCCGTGCCCCAGCCCCCCAAGCTATTCAGGGGCTATATAAGCTGTAACCATGACCCTAATAAACTGAGGCTTTGACAAATACGCTTAGCCTCCTTCTTCTCATCAGCCTATGCCTTTCAGGTGGTGCCTCTCCGTGACCCTGGAATAACTGGCCAGCCAGGCGGGTTACAAACCCTAGACAGAGTAACCCGTCGAGGCGGCTACAGGGGTGGGCTTTGAAGTTTAAAAACCCAAGCACGGCCCAGTGGTCCTCCTCCTGCTGCCTGTGGATCCAGATGTAGAACTCTCAGCTTCTCCTCTAACACCATGTCTACCTGTGTGCTGCCGTGTTTCCTGCCAAGGTGATAAAAGACCAAACCTCTAAACTGTAAGCCAGCCCCAGATAAATGCTTTCTTTTATAAAAGTTGCTGTGGTCATGGTGTCTCTTCAGAGCATTAAAACAAGACAACTTCACTAGATTGTAACCTGCCAGGACCTTAGTCTTAGAATTCACAGCCTCTAGAACTGTAAGTTGTGAATTATTTTTACTCACAAGCCACCTAGTCTTTTACACAGATTATTTTAAATGTTACATGAGCCTCATCAGACAAAGGTAATAGCTCAATAGAAACCAAATGAAATCAAGTAGGAAAAAAAAAGGGCAGGGAGGTGAGGACCTATGAGATGAACTTCAAAACACTATGTAGAATTCAAATTCCAGAAGAAAAGGAAATGAAAACAGGAAAGTCGATCTGACAAAATATTGGTAAAAATACATTTCCTCAACATCAAAACAGCAGTTTACAGATCCATGAAGTTTAATGAACCCAGACAGAAATAATATAGACAAAGACACACATTCAGGGCCACATCATTCTTGATTGCTCAGAGTTCAATATATAGAAAAAAGACATCTTATCTTCTACACAAACAACAAAAACATTAGTTGATTTCTCATCAGAAATAAGGTAAGCCAGAGGAACACCATATTAATAATTACAATAAACAGAAATAGGTTAAACACTTCAACTTAAAGAGGCTGTCAGATTTGATTTAAAAAAAAAAAAGATCAGGGAAGGAAAAATAGCTTAAAGATTAAAAGCACTGGCAACTCATCAGAGGACCAAATTCAATTCTCTGTACCTTCATGACAACTCACAACAATAACTACAGTTCCAGGGGATCCAACACCTTGGTCTGGCCTCTGCAGGAACAGCGTGCATGCAGAACATAGACATAATGTAGGCAAAACATGCATACACATAAAATAAAAATAAATAAATCTTTTTTAAAAGATGCAAATTCATGGGACTAGCAAAATACTTGCACATAAAACACAAATAGTTGCTGGGCGGTGGTGGCGCACGCCTTTAATCCCAGCACTTGGGGGGCAGAAGCAGGCGGATCTCTGTGAGTTCGAGACCAGCCTGGTCTACAAGAGCTAGTTCCAGGATAGGCTCCAAAACCACAGAGAAACCCTGTCTTGAAAAACCAAAAAAAAAAAAAAAAAAAAAAAAAAAAAACACACAAATAGTTTCAAAGGAAATCACACAAAAAAAGTTGATCTGCCTATACTGACATCCCAGACAAAACAAGACTAGGTGAGGACTAATAAGAATAAGAAGGGAATGTTATAATGACATAAGAACCAACTCATCATGATATCATAACACAGGCGGTGGTGGCTCACACCATTAATCCCAGCACTTGGGAGGCAGAGGAAGGTGGATCTCTGTGAGTTCAATGCCAGCCTGGTCTACAGAGCAAGTTCCAGAACAGACAGGGCTGTTCCACAGAGAAATCCTGTCCCAAAAAAAAAGAAAGAAAGAGTTGGCACGATAGAATAACACTTCTATATCTGTATGCCATGTTAAATAAGACATATCATACTTAGAAGCAATAGGCACATATACCTAATAAATAATTCATGGAAATATTCCTTATCATCCATCTACTAACACAAACACCGTTTATTCTTATTTTTTAAGGAAATGGCCCTACAATTCAGGAAATGCCACATTTTCCATACTTAGCCCAGACAAACCTGTGGATTTAACAAACTGATCTACTTTTACCCACTTCTCACTACTTGTCTCAGGGGTCTTCCACTTCCTAGACTAAGGGATTACAAAAATAGAGATTAACAAATGAAGGAACTTTTGTTACTTGTTTTTCACTAACAGCCAACATAATTCAGTGGTTTTTCTTTCTCTGCGTCATTTAGCTGTTTACACAGACAAACACTGGACATCATTTTTTAAAGCTGCGTTGTGACTAATCTCCACCCCACTCCTGATCCTACTGCTTGACCCTCACCCTCCTCCACAACCACGAGTCACTGTTATTTGTTTCCTGTGGACCTTCTCAAGTTTCTTAGGTGTGTAAAGAGACATAAACACAGATGCCTTTCATGACCTTTGTCATTTTACTCAGTATAAAGAATGAAACTGTACCACTTGCAAGAAAATAGATGGAATTGGAGACCGTAATGTAAGCAAAAGAAACCAAACTCAAGAAATAAAAGTGTCATATTTTGTCTAATATAACGAACCCTAGATAGTATGACATGAAGAAAGAAGGGGTACTAGTCAAGGGGAGAAAGGGGTCAAAGATGAAAAGGATTGAAAGACAAAGGATGTAAAAAAGGTGGGGAAAAGACAAATATCACAAGTGTTCTCCCATACATGGAAAGTCGAAACATAGAAAAGTCATGAAAACAGAAATAAGAAATAAGATTGGTGGGAGAAGATGAGGAAGAGGGACAAGAGGGATAACAGAAGGGCAAATGAGTGTGAGCAAAGTATAATGATAAACATGTATGAAAATTACTTAATGAAACACAGTATATTGCACATTAATGAAAAATATTAACATAAAAACAAGCCTCTCAAAGTGTGATCCTTACATCTTTTGACCTAGCATAGCTATATAATTCTTATTGGTTATGGGTACCATGCATTACATCTTACCTACTATAGATCTGTTTGCGTACCAGCACTAACCTCTACTCCATTCCTTTGCATCTAATGAGAATGTGCACCTCCAGAACAGACTAGAATACTGTCTTTTCAGCTTCCGTAAAGCCAAAAAATTCCTCGTTGCATATTTTGTCTCTCTTAAACACAGTAAAATACCTATTAAATGAAAATACCATATTAATGAATCTGGAAATTTCTGGCAATACAGCAATGATTCACACAAACAGCAAGAGCAAAGAGCAAGTAACCTTTGTGCTATTTTCAAATACAGAACCTTTGTACCTTTGCTCATCTGACTGCTTAGCTATAAAAAATGGTTATGTCTGTTTGGATTAAAGAATAACAACGTTGGTTACAATATCTCTAGGCGCGCACTCAGTCCTGTAGCAGCCCCTGTAGGAGCCCTCCTCCCACCTCATCTCCATTCCCTGGGGACTCCACCTTTTGGGACTGACCCAGGCTGACCCTACCCATTCATCTCTGTTGCTCCAGACTTACCCTTTGCCCTACTACAATCTGCCAGCCAGAGCCCCTCCTCCCCCATACCTCCATTTCCTGGGAACTCCCTCCTGGTGTTGACCCAATCCCTACCCCAAGCTCTCTCCTACTGCCCCTCCCATCTCATTTCCTCTCTGTCATTCACCAACTCGCTGAAGCACTCTCTCCCAAGGCCCAGATAGCTACGACATTTGCCTAGGATCCACAGAGCAACAATCGAAAATCAGAACACCCAAACAACAATAGCAAGACCAGATATCAACATGAAGAAACACATCAAACATCATAACCCAAGATCCTAGACCTGAATGCAAAAGCACAGGCATGAATAGCCAAGACAAGATGCCTACACCAGAACAGTAAGCTTATTACAACAAGCCTTGAAAGCGGCAATCTAGCTGAAATACAAGACAAAATTGTAATTAAGAATATATTCAAGGAGCTTAGTGAGAATATGAATAAATCCCTTAATGAAGTCTGTGAAAACACAGATAGTTGAATAAAAGAATGAAATCAATTCAAAACATGAGAGTAGAATTTAACGGAAAAAAAAAAAAGAATCACCAAAGAAAACCAAACTGAAATAAAACAAGTAAATATTCTGGGATTGCAAACAAAAACCCCAGGGGTAAACTTACCAACCATGATGGTTTAAATAAGAATGGCCCCCAGAGGCTCAGCTATTTGAATGTTTGGCAGGCAGCAGTGGCTCTACTTGAGGGGGATTAGGAGGTGTGGACTCATTGGAGAAAGTGTGCCACTGCGGGTGGGTGTTGGGGTTTCAAAAGTCCAAGCCAGCCCCAGTGCTCTCTCTCTTCCTGCTACCTTTAGATCTAAATGTAGAACTCTCAGTTACCACATCTGCCAAGTGCTGCCAAGTTCCCCACCATGAATAGATAATAGATAAAACCTCTGAAACTGTAAGCAAGTCCCAGTTAAATGTGTTCCTTTATAAGAGTTATGATGGTTACAGTGTCTCTTCATAACAATGAAACACTGGCTAAGACACCAACAAAGTACAAGTCATTGAAGAGAAAATCTTGGGTGTTGAAAACAAGTTAGAGGATATTGAGAACTCAGAAAAATTCAGGTTCAAAACACCCAGGAAATCTGGGACACTATGAAAAGACCAAATCTATAGGGATGGAGTAAAGAGAAGAAATCCATGTCAAAATAAAATATTTTTAACAAAATCATAAAAGAAAATTTCCCCAACCTAAAGAAGGAGGCACCTATTAAGGTCCAAGAAGTATATAAAACACCAAATAAACAGGAACAGAAAAGTCCCCATGGTACACAATAATCAACACTAAATGGTCAAACAACAATGAAAAGCTATTATTGGGGTCCACGAATCTGGAATTAATACACCCCAAAAGATCAGGTTTGAGCAAGCCAAAAATTTATTTAGAAAAACTTATAGGGAGGCAGCAGGGGTCACGTCCCTGAGACGAGGGCAGCAGCTGGTTTTAAGGGGAAAACCCCACAAAGAGACAGTTCCTGAGTACCATCCAATCATAATGTAATATGGGATGAGTGGTGGGGATTTTCCACAGTGGTACACTTCCAGCCTGCCAGGGAGTTGTGTGGTTTGGCAGCCCACACTACTCTTGGCAAACCACTCAGAAGAGGATTAAATATTTGTGATTTGACCTTTAGACACCTGTACAATGTGGTTGGGGGTTAGAGCCCAGCCTCAGGAAATTGTGGGTAATAGTTCAGAGTAGAACAAACTAGAACAAAATGGAGTTCTCACTGTTAAATAGAAGCTAACGCTGCAAGAGAAAAAAAAACAAGTGGGCTGGAGAGATGGCTCAGAGGTTAAGAGCATTGCCTGCTCTTCCAAAGGTCCTGAGTTCAATTCCCAGCGACCATATGGTGGCTCACAACCATCTGTAGAGGGCTCTGGTGCCTTCATCTGGCCTGCAGACATACACACAGACAGAATATTGTATACATAATAAATAAATAAATATTAAAAAAAAAGAAGAAAAAAAAAAGTAACATATAAATGAAGGCCTATTAGAATAGCATCCGGCTTCTCAATGGAAACTCTAAAAGCCAGAGGGGCCTGTAAAAATGTTCTACAAATTCTAAAAGACTTTGGATGCCAGCTGAGACTACTATAGCCAGCAAAACTATCACATTTGACAAAGAATGAAAAACATTCCATGATAAAACCAAATGTAAGCAATGTCTACCTACCAATCCAGCTCTACAGACAGCACTAAAAGAAACTTCAGTCTGAAGAGGATAAAAACAACCAAGAAGACAGAACTGATAAATGTCAGGACAGAATTAAAAACAGAAGAAAAAAAGTACCATAACGAAAAAGATCAGAAATCAATAAACACTATTCATTGATGGATGCCCAATATTAATGGTATCAATTCCCCAAACAAAAAACACAGATTAACAAATTGGATTAGAAAACAGGATTTATCATTCTGCTTTATCCAAGAAACACTTCTTAACATCAAGAATAGACATCACTTTGAGGTTTAAGGATGGACAAATATATTCCAAGTAAATGGGCCCCAAAAGCAAGCAAGTATAGCCACTTATGTGTTTTTAACAGAAAACATAGACTTCAAATGAAAACTAATCACAAAAGATAGAGAAGAAAACTATATACTATAAAACTATGGAAAAAATCTGCCAACAGGATAATGGAATTATAAATATGTGTACACCAAACATGGAGCACCCAAGTGCATAGAAGAAACACTACTACAGCTTAAATTACATATGGACCCTCACATGCTGATAGTGAGAGACTTCTTTTCTTCCCCCCCAGTCAGGGTTTTTCTGTGGCTTTGGAGCCTGTCCTGGCACTAGCTCTTGTAGATCTTGTGAGGTTGGCCTCGAACTCACAGAGATCTGGATGCCTGCCTCTGCCTCCCAAGTGCTGGGATTAAAGGCGTGCACCACCACCGCCCGGCAATGAGAGACTTTTATACCCCACTCTTGCCAACTGAGAGGTCAACAAGACAAAAACTAAACAGAAAAATGTGGGAGATAACTGACTTCATAAATCAAATAAACCTGACAGATATTATAGAACATTTCACCCAAATACGAAAGAATATAACTTCTTTTCAGCACCTCATGGAACTTTCTTCAAAACTGACCACATACTTGAGCACAAAGCAAATCTCAGCAGATAAAAGAAACTTGAAATAACATCCTGCATCCTATCTGAGCACTGTGGATTAAAACTGGAAAATTCTTGAAAAAAATCAAGACAGAAATGAGGATGGAAATAAAATTTTAAAATTGAATTAAATTGAAAATACAACATACCCAAGTATATGGGACACAGTGAAAGCAGTTTTAATAAGAAAGTTCATAGTTGAAAAAAATTAGTGAGGGAAACAACCTAAATGCCCCTTGACCAAAAAATGAATAAGGAAAATGTGGTACATTTACACAGTGGAGTACTACACAGCAGAGAAAAATAATGACATCTTGAAATTTGCAGGCAAATGGATGGAGCTAGAAACATCATATTGAGTGAGGTGACCCAGACAGAAAGACAATTATCATATGTACTCACTCATCAGTGGTTTTTAAATATAAAGCAAAGGAAACTAACCTACAAATCATAACCCCAGAGAATCTAGATAACAATGAGGACCTAAGAGAGACATACATTAATCTAATCAACATGAGAAGTAGTAAAAGACAAGATCTCCTGAGTAAATTGGGACCATGGGGACCACGGGAGAGAATTGAAGAGGAGGAGAGAGGCAAACTGTAAAACCAAAAAGAAATTGGTGAATATATATATATATATATATATATATATATATATATATATCCATCCCAACAAGGTTAAATCAAGATCAAATAAGCAATTTAAAAAGACACATAACCTCTAGTGAAACAGAAGCAGTAATTAAAATTCTCAAAACCCCAAAAGGTCCAAGGCCAGACTGATTCAATGCAGAATTCTATTAGACCGTCAAAGAATAATTAACTCAAATACTCTTTGATTTATTCTACAAATAAAGAAACTGAAGGGATATTTCTTTTTTCTTTTTCTTTTTTTCTTTTTTTTTTTTTTTAATTTTTCGAGACAGGGTTTCTCCGTAGCTTTTGGTTCCTGTCCTGGCACTAGCTCTTGTAGACCAGGCTGACCTCGAACTCACAGAGATCCGCCTGCCTCTGCCTCCCGAGTGCTGGGATTAAAGGCGTGTGCCACCACCGCCCGGCTTCATAATTCTTTCTATTAGGCCACTATTACCCTGATACCAAAATCACTCAAAGACCCAACCAAAACAATTATAGACTAATATCCCTTGTGCCATAGAAGCAAAGATTCCCAATTTTAAAAGTTTCCAAACTGAATCCAAGAACACATCAAAAAGATTATACACCATGGGTTTCATCCCAGAGATGCAGGGATAGTTTAGCATACCTAAATCAATAAGCACAGTCCACTACATAAACAGACTGAAAGGTAAAAATATATCATTCTCATTAGATGCAGAAAAGGCCTTGACAAAAATCCAACATCCCTCCATGATAAAAGTCCTGAAGAAACTAGAGATGTCAAGGATATACAAGGAGCATAATAAAGACAATTTACAGCAAGCCCGCAGGCAGCATCAATCTAAACAGAGAGAAACACAGAACATTTCCACTAAAAGCAGGAACAAGACAAGGTTGTCCACTCTCTCCTTACCCATGCAATATAGTAATTGAAGTCTTAGCTAGAACAATAAGACAAGTGGGGGAGATCAAAGGGATACAAATTGGAAAGGAAGAAGTCAAAGTATCTTGATCAGATTATATGATTTTATATATTTCAAAATCTTAAAAGCTCCACCAGGAAATTTCTACAACTGATAAACTTTCAGCAAAATAGCAGGCTATAGAAAACTCAGTAGCTTTCCTTTATACAAATGACAAACTGAGAAAGAAAGCAGAGAAGCAGCTCATAGCCTCAAAAATATATACATCTTGGGATAATGTTAATGAAACAAGTGAAAGACTTGTATAATTAAAAGTTTAAGACATTGAAGAAAGAAATTGAATATATCACAATATAGAAAGACCTCCCATGTTCATAAATTGGTAAGATTACTATGTGAAAATGACCATTCTACCAAAATCATTCTACAGATCAACACAACCTTCACCAAAATTACAGTATGATTCTCCCCAGAAAGTAAACAATTTTCATCTTTATATAGAAACACATAAAAAAAGATAACTAAGACAACCTTGAATAATAAAATAATGTCTGGAGGGATGACAGTGCCAGATTTTAAATTATACTACAGAGCTATAAGTAATAAAACAGCATGGTATTGGGATAAAACCAGACATACTGATTGATGGACTCAAACTGAAGACCCAAATAAAAGTTCATGTACCTATAGATACCTAATTTTTGACAAAGAAACCAAAAAGGCACTCTGAAGGAAAAATGGCATCTTCAGCAAATGGTGCTGGTCAAACTGAAGGCAGCTGCATGGAAAAGAATGCAAATAAACCCCTATTCATCGCCCTGCACAAAACTTAACTGCAAATGGATCAAAGACCCAAACATAAGATCAGATACACTGAATCTGATAGAAAAGAAATTGGGAAATAGGATTGAACTCATTAGCACAGGGAAGGTCTTTCTGAACAGGATACTGATAGCACAGGCATAAAGATCAACAACTAATAAATGGGACCTCGTGAAGCTAAAAATCTCTGTATGGCAAATATTGAACACATCGTTTGAGTAAAGCAGAGGCTACAGAAAGAGAAAGGGACCTTACAAATTATACATCTGATAGAGGGTTAATATCCAAAGTATATAAAGAACTGAAAAACAAACCATGAAGAAAGCAAAAAAAAAAAAATTTTAAAATGAAGTACAGAACTAAACAGAGGGTCTCAAAAGACAAAACATGAATGGCTAAGAAACACTTAAAGACATGTTCAGTGTTCTTTAGCTATCAAGTAATGCAAATTAAAAGTATTTTGAGATTTCATTTTTTACCAGTAAGAATGACCAATATCAATAAAAACAAATGATAGCACAAATAATAAAAACCCAGAGACAGGTATCTAGGTTCAACCTGAAGGCCAGAAAAGCAAAGCCACTAGCTCGTACCTCTACCTCAGACCGAAAATGGGCAATCCTGCCTCCATGAATCCTAAGACTGAGTATGATACCTGTCTCCTCCCATTTTATATTCCTCTCCAGTGCTGGGATTAAGGCATGCACCACCACCACCTGGCCTCTATAGCTAACTAATGTGGCTTCTGGAATTGAAGGTGTGTGCAACCATTGCCAGGCCTGTACGGCTGACTAGTTTGGTTGCTTTGCACTGATCTTCAGGCAAGTTTTATTTATTAAAATACAAATAATATACCACTATAAGCACATGCTGGCAAGGGTGTGGGGAAAGGGAAACTCTCATCCATTGCTGGTGGGAGAGCCAACTTGTGCAACCACAATGGAAAACAGTGTGTCAGTTCCTCAGGAAGTTGGTCATAGATCAACCGTAAGATCCATCTACACCAGAGACTTTTGAGCCCCTCATTCACACCACTGGTAACTGGGGGGGGTCAGCATCAGAAAGAGGAGGCTCTGCTAACGAATCCAGAAAAGGTTTAAGAGTTTAACTAAGATGCACGTAAAAACTGAAGGCTGAAAGCAAGTAATATGTACCTACTTGCAAATAGAGAACTTTGCACATTTGACTATACAAATTTCAAAAATGGACCTTCTGCTTGGATAAAATAACAGTGCTGGGAATTAAACAGACACACTCACCTTGTAAAAACTCCTCCTTGCAAGCAATGGAGTAGAAGAAAAGGATGCTCATTTTCTTGTCTTGTTTTCTTTAAGTCATCCTTCAACCACGAATAGCTAAAACACTGGACTATGAGTGTTCCACAAAGCACAAAGCTTAGTGTTAAAACACCAAAAACATATTGTCCGTCGTGGAAATAACTAACAGACAGGAGGATGTCTGCAACTAAATCAGTTACATAGATTATGATGCCAAAAACTGACAAGGCAAAGTTGCATTTAGTATATTTCATTATGAATGATGAAGGCTCTTGGTTAGCTACTCTTTTTCAGATACAAAAATAGGGGGAAATACGAGAATGAATATTAGTTTATCCTGCAGTTTAGCACTGAATTAATTTCTACTCTCTGAGTCTACTTAGAGAAAAGAATATGGGGATAGAGTTCAGGGACATAGTGTTTATCTAACACTCATGAAGTCCCATATTCAGTCCCTAATACCAAAACCAAATAAATATTATGAAATTGGAACACTAAAATGAAAGTAAATAATTTTAACTTTCTTTTAAAAAATTCTAATCCAGATCCAGTGGTACAAGAAGGCTTCGTGGTATCTTCTCTTCTATCGTGATCTTCATTACAGATAACGGTGTCTAAAACAAAACAAAACATGTTTCTAACTCTTAATGATAAAGCCTGGCCCACGATATTATGATCTTATGTTTCTAAGTAGAGCATATTTGCATGAAATAGACATTTTATAGTTGGGAAGTCAAGTCTCAGAAGTATAGTCACTAGTTGTCATGTCGTCTGAAACTAAAGCACTTGTCATTTAAAACTAGGTCTTCTCACAAAAATATTTATTATAAGACCATTTATATTGGCAAAAAAAATGCAAACTACCTAAATGTCACCCAATTCCAAATCACACTACAGAGCCATGATAGCAAAGGCAGCACACCCCTTGCATAAAACACACCTGTATACGAATAGGTCAGACCAGAGGACCCAGAAATAAGCTCACAAGGCCACAGCAGTAAGATCTTTGAAATTAATAGAATGTAGGAAGAAAAATCAAAGCACAGGCACAGGCAAGGACTTTCCGAAAAGGACCCCAAGCCTCGCGAAATAAGAGCAAGAATTGACAATAGGACAGAGTAAGACTGAATCGCATCTTCACAGAGCAGGAAGCACCCTTGACTGAAGACACAGCTGGAGGAACAGAAAAAATCTGTGACGTATTAGGAGTTAGTATCTAGACTCTATAATAAAAAAACTAGAAAAATTAAACATTAAAACAACAAATTATCTAACTAATGGGCAAATAAATTTAATGATATTCGAAAGAACGAATAAAAGTAGTTAATAAACATATTTAAAATGGTCAACATCCATAGCCATTGTGGACACGATCATCAAGACTACATTGACAGGGCTAGAGAGATAACTCAACCAGCATAGTTAGTATTATCATCCCTACTGTATGACTGTTCTGAATGCAGTCTGATAGCAAGACTTACCTGACCCAAGCATTTTTGTTTTGTTTTTCCTAATTGCCAGTAGTTCACCAATATATATATATTTTCCAGGTTTCTGTCCACTCAGATTTGAGAATACTGTTTTCTATGAACTGCAACATTTTAATAATATATATGAGGTTTGTTGTTCTTATAGTAGCAATGGTTTAATTATAGAAAACAAAGATTTTTTTTAACATTTTCCTACCTTCACTCCCTAGCATGTAACTATCAAATTCATGTCTCTTTGGATTTTGTTGTTTTCTAGTGTTTGATTTTAAAAATTAGTGTTAGAGTTTCACTAAAAACAAACAAACAAAAATAGCTAAGCAGCTTTAGCTTGGGACCAGGGCAGAAGTACTAAAATGTGACTGAACATATTTCTGCCATTTTGTACTATGTTGCAAAGTGGGGTTCTCAGCACTGATCATTATAAAATATCTATCAACTCCCAAAACTTGAAGATGCTCTTTATACTGCAGTGCCGGATAGTCACCCAAGCTTGAACTCTATATGTAAAAAGAGACCAGCACACCCATCTCATCACTACTACAAATTTTTTCATCTTTAATAAAGGGTAAAATTATATGTCTACTAAAAATTATAGTAAAATAAATTTTCCCTATCATTTACTGTCAGTAAATGTTTGACCTGATATTGATTTTTGTTTGCCTGGATTATAAAGCTGCATAAAACATTTCATAAATCACAAATGGAGAAAGTTAAACTTTGCCTTATTGAGTTGTCCGGCAGGTTAAAAAAAGATAACCCATACAGCCCATAGAACCCCCTGGGTAAGCCCTGGCACACAGGACTTAAGAAATGATGGTTATTATTTGCTGTGTGCCTGATTGTCTGTGTAAGCATCTGTGTTTCCCAACTCTGACTTAATTTTCTTTAACAAGAACTGAAAAGGTTGTTTTCCATGATGTGATCTCAGAGCTTCGAGACACAGAGGAAATATGATAAAAAAAATTTTAAATGTCAACTGTAATTTAATCTGAGGAACGAATGCCATTTCAGAAGACTGTTTTTCTTCACCATTCTTTACCATGTGATACAGATTAAACTTTTCCCCTCCAAATTTACATATCGAATCCCCAGTTCCCAAGTATGACCTGTTAGGAGAGGGGAACTTGAAGGAGGCTGATGAGGAGGACTAGTCTCAGGAGGGCTGGCCATGCGGCTCAGTGCAGAGAAAACTGGCCTGGCGGGAGGCCCAGGGTTTGATCCTCAGTGCCTCAAAAAGGGGGTGGAGAGAAATGAGGGGGGGGGCAGTAGAGGAAAGGTTCTGTGAGGACAGAGTCAGAGCCAGGAGACAGGCACTTCCAGAAAACGCCCCTACCCGCTCCTTCATCTTGGACTTCAGTCTCTGAGAGTATGATTAAGTGAATTGTAATCCAATGAGTCTGTGGTGTTCTATGTGTTCCTGAACTCTCTATAAAAACATTTAGTATTCTAAAAGCCCGGAAAGGAAAGAATTACAAAACACACACACCCAAACTAGTACCTACTGTTTCATAGCATTTCCCACGTATATGCGTTAAGTTTAAAAGTCTACAGGACAATCCTAGAGGGAACTGTACTCTATCCTAGAATTGTACTCTACTTATGAAACAAGAATAAAAAATCTTAATTTCATTTTCCAGACTCTCCCAGCAAAACTATAATCAGATGATTTCAGAATATTAAAGGCTGACCAAAATGTCATAGTTGAGCTGAAATGTCACATAGGATTTTTAATGTAAGGAGCCTACGTGGTTATAGACGACGACACCTAAGCAGTCTGTGTATATTTCCATCAGCCCATCGCTAAAGAGAACTCACTTTGCCTGACATGATTGAGTAAACCCCAACAGGCTTTCGTTAACATTTTACAAGGCAGAGTCATTTCTATGAAACAAAAACTGTATTATTATCAGAACATTTCTTAATAGACTTATTAGCATAGTAATGTCCACAATATTGATTCAGTCAGACAGAACAAGATCCCCACAGGAAGCAAATCTACACATCAAGCTCATAAACAACGCGGCCATCATAAAGACATTCCACAACTCTCTGGATAATTGTACTTTTATAACTTGCTTACAGATAGCCCATCTTTCCCTCCACAGTTGACCACTGTCCCAATGACACCCGAGTAAAAACACCACCACCTACAAAATGTGCCTTCTACTTACGGACTTAATGCTCAGTTGTATGGTTAGCTGGCTGCCAGCCAAAACACATAACCTTTGCCCTAGTACACGATCACTCAGCAATAAAGCAGTTATTTAAAAAAATATTTAAAACTAGGAAAGTTTCACTTAATCAACCAAACTTAATTCATGTAAAACTAGACTTACTGGTGACAAATCTGAAAGCCGTCTTTAATTCAATGGTCCTTCTTCACAATCTTCACCTTAGGGATTTCATTTCTGCACTGAACAACAGGATAACGAGTGTATAATCCTTTTGGTTGGATCGCATACTAAAATGAAACCAAAGTCACCTGTTAGTCACATGTAAAACTCCAATCTGTTGATAAGAATCCCTCACTGAGGAGAAATCATATGTTTCCTGATTTATGTTTAGACTCTAAGCTTTAACATGTTTATCGTTTAATCGTTAAGAAAACACCATTTGATAGGGGAATATCCTATTCACAACTAAAATGCCTAAGAGCAAACCTAAGCAAGAAACTAAAGCTAAATGAACTCTACTGTTGTGAGAGGTCCTTCTGTGTTGTGTGAGTATGTGCTCCTCCCATTGGCTAACAAGGAACCTGCTTTGGCCTATGGCAGGATAGACTAGGTAGGCGGGAAATCCAAAGAGAAAGGGAGAGAGAAGGGGAAGAGAGAAGAGAGAGAGAGAGAGAGAGAGAGAGAGAGAGAGAGAGAGAGAGAGAGAGAGAGCACAGGGTCATGAGAGATGCCATCGAGTAGCCCAAAGAACAATATGCTAGAATACCCGAGGTAACGCCATTTCATTAGAAATGGGTTAATTTTTAAGTGAGAGCTAGCCAGTAATAGCGGAAGCCGAAGTAATATAATATCAATTATATAATATTAGCCTCTGAGTGATCGATTATTCTATAAGTGGTTGTGGGGACCAGAGGGTGCGAGAGAAGCAGTCCAATGGCCCGGCTGAGACAGAGAAAGCTTCCAGCTATTTGCTACAATAAAATTCTTACAGCACTAGAAGATGGAAAGACTGCTCATGCTCATGGATAGTGATGGTGGGGAGATCAGACGCTTAAAAGAAATCCCACACTAGCTCAGAACTGAGAGGTAGATATTTATTTAGGGGGAAAACCTACAAATCAGGATTCTCTGCTTGACGGTGGATGGAGATTGGATCCAAAACAATCCAAACAAGCAAAGGGGAATTGGGGGGAGGGGACTCCGCAAGGGTGTCCAGTTATTTAGTGTAAGAGGCCACGCCCCAGTAGACAGGTAATTACTAGCTATAAACCTTCCTGCAGCAGATAGGTAGAGCTAAATGTGAAAATGGCTATGTTGCCAAAAATGGTCTACAAATTCAATGCACTCCCATCCAAAGCCCAGTGATTTCTCCACAGAATTAGGTAAAAGTCCTAAAATTCTCAGAGCAACACATCATTAAAGTAAAAAAGAGCAATGTTGGAGGTATCATACTATCCAATCGTAAATTATGTCGCAGAGCCATAACAGTAAACACAGTGTTGTGTGAGCACAAAAGCAGACATGTAGACCAATGACTACAATAGACAACCTAGGATTACACTCACAGTTACAGCACAACTTAGAGAAAAGACAGTCTCTTTAGTAAACGGTGCTGAGCTGGAAGGGGGTGATGCACACCTTTAAGTTCAGCACTTGGGTGGCAGTGGGAGGCAGGTCGTTGAGTTCGAGGCCAGTCTGGTTCACAGAGCAAGTTCCAAAACAGCCAGCATTACCCAGAGAAACCCTGTCTCGAAAAAAACAAAACAAACAAATAAACAAAAAATGACCCTGAGAAAACTGGATTTCCACAAGTAAACAGATGAAACTAGATCCATATTTTTCAGTCCGCATAAAAATCAATTCAAAGTTGATCAAAACTCTTAATATAAGACTTTAAACCTTTAAATTTCTAGAGGAAATCAGGTAAAACACTTCAAGATGTAGGCAGAGGTAAGGGTATTCTGAACTGGACTACACAAGAAATAAACCCAAGAACTGACAAATTGGATTACCTGGAATTAATCCAATTAATTATTTATTAATGACATTAAATTAAGGGGCTTCTGCACAGGCAAGGAAAGGATCGCTACTCATCAAGTAGGCATGCCATCGCATACCCCACAGAGGAAGGCAGCCTCACTGGGATTCCAGCCAGATTTTTCTTCTGCATAGAGCTTTCAGCCTTGATTGTGTGGCTCAGCACTTGCTGGAGGGGCTATGTAACCACTGACATAGCAAGAAGACATGCTATCTCTCATACAGGGTGAGGAAAGGTCACCATGTTAAGATTCCCCCTGTGGATGCTCCAGATCCTGATGGCTCAGCCATATCTTACAACCCCTAGCAAAAATATATATATATATATATAAACACCCATGGTGCAGTCCAGGGGTGTTGATTGGGTTCATTTTCTCTGCCATTGAAAGAACTAAATAAAAAACAGGAAAATCTGAATCTCAACGGGCAGCGGCAGAGAAATGTCAAGCACTGCCGACAGAATCAGCAGTTGAAGGAAGGTGTTTATTGGGGGTGAGGAAACACACGTGCAGCAGACACGCGGAGAAAAAGACCCTCTGCAAAGCAGATGGGGGCACTCAGCAAAAAAAAAAAAAAAAAGATCCTGTCTCTTCCCAAGGGTTGTGAGTTTTAAAGTTTCTCAAGAGCTTTCCTCTCCTACTTCAGGGTTGGTCAGATTGACCCAGAACTGTGTGGACGTGTCCTGAGCAGGCCTTGACCTTGTTGAACAAGTTCATCAGCTGTTTGAGGCTATCAGGCTTTTGTCTCACGTCAGGAAGGTGAGGAAGAAGCTGGCCATCTTAGAAATTCACCACCTTTCTTTATTACCTTAGCCGTGGCTCCTCTCCCTGTCTGTCTACCTAACAGACTCTAACCTGCTAGTCTCTCACTAGCATAGCAAAAAGGCACATTCGCATATGCCATGTGGAAAAGGACAGTTGTATTGGAATCTCCTCCATGGACACTTCCCCTTCAGGCTGCTCCACGTGGGTTGCATGCATGGTTACCCCATAGCCAGGACCATGCCATCATGCCTCCCCAACTCATCTTTGGTTCCGTCAGGTTACGGTTTGGTAAAGTGTGACTGACGTTTCCTGGAAAGGCACAACCCAATAGTCCAAGACAACAATCAATGAGTTGGACTTTTTGTTTGCTTGTTTGTTTACTGAGGTTGCCAGCAGGACTACAGGTGAGGAGTGACTTACAAGGATCAGGGAGGACTCAGGAGCAGCTGTATCACCAGGAGGCCCACCCCAGCGTGGATGACAGCTCTGATCTGCTAAACCACAGAGAAAGAGTTTAGAGGGCAGAGAGCTATCAGCAAGCTTCGCAGAGAGCTCCAGAGTCGCAGTGTTCAGTAGGCATCACCCATACTGGCTATAAATGCATATTATTAGGATGAAACCAGCTGAGACGAATGACTTGGTATACCCCAAGTCCTCTACACAGGATATATTGTGCATCACAAAATGGCATGTGATAATTTCAATAACAGTTTTTAAATTAAGCTCATTCTTGAGACCCAGAAACGTATCCCACATAGCAAAAATGATTTAAACTCCTCTGAAATACTGAGCTGTCAATTTGCGAAGGGATTTCTTCTGCAAAGAACGAGTGATTAAAAACGACTATCCTAAAAGTCAGACCGAAGTATTAGACGTGTCCATTTCTCAATTATTTCTAAAAGGAGTAGGCTAAGGTAGTGGACATGTTCTTTATCTCTTTGGTTTTACACATTGCTGGAGAGCATAGAATCTGGGCATTTTCTTGTAGGTAACTTATAACTCAAGTCCTTAAAGTGGGAAACAATAGTTGATACTTGTCAATTGGAAGATACTTCACTACAGAGAAAAAAAGTCACTTTCACCTTGGATACAAAAGCAACTTATTTCCCTGGGCAAGTGGGTAAGATAGAGAGGAAGATAGGCAGGCTCCTCCAATCTCCACAAATGGGATCATGTGTTGATGCAAAACACATAGAGACCCAAACACATAACTGGGTTCTCCCAAACTCCGTTTTACATTTATAAAATGGGGATAAATTGTGCCGGATAAAGTGGTAGGGTCCACATGGGATTTTAAGAGTTGAGGATTAACGGAGACTAGAGAGATAACTCAGTTGGTAAAGAGCTTGCCTTGTAAGTACGATAGCCTGAGCTTGATCCCACAGAACCTACATAAAAATGTGGGGCATGATGTTACATTTTTATAATACCTGTAGTGGGGAGACGGGATTCCCCGGGGCTGTGAACAGCTGGCCAGTCTAGCCTAAGTGGCGACTCCGGGCTGGTGAGGGGTAGATGGACGTCCAGAGATTGACACCTGAAGTTGTCTTCTGGCCTCTACAGGTATGCACGCAAACGTGTGAGTGTGTGTGTGTGTGTGTGTGTGTGTGTGTGTGCTTTGAAGATTAAAAAAAAGATTATTGGGGGCGGCTCAGGTAGGAATGCTAGGTGGGCATCAGTTCCACCATTTATTATGAAAGGTAAGTTATTCTTCAATTGCACACCCTGCCACACTGCCTAAGACCTGGCCTGCCATTCCTTCCCGGGTTGGTACTCAGTAACTACCCCCATACCTGCCAACCCTTATTTCCCTCACAGGTTAACTTTCCAATGAACTAATGCCATGAAGATGCCGGACTACTTGGGTTCCAAGTCCGAAGAGACACCAGGCTCCGCGACAGAGGCTCCGAGAGCTGCTCAGGCCCGGCCAGTCCTCCTCAGGCCACCTCAGACCACAGCCACCGCCAGTCAGGCCGGGCCCGTCACGTGACGGGGGCTCCGCCCCCGCCAATCCGCTCCGGGCCGCCTCCCGCGGTGTCACGTGACCGCCGCCCTACGCACGGGACCTGGGGCTCGCCGTGCACGGAGGGACTGGGAATCTAGTCGCCGGCCGGCTTGAAGATGGCCACCGCTCTGCAGCGCATCGAGCGGCTGTCCAGTCGGGTGGTGCGCGTGTTGGGCTGTAACCCGGGTCCCATGACCCTGCAAGGCACCAACACGTACCTGGTGGGGACCGGCAGCAGGTAAACGCCCCCTCCCCGCAGCCAGCGCGGTCCCCGAGCTCCGCGGAGGACGGAGCCTGAGCAAAGCACAGACTTCACGCTGCTGATTCACGGTTTGCTTGCTGTCTGGCTGCCCGCAGGGTGCCCGTGTTGAACTGGGATTTCCTGGAGTTAGTTTAGGAGGGTCGGTGTGTTGGTGCACGCCTGCAATCCAGGGCTTGAAATGCACAGGCAGGAAGGTTCACAGGCAGGATGGCCACAAATTCGAGGCCATCCTGGTCTACATAGCCATTTTCAGACTTGGTAGGGTCATATAGCAAGGCCCTTACCCCCATGCCCCAAAAGTTTACAGTATTTGCTTCTCTCTTTATATTTTACCCAGAGCCTTCCTTCCTGAAATCTGTGACAGTGCTGAAGCCATTTCCTTACAGTAGAGGGCAGAATTTTACTTCCAAAATTCAACCCAAGTCTGTAAAACAGAAAGAGCAACCCAGCTCATGAGTAGGAGAAACTAACTCCCTTTACTTTCATTTCTAATTGCGTATGGCAAGCAGAGCTTGTTTACATCTGAAGTCTCTACTATGTTTACCCTTCTCGAGCAAAAGAAATCGACAAGCAGCTGACTGTAAAGAAATGGAAGTATTTCAAGCAGGCAAAAAGTTAAACCTAGAGTAAAGAAGGCCAGAGTCAAGTACAGGTCCTTTGGACTTCCTGCACTCTTGTGAGGGTTAGAAAATTAAACATCAGAGTGTCTGAGCTGGGCTGCCCTCAGCCCAGTGAGTTCCCAGGCATTCTCTTCGGTGTGTTATTTAAAACTCATCCTGAAGTCAGTACCTAAGATCGAAATGGCAGATAGTTCCAATCACCCCAGAGAGTTCCATAGGAGAGAGCGTCCTGTGGGAAATCGGTGGATTGATCCCAGTAAATTCAGCACAACCCGCTTTTCTTTGTGGGCTAAAATAGTGGTTGGTTTTATATGAAAACCAGATGAAAGAAGTTGGTTTGCATTTAGAGACTAAACTGTGAAAAATACACACGGTATCCTTAAACTCTCAGTCACACTCGGTGTAACACAAATGCTTCTGCTGAGGGAGACATAAACCAAAGCTAACTGATGGACAGCGGATCCATAGTCTCCCATCTTAAGCAGCTTAACAGTGACTAAGAATGATGCCCAGTGGGATCACTCGAGCTTTTTACATTATAGTTTTATTTCCGTGGGTTATTTAAGTAATAAGTAAAGCTAATATAACTAACGTGCAGATGACGCTGTTCATCATAAACTGAAGGGTGACTAGATACAAAAGTTAACTGGGTCCAAGTTAGGTGTTCCAAGATTTGTGTCCACTGTTCCACTTCACAAAATGGTCTAGGGTTATAGGTGGCTTCTGTATCAGTGAACTCAATGTCATTTTTATATTTCTGTTTCCACTAACTTTGGGACCCACTCACCAGGCCCACTTGGATTTGCTGATGCTGCATCCTCTCGCTGCTTTTCTCACGTTCTCCATCATTATCAGAACTTCACATTCCTCTAGATGCAACCCTAACTCCATTTTTAAAACTACACGTATTTATGTATTGTCTTTGTATGTACATGTGTGGACTCACACACCATGGTTGGAGTATTGATATCGGAAGATAATGGTTCTTTCCTCTCTTCCTGTTATCCCGAGAATCCCACTCAGGTTGTCAGAGTTGGGAGCAAACACCCTCACCCAGTGAGCTACCTTGCCTGCCTATCCTATCCCCTCGTGATGATTAATCATGACGGTCAACTTTACTGAATTCAAAGTCACCTAGAATACACACTTTTGGGAAGGACTTCAAGAGTGGTATAATCGAGGTAGAGTAAGCCCTACTCTGAATAGCAAAAGTATACCATGTACTCAAGTTCTAAACTGAATTCAAGAAGGAGAAAACAAGTAGATCACCAAGTATTTCTCTCTCTCTCTCTCTCTCTCTCTCTCTCTCTCTCTCTAATATGACCAGCTGCCACTCCTACTGCCGGAGCTAGAGTGGCTCTTGCCATCACATCTTCCCTTCCAGGATGGCCTGTGTCCTCAAACTGAACCAGATAAATCCTTTCTTCCATCATTTCTGCTGAGCATTGTGTCACAGCAATGACAGAAGTGGCTTATACATGCTCGTATTGCTTCACTATTGCTCAGGTGATCTCACCTGCTTCCTTGGTGTCGCCTAGCATCTGCTTATTAATACACTCTCATTTAAACGGAAACCCAGCTTCATCAGGCTCATAGTTGGATGCATTCTTAAATCTCCTGCATTATCAGTTTTTCAAGATGAGCTCATCTTTCCTATTAAAGTTAAGCCCAAGCCCTTGAATTGGTGGTCCCTGTCCTGGTAAACAGAACCATCCATGGATTTGATCAAACAAAATGCTTGAACACTCTCGCTAACATTTCCCTCCTGACACACATCTGTGATTATTATCAGCCAGTTCAATTCTGCATAGATCTCCGTATTAGCCTGCTGCCTGGCTTCTCTGCCTCTACTTCTGTCTCTTAGTCCATCCATTCCCTCAAATGTAGCCATCTTACTCACCTTAGAAGGCTCTGGTCCAGCAATGCTGACCTTCCTGGTATCCCAGATGAGGCATCTCTTTCTCCCTCCAGGCTGTGGTTTATGCTTTCTTCCTTTTCTACAATGCCATCCCATTGTAACACATTAGCTGGGATTTGTTTCTGGACTCCAGCAGTCTTGTACAGCAAAGGGAGTATTGTGAATACTTCCGGAGTAATTGTTACGTTTTTTTCTCTTAATTTTTGCCTTTTTTTTTAAATTCTTGGAGTACTGACAGCTTTAGCTGTTCATCCTGCCTTGTTTTCATCACTTTACAGATATCATAAGTCGCTAAATCCCTAGGAGACCTACTTTGATATTTAATATGCAGGTACTCAGTAAGCATTTTCCAGGGTATTGTCATGTTCTTCCTCTGTTCAAAAACCTCTCGTCACTGAAATTCTAACCTTTCCTATCAAAATTGTACATACTTTGAAGATAGACTTTGTGTGTATTATAAAAGAAAAAGCCATAGAATTTAGAATATTTTGGAGTGGATATTATTTTGAGAATCTCATATGTAAACACTATTTTACATAATTTGCTCCCTCCCACTTTTCTGTGTCTCTCCCCTCTCAAATCCATGGCCTCTTTTTATTTAGTTATTATTGTTACATATCTACAGATATCAGTACATCTGCCGAGTCCCTTTAGCATTGCTCATACATCTGGATGTTTTTTAAGGCTGACCACGTAGATACGGATTGTGTTTAAGGCTGACCACTTAACACTGAATCACCTAGTCTAGGCTTCTTCCCTGGGGAGGTTTGATTCTCCCTCTCAGAGGCCATCAGTTGCCTACGGCGCTTTTTCTAGGAGTGAGGCATTGTCAGATTTCTTCCATCCACGTTAGCACATCCAGCTGTGATGTCATTTTTCAGGTCTTGTTTGCACGGTCATATTATTGAAGTTTCGTGAGTGCAGGTTGCCTGTTGAATATAGACAACACTGTCTTGCAGCAGACATCCTGGGTCTCTGGCTTTTACTTAGTAGATGTGTCCATTGCTAGGATAAAATTTCTTTGTTATGGATGTAGGTAAGAATGTGTCTATTTCTTCTGGATAACCCATAGGTAGTTTGGTTATGTTTTTTGATTTGGGGTTTGGGTTTTTTGTTTTGTTTTAAGTTTCAAAGTATTCCTAATGGTCCTCTGGATTTTACGGATTCTGTTCTACTCAGGAAATCTATTGTTTTCTGTACTTTCATCACTGAAACTCCTGATTCCTCCTCTGTTTAGGATTTCTTTTTGTATTTTCTGCAGAGCTGGCTTGGCAGTCGTGAACGTCTTTAGTTTATGGAGGTTGTCCTTGCTTGACTGGTTAGTGATGGTATCTCTAGAGCTCGGGACATGCGGTAATACCAAATTTTCTGCTTCCCCTGGAAGAGCAATGAAAGGTATCTGTAGATGGATTTTTTCTTTGGGCCGCCAGCTCACAAATAACAACATGAAGACTTATTATTAATTATGAAAGCTCAGCCGATAGCTTAGGCTTGTTTCTAACTAGCTCTTATAACTTAAATTAATATATTTCTATTCATATACATGTTGCCACATGACTTATGACTTTTACCTTTCTTCCTGCATGTCTGTTCCCTCTGTGTCTGGTTGGTGACTCTTCTTTCTTCTTCCCAGAGCTCTTTCTGTCCAGAAGTCCCTGCTATGCCTCCTGCCTAACTATTAGTCGTTTAGCTTTTTATTAAACCCAATCACAGTGACACATCTTCACATAGTGTAAAGAAATATTCCACAACATTTCCCTCCTTTGTCTAAATAAAAAAGAAAGGTTTTAACTCTAACACAGCAAAACTATATACAATAAGAACAAGTATCAGGTAAGAATTACATTTACAATTACAGTGTTCAGTCCTTTTGTATTTGGCAAATTTAGAGAAAATACTCCATTATCTTTTTATACTCTGTGAAGATGTGTTACTCTGATTAATAAAAAGCTAAATGGCCAAGCACTAGGCAGGATTTCTGGGCAGAGGAGATGCTGGCAAGAAGGCAGTCAGCAGCCAGACACGGGATAACTAGGGTGCACATAATGGAGATGAGGTAACAAGCACGTGGAAGAATGTAGATTTAAAAATATGGGCTAATTTAAGTTATAAGTCCTAGTTAGAAACAAGCCTAAGCTATCGACCAAGCTTTCATAATTAATGGTAACTTCCCATGTCATTTTTTGTGAGCCCAACTACATACGGGTACCCTCCTTCATCTCAAAGTAGGAGTGGAGGGAGGTATCCGTAGTGACAAGCCCATTTGAGTGTCTGCTGGTCACATGTAGATTTCCAGTCTAGTTTCCTCTTTTGTTTGCTGCCCTAGAGCCAGTGATGGGGGTTCTTCATTCAGTGCTCTAAGTTGGGAGCCTGTTGTTTCCTTTGTAAAGCTAACATTCTGGACGTCTCTGGTTTTTTTTTTTTTTTTTTTTTTTTTCTGTTACTGTGGCCCTCTCTTGCCTTGCCACGTTTGCATCTCTGCTGTCATGGACTAGGTGTTTTCTTTGGTGGGGACACAGGTGAGTGCAGTCTGTCTCTGTTTAACTGTCTTCTTTCTATCAAAGACCTTTCTCTTCCTGCTGTCTATCATCGTCATCATCATCATCATCATTATTACTATTATTACATTTCTCTCTTCCTCCCCAAACCTTTCTCTGTGGCCTCCCTCACTCTTCTTCAAATTCATGACCTCTTTTTTTCACCAATTGTTATAGCGTACGTATACGTACACACACACACACACACACACGTTCCTACATATGACCTGTTCCTTTTGTGTAATATTCTTGTATGTGTGTTTTCAGGCTGCTTGGCACTGGACAACCAACTGATGTTCTCTCCCTGGGGAAGCCCACCTCCCCCACGCCCAGCTCTCCTCACTGCCTATTGTTCTTATATAGGGTTGAGGCCTCGTGGGCTTTTCTCCATCCGCTTTGGCGTGTCTATTGGCATCACCCCTTGTTCAGCCCACATTTGGGCAGTTATATGCATGAGGCTGTATGGATGTAGCTTCTGATGTTACTAGGAGACAATCTTTCTGCCCCCTCTTTTACAGTATTCTCTGAGCTTTAGGTATGGGAGTGTCTTGTAGATGTGTCCATGAGTACTGGGCTCTACAACTCTGTGTTTTGATTGGTTGTGGGTTTTTTTTTTAAAGTGGTCTCCATCTGTTGCAAAGAGAACTTTCCATGATGGGGGCTGGGTGGGGGTGTTTATCTGTGGATATCAGCCTGTTCCACAAGAGGGAAACTATACCTGGTACTGGAAACCTAGCCAGCTATTCAGTGCCAGCGAGCAGTTATTAAGGGGAATCTACGGCCTCTAATTTAGTCGGCCAGCGTGAACCTAACGATAGTCTATAAATGTGTCGTTTCACCCACAGAGAAGACAGCGTTACTCTAAGGGTGCTGTTAAGTCAAATTTTATGAGATACTTGAAGAATTTGTAAGCCAGCTGGAAGGCAGAGTAGATAAGAACACATATTCTGGAATCAGAAAAACCGGAGTTTGTATGCTGATTCTACCAGTTTATTGCAGAGTAACTACACCAGGCAGGTTGTCTAACTTCTGACTGTAATGACGAATACCCGCCTTAGGAACGCAGCTGGAGTGGTGCTGTTTCCTTTCATTGCTGTGCTAGGGCTCAAGATCACTTCTGACAGCCCTGGTTCACATTTCCATCTAGCTCTAATTCCGTTCTAAGAACTCTCTTTCAGTAAGATTACTATAAACTGAAATAATGTGTTAAAGGCAAATTTATGTATATATAATTATGTAAATATAATGTGTATATTTTCTCAAATTTAATGCAAGTTATCTGTGTAAAAAATATGCTACTGGCCGGGCGGTGGTGGCGCACGCCTTTAATCCCAGCACTCGGGAGGCAGAGGCAGGCGGATCTCTGTGAGTTCGAGGCCAGCCTGGTTTACAAGAGCTAGTTCCAGGACAGGCTCCAAAACCACAGAGAAACCCTGTCTCAAAAAACCAAAAAAAAAAAAAAAAAAAAAAAAAAAAAAATATGCTACTGTGAACTCCAGGTTCCGTTCGTGATTGTCTTCCGTGTGGTTTGCAGGAGAATCCTCATTGACACTGGAGAGCCGTCAGTTCCAGAATATATCAGCTGTTTGAAGCAAGCCTTGGTCGAGTTTGACACAGCAATCCAAGAAATCCTAGTGACTCATTGGCATCGCGATCATTCCGGAGGCATAGTAGATATCTGTGAAAATATCAGTAATGGTAAGCAGAAAACATAAGCTCACTGAGGAAGGTTATGCTTGGGAAATAATATATAATTTAAGTTCTCACCTATGTTGATATTTAATTTTTTCTTAAGTTGATATGACTTGAATACTGTCAACTTTAGCAGAGGTGACGTGGAAAGCTGCTTTCTCTCAAATCCTCTCTTCCCTTGCCCCAGTGATAAAGCTGAGCTTCAGTTTAGTCTGGGTGACAGCTACAGGTCCAGACACAGGAACCAACCACCACTCCGTATCTGCTGTAGTCAGGCGCTGCACCGAACGCTTCCCGTGGCCCCTGCGAGGTTGTCGCTGCTGTTGTCTGTTCCCAGCAGATCGTCAGGCCTTACAGAACTTTAAGACAGTTGCTGAGATATATGGAGATCTGGGTGAGATAGCAGCGTATTCATCATTTCCTCCCCTGAAACCTGGGTAGCGCTGAGAGTTTACCTGTTCTTTACCTTGCTACCACGTCCCTAGATTGAGACATTCGGGTGCCCAATACGGAGCAGGGACTGTGAACAAGTGGCTATGTTTGTCAGGAAGCTTTCATTCTACGAACTGACCTGCCCTCGTCCAAAGTACACCAGCCTGCTGCCGCAGGTGACAAATGCCAGACTGGACCCCACGGGACAGGTGACACCCTGAGAGCACTCCATAACATTGCCTTTGGGGTTGCTCTAAGAGAGCCATAGTTTTAGGTTCTATATGAAATAACAAATACCTGTATAATTTGCCATTTAGTTGCTATAAAGAAAGTAGAAGAGAAATTTGTCACAACTTTTTATAGTCGCTCACATTTTCGTGCTTCCTGGGCACGACTGAAGCCACACAGGCTGTGTGCAGACATGGTCTCATCGGCACTGGAATGGTCCCATGATGCTCTGCAGCATCATCCTGTTATTTCTCCTCTAAGTCCTTGGTCAGTACAGTCCTGGTCCCTTCGGCTGTACTGTCGTTCGCCCTGCTCCGTACTGCTTTACTGTTTAGTGACCGGTAGGGCAGATATAGTCAAGTAGTTTTGAGTGCTGGCTACCAGAATTTTTTATCTAGCTACATGTATTTTATAGGCCATACTAAACTATATAAGTGCCATTTATACGATTTCTTTGGCAAAACAGAGTAAAATCTGATGACAGATTTTTTTTTTTTTTCAAAAACAACCAGTTTAGGGCAGATTTGGCTCAGTGGTTAAGAGTGTGCCCTGCCCTTCCAGAGGACCTGAGTTCAGTTCTCAGCGCACATGTCAGGCAGCTCATAACCACTGTAAATCCAGCCCCAAATGCTCAGAGGCTATCTCTGGCTTGAATGGGCACTGTACACGTGTGCCATACGTTCACACAGACACACACATACACACATGATAAAAACAAAACAAACCTTTAAATTCAACAGAATTAGTATGGGCCACACTTTAATCACAGCACTCCGGAGACAGAGGCAGGCGGATCTTTGCATTTGAGACCAGCTTCGTCTACAGAGCGAGTTCTAGGATGGCCAGGGCTACACAGAGAAACCCTGTCCAGAAACAACAAGATAAAAACAAAACTAAAACCCAGACAGTAACTTGTCAATGTGTGTCTGTTTCCAGCACCATTGCCCTGACCTGTGTATCTTCCAGTTAGACTGTTACAGTCATTCCTTCAGGTTCTGCTCCATCTTCCCCTCCACCGTCACCACTTCCAGCTGCCACACTGACCTGTTAATACTCTCACAGTATCTTATTAAAGACTGCACAGTGACCAAGGTTAAATTCCCCTGTCCTGTCAGCTCATCTTGCCTGTAGAGCTCTTCTCCATTCTTCCCAGCAGTATTCTGCATGACAAGACAGTCATGCTATGACACACCCACACCCCACCCACTCTCGTGTCCACACCTCTCCTGATGCTGCCCCCTGCCTACAAGTTTCACCTGTACCTCTGCCATCCCACTTACGCTGTAAATCCTAGCTCAGCTTCTGTCCCAGCCCTGAATCCTGTCTCAGAAGCGCATTCTTTGCACTGTTGTTGCTTTTTCTAGCTGGGCTGTCTCTTCGGGATTCTAGCAGTCTTCACTATAGGTCTTTGTCCCCTGTGAAGAATTCATTGCCTAGCTATGTCAGATTTTAAGAACTTTTGTTCACTGTACTCGCTGTCCTGGTTAAATGATTGATACTGCGGATTAGTAAAGTATTGATTTCCTGTCTACCAGTGAGGAGTCGTGTGAGTTAAATTTATCTTAAAGGTTTACTGTCTTAGCCTCCAGGGCCCCTCTCAGCACTAACAGCACAGGCGGTCTTATTATGAGCTCCTGCCTTGACTCTCTTGCTGTTAAGTGGGCACCTACATAGAGAAAAGTGCTCACGTTCCAGCAAACTGTCTCCTCATCACCTTCCTGGTGTCAAATGCTAGCTGAGATTCTGGAGAACTACTTTGAAATTTCTGCACAGAATAGGAATGACTAGAAAAATCACAGAGGCTTTTATGTGACCTGCAGGGGCATGGGGGAATAAAACGCTCTGGGAAAAGGTAAACTAGTTTCCTCTGTGAGTGCACAGCTTCCATCTTCCTGTTTCCCAGCCGTTAGTGGCTGTTGCCTGTATGAATGCTGATTTCTTCAAAAGCCGAATCATTTAGAGTGTAACTTAATATATTTACATGTTTCATGACCAGACACCACCTATTGCATTAAAAAACTTCCGCGGACTCCTCAGAAAGAAGAAATTATAGGAAATGGAGAACAGCAATACGTTTATATAGAAAACGGAGAATTGATCAAGACTGAGGGAGCCACTCTTAGGTAAGTGAATATCCCATAGGACAAGTGAGGGGCCCGTGTATGTGTTATAAAGAGAGGTGAAGGTAGTTAGGTATATTTGCCTGTATGTGTGAAGGATTGTGAATCTGACACATTTAATGCTCTCAGGAAAGAGAGAGGGCTTGCTTGCAAAACCAGAAAAGGAAGACGTTTCTGTCTACTCTTTTTGGTTTTCCCTTGTTTTTAAATTCATACCACTGTTCTACACAAATAAATTGAAAAAATTAGGCCGAGGCATGATAGCTCACAGACATGGGAGGCTGATGCAGGACATTTGCCATGAATTCAAGGCCAATTTATGCTACCTGTTAAGTTCCAAGTCAGCCTGGGCTACAATGTGAGGCCCTGTCTCCAAAAGTAAGTTTATATATTTAAAAGTTAACATTTCCCCCTTGGGTGGTGGAGGGACCTACCTGAACTTCAATGCAGGACCTTCCCAATGTTCTCATCTTGAGAAAGAAACCCAGACCTGTTTGAAATACTTTGGGGTAGACCCATGACCCTTCATGGCCTGTGTCTGGGATAAAGCATTTCCAACTCCGATATTTTAAACCTGAACTAGTGGTAGTTCTCAGTCTCCTAGAATCTGTTCTTGCCTTGCAATCTTAGGACATCGCTGTGCTCTGCACAAGGGATGGTACCCAGGGTCCCCTTGTGATCTCAGCACATCCCTGTGGTCTGCACAAGGGATGGTACCCAGGGTCCCCTTGTGATCTCAGCACATCCCTGTGCTCTGCACAAGGGATGGTACCCAGGGTCCCCTTGTGATCTCAGTACATCACTGTGGTCTGCACAAGGGATGGTACCCAGGGTCCCCTTGTGATCTCAGTACATCACTGTGGTCTGCACAAGGGATGGTACCCAGGGTCCCCTTTCATGTTGTCACTGCTGTTCACCTTTACCGTTTCCCCGATTCCTCATCACGCTGCCTTAGATTCTGCCTGAAGTGTTTGTCAGAGGCAGTCAGATGTTCAGTGGGTGAAGGCATTGGGTGTCAAGCTTGCTGGCCTATGTTGAGTCACTCAGACCTCATGATAGAAGGGAAAGAACTGACCCGCAAAATCTGTCCTCCCACCTCCACACACACCACGCCCCCACCCAACCCCACAGATAAATGAAAGTGATATTTGAGCAGAATTAAAATGAAGCGTTTGCTAGTGCTGTCCCCTCTCCGTGTCTTCTGCTGCTGCTTTCTCCCTAGCCGTCTCTAGGCCTTCCCCTCTCTAGTTTCCCTTGTACCCATTTCACCGGGGCCTTTGATGATTGCCACCAGCTACAATGTCTGCTGTCTCTGCGGTTCCACGGTCAAGCCCCAGACCACATTTCTGCTCTTAGCTCCCACTACCCCACTCGCACGCACCATCAGCCGTATGTGAAGCCTTGGGCATGTCAGAGGCCTGCCCCTCTGGTTATGTCTCCCTGTTGTCTGAGACTGCCCCTGTTCTCAGACTTCGCTCCCCGGCACACTCTTGTTCGCCCAGCTCACACGTTACTGTGAGTACCCTTCCTGAGCAGAACTCACTGCCCCCTCCTCCAGCTCTCTTACAGCTCCTGCTATTTCTTCCGGGCACTCAGCAATGCCACTAGCGTTTGTGTATGTGAGCGGCGTCTCCTCCGCACTGACAGTTTGTGGTAGCAGCGTATGCCAGTTGCCATAGCAAGCTAGCTTAGAAACATAATGGTTCCAACATTAAAACAATGTCTAAGTCATATTAAGTCCAAAAATGATTCCTGATTTGTAAGTGGCCTTTAAGGTGTTCAGCAGGACAGTGACTCAGGTTCCTTTGATTTCTGTGACTCCTCACTCCTCTGCACTTGGCTGTCAGATCCCCACGCTTAGCTCAGAACAGCAAATACTAAAGAACACGGAGAAGATGTCATGTGGGAGGTTCAGGGGCCAAGGCTTCGGCTCCATTAGCTGTAACTGCAGTCGTGGTCCACACCTGACTGTGTGACACAGGGACATTAACCCCATGCCAAGGTCCAGGAATTCGTAAAAAAATTCCCGGTATAATTTCTATGCCAGCTAGTTAGGGGTGGGTTTCTTAAATTACTCTTGCTCACACACACGCACACACACAAACACACACACACACACACACACCCCAACACACACACGAGATGTGTTCAGTACCACGGCCTTGCCAAGCATCTCAAAGGCCCTCGTGTGTACTCCTGGTGCTGCAGGAGAACAACATACAGAACAGATAGACAGGTGCTTGGCTGCATTCTCTAATGATAACAGATTTTCTGCTGCCGTGACAAAACGTATGATCAGAATGTTAGAGTGTTAGCGTTAGTCCGCACGGCAAGGCACAGCCATGCCGGGAGGAGCAGCTGAGTGCCTGCATCCTCATCTGCAAACAGAAACAGAAAGGGCTCTACCATCTGTCCCCAGGCAGATGTTTCTGTTGTTGCTCTTTGTTTTCTAAGACAGGATTTCCCTGTGTAGCCCTGAACTGCCCTGGAACTTGCTCTGTAGACCAACCTGGCCTCAAACTTAGAGATCCATCTGCCTCTGCCTCCCAAGTGCTGGGATTAAAGGCGTGCACCACCATGCTTAGCTTAAATTTTTAAAAGCCTTTATAGTTTCAATATTTAATATTGAGGATTTGGCTACTTCTTATTTTTTGGCAAAGGGGAATTCCAACTTATAGTTATTTCATTTTATTCAATACTATAATTTAATAGCTAATTTGTCAAAGGTCCTACAAATTCTAGAGAGATGAACTTGTTGGGTTTTGCCGTAGCTTCCATGTCTTTCTAGCACTTGTACAGTATTGAAGCACAGTTCCTCTTCTACATTTTACCAGTTCAATGTGTTTCTTATTCTTTCCTTTAATATATTGTTCACTCCTGCTTTGTTTTGGTTTTGGTTTTGAGGTAGGGTTTCTCTGTGTAGCTTTGGTGCCTGTCCTGGAACCTCCTGTAGACCAGGCTGTCCTCAGACTCACAGAGATCTGCCTGCCCCTGCCTCCCGAGTGCTGGGACTAAAGGCCTGTGCCACCACCCAGCTGTCACTACTGCTTTGTAACAGTTCTAGCGAGTTGGTAATTTATTAGTCAAGTATCTCCAAAGACACAGAATAAAAATTTGTTAGAAAAAAATTATTTAAAAGTCAATAGTGGAGAAGAGCAAGAGAAGCTCCAAGTTAAGAGTGACAGAATTGGGAGTGGGAGCCTGTCCAGACAGGATGGAGCAGTTAGGAGGTAGGGGACAGCAGAGGGTCAAGTAAGAGTGACAGAACTCAGGGTCGCATCATTACTGTGTCCAACAGAACCAACTGGTAAGCTATGTTTACTGGCCCTCTCCTCTACTCCAGTTTATTGTATGCAGTCTTATTTGGATAGTTTTCCATGTTACCACTAATTCAACTGTGATGATATAAGTCTTCCAGGGTGTGTAATATAGCAGGGATTCCCTCCATTACAGCTTCCAAAAGAGCCTTCCGTCTGTGACTCCTAACTCCTGGTAGACTTCATGTCCTCTACACTGGCTTTCCTGCAGGGCTTCAGCCACTGTCAGTGCAGACACACACACACACAATCCCACAATCACACTCACTCACTGCAGGTGACATCACTCTTACCTGAGCTTCCCTTCCTCTGGTTTTCTAACTTACCCCTTTCTTTTTGAAAGCTCATGTCCATTGGCTCCTGGAACTGGAGTGAATTGTTGAGGCCTGTGGCTAGTCTTTTTCATCAGACTGGTTTTGGACCTCCAGCCCCCAAATAATAACACAGAGACTTTATTAATTATGAAGCTTGGCCTTTAGCCTAGGATTCTTCCCTGCTAGCTCTTAGAACTTATCTATGTTCTGTCACATGGCTCTTTACCTCCCCTCTATTCTGTGAGTCTGACTCCCTCCATGTTTCAATGGCATCTCCAAAAGAGACCATTCTTCTGCTCCGCCAAAACAAAGCAAAAAACCAAAACAAACACACGACACAAAGTCCCTACCTCTGCTTCCTGGGCATCCCTTTCTCTTAGTCCAGGCACCCTCTGAATCTCTATGATTACTTTCTGTCAACTAGTTGCTAACTTGGTCTCCTGACCCAAGGTTAATTTTATTTAATTAATGCAAATGTGGACTTGGGGTTCACAGTGTGATTGAATATCCCACAACAGAGACCTTCCATGTCTGACTGTGTCTTTTAAAGTGCAGCCTTAGGCTGAGATGTCACTCGTTTGCCTGGCATGCACAAGGCCTTGCAAAATTAAAATATAACTTGATTTAAGATATGTTGAATGGCCGGGCAGTGGTGGCGCACACCTTTAATCCCAACAGTCAGGAGCCAGAAGCAGGCAGATCTCTGTGAGTTCAAGACCAGCCTGGTCTACAGAGTGAGTTTCAGGACAGCCAAAGACACACAGAGAAATCCTTTCTCAAAAACAATAAATAAAGATATGCTGGATGAGTTCTAAGTTACAGGTAGATAGAAGTAAGAAGCTTTGGTGTGTTACTGCCCAGTGAGATGGCTACAGGCAATGCTGATGTACTGTTCAAAAAGCTAAAAGAGCCAGATGGTGGTGGCACACGCCTTTAATTCCAGCACTCAGGAGCAGAGGCAGGTGAATCTCCGTGAGTTCCAAGCCAGCCTGGTCTACAAAGTGAGTTCCAGGACAGCCAGGACTGTTACACAGAGAAACCTTGTCTCGAAAAAACTAAAAAAGAAAGAAAGGAAGGAAATTAGAAGAAAGGATTTTGAATACTTTTAGCATAAATTACCAGTGTTTGTAGAAATAGATATGTTTAACCTTATTTAAACATTATATGGCATAATATATGTTTTTAAACACTACATGGTATGCCATAAATAAGTACAGCTTTCATATTTTATGTCAATTCAGTTAATTAAAAATGGTTTTGTTTTTATGAGGACCCTAAGAGAGACATACATAGATCTAATCTACATGGGAAGTAGAAAAAGACAAGGTCTCCTGAGTAAATTGGGAGCATGGGGACCTTGGGAGAGGGTAGAAGGGGAGGGGAGAGGAAGGGAGGGGAGCAAGATAAATGTAGAGCTCAATAAAAGAAAGAAAAAGTTGGAAATCAAGTGGAAGAATCTGAGGCAGGAGGACCATGAGTTAGAGGACAGCTGAGACTGCAAAGCCAACCCTGTCAGAAAAGACACATGAGTGTGTGAGTGGGTGTGTGAGTGAGTGCATGAGTGGGTGAGTGCATGAGTGGGTGTGTGAGTGGGTGTGTGAGTGCATGAGTGGGTGTGTGAGTGAGTGCGTGAGTGAGTGTGTGAGTGCATGAGTGGGTGTGTGACTGAGTGAGTGTGTGAGTGAGTGGGTGTGTGAGTGCGTGAGTGGGTGTGTGACTGAGTGAGTGCGTGAGTGGGTGTGTGACTGAGTGAGTGCATGAGTGGGTGTGTGAGTGAGTGCATGAGTGGGTGTGTGACTGAGTGAGTGCATGAGTGGGTGCGTGACTGAGTGAGTGCGTGAGTGGGTGTGTGACTGAGTGGATGTGTGAGTGAGTGAGTGGGTGTGTGAGTGAGTGCGTGAGTAAGTGCGTGAGTGAGTGAGTGTGTGAGTGGGTGTGAGTGTGTGAGTGGGTGTGTGAGTGAGTGCGTGAGTGGGTGTGTGAGTGAGTGAATGAGTAAGTGCGTGAGTGGGTATGTGAGTAAGTGCGTGAGTGAGTGAGTGAATGAGTAAGTGCATGAGTGGGTGTGTGAGTGTGTGTGCGTGAGTGCGTGTGTGAGTGATTGGGTGAGTCAGTTTGTGAATGCAGATTAGATTCCAAGTTGAAATTGTTTCATTTTGTAGGTAAGGTTTTGTTTTGTTTTGGTTTGGTTTGGTTTTGGTTTTTCGAGACAGGGTTTCTCTATGGTTTTGGAGCCTGTCCTGGAACTAGCTCTTGTAGACCAGGCTGGCCTCGAACTCACAAAGATCCTCCTGCCTCTGCCTCCCGAGTACTGGGATTAAAGGCATGCGCCCCCACCACCCGGCTGTAGGTAAGGTTTTATTTTCTTCTACTTTCAATGCTGTATTTGATAAATACAGGCCCTTCTGAATCCTGAGATTTCTTGTTATCTGTTTTTTTCTGGGCATCGTAGGGGGGATTTCTTCTTATCCATCTTTTCCCGAGAGTCATAGTTTTGTGCTTTAGTGCATTTGTAGCTCTAGGTTCTGACAGGGAGAAAACTGCTCATGACCTGTTACTGCAGACAGACTTGAAGGGATCCATGGAGATAGATACAGGGACCCTTCCGGTGAGGCCGTGCTGTGGAGTAGAGCATTGGGCTCCACAGCTTAGTAAGCACAAGTAGGGAGTGAGCTAAGGGTTCTGGTATCCACAGGAGAACACTTCTCCTGATATGGCTTACTCAAATTAGCTTCCTCCAGGACAGCAAGGAAAACTCAGTGTCAGGCCAAGTCAGCATAGGAAAGCAGTGTCTACTCCATCTTCTACGGGCCTTTGGCTAGATTGGAAAATAGAATTGAGAAAGACAGAAAGACAGGGAAAAGTAGCTTTAATGTCTTTCTGAGGCACTGGGGTATTTAGAAATAAAGACCCAAATTAGCAGGGAACACGAGTTCTTTTTATGCTCTTTGATAGAGTAAATAGTCATAGAGAAGTGTGACCAGCCGAGAGGTGACCTAGGCTTAGGGAGCTGTGCAAGGCTTGTTTGCGCAGCTTCTTCTTCAGAAGTAAGGCTGTCTGTATCTGAGCATGAAGCTGGCGAAAGTCAAGAACAAAACTTAGTCAAAGTGGGAAGACATTGGGAGTTCAGAGAAACTCTCCTGTTTTCCTGTGTCTCTGATTCCCCTGCTTGGCCCACTCAGGATGCTGGAGGAGGCTGGTACAGCCCTGTCAATGGAAGATCCTGGAGGCTGCAGAGGTGGCTCAGTGGTTAAGAGCGCCAGCTACTCTTGCAGAGTACTCAGCCACCTGGTACTCAAGTTTAGGGGATTCTATGCTTTCCTGTGAACACTCTAGGAACTAAGCATCCATATGGTGTGCATATGGATATGAAAGCACAACACTCATATACATGAAATAAATACACTTTTTTTTTTTTTTTTTGGTTTTTTTGAGACAGGGTTTCTCTGTGGTTTTTTGGAGCCTGTCCTGGAACTAGCTCTTGTAGACCAGGCTGGTCTCGAACTCACAGAGATCCGCTTGCCTCATAAATACACTTTTTAAAAGAAAAAGAAAGAATTCATGGGAGCCTGACCAAAAGTTTTTACCAAAGGAAGAAATCTTTATACAATTCCAAATAGGAAATATGGCTTTTGATTCTAAGAGATTTTTCTTGAAGTTGGTCCTGATTGCATCCTCTCACCTGCTTCTTAGCTGATTTACTAGCACTCCAGGTCTTCTGTCAGAACTCCTGTGCGCATCTGCTCCATTCCCCCTCCTGATCGCCCTCACATTCCTTCTCCCTACACCTGGGAGGTTTCTGTCTTTGCTCTCTCACTCTCTTCATCTTGCTTTACAATCAGTGGGGTTTGTTTTCAAAGGTTTCTTCTTTGTAGTTTGTTGCCACTAGATTCCTTTGCTTTTTCTTAACCCATTGCATGCAGTGTGTTCTAATTATCTTAGTTACCCTCTCATATCTCCTGGTTTTATTTTTTGATGAAAACTGCAGAGCTAATTCTGAGCCCTGAGAATTGGGGATAGAGGGTTGGCAGCATGAGCCTCAAGGTGCGGTAATCTAGATGAAGTGCTTTGTTGGAAACCCATCTTTGACAGTGGAGCCGTTCCCGAGGTTGTAAATAACTTAGGAAAGGCTTTTTTGAGTTCTTCAGGAAGGGTGAAGACCTCACCGACAACACTATGTAAACTGATGTGGAAAGGGAATCTACCTGTGTTCAAGTAATCTTCATTTTCTTCACATACTATCTCTGCTTCCGTCTGTGCCTGTTTTACACTTCTGGAAGATCGAGTCCTTTCTGTTAACAGGCTTAGATCACATGTCCAACTGCTCAGAGTAAGAATGGAGCTTGAATAGCTGGAAAGTTTCTATTTGGGGGCTTTATTTGGGATTTTTAGTGTTGAGGATTAAACCCAGGGTCTCACATGGTCTACACCGAGCTATAGCCACAGCCCTGAATATTTGTTACGCAGGTTTTCAATCTTTTGTTTGTTTGTTTGCTTATTTTAACCTCCTTTCCCCTTCTGCCCCCACTTCTCCCAGATTCCTGATACCCCACATCTGTAACTTTCAGGGACTTCTCCCAGGTGATCTAGGCTGTTCTCATCTTTCTCTGTGTGTTTGGGTCTCACCTCTCATTTCAGCATCTGCAGCTCTGGAATTGTGGTCTTCCCGCCCATTCTTTCCCTTCCTGGGAGGCTGTGCCATTACAAAAACAAAAACAGAAAAAAAAAGAAAAAGAAAAAACCTTTCCTTTGGGGTTTCAGAAGGAAAACAGATGTAGATGTACACTCTGCTGTCTTTAATCAAAACCCAACATTGAGTCCCTAAGTTTTAAATATAAATGTGCAGTTATATTTTCCCTACCACCTAAATCGTTCATTATTGGAAGTTTTACTTAAAATATTCCAAGAGCATAAAAATCAATCTCTAAATCAGACAGAACGGTAAGGTTTCTGAAGCTAAGTAAAATTAAGTTTGAACTACATTCTTCCACTATGTATTGCTATCTTCCGTGTCACTATCTAGAAGGGAGAGGGAGTGGAACCATCCCAGGGCAGTGTACGGGGTAAATGTGCAGTCCTCACAAGCCCCTGAAGTCAGTGCCTGAGACTTGGAAAGCTATGGGCCAAGATCAGGTGCCACTAAGAGCTGAGTGCCGGGACTAGAGGGAGCCCTGCCTGTCAGGAGACTGAAGGGTGAACAAGCAAGGCAAGGTGTAGCCTATAAAATGCAAATGTAGTTCAAGGTACATAAGTAAGACAGGGAAGCCACCAGTCCCAAGGACAAAATCTTTATGTGCTGAAGTCAAGAGGTGCTTTGCAGAACAAACTAGTTAGACTTCTTGTTTACTGTTCGTATAGATATAAAACCTATGTGAATATGAATAAAGCTCTTGAACTGTTTCTCATGACTTAAGGGTATCATAAAGGGTTTTTGTTTGCAATATCAGTTATAGACAATAATGGATTTCATGATAACATTTTCGTTTATGTATATAATGCATTTCCTACTTACTCCTTTACTATCCTGTGTCCTCTCTCACTCCCTTCCCACCCTGCTGACTCCTTTCTTCCTCCCAACTAGTCCCCCTTCCACTTCCACATCATTTATTTCTCTCACTCTGTGTGTGTGTGTGTGTGTGCATATGAGTGTGCATGCATTTCTACCAATGAATTTGATTAGGATTACTTACAAGGGCATAGATGAAGGGTTATTTAGAGCTTGGGCAATCAAACCAGTGGCTGCACTACCAAAGAAAAGCACACATCAACTTCTACATACCCATAATTAGGATTATTTAATGGGTTCTCATGTGATTCTAAAGGCTTCTGTATCCTTGTTTCTGTATCACATTGTTTTAAATATTTTTATTGTTTACAAACACTCTTGATATTAATAGGCACCTCACCTTTATTTATTTAGGCTTTTTTAATCAGTTTGAGTGTTTTGCACTATATATTTATATATGTGTGTGTGTGTGTGTGTGTGTGTGTGCTGCAGAGGTCAGAAGAGACTGTTAGATTTCCATGGAATGAGAGTTAGAGATGGTTATGAGCCACCATGTGGGTACTGGGGACTAAACTTGGGTTCTCTACAAGAGCAACAGGCACTCTAACTGCTAAGTCATCTCTCCAGCCTCTACACTTACATAAAAAGTAAGTGGAAATATGTTGGCTGAGGTTTCTGTCTCACCCAATCCCACAGCCGTTCCATCCCAAAGAAACACATTGAGGTCTACATTAGTCATAAACTGGTTGGCCTATTAGCTCAGGCTTCTTATTAACTCTTTCTTATATCTTAAATTAGCCCATGATTCTTGTCTGTGTTAGCTATGTGGCTTGGTACCTTTATCAGTGAAGCATTCTCATCTTGTTTCCTCTGCCTCTGGGTGATGACTGCAGACTGACTTTTTCTCTTCCCAGAATTCTCCTGTTCTCATTGCCCTGGCTTTACTTCCTGCCTGGTCACCTTGCCTATACTATACCCTGCCTGACTAGTAGTCAATCCGTAGTTTATTAAAATACAAGTAAAAAATCTTTGCAGGGTACCAGACCATTGTTCCACAGCAGAAACAAATACATTTAAGGATGTTTCTCTTAAATTTTATATAAGTACTAGTAGAGTACATTTTATTTTTGAAACTTATAGAATTGTGCCAAGTATTTATATAGAGCACTTGGGTATTTGCCTATGAAAAGTATTTAATAGCATAGAAAATATAATGAAGTAATAAAAACTTCCAAAGTTAGTTTTGTTTTTAATTATTAATGAAAGAAATTGAAAAGCTATGTTCTTACTAAAAGTACTATTTTTCAATAATCTTAATTTTAACTTTTCTATATTTTCATTCATGTATTTCAAATTTGTTCTTATCTTTTTATTTATAAGATAAGAAAATATGCTATTAAATTCGTACTTCTGAATAAGAAATGTGATCTAGTAATAGGGGATATTTGTCTGTGCTCAACTTTCCATGAGGAACCCCTGAAAAAACTGGGATAATGAGATTTTTGACTCGTTGGTAGCATGTTAATGTCTTGTCTAAAGATGATATAATTATTTACTTTGCAACATTTTCCCCAAGCCTAAGAATTCATACTTACTGTTTTGTGATTCATAACTTCTGTTTTTGACTAGGGTTATACACACACCTGGCCACACTGATGACCACATGGCTCTATTCCTGGAAGAGGAAAATGCCATATTTTCTGGGGATTGTATCCTAGGAGAAGGAACAACAATATTTGAAGACCTCTATGATTATATGAACTCCCTGAAGAACTTATTAAAAATCAAAGCTGATATTATATACCCAGGTGAGTAGTGTTTTTAATCTAGCAAGCCATCTTTTCACGTGATAAAGAATGTTCATTTGGCTTATCTCTGAGTTGACATATATATAGGCAGCTTGAAGTTTTTGTATTAACATATACTAAGTGTTCAAGTACTTGGTTTCAGGATGGCATTTTCATGCTTCTGTTATAAAATGTGCCTTCATCATATTTACCTTCATTTCCCTCTTTTACTCCCTTTTCCCACCATTCCTCTCCTGCAACTTTCATTTTTTGAAGATTTTATTTTTAATAATGTATACGTGTCCGAGTGTGGATTTGCACATCTTAGTGCGGTGTCTGTGGAGGTCAAAAGAGGGTCCCCTGGTGCTGGCAGGTGTGAGCTTCCCGACTGGAGTTCAGAAAACTGGACCCAGGTCTTCTGTAATGGTAGTGCATGCTCTTCCCTTGGAGCCAGCTCTCCAGCCACCTCATTCCTTTTCTTTTTTTGTTTTTAATCTTGACTACAGTTTCTTCTCCCTCCTCTCTTCCCAGTCCCTCTTCCAACCTCACTTCCTCCCACCCACCCCCCAGCCTCTCCTCCTGTTTCTCTCCAGAAATATCCATGGATATCAACCAAACATGGCATATCAAGTTGCCGTAAGACTAGACATCTCTCCTCATATTAAGGCTGGATGAGGCAACCCAGTGTGAGGGAAAGGGTCCCAAATGAGGGTAAAAAGAGTCATAGGCAGCCCTGTTCCCACTGTTTGGAGTCCTACAAGAAGACCAAGCTACACAACAGTAACATATATACATAGGGCCTAGGTCAGTCCCATGCCAGCGCCCTGGTTGTTACGTCAGTCCCTGTGAGCCCTATGAGCTCAGGTTCATTGATTCTGTGAGTTTTCTTGAGATGTCCTTACCCCCTCTTCCTCAGGATTCCCCAAGCTCCACCTAATGTTTGGCTGTAGATCTGCATCTGTTTCCATCAGTTACTGGATAACGGCTCTGATGACAGTTGGGCTAGGCACCAGTCTATGAGTAGGGCAGAATATCATTAGGAATCATTTTACTCGCCTTTTCTTTTTTCCAGTCGTGTTTGGTTTAATCTAGATGCTACATATAAGTGAGACACGTGATACTTGACTTTCTGAGGTTGACATAATGATCCATCCATTTTCCAGCAAATATGATTTCATTCTTGTGGAATAATAATATTCTATTATATATAGATACTTTTTTCATTTCCTTTCCTCCATCAACAGGCACTTGTGCTGATTTCAGAACTTGCTGTTGCAATTAGTACCCAGATAAGTGGGCATTTAGGTATGCCTGCTGCATGTGACTGTTCATCTCTTTGGGTAGATACACTGTCATGGTACATCATGTGATGGTGCTCTTTGTAACTTGGTTGGTTGTCTGTTTGGTTTGGTAGTTCTGACAGTATTGAGGGTGGAACCCAGGGCCTTGGACATGATAAGCAAATACACTGCCTCAGAGCTATATTCCAGCTCTGGTTTTTCATTTTCTGAGGAACTACATGCTTATTTCTATATTGACCATACCAGTTTACAGTTCCCTCAGCAGTGTTTAATGGTCCCCTTCCCCCATCCTTGCTAGCATTTCTTGTTTTTTCTCTTCTGGTAGCCATCCTGGCTACCAAGGAAGTAGAATCTCAGTGTAGTCTGGATTTGCATTCCTCTGGTGGCTGGTGATATTAAATATTCTTTTCATGTATTTATTATCTGTTTGTACTTCTTCAAATTTGCTTCTTTGAGGCACTTTTGGATATGGTGTATGCTGCAACGCTAGTTCTTGAGGTAAGAGGATTACTATAAATTCAAGGCCATCTTCAGTCACAGATACTAAGTCAGAATAACATAAGATCCTGTCTATTCCCACTTACTGTCCCACTTACTGTCTGGACCATTTGTCCTTTTGGTGTTTGGTTATGTCTTCGTGTGTGTGTGTGGTGTGTGTGTGAGAGAGAGAGAGGGAGAGAGAGAGAGAGAGAGAGAGAGAGAGAGAGAGAGAGAGAGAGAGAGAGAGAGAGAGAAAGAGAGAGAGAGAAATTGATTGAGAAGTTGGTGGCTGGCAAAGATTCCTCCTGGTCTGTAGGCTGTCTGTTCATCATCCTGATTTTTTCCTTATTGGCACAGAGCTTTCTAATCTCCCCTCTTCATGAGACCATTGCTTGAGCTGCAGAGCCCTTTCCAGACGCCCCTCTCCATGCCTTCCTTTGGAAGTGTTTGCCACATGTTCCGCTCTAGTAGTTTCAAAGGTTTGTGTCTTACAATGAGACCCTTGATCTATTTTGAATTTCTGGTTTCCAAGATAAGAGACGGGGATTTTGTTTCATTCCTCATCATGTGTGTCAGTTTCCCTCACTGTTTGCTGCAAGACTGTATTTCTACCATTGTGTTTTGGTTCCTTAGTCAAGAATCAGGTAGCATAGCTGAGTGGGGGTTACTCTGGGGTATTTCACCAGTCTGTGTACCAGTTTTGATGCCAGAAGCATACTGTTTTTGCTATGATAACTCTGTATAATTTGAAATCAGATATCATGATACCATCAGCATTGCTTGGGTTTGCTTTGGCTATCTGTGGTCTTATGTCAATAAATTTGATAACTCTTCTTTCTGGTTGTATGAAGGATGTTACCAGAATTTTGATGGCAATTTGCATGGAATCTCTTTATCAGTTTGGGTAATAAGGCTCTTTTCACAATATTTATTCTGCCAGTCCACGTATTTGTGTCTCCCTCTGGTTATTTCTACAGTGCAGCTATGACTTGAAAAGGCCCTTTCCTAGTGACTGACTTCTGCTACCTAGCCCACCTCCGAGAGATCCCACACAGGCCAAAAAAAAAGCAGCACTAGCTGGCTAGGTGCACAGGAAACAAGTTTATGGGAGTTCACACTCAGACCACACAGTATTTCTTTCTCTTTGCTATTGACTCAGCTAAGAATTCAAACATCATATTGAATTAGAATGAAGACAGTGCACATCTGTAGCACAATAATAAAAGCCTGGAGTCAGATGTTGGGGTTCAAGCTGAAGATCAGTGAAGTAAAGCAGCCAGCCACTAGAGTTCTTACCTCTACCATGGCTGTGAGAGCCTGTCCTCAGTGTGACGGCAGACTGACCGCAGACTGAGACCCTGAGTCCTGTCTCCTCCCATTTTATATTCCCCTCTAGTGCTGGGATTAAAGGCGTGCACCACCATCTCTTGGCCTCTATGGCTAACTAGTGTGGTTGCTGGGATTAAAGGTGTGTGCCAGCACTGCCTGGCCTCGATGGCGGACTAGTGTGACTAGCTTTGTACTCTGATCTTCAGGCAAGCTTTATTTATTAAAACACAAATAAAATATGACTATAGACACCCTTGTCCTGTTCTTGAATTTAGAGGAAATGCTTTGTTTTTCTCCAGTCTGTACATTAGCCACTAAGCTTTCCATACATAGCCCTTATTGCGCTCAAGTCTGGCGCTCCTGGTCTGTGCTCTTCAGGGCTGTTAGCACAGAGGGAAGCTGAGTTTTGTCAGCCTTCTCTGCTTCAGATGATATGGGCATTTGATTTTTGTCTTTGATTCCATTTCTGTACTGT